>NC_136270.1:55289105-56029565 GCF_964187855.1 Myxine glutinosa
ACCCTTCGTGCACCAGAATGTGATTGTATGGCACCGTTAGGAAGTTTAGGACCTCCCAATACCTCCCCGCAGCTCTTCCTCACAGTTCAGCAACAACAACAACAACAACAACAACAACGAGCCGCCATCGAACATGTGCTCGACGGGGTTACCAAACAGGGGCTCCCTGTCAGCTCCTCGTCAAGGGCGGAGCCCGGTAACCCCCGCACCCAATGGAAGCGGCGGACCGGCCCCAGTGGGGCGGAACCAACCAGCCGAGGGCGTGTCACTCCCCGCTGAGCATGCGCAGGGAGAGGGAGGTGACGTCAGATGCACGCTGAGCTTGGAGCAAGCAAGACCACCTCCGAGCGCTGTGAGGCCTCCCTGCATCTTTTGGACCGTGCTTTATCCTGTCCCCGAGCCAAGGTGCACCTTGTGCTATCGACCTACCTGTCCCTTCCTGCCATCAATCCCTGTGTAAGTCTACCTTGTCCGTTTGTCCGTGGTCTGTCTGGGATATGATAAGACGGTATTTAAGTGCCCATCTCTTCTGTGTCTTTACCTCACTCTGCCTTGTAATCTACCCCCTTTTCTCCACCACTGTAATTATACCCTCCTCCGGAGGTCTTGAGAACTGTACCCCTTGCGTCGTTTCCTCTTTCCCAGTTGTCGTGTCCTTTCCATCATTGATTTAGCATAGCGCGATTTGGCCAACGTCTGGGTGAATCGGGTGAGTGTAAGGGAAGAAAAGGGGAGCAACTGTTCGGCCGCGGTAATACCACCGCTCGGTAAATAACATCCTAATCCGCGGTCCGTAACAACTGGTGTCGAGGAGTGAGATACGAGGCCCGAACCAAATTTTTAAAACAGCTAAAAAAAAAAAAAAAAATTATAATTTGGTCAAAATTATAAAGTACCGAAATTTTACAAAAACCCGAATTTTGAAAGTCGCGCTATGGGAGATCAAGACGGCTGGGTTCCGGTAGAGGAGAGTGAGGCAGGGTCGATCCAGGACCAAATTGAGGGACATGAGGAGAGCGAAGCAGTGAGGGCGGCAGGTTCGCAAAATGGCGGCGCTAGGCATGGGGAAGAGGAGCGCGAACAACACGTCGGCGCCGCGCAGGGGATTGCGGTAGCTGTACCCGTGCCGCCGATGGACATGCAAGTCCTCATGGCGCAAATAGGGGCCCTGTTGGCCCAGAATAGCGAGAAATTGAGGGAGGACATGGGGGCCAATAGCCAACGGTTAGAACAAAAGATCGGGGGTTTAAGGAATGACATGGGGTCCAATAGCGAGAAATTAAGGAATGACATGGGGTCCAATAGCGAGAAATTGAGGGAGGACATGGGGGCCCAGATCGGAGGGTTAGGGAGTAGAATAGAGGGATTAGGAAACAAATTTGAGGGACTAGACAACAAATTTGAGGGATTAGACAATAGATTAGGGGAAATACAGGAGGGGTTAACGGGGGTAGAAAACAGAATGGCCGCTCAAGAGAATCAAATGGAAGGGATGAAAAAGGGGTTAGAGGGGTTAGAAAACAGTATGGAAGGCAAATTGAGGGACATGAGGGACCAAGCGGAAAGGGAAGTTAAACAAATGGGGCAGCAGATAGAGGGGGTCAGAATGGGGATAGAAACTAAATTGGATGCTCACAGGGAGGAAATGGAGCAGATGAGGGTGGCATCTGGGCAGGAGATGCAAGTGATGGGAGGGGAGATCAGAAGAGGTGTGAGTGAGGAGGTCGGAGGAGTGCGCGAGGAGGTGAGGCACTGTGAGGGGCGCATGGAGAAGGAGGTGAGAAAGGGGACTGTAAAATTGCAAGGTGGTATAGAGGACTTGACGCTGGGAGTGGAACAGCTGACGGAGGGACAAAAAGAACTAACGGAGCAGGTTCAAAGGAACACTGCGGTATTAGGAGGGTTAAAAGCGACACAAAACGACATAAAAATGACTTGATAGCGACACAGAGGCAATGTCAGATGGTACGTGAGGGACTGACAACGAGGTTGGACGAGGTGACAGAGGTAATGGAGACGAAGGACCGGCAGGTGAGGACGCACATAGAAACGGTCAAGGTAGCCTTAGAGGACGAATTTGAGGAGACGCACCGGGAAATAAAAGAGGTGAAGCAGAAATTAGAAGAAGTGCAAGAAGGGGTGAGCGAAATTAAGAAGCGACGGAGAGGGGATAAGAAAGAGATAAAAGAGGAGGTAAAAGAATTGGTCCAAAGTCTGTGTTCGGATCGTGATGATGTGCTCATTAACCGGATGAGGGATTCGCAGGTGGTAGAGGAGAAGCGAAGAGAAAGAGGACCCGGTGTAAGTGGTGACCAATATGGTCGTGCGTATGATGCGCCAGGTGATTTAATGAGCTTGGGGGTCGAGATGGACCCGGGTGTTCGTGAGAGGCCGTTGGTGAAGTGTGCGACAGGTCTGGTGTGCGAAAAAGGAGGTGTGCGAGAAAGTCCGACTCTGGGGTGTGTGAGGAAAAAGTGCGCGCCAAGGAGTGAGGGTGCTGTCGAGAGTGAGTCGGTCGTAGCGCGTGTGCGAGGGAGCACATGGAAGCGCGTAGTGAGGAGTGTTACAGAGGATGTAAGGGAAGAATGCACGCCTGTGGTGAGTGTTACAGAGGATGTAATGGGAGAGGATGCGCGAGCAAGGTGTGTAACGGACGGGTGCATGGGGAAAGAGTGCGCTGTCAAAAGTAAGGAAGAGTGTACACCTGTGGTGAGTGTTACGGAGGAAGTAACGAAAGAGTGTGCGCAAGAGGATGCACGAGAAAGGTGTGTAACGGACAGGTGCATGAGGAAAGAGTGCGCTGTCGAGAGTAAGGGTGAGTGCGCTGTCAAGAGTGGTGGTGAAAGTAGTGAGAGTGACACGGAGCGTGAGTTGGTTGTGGCAGGTGAGAGAGGATGTACACCTGGAATGGAAGGATGCACACCTGGAATGGTAGAGCGTGTGTGGGACTGCACACTTGAGTTGGTCGTGAGGCACGTGGTTGGGTGTGCGAGTGAGAGCACACCTGTGATTGTCACAGAGGAGGTGACCGAGGAAGGGGCGCGAAGAGGTGTGTTAGTGAGGTGTGCGAGCGACGAATGTGTGCCAAGGTGTTCGGTGGTCAGGTGTGTGACCAAGTCTGTGAGCGGAATGAGTGTACCTGGGTGTGTAAGAGAAGGTGCAATGACCAAGAGCAGGGAGACAGCTGGATGTTTGAGCAAGGAACGGGTAGCGTATGCGTGTAAGCATGCAGGTGAGGCATCGACGGTAACCGGGTTAGCGGCTAGAGCGACTTATAGCCGAATCGGGCCCTCGGTGCGCGCCGAGCAGCTTCGCGTGCCGCGAGGACCAGCGGGGATCCGAACCACGGCGGTTTCGAAAGAACCGCCGTACGCGATCCACGCCGGGCCGCGCTTTGAACGGCCGCGTCCGTGCTCCACTAAGCGGAGCGGGCAGCCCGATAGGAAGGGTCGTCATGGCGACCCCTTTTTGTTGAGGCATTCCGGCCGGTCGAGATCGGGCCATGGGATGGCTCCGTGCCGAGATGGTGCGTGGGATCTCGGCCCGGGTAAACCTCCTTCCCTGCACCGAATGTCGGACGCATCCAGCCGCCGGCACCAAACAACCCGCATTCATTGCTCGGCTTTACGAAGCCGGGCTGTGGAAGTGAATTGGCGCACCGAGAGGCATTAGTAAGTAGACTGTAATGACGAGGATAGTGTTTTGGCCCCGAAATTAGAAAAACAAAATTTGATGATTGGCAAAGGATTGGCAGTAATGATTGGCAGATGATGGGTAGTGATTGGCAAATTTTTGATTTGTTGAAATTTGATGTGCAAAATTGGTAGTGGGAGATGCCCGATGTGGTGGGATGGCAACTCTGTCATCCCTCACAATCAGGGCAAATGCACTAGATTATGGGGTTGATGGCAGTGAAAACTAGCCCGGGAGGGTGAGGATATATCGTTTGTAGGGATCTAGCGAAGATGACATTAGGTAACGTTAAGGTTAGTTAGTGACTGATACCTGTAGTGGGGACGCAGGTAGCTTAGTGTGGATGATAATGACGTGGGAGCGCAATAGTTTAAAGGGAAGACGGAGGAGCGCGAGTTTTAGAAGGGAGTAGACAGAGCAGATGATGCAGTGTGAATGGAAGTGCTGGTGAGCAGCTTCAAATGAGGCATCGGTGAGGCAATGCTCCGAGGTGTGTGTGAGTGTACAAGTGATGAATGAGAGAGCATTGCGGATGAGTGTCATGGTGAGTAGTGAGTGTTGTGGATCAGCGCGAATGCGCTTAGGGGAGAGAAGGGTGCAGGCGGCACCAAGTATGAGAGCACAGGTGTGCAAGTACAGGTGTGTGGAATATATGGAGCAGAGAATGAGTGGTGTGGAGAGAGTTGGAGTAAGTGGTACGGAGTGGTGTGCGTGGTGCGAAGGTGTGGATGGGGGAAGAGTGGACCCCTTTCACGAGTACCCGGGGCGGGTAGTGTAAGTGTTAGGTAGAGGGTATAGGTAAATTGTGGTTGGATATTGGCATCTGTGGTGCGGGTGGAAGAATGATGATTGCATGGGTGCATTAGTGTTGTGGAAATGGCTGGGCGTGTAGCCTGTTAGTGTGTGTAGTTGGTTTGGGCACTCCACCACTGTGACGATGTCGGCCAGGTGAGGCCGCAGGTGGGCTCTGGGAGCCGTTAGTGTCAGTGGGTGCCTGAGGATCCCGGGTGTGGATCGGGCAGCCCGTGCCAGAGAGGGCACCGAGGGGGTGAGAGTGCGAGAGGGCCTTCCCCAGTTAGTTAGGTTAGGGTGAGGAGCAGGTGAGCTCGGTAGGCAACAACAGTGGTGGAGGTGTGCAGGTGGGTGGACCGGCTGGGAGCGTCACACGACCCAGCCACCGAAATTGTGCAGGAGCACCGAGTGTTGAATCGGGGGAGTGAGACCCCAAATTGAGAAGCACCACAGTTTGGTCAATGGGAATTGGTTTTTAGAACCCATAGTGTAAGTTGGCCAATGGATTGGCAGGGAAAGACCCCGGGTGGTGTAAAGTGTGTTAATGTCATTTAGGAAATAGTTAGGATTGATGAACCTGTCGCACCATACGCAGCCACTTACCTGAGGTGATGATGATGACTCCACACCTGTGTTTCCTTTGTTTTGTGTTGCAGGAAAGGAGAATTGCTGTTTGGATTTGTGAGATGCATCACAACGTGGATGAGACATTGGGGTGATTCCATCTCTCCCTCCTTAGGAGGGACTGATGATGAATTGGTGATGGCAAATTTTGATGAGAGTTGGAAATGGCAAATTTGATTGGTTAGGAGGGAGAGAAGACGAATTTGGTTTATGGGAGGAACGGGGAAGACAGTAGGGACGTTTGTTTGATGTGTAAAGTAGATGTTTATGGGTAGTGTTGTGTTTTGTGGATACAGTAAGGGGTAAGGGAGGGGCAATGTAGGTTACCTGGTGGGGGGGGGGGGGCGTACGGTAGGAACGTACCTGTCTCACCTGGTTCCCATGTGCCCCCAGTGTGCATTGCCTTGTATTGCGTGCACTTTTGCGCCCTTACCACCTTACTCACTTGTCTTCTTTTGTCTCCCACCTCCGAGGATCTGGCTTTGGGGCAGAGAGAGAGGAGAGAGAGGTGCTGGCTCCGCAGTTGTGGGCCTGTACTTCCGCTGCTTGCTGCCTGGATCGATACACCATATGGACCGCAATTTTTGTGGCCGCCCACAATGGACCGCAGTTCTTTTGCGGTCAAGCACCACCCGTGGATGGACCTCTGGGTCAACGTGGCACCTATGCCATACAGGTGAACCACTTTTAGTTGGCCCCCTGACGGCCACAATTAAGAGATGGACGCGGTTGGCGCCTTTCTTTATTTCTAAAGAAGCCAGAAGGCCAAGTGCACTCCATGAAGGCAAGACCAGCGGCAGAACATCGGCCGGCTGCGACACCACCGGTGACCATGGACACTTAATTGTGCATTGTTATTGAACACTTTATTGGTGCACCGGATGGTGCTGACTGTGCATAATGGGGTGGTGCTTTTGGTGCTTGGAAGGGGTGCTCTGCACATTATTAAAGGCCGTAGGGCCACAGGGCACTCGTGGGTTGGTGTATCGATGCTGGCATGCGTGCTCTCCCTATGCATAACATCTGCATGTGTTCCTCAAAGAACAGGTCCTGGATTGTAGTGTAAATATCAGTGTAGTCTTGTATAAATGATGCTCCCTACCGGCTGTATGTTTAGTTTGAGGATGCTTTCCGCGATTCGGTTATCCTCTGGGTGTGTTTCTGTTAGGAGAAGGGTGCAACGTCGCAGGGGGACATATTTACTCATTTGTGAACATCTGTAAAACTGTCGCACTCAGGGTTGAGTTAATAGTAGAGGGAACTACATCTGAGTGCCACACTAAAGTAGGTAAAAATTTATCGGGTCGGGACGCCCCGAGGTCGAGAAGGGTGCAGTGTTGCGGATATGGGATTTGCATCCATCCATATCCGCTTGTAAATATTCCCCTATTTCCTCAATACTTCCCAACTCTCCCCAATCCCCCATTCCCTAGTCCCATTTTCTGTAAACAACACTCTGTAGACCCGACCTCCCCCTATTTCCCCCATTAAATGTCGCACCCAGGTTCACCGCATCTCATGTAAGACAACTATAGGACATCTTGCTAGTTATTCTTAGTCTATGTCAGTTAAGGATTCGTTTCCATTAATTCTGACCCTTCGTTGCACCAGAATGTGATTGTATGGCACCGTTAGGAAGTTTAGGACCTCCCAATACCTCCCCGCAGCTCTTCCTCACAGTTCAGCAACAACAACAACAACAACAACGAGCCGCCATCGAACATGTGCTCGACGGGGTTACCAAACAGGGGCTCCCTGTCAGCTCCTCGTCAAGGGCGGAGCCCGGTAACCCCCGCACCCAATGGAAGCGGCGGACCGGCCCCAGTGGGGCAGAACCAACCAGCCGAGGGCGTGTCACTCCCTGCTGAGCATGCGCAGTGAGAGGGAGGTGACGTGAGATGCGCGCTGAGCTTGGAGCAAGCAAGACCACCTCTGAGCGCTGTGAGGCCTCCCTGCATCTTTTGGACCGTGCTTTGTCCTGTCCCCGAGCCAAGGTGCACCTTGTGCTATCGACCTACCTGTCCCTTCCTGCCATCAATCCCTGTGTAAGTCTACCTTGTCCATTTGTCCGTGGTCTGTCTGGGATATGATAAGACGGTATTTAAGTGCCCATCTCTTCTGTGTCTTTACCTCACTCTGCCTTGTAATCTACCCCCTTTTCCCCCACTGTAATTATACCCTCCTCCGGAGGTCTTGAGAACTGTACCCCTTGCGTCGATTCCTCTTTCCCAGTCGTCGTGTCCTTTCCATCATTGATTTAGCATGGCGCGATTTGGCCAACGTCTGGGTGAATCGGGTGAGTGTAAGGGAAGAAAAGGGGAGCAACTGTTCGGCCGCGGTAATACCACCGCTCGGTAAATAACATCCTAATCCGCGGTCCGTAACAATATATATATATATATATATATATATATATATATATATATATATATATATATATATATATATATATATATATATATATAATGGTATCTGTAATCTGGTTCTCCAACCTAATGAGCGGACAACATGATGTCATCGCCATGCACGTCCGCCTTGCCTGCAAAGTTCCAGAGGAACCATCTAGCAGTGCGTCATTACGGATTATAAATACAGATACTGTCACAAGTGCATGCAAAACTCACAGTTACCGACCTGGTTTCGCCCTTGTTGGGGCTTCATCAGGGCAACGCAGTGAGGCTTTCCATACACTTGTAACTCTGTGACCCTTTCGGTTTTTATATCAGTCACTATGCGACCTTCATATCATCAGTGGAGAACCGCCAGCAAGGTGTCCCATACAGCTGCTGCTGCACCTTGCTGGGAGCGATAAGCACCGCCTGCCACGCGGTGACGTTATCTCTGGTATCCACTCATCATATGGAGTCGACCTGGTTGCGGTTGGGAGTTACTAATAATGGTATCTGTAATCTGGTTCTCCAACCTAATGAGCGGACAACATGACGTCATCGCCATGCACGTCCGCCTTGCAAGGTCGCTCCCATCGCTATCCTGGGATACAAGCGGATATCGCTCCCAGCAAGGTGCAGCAGCAGCTGTATGGGACACCTTGCTGGCGGTTCTCCACTGATGATATGAAGGTCGCATAGTGACTGATATATATATATATATATATATATATATATATTGTTGCGGTTTTAGAACCCACACTTTTGTAAATAATAGTCACTTGTAAATATGACAGTAAAGGTTAAAGGTTGCACCCTTAGTTAGGCCACAGCAACACGTAGGCCACCATAGGAACTCAGTTATTTCCTTATTATGTGTTTTAGATAAGGCCGTGTTTCCAATAGTTGAATCTGCGTTGCATCAATCAAATAAGGAGTAGGCCCTTTTGTTCATTTTGCGACCTCTCTCCAAATTCTGTTGTGCGCCTTGGTTAGCGTTCGCACAGGCACCGCCATTGACCATGCGGTCGGCTCGAGGAAGAAGGGGGCGGAGCGCCAAGGACAAGGTGTGGCCTGTCAACTAGTCATCAAAGGCGTGGCCGGTAAGCCCCCACCAGCCAACCAGGGCTGATGAAATATCACTGGCGGGCATGGCTTGATGAAGCGCGTAGTGATCTTTGAAGCGCGATATATAAGCGCGAGCGCAAAGCCCTTTGACGGACTTCTTTGGAGGGACTTCTTTTGATGGGACTGCGCACATGGACTCCTTCGACGGGCTCCTTTCTGAAAGGACTGTGCGGAGACTGCTGATTGTAAAGGACCTGTTGGAGGCGCGCCTATTGTGAGGGAATGCTTTTGATACGAAGCGCACATTGGGAAAGGAGGACTCACTCGCTGGCGCTGAACTTGAACCTGAGAGAGAGAGAGGGAGTGTTTAGCATGACCGTCCATCTGTTACATACGCTAAAGGACACAAGCCTGCCCCCCCCCCCCCCCACCATATGTAAGGTCCGCTCACGGGTGAACGATACGCGCGAAGCTGCTTGCCGGGTTTTCGGCCATGGAACCGGAGCCTCACCTGGAGCCTGGACCCCATCGCCTGGACCATCTGCCTGGACCTTGCACCCTACCAGCTACAATCCCGTGTGAGTGTGTATGTTTGTCCGGGGCCGTAGGTTAAGACTGTGTAGTTAAGCCTGCCCTGTGTCCTGCTTCTTCTTCTTCTTCTTCTTCTTCTTCTTCTTGTACCTTCTTTCCTTTCCTCTTCTTTTTGGTTTGTAAATAAATTCACCTTGTTCTTTCTTGGTTTTTCCCTAATCCGATCGCATCCGTCCTTTCTTTCAATTGAGTACCTGTGGCACGATTTCGGAACCGCTCAGAATCGGGTGTAGTCATTGGTAATGGCTCGGGCCACGGATTGCTAACCACTCGGCATTATCCATCTTATCCGTGGTTCGAGCGGGAGTTGTTCCCTCGTTTCCGGCGGGCGTTAGTACTTAGGTAGCAGCGAACACCTAGGCCTAGCAAACCCTACCTAACGCCGTGCCGGGAAGGACGTTATAGCTTCCCAGGACTCGGGACGGCCAGCTTAACGTACAAGGGGATTAATCCCCCCTTGATAAGGGGAGCCGACATAGACATACACTCACATAGATACACAAATACACACACTCTCTCACACACACACACACACACACACACATAGACACACACACACACACACACACACACTCACATAGACACACACACACACACACACACATATATACATATATATATATATATATATATATATATATATATATATATATATATATATATAAATAAATAAATATATATATAAATATACTGTATATATATATTGTTGCGGTTTTGGGTTTTGTACAGTCAGTATAATAAAGGTTAAAATTCCCCCTCATAGTTAGTCACATAACAACATGTAGCCTCGCGATAGTATAGTTATCTCTTCTTATTTGTGAGCTTAGTCCTTTTCCTATGTTAGTTCTGCGTTGAGTAGAGTAAGGAGAATAGGTCCTACTTCTACTGACTATCCCGCCTCCCTAGTCTCATGCCTCTTTGTGCTGACTTTGGTTCATTTTGGCGCGAATTAACACGAGGCAGGCCGAGGAGGGTCGGGGCGGGGCCGATTGAGGGCGGCAGAGGAGCTGACGGTAAGCGCGAGCCGCCAATCAGGGCTCAGAGGGTGTGGCGGCAGCACGGCGTCACAGGGCGTGGTTGGAAGGTTCGAGAATGTTCGGGGCGGCCCAATATAAGCGGTTGCGCAAAGCCCCCGCGAGGAGTAGCAGGTGAGTTACAGAAGAGGTGAGAAGTTGAAGGAGCGCGGTGAGCCGAAGAGGACTTTGAGAGATACGCGATCGGTGGAAAACGCGCATGAACCAGGATGCGCGCTAATATAAAGTGACGCTCAGTTGAGCCTGAAGCCGAGCCACATACAGTGCATCGAGTTACGCGAGTGATAACGGCTGTGTAACCGCCAGCCGCGCTGAGAGACGCATATTTTCCTTCTTACCTCATCGGCTGCCTTTTGTTCGGGAGACGCGCTACGAGGTTCCTTCCACCGCCTGCTTGCCATCTTCGCGGGACGTGCTGGGACCGTGGAGAGCCAGACAGGGCCGTTCCTGGACGACCACGTCGGCGCGGTTGGCCTGAACATCAACCTGCCTGCAATTCCCTGTGTGAGTGTGATGGGCCCAAGTCTGGGTGTTAAGAATAAGACTGACTAAGTGCTGCTCTGTGTCTCTGCCTACCAATCATTGTACATACGTGTGGGAATAATAATTAAACCTGTGTTCTTCCTTTTCCATTCGATCGTTCTCATGATTTCCGCATTGGCTAAGCGTGGTATGAGTAGAACCGCTCGAATCGGGTTCCACTACTAAGAACTGCATGGACCACGTTGTACTCAATCCGCTCGGTGTACCAAAATCACACGTGGCTCATGCGAGGCTTGCTTCCCCGCTTCCGCGGCGGTGCAGGGATTTAGGTACGAGCGAGACTTGGTCCCGAAACCCTACCTTGTGTTTGTCCGGAAGAGGCGTTTCAAGTCTCTCGGTTCCACCAAGCCCAGAAAGAACAAGGGAATTAATCCCCCCATGGTAAGGGTAAGAAGGGCGGCGGAGAACCGTAGCAATATATATATTGTCGTGTTCCTGGGGGTAAGACCCTTGGGTGACATGACCAAACGAGCTTTAACTCCGAGGCATAAACCCAAACTATGCCGGTGTTATCTCTTCAGCACGCGAGGGAAATGGAGTTCCCTGGTCTTATTTGCACGGACGGACGCAACACGGGGGGTTTTCCGATCCCCACAGACAAATAAACGCAAAACACAGGCATGTCAAAGAAATGCAATAAGTAATGGGTTTAATGAAAATAAGTGCCAGGATAACAAAAGGAATGTGCGGTAAAATCTAATTCCTAAATGAGGATCCTCCATCAGACACAATTACAACACAAGGGGAAAACGAAAGTAAAAATAAATGTGGTGTGGTGCCTTGGCTGGTACTCAGCTCCTGTCTCCACGACGGTTTGGGGCCGTCCCTGCGTGGGAAAACACGCAATGACACGAAGTCGGTTCCTTCTCGTTCAGCTGCACCGAGCTCCGGCCATCCCGAACTTCCAAGGTGTGCACAACACGAAGCGCAGCCGTCACGAGCCAACACCAAGAGAGAAAGAGGGATGCGTCCGTCTTCACCAACGCCCGAAGCAGAGAGAGTGAATGCGACCGCCTATTACCGTACGAGCAACAGAGAGGGAGTGAATACGACTGCTCCTACCCAGAGCCCATGAGAGAGAAAATACCAGTGCTTTCCCTTTTTGCTCCGACTGTCTCGAACGTTCTCTCTGACATCACCCGCGCTCCAAACACCGAGCGCCTCAATTCGCCCCAACTATCGTAATCGCCCTTTGGGGCGTGGCCTAACGGCCACACTTGGCGCCCGCCGAGAAGTTTTGACTGGGTGGTGTCGTATTGTCTGGGTACCATCGGAGATTATATTATTTTAATCATGGGCCGGTTGCATGGCTAGCCGAATGTGCTTTATAAGAATGAAGGGGAAAATCACAAGGGCAATTACACACTGTGAATGTATCCATAGGCCCTAACTAATTAGCATAGCTCCACCCCTCGCATGGAGACACATAACAGTTACACGGACATCCGGCCCTGACTTAAATACATGAGAGTTTTTCTTCGCGACATTCGGAGAACACTACTCGATACAATTCTACCTCGACTAAGGTAATTCCTTACCTACCCCCACACACGTATCAATATGTGTATATATAATCCAGACACACACACACACACACACACACACACACACACGTGTGTATATATATATTGTTACAGACGCGGTTGTGGATGTTGGTTTACCGAGCGGTTTGGTATGACCGCGTCTGCACGTTTACCCGATTATACTCGAACGTTGGCCGAGTCGCGCTACGCTAAATCAATTGAGGAAAGGACACAACGGCTGGGTTAAAATGACACGACACCAAGGGTTCAGTTCTCAAGACCTCCAGAGGAGGTTATAATATTGCGGAAGGTCAGATTACAGGGATGAGAGAGACAGCATAGTAAGGTAGGCACTTAATTACGGTCTTATAATAGCCCCGACAGACGACAGATAAACAGGACAAAACTGACTCACACGGGGATTGATGGCAAGGAAAGCGGGTAGTCGATGGCTCAAGGTGCACCTTGGCTCAGGGACAGAATCGACCCGGTCCGGTCCAGTAGATGCAGGGAGGTCGCTCAGCGCTCGGAGGTCGCGACTTGTCCTTTCAAGCTGGGGGCGCATCTGATCTCACATCCGGTAAGTCGCTGCGCATATCCGGCGGGGAGTGACACGCCCTCGGCTCGTTAGCTCCGCCCCAGATGGAATCGGCCCGCCGCTTCTCACTGGCTGCGGGGGGTTACCGGGCTCCGCCCCTGACGAGGAGCTGACAGCCAGCCCCTTCGTGGTAACCCCGTGGAGCGCATGGGCAATGGCGGCTAACCGAGCCGGAGTGAGGACGCACACTCCCCGCGCCGCGCCGCGCCCCTCTGTTGTTGTAGTTGTTGTTGTAGTTGTTGTTGTAGTTGTTGTTGTAGTTGTTGTGGTTGTTGTTGTTGTTGCATGGGGAAGATGGGAGGAGGTATGGGGAGGTCCTAAACTCACTACTGGTGCCATACGATCACATTCTGGTGCAACGAAGAGTCAGAATTAATGGAAACGAGTCCTTAACTGACATAGACTAAGAATAACTAGCAAGATGTCCGAAAGTTGTCTACGTGAGATGCGGTGGACCTGGGCACGACATTTAATGGGGGAAGAAGGGGAAGGTCGGTTCTACAGAGTGTTGTTTACAGACAATGGGACTAGGGAATGGGGGATTGGGGATAGTTGGGGAGTATTGGGGAAATAGGGGAATATTTACAAGCGGATATGGAGGCCAAGTCCCATATCCGCAACATTGCACCCTTCTCTACCCTCGGGGCGTCCCGACCCGATAAATTTTTACCTATTTTAGTGTGGCACTCAGATGTAGTTCCCTCTACTATTAACTCTACCCTGAGTGCGACAGTTTTACAGATATTCACAAATGAGTAAATATGTCCCCCTGCGACGTTGCACCCTTCTCCTCTCAGAAACACACCCACAGGATAACCGAATCGCGGAAAGAATTCGCAAACTAAACATACAGCCGGCAGGGAGCATTATTTACAAGACTATGCTGCTATTTACACTACGATCCAGGACCTGTTTTTGGAGGAACACATGCAGATGTTATGCATAGAGAGAGCACGCATGCCAGCATCGATACACCAACCCACGAGTGCTCTGTGGCCTTACGGCCTTTAATAACGTGCAGAGCACCACTTCCACGCACCAAAAGCACCACCCCATCATGTACAGTCAGCACCATCCGGTGCACCAATAAAGTGTCTATAAATCACCGGTGGTGTCGCAGCCGGCCGATGTTCTGCCGCTGGTCTTGCCTTCATGTGGTGCACTTTGCCTTCTTACTTCTTTCAAAAATAAAGAAAGGCGCCAACCGCGTCCATTTCTTTATTGTGGCCGTCAGGGGGCCAACTATTAGTGGTTCACCTGTTTGGCATAGGTGCCACGTTGACCCAGAGGTCCATCAATGGGTGGGGCTTGGCCGCAACAGAACTGCGGTCCATGGTGGGCGGCCACAAACATTGCGGTCCATATGGTGTATCGATCCAGGCAGCAAGCAGCGAAAGTGCAGGCCCACAACTGCGGAGCCAGCACCTCTCTCTCCTCTCTCTCTGCCCCAAAGCCAGATCCTCGGAGGTGGGAGACAAAAGAAGCAGACAAGTGAGTAAGGTGGTAAGGGCTCAAAAGTGCACGCAATGTAAGGTAATGCACACTGGGGGCACATGGGAACCAGGTGAGACAGGTACGTTCCTACCGTACGCCCCCCCCCCCCCACCAGGTAACCTACATGGCCCCTCCCTTACCCCTTACTGCATCCACAAAACACAACACTACCCATAAACATCTACTTTACTAATCAACAAACGTCCCTACTGTCTTCCCCGTTCCTCCCATAAACCAAATTCGTCTTCTCTCCCTCCTAACCAATCAAATTTGCCATTTTCAACTCTCATCAAAATTTGCCATCTCCAACTCAACATCATAATTTGCCATTACCAATTCATCATCAGTCCCTCCTAAGGAGGGAGAGATGGAATCACCCCAATGTCTCATCCACGTCGTGATGCGTCTCACAAATCCAACAGCAATTCTCATTTCCTGCACACAGAACAAAGAAAACACAGGTGTGGAGTCATCATCATCACCACAGGTAAGTGGCTGCGTATGGTGCGACAGGTTCATCAATCCTAACTATTTCCTAAATGACTTTAACAACTTTACACTACCCGGGGTCTTTCTCCTGCCAAACCATTGGCCCTCTTACACTATGGGTTCTAAAAACCAATTCCCATTGACCAAACTGTGGTGCTTTTCAATTTGGGGTCTCACTCCCCCGATTCATCTCCCGGTGCCCTCGCACAATTTCTGGGCTGTGGCGTGTACCTCTCCCAGCGGGTCTACCCACCTGCACACCTCCACCACTGCAGTTGCCTCCGAGCTTACCTGCTCCTTACCCTACCCTAACTACCTGGGGAAGGCCCTCTGGCGCTCTCCCCACTCGGTGCCCTCTCTGGCACTGGGCTACCCGGGTCCGTCCTCCGGATCCTCGGGCCCCACCCACAACTACCGGCTCCCAGAGCCCACCTCCGGCCTCACCTGGCCGACATCCTCACAGTGGTGGAGTGCCCAACCAACTACACACACTAACAGGCTACACGCCCAGCCATTTCCACAACACTAATGCACCCATCCACAATACCATTCTGCAACCGCACCACAAATGCCAATATCCAACCACAATTTACCTATACCCTCTACCTAACACTTACACTACCCGCCCCGGGGACTCGTGAAAGGGGTCCACTCTTCCCCCATCCACACCTTCGCACCATGCACACCACTCCGTATCACTTACTCCAACTCTCTCCACACCCCTGTACTTGCACACCTGTGCTCTCATTCTTGGTGCCGCCTGCACCCTTCTCTCCCCAAGCGCATTCGCGCTGATCCACACACTCACTACTCATACACTGCTCCACACACCTGTCCAGTTCTCACACAGCAATCACACCTGTTCAATCCTCACTCACACGGCATCATCTCAGCTAACTACTCCCCTCTGAAACTTGCGCTTCCCTGTCGTCCCTTTAAACTATTGCGCTCCCTCGTCATTATCATCCACACTAAACTACCTGCGTCCCCACTACAGGTATCAGTCACTAACTAAACTTAACGTTACCTAATGTCATCTTCTAGGGCCCTATCAATATCCTAACCCACCCGGGCTAGTTTTCACTGCCATACACCCCATAAGCTATTGCGCATTTGCCCCACTTGGGAAGGGTGGCAGGGATGCCCCCCCTTACCCACCGGGCCCATCGCTCACTACCAATTTTGCACATCAAATTTCAACAAATCAAAAATTTGCCAATCACTGCCCATCATCTGCCAATCATTACTGCCACTCCTTTGCCAATCATCAAATTTTGTTTTTCTCTAATTTTGGGGCCAAAACACTATCTTCATCACCCGTCTACTCACTAATGCCTCTCGGTGCGCCAATCCCTGTCCAAAGCCCGGCTTCGTAAAGCCAAGCCATGAATGCGGGTTGTTTGGTGCCAGCGGCTGGATACGTCCGGCACTCGGTGCAGGGACGGGGGCTTACCCGGGCCGAGATCCCACGCACCACCCCGGCGTGGAGCCATCCAATGGCTCGATCTCGACCTGCCGGAATGCCTCAACAAAAAGTGGTCGCCATGACGACCCTTCCTATCCAGCCGCCCGCTCCGCCTAGTGGAGCACGGACGCGGCCGTTCAAAGCGAGGCCCGGCACGCACCGAGGGCCCGATTCGGCTAAAAGTCGCTCTAACCTCTAAACCGGTTACCTTTGATGCCTCACCTGCATGCTTACACCCCGCAGCCCGTTCCTTGCTCACACATCCAGCCGTTTCCATGCTCCTCGTACCTTTCCTTACACACCCAGGTACCCTCATTCCACTCACAGCCTTGGTCACACACCTGACCACCGAACACTTTGGCACACATTCGTTGGTCGCACACCTCACCAACACACCTCTTCGCGCCCCCTCCTCTGTCACCTCCTCTGTGACAATCACAGGTGTGCTCTCATTCGCACACCCAACCACGTGCCTCACCACCAACTCCAGCGTGCATTCCCACTCACGCTCTACCATTCCAGGTGTGCATCCTACCATCCCAGGTGTACATCCTCGCTCACCTGTCACAACCAACTCACTCTCCTTGTCACCCTCACTACTCTCACCTCCATTCTTGACAACGCACTCACCCTTACTCCCGACAGCGCACTCTTTCCTCATGCACCTGTCCGTTACACACCTTTCTCGCGCACACTCTTGCGCACACTCTCCCGTCACACCCTCTGTAACACTCACCACAGGCGTGCATTCTTCCTTGCCTTTGACAGCGCACTCTTTCCCCATGCACCTGTCCGTCACACACCTTTCTCGCGCACACTCTTGCGCACACTCTCCCGTCACACCCTCTGTAACACTTACCACACCGCGCTTCCATGTGCTCCCTCGCACACGCGCTACGACCGACTCACTCTCGCCAGCACCCTCACTCCTTGGCACGCACTTTTTCCTCACACACCCCAGAGTCGGACTTCCTCGCACACCTCCTTTTTCACACACCAGACCTGTCGCACACTTCACCAGTGGCCTCTCACGAACACCCGGGTCCATCTCGACCCCCAAGCTCATTAAATCACCTGGCGCATCATACGCACGACCATATTGGTCACCACTTACACCGGGTCCTCTTCCCCTTCGCTTCTCCTCCATCACCTGCGAATCCCTCATCCGGTTAATGAGCACATCATCACGATCCGAACACAGACTTTGGACCAATTCTTTTACTTCCTCCTTTATCTCTTTCTTATCCTCTCTCCGTCGCTTCTTAATTTCGCTCACCCCTTCTTCCACTTCTTCTAATTTCTGCTTCACCTCTTTTATTTCCCGGTACGTCTCCTCAAGCTCATCCTCCAAGGCTACCTTGACCGTTTCCATGTGCGTCCTCACCTGCCGGTCCTTCGTCTCCATTACCTCTATCACCTCGTCCAACCTCGTTGTCAGTCCCTCACGTACCATCTGACATTCCCTCTTCGTCGCTACCAAGTCATTTTTTAGGTCATTTTGTGTCGCTTTTAACCCTCCTATTACCGCTGTGTTCTTCTTTACCTGGTCCGTTAGTTCTTTTTGTCCCTCCGTCAGCTGTTCCACCTCCTGCGTCAGGTCATCTATGCCCCCTTGCAATTTTATAGTCCCCTTTCTCACCTCCTTCTCCATGTGCTCCTTACAGTGCCTCACCTCCTCGCGCACTCCTCCGACCTCCTCACTCACACCTCTTCTGATCTCCTCTCCCATCACTTGCATCTCCTGCCCAGATGCCACCCTCATCTGCTCCATTTCCTCCCTGTGAGCATCCAGTTTGGTTTCTACCCCCATTCTGACCCCCTCTATCTGCTGCCCCATTTGTTTAACTTCCCTTTCCGCTTGGTCCCTCATGTCCCTCAATTTGCCTTCCATACTGTTTTCTAACCCCTCTAACCCCTTTTGCATCCCTTCCATTTGATTCTCTTGAGCGGCCATTCTGTTTTCTACCCCCATTAACCCCTCCTGTATTTCCCCTAATCTATTGTCTAATCCCTCTATTCTACTTCCTAACCCATGTTTCACCCCTTCTATCCCATTGTCTAACCCCTCTAATTTCTTGTCTAATCCCTCACCGGTACCCCTCGCTTCGTCCCTCATTACCCCCATTTGGTTTCCCATTACCCCCAATTGCTCACTCTGAGCATCCATCCGGTTCCCCATTACCCCCATTTGGTTTCCCATTACCCCCATTTGGTTTCCCAACCGCTCACTATCAGCCCTCATTCCCACCATTTGGTCCCCCATTTGTTCCATAAAGGCCCTCATTTGCAGGAGGAAAAGGTTCGAATCCACCAGGGGCGCTGCCACGGTCGCGGGCGCGGTCGCCGTGACCAGTGAGGCGCCATTTTGCGCGCCCGCAACGTCGGGCGCAACGACGCTATTTTGTGCGTCTGCTACCCTCACTGCTTCGCTCTCCTTATGTCCCTCATTTTGGTCCTGGACCGACCCTGCCTCACTCTCCTCTACCGGACCCCAGCCGACTTGGTCTGCCATAGCGCGACTTTCAAAATTCGGGTTTTTATATTTTGTAAAACACAATCAAATTTCGCCGTTATAATTTCGAGCGCGGGAAACGCGCTCCGGATCGAATTCTACCTCCCAACACCAATTGTTACCCTAGTGGTACAATTGGTGTTCCAAAATTTGGGCCTAATAAATTTAGTCCCAGGTCCGAATCCGACACTCCTGACACCAATTGTTACAGACGCGGTTGTGGATGTTGGTTTACCGAGCGGTTTGGTATGACCGCGTCTGCACGTTTACCCGATTATACTCGAACGTTGGCCGAGTCGCGCTACGCTAAATCAATTGAGGAAAGGACACAACGGCTGGGTTAAAATGACACGACACCAAGGGTTCAGTTCTCAAGACCTCCGGAGGAGGTTATAATATTGCGGAAGGTCAGATTACAGGGATGAGAGAGACAGCATAGTAAGGTAGGCACTTAATTACGGTCTTATAATAGCCCTGACAGACGACAGATAAACAGGACAAAACTGACTCACACGGGGATTGATGGCAAGGAAAGCGGGTAGTCGATGGCTCAAGGTGCACCTTGGCTCAGGGACAGAATCGACCCGGTCCGGTCCAGTAGATGCGGGGAGGTCGCTCAGCGCTCGGAGGTCGCGACTTGTCCTTTCAAGCTGGGGGCGCATCTGATCTCACATCCGGTAAGTCGCTGCGCATATCCGGCGGGGAGTGACACGCCCTCGGCTCGTTAGCTCCGCCCCAGATGGAATCGGCCCGCCGCTTCTCACTGGCTGCGGGGGGTTACCGGGCTCCGCCCCTGACGAGGAGCTGACAGCCAGCCCCTTCGTGGTAACCCCGTGGAGCGCATGGGCAATGGCGGCTAACCGAGCCGGAGTGAGGACGCACACTCCCCGCGCCGCGCCGCGCCCCTCTGTTGTTGTAGATGTTGTTGTAGTTGTTGTGGTTGTTGTTGTTGTTGCATGGGGAAGATGGGAGGAGGTATGGGGAGGTCCTAAACTCACTACTGGTGCCATACGATCACATTCTGGTGCAACGAAGAGTCAGAATTAATGGAAACGAGTCCTTAACTGACATAGACTAAGAATAACTAGCAAGATGTCCGAAAGTTGTCTACGTGAGATGCGGTGGACCTGGGCACGACATTTAATGGGGGAAGAAGGGGAAGGTCGGTTCTACAGAGTGTTGTTTACAGACAATGGGACTAGGGAATGGGGGATTGGGGATAGTTGGGGAGTATTGGGGAAATAGGGGAATATTTACAAGCGGATATGGAGGCCAAGTCCCATATCCGCAACAATATTGTTGCGGACGCGGTTAAAGATGTTATTTACCGAGCGGTTGGTATTACCGCGACCGAACAGTTCCCCCGATTCTTCCCCAACTCACCCGATTCACCCAGACGTTGGCCAAATCGCGCTATGCCAAATCAATGATAGAAAGGACACGACGACTGGGAAAGAGGAAACGACGCAAGGGGTACAGTTCTCAAGACCTCCGGAGGAGGGTATAATTACAGTGGTGGAGAAAAGGGGTAGATTACAAGGCAGTGAGGTAAAGACACAGAAGAGATGGGCACTTAATTACCGTCTTATCTTAATCCAGACAGACCACAGACAAACGGAACAAGGCAGACTTACACAGGGATTGATGGCAGGAAGGGACAGGTAGGTCGATAGCACAAGGTGCACCTTGGCTCGGGGACAGGATAAAGCACGGTCCAGAAGATGCGGGGAGGTGTCACAGCGCTCGGAGGGGACGTCTTTCTTTCTCCAAGCTCAGCGCGCATCTGACGTCACCCCCCTCTCACCGCGCATGCTCAGCGGGGAGTGACACGCCCTCGGCTGGTTGGTTCCGCCCCACTGGGGCCGGTCCGCCGCTTCCATTGGGTGCGGGGGTTACCGGGCTCCGCCCTTGACGAGGAGCTGACAGGGAGCCCCTATTTGGTAACCCCGTCGAGCACATGTTTGATGGCGGCTCGTTGGGAAGGCCTGGTGCCCTCCCAGCACCCCCTACCAACCAAGCCGGAGTGAGGACGCGCACTTCCTGCGCTCGTTGTTGTTGTTGTTGTTGAACTGTGAGGAAGAGCTGCGGGGAGGTATTGGGAGGTCCTAAACTTCCTAACGGTGCCATACAATCACTTTCTGGTGCAACGAAGGGTCAGAATTAATGGAAACGAGTCCTTAACTGACATAGACTAAGAATAACTAGCAAGATGTCCTATAGTTGTCTTACATGAGATGCGGTGAACCTGGGCGCGACATTTAATGGGGGAAATAGGGGGAGGTCGGGTCTACAGAGTGTTGTTTACAGAAAATGGGACTAGGGAATGGGGGATTGGGGATAGTTGGGAAGTATTGAGGAAATAGGGGAATATTTACAAGCGGATATGGATGGATGCAAATCCCATATCCGCAACACTGCACCCTTCTCTACCTCGGGCCGCCCCGACCCGATAAATTTTTACCTACTTTAGTGTGGCACTCAGATGTAGTTCCCTCTATTATTAACTCAACCCTGAGTGC
This sequence comes from Myxine glutinosa, assembly GCF_964187855.1. Lineage (NCBI taxonomy): Eukaryota > Metazoa > Chordata > Myxini > Myxiniformes > Myxinidae > Myxine > Myxine glutinosa. The sequence continues at coordinate 55,310,438 of NC_136270.1, forward strand.
GACAGTTTTACAGATGTTCACAAATGAGTAAATATGTCCCCCTGCGACGTTGCACCCTTCTCCTAACAGAAACACACCCACAGGATAACCGAATCGTGGAAAGCATCCTCAAACTAAACATACAGCCGGTAGGGAGCATTATTATACAACACTGATACTTACACTACGATCCAGGACCTGTTCTTTGAGGAACACATGCAGATGTTATGCATAGGGAGAGCACGCATGCCAGCATCGATACACCAACCCACGAGTGCCCTGTGGCCCTACGGCCTTTAATAATGTGCAGAGCACCCCGTCCAAGCACCAAAAGCACCACCCCATTACGCACAGTCAGCACCATCCGGTGCACCAATAAAATGTTCATAAAAATGCACAATTAAGTGTCCATAGTCACCGGTGGTGTCGCAGCCGGCCGATGTTCTGCCGCTGGTCTTGCCTTCATGGAGTGCACTTGGCCTTCTGGCTTCTTTAGAAATACAGAAAGGCGCCAACCGCGTCCATTTCTGAATTGTGGCCGTCAGGGGGGCCAACTAAAAGTGGTTCACCTGTATGGCATAGGTACCACGTTGACCCAGAGGTCCATCCACGGGTGGTGCTTGACCGCAAAAGAACTGCGGTCCATTGTGGGCGGCCACAAAAATTGCGGTCCATATGGTGTATCGATCCAGGCAGCAAGCAGCGGAAGTACAGGCCCACAACTGCGGAGCCAGCACCTCTCTCTCCTCTCTCTCTGCCCCAAAGCCAGATCCTCGGAGGTGGGAGACAAAAGAAGACAAGTGAGTAAGGTGGTAAGGGCGCAGAAGTGCACGCAATACAAGGTAATGCACACTGGGGGCACATGGGAACCAGGTGAGACAGGTACGTTACTACCGTACGCCCCCCCCACCTCCCACCAGGTAACCTACATTGCCCCTCCCTTACCCCTTACTGTATCCACAAAACACAACACTACCCATAAACATCTACTTTACACATCAACAACGTCCCTACTGCCTTCCCCGTTCCTCCCATAAACCAAATTCGTCTTCTCTCCCTCCTAACCAATCAAATTTGCCATTTCCAACTCTCATCAAAATCTGCCATCTCCAACTCAACATCAAAATCTGCCATCACCAATTCATCATCAGAGCCTCCTAAGGAGGGAGAGATGGAATCACCCCAATGTCTCATCCACGTCGTGAGGCGTCTCACAAATCCAAACAGCAATTCTCCTTTCCTGCAACACAAAACAAAGAAAACACAGGTGTGGAGTCATCAGCATCACCTCAGGTAAGCGGCTGCGTATGGTGCGACAGGTTCATCAATCCTAACTATTTCCTAAATGACTTTAACAACTTTACATTACCCGGGGTCTTTCCCTGCCAATCCATTGGCCAACTTACACTATGGGTTCTAAAAACCAATTCCCATTGCCCAAACTGTGGTGCTTCTCAATTTGGGGTCTCACTCCCCCGATTCATCTCCCGGTGCCCTTGCACAATTTCTGGGCTGTGACGTGTAGCTCTCCCAGCAGGTCTACCCACCTGCACACCTCCACCACTGCAGTTGCCTCCCGAGCTTACCTGCTCCTTACCTAACCTATCTAACTGGGGAAGGCCCCTCCTGGCTCTGTCACCCCTTGGTGCCCTCTGGCACTGGGCTACCCGGGTCCGTCCTCCGGATCCTCGGGCCCCATCCACAACAACTACTACCGGCTCCCAGAGCCCACCTGCGGCCTCACCTGGCCGACATCCTCACAGTGGTGGAGTGCCCAAACCAACTACACACACTAACAGGCTACATGCCCAGGCATTTCCACAACACTAATGCACCCATCCAATCATCATTCTTCCACCCGCACCACAGATGCCAATATCCAACCACAATTTACCTATACCCTCTACCTAACACTTACACTACCCGCCCCGGGTATCCGTGATGGGGGTCCACTCTTCCCCCATCCACACCTTCGCACCACGCACACCACTCCGTACCACTTACTCCAACTCTCTCCACACCACTCATTCTCTGCTCCATATATTCCACACACCTGTACTTGCACACCTGTGCTCTCATACTTGGTGCCGCCTGCACCCTTCTCTCCCCCAAGCGCATTCGCGCTGATCCACAACACTCACTACTCACCATGACACTCATCCGCAATGCTCTCTCATTCATCACTTGTACACTCACACACACCTCGGAGCATTGCCTCACCGATGCCTCATTTGAAGCTGCTCACCAGCATTTCCATTCACACTGCATCATCTGCTCTGTCTACTCCCTTCTAAACTCGCGCTCCTCCGTCTTCCCTTACACTCAGCGCTCCCACGTCATTATCAAACACTAAGCTACTACGTCCCCACTACAGGTACCAAGTCTCTTACTTAAATCTTGTCACCCATAGTCACCTCGAGTCCCTATCAATATAACCTAACCCACCCGGGCTAGTTTTCACTGCCATACACCCCATAATCTATAGCGCATTTGCCCCAATCATGGGAAGGGTGGCAGGGATGCCACCCTTACCCACCGTCATACGGCGCGAGTGGGACCTTGTGGGACCACCTCGTATGTGAGTCGTTGCCCGCCTGCCGGACCCCGTGTGTCGCCCCTTGCGGGGTCAGCGCGGGGCCGAACTGGCCGGGCCCCCACAGTACATTACCCCCAAGGGGCTCCCGTGCCTCCCCTGTCCCTCTAAAAACTACCCCTGTTGGTGTCGATGCATGGGTCACGCTTCCGCAACCCGCTACCCATTCCATACCACCACAACCTTGCTCACTCACACCTCGCACCTCTCCCATCACCGGACCCTCTCGCTCGCACCCTCGTTCCATACACTCCGGACCAGCCATACACCTCACTCTTGGCCTCTCACGAACATCCGGGTCCATCTCGACCCCCAAGCTTATTAAATCACCTGGCGCATCATACGCACGACCATATTGGTCACCACTTACACCGGGTCCTCTTTCTCTTCGCTGCTCCTCCATCACCTGCGAATCCCTCATCCAGTTAATGAGCACATCATCACGATCCGAACACAGACTTTGGACCAATTATTTTACTTCCTCTTTTATCTCTTTCTTATCCTCTCTCCGTCGCTTCTTAATTTCGCTCACCCCTTCTTCCACTTCTTCTAATTTCTGCTTCACCTCCTTCATCTCCTCGTGCGCCCCCTTTAGTTCTTCCTCTAACTCCACCTTATTTTTTTCTATGTGCTCCCGCACCTCCCGCTCTTTAACCTCCATCACCTCTACCACCTTGTTCATTTTCCTCGTCAGGTCCTCATGTACCGTCTGACACTCTTTTTTAATTACCCCTACGTCCTTTTTCATCTCCTTCTGTGTCGATTTTAAACCCTCTATTACCGCTGTGTTCTTCTTTACCTGGTCCCCCAACTCCTTTTGTCCCACTGTCAGCTGTTCTACTCCCAGCGTCAACTCCTCTATACCACCTTGCAATTTTACAGTCCCCTTTCTCACCTCCTTCTCCATGCGCTCCTCACAGTGCTTCACCTCCTCGCGCACTCCTCCGACTTCCTCACTCACACCTCTTCTGATCTCCCCTCCCATCACTTGCATCTCCTGCCCAGATGCCACCCTCATCTGCTCCATTTCCTCCCTGTGAGCATCCAATTTAGTTTCTACCCCCATTCTGACCCCCTCTATCTGCTGCCCCATTTGTTTAACTTCCTTTTCCGCTTGGTCCCTCATGTCCCTCAATTTGCCTTCCATACTGTTTTCTAACCCCTCTAACCCCTTTTTCATCCCTTCCATTTGATTCTCTTGAGCGGCCATTCTGTTTTCTACCCCTGTTAACCCCTCCTGTATTTCCCCTAATCTATTGTCTAATCCCTCAAATTTGTTGTCTAGTCCCTCAAATTTGTTTCCTAATCCCTCTATTCTACTCCCTAACCCTCCGATCTGGGCCCCCATGTCCTCCCTCAATTTCTCGCTATTGGACCCCATCCTTTGTTCTAACCGTTGGCTATTGGCCCCCATGTCCTCCCTTAATTTCTCGCTATTGGACCCCATCGTTTGTTCTAACCGTTGGCTATTGGCCCCCATGTCCTCCCTTAATTGCTTCCCCATTCTTTGTTCCAATTGTTCGCTATTCTGGGCCATAAGGGCCTTCATTTGTATAAAAAAAAGGTTCAAATCCACCAGCGGCGCTGCTACGGGCGCGGTCGCCGTAGCCATCTGCGAGGCGCCATTTTGCGCGCCCGTAACCTCGTGCGCGAGGACGCCATTTTGCGAACCTGCCGCCCTCACTGCTTCGCTCTCCTCATGTCCCTCAATTTGGTCCTGGATCGACCCTGCCTCACTCTCCTCTACCGGAACCCAGCCGTCTTGATCTCCCATAGCGCGACTTTCAAAATTCGTTTTTTTTTGTAAAACAAAATCAAATTTCGGTGACTTGTAATTTTGAGCGCGTTAAGCGCGCTTCGGGTCCGTATCTCACTCCCAGACACCAATTGTTGCGGACGCGGTTAAAGATGTTATTTACCGAGCGGTTGGTATTACCGCGACCGAACAGTTCCCCCGATTCTTCCCCAACTCACCCGATTCACCCAGACGTTGGCCAAATCGCGCTATGCCAAATCAATGATAGAAAGGACACGACGACTGGGAAAGAGGAAACGACGCAAGGGGTACAGTTCTCAAGACCTCCAGAGGAGGGTATAATTACAGTGGTGGAGAAAAGGGGTAGATTACAAGGCAGTGAGGTAAAGACACAGAATAGATGGGCACTTAATTACCATCTTATCTTAACCCAGACAGACCACAGACAAACGGAACAAGGCAGACTTACACAGGGATTGATGGCAGGAAGGGACAGGTAGGTCGATAGCACAAGGTGCACCTTGGCTCGGGGACAGGATAAAGCATGGTCCAGAAGATGCGGGGAGGTGTCACAGCGCTCGGAGGGGACGTCTTTCTTTCTCCAAGCTCAGCGCGCATCTGACGTCACCCCCCTATCACCGCGCATGCTCAGCGGGGAGTGACACGCCCTCGGCTGGTTGGTTCCGCCCCACTGGGGCCGGTCCGCCGCTTCCATTGGGTGCGGGGGTTACCGGGCTCCGCCATTGACGAGGAGCTGACAGGGAGCCCCTATTTGGTAACCCCGTCGAGCACATGTTTGATGGCGGCTCGTTAGGAAGGCCTGGTGCCCTCCCAACACCCCCTACCAACCAAGCCGGAGTGAGGACGCGCACTTCCTGCGCTCGTTGTTGTTGTTGTTGTTGAACTGTGAGGAAGAGCTGCGGGGAGGTATTGGGAGGTCCTAAACTTCCTAACGGTGCCATACAATCACATTCTGGTGCAACGAAGGGTCAGAATTAATGGAAACGAGTCCTTAACTGACATAGACTAAGAATAACTAGCAAGATGTCCTATAGTTGTCTTATATGAGATGCGGTGAATCTGGGCACGACATTTAATGGGGGAAATAGGGGGAGGTCGGGTCTACAGAGTGTTGTTTACAGAAAATGGGACTAGGGAATGGGGGATTGGGGATAGTTGGGAAGTATTGAGGAAATAGGGGAATATTTACAAGCGGATATGGATGGATGCAAATCCCATATCCGCAACAATATATATATATTTTTTGTTGTTGCGGATATATATATCCACCCGTCGGCGGACTGAGGGGGAGTTAAGCCCTTCTCCCCCTCGAGCTTCGAGTCCACAAGGCTGCTACCCACTTTACACTCGTGGGGGCGGATTGCTGAGCAATTCCAGCCGCCACACCCACAGCGAGCGTGTGGAAGGGTTTCTGGTCAAATACTCGAGTACCTTCGATACACATGCAGCCATGAGGACGGGGAATGAACCTCACATGAGTCACGCTGGTCTGATACAACCCGAGCGGTTTGCGAGTCATGTGACTCGTGCCGTTAATCACTAGGAACCCGATCGAGCGGGATACTTTGTCTCGACGAGACAAGAGGAAGGGATGTCAGGTCGCAGATTTGTTACTGTTTAATGCTCTGTTATAGATGTCGTTTGACTAATATGTTATGTTATAAATGCTGTTTAAAAATGCTATTTCATAAAGTTAATAAAAGGTTGCCGCTTTGCTATAGTTTAAAATGAGAAAATACTCGCTTCATCCGTGCTGAACAGATGGCCTCGTTGGATACGTGCGCCCCTTGAAGGCTAGATAAGCCTAGTCGTAAACTTTCTCCCTTCTCCGCAGACGGCGCCTCAAGCCGCGGGTAGGAAAATGGATTATATGCGCGTGGAATGTGTAACTTTATGTAGGATGCTTGGATCGTAGGCATAAACCTTTTGATAAACTGTTAAAAACATTAACTATATTTTGTATAATCACAGTGACGCTTGAGTTACGATAAATATGCTTTGAATTTAAGAAATGTGAACTGGAAGGTACATTTAACACCTGTAACTCTTCAGAACGCCCTCATACACTTTATGGTCTTATCAGGACCAAGAATGCAATCCCCCTTCGGTGAGTTATATTTTCTGTCACCTCGGAGCCTTGAAACCACATCTGGTCCAGATCCTGACGGTGCGTGCTTCACTCCCCCAAGATGAAAGGACGGATGACGGTGGGGGCTCGGCCCACTGGGGATGACGGTGGGAGGAACTTTTGCCAGTTTCTTTGTCCTCTCGGAGATTCCCTGATAAAGCGTGTCCCTATATAAATGAACTGTGAATCAATGTGTTTCAGGAAGGTAGACATGGCATGACGGTGGTTCGTGCTGTAGACGTCTCCGGTTCCTCCAGATCTGTATTAATTGGTATTTAATAAAGATTCGCCATTCTCAATCTGTTGGTGAACTTCTGTTACGATCAAGGAGTTTGTTCCCCACAATTTTGGTGCCGTGACTCGGATGCAGCAGAGCAGGGACAAGAGAAGTGGACCTTGAACGACCGGAGGGAGGCTGACTGAGGCCGGCGCCGGCACGCTGATTTGTTTTAAGGTGAGCATTGTCTTATATTAAAGGGCTACCTTTCCAAATTCGAACCTCCCTCCCTCGAACGGGCACAGTCCGTTTCCTTGCCATCTGCACTGCCTGCTCTCCGAACAGAAGTTGTAAGTAAAAAGGCTAATTACCAGCCTTAGAATGACGAGCCTTTGTTAAATTCACCAGGATAACGTTAAGAGGGTAACGGATAACAGTAAGGATAACGTTACAGTTAGCAAGGAGGAGGGGGAAATGTGAGGTCGGACAGCCATAAGGCTGCGCCGGTGACCGAGAACTTTCCAGGAAGGATCAGCCCAGAGACAAGATGGGGTATGCCATTGCATGCCAGGGAAAGAAGGGCTGTGGCTAACGTAGAGGGCCAAAGGGACATGGCCAGGAAAAGGGAAATGCGCAGGTACCAGGTAGGCTTGACAAGAAGGTAGTGACAACTACGAGGTCAAGCCAGGAAGCTCGAGACTAAGCTCTAGACAAGAGGGCAGGAAAGTTGCTGAAGCTGTAGGGACAGAGGAAGCAAGCAACATAAATCCAGATAGAAACAAACCAGGACCAGGTGAACAAGAGAAAATAAATAGGCTCACAGCAAGGGGCCAGGTAACCACAGGTAGGAAGGACAGAAGTGGTTTTTGAAATATTGAAAATTTAAGCATTACAGCTGTAGTTATTGAAGCTACAAGGACAGAGGACAATTAAGTAAGCAGTTAAGCAAGTAAATCAGCGGTTGATGCCGCTGGTCCAGGATCCAGACCAAGACCCCGCGATAGGGGAAGTAGCTACCATGCCTCTACCCCCCCAAGCCCTGAGCCCTGTCCCCGGGCCACAGGCGCCACCTCTCCCACCCCCGCCCCTGTTTCCCCAGGGGTTAGACCCCCAGAAAACTAGACCAGCCGCCCCTCAGGTTCACCTTAGCCCGGGTAATCCATTTAGAGGACAAGCGGTTAGTGGGGCGGACAGCGGGTTCGCGGCCCCAGAAGGGCTAGGAGTACTGTACCCCTCATTGGAAGGGTTCGGATGCAGACAGCAAGGGGCCAGGTAACCACAGGTAGGAAGGACAGAAGTGGTTTTTGAAATATTGAAAATTTAAGCATTACAGCTGTAGTTATTGAAGCTACAAGGACAGAGGACAATTAAGTAAGCAGTTAAGCAAGTAAATCAGCGGTTGATGCCGCTGGTCCAGGATCCAGACCAAGACCCCGCGATAGGGGAAGTAGCTACCATGCCTCTACCCCCCCAAGCCCTGAGCCCTGTCCCCGGGCCACAGGCGCCACCTCTCCCACCCCCGCCCCTGTTTCCCCAGGGGTTAGACCCCCAGAAAACTAGACCAGCCGCCCCTCAGGTTCACCTTAGCCCGGGTAATCCATTTAGAGGACAAGCGGTTAGTGGGGCGGACAGCGGGTTCGCGGCCCCAGAAGGGCTAGGAGTACTGTACCCCTCATTGGAAGGGTTCACGGAATCGGAGAACCCACAGCCTACAATCGGGATGTGTCCCTTAAAAACCATAGGACTGAACAGGGGGGCACCCATTAACATCAGGATACCCTGGAGAGAATCAGATTTGGCGTCTATGCAGGAGCGGGTGAGAGCCTTGCTGGCCGACGAGCCCGGTCAGATACCGGAATTTATGCGTTTGTGGATACACGATACAGGCGCAGATTGGCGGGACGTCTGCCATATGGGGAAGGCTGTATTGCCCGCGCGGGTGTGGGACCAGGCCAAAATACACGCACGCTGGCCAAATGTAGCACCACCCCCGGCCCAGACCCTCGCCGATTGGGATGCCCTTGTCGACCTATTGTTGACCAGGGTATACACCGCACTGATGCCAGCCGCACCGATGCCAACCGACCAATTAGTTGAAGCGGCCGAGCAATGTAACATGGGCGACGATAAGAAGGCCGATGTAAAGGACATGTTGCAAATGCTTGTCCAGGAAAAAAGGGCCCCTCCCCAAAACTGGAACATGCAGGGGCCCCCTCCACAGCCGCAGAATTGGGCCGTGCAAACCACCCCCCCCCCCCCCCCAAGACCTGGGCTCTGTCCCAGGGCTCTAGGCAACACCCCAACACCCCCGCCCTGCCTTCCCTTTCCACCTCAACCCACCCCGTCCAACCCGTCCCAAAAATCCTTTTTCCTTGAATGAGAGACGTAATATGAATGAACAAAGATTGTACATGGGAGTGACTGGAGGAGGGGCATGATTTGAGTCGATCTGATTTTCGCGCGAAGTCTGGGAGACTCACTGGTATACGAATGAGGAATGAATGTATATTGGGATATTAATTGACGTGTGTATCTGGCCAATGTATTTGTCTGTATGACATATGCAAAGCAGAGGGTTTCGGTGTGAAGCTTTGTAAGTGGTCTGCTTGCCGTGCGGGAAATCCAGGCCGGGAATGTCGATTTTAGCGTCTATCCGAGGGACCAGGTGAGGTCCTTAACTGAGTCCGGATTTTCATTTGTTGGGAATGTTGGGGAGCGATTTGATACAAATCGGGTCAGGAAAGCACTCGGAGGAACGTTGATATGAAGCGGTTTCTTGGAGATGGTCACAAGATGGGCTGCCTTTGTCTTTCGAGTGGCAGTCGGGCAGAAATTTGGAATTTGTTGAACTAAATTCAGAATTTGAATCGAAATGTGTGTTTGACGTGAATTGAAGAGTTCATTCAATGGCAGATTGAAGAATTCAGTCAATTCAACTGAATTCAGAAGTTGAATTTAGAATACGGAGTTTGCTCAGAGTGCAGGTGATAACCTGCCTACTCAAAAAGGATGTGCCCCGCACGGTGGGAGGTCCGTGAATGGTTGGCAAAGGGTTTCTTGAATTTAATGGCAGGAATTATGCGATTAACGATTATATTGTGTATTGGTGACTTATGGATTGTATGAGTATATCCCCGAGGCCGATGTGACCTTGGGAGTCAATGGGTCGTGTAATGAGAAAGATTACAGTTTGCTAGTGTGAAATTAGGTCATGGTGTGAAATGCGGTCAGTGGCGAAACGAAATACACACCTTTGATCTGAAGGGAGAGCGGAGGTTGTGGTTTCATTTCTGTGTCTGTTCTGTGGAGTTATATTTCTGAGGCATGGATTTCAAGGAGGAGGTGTGTGCCCCGAGAAGATTGTGGGTCGCAGATTGGGCACTCTGGGTGGGCACTGGGGGCTGCAGTTGTGTGTGCGCGCAGGAGAGTGCAGGGGGAGTGGGCGTGAGGAGGTGTGTTGATGAAGTGTGCGAACGAGGAGGGATGTGCGAAAGGTGTGCACCAGGTAGTAAGGGTGCTGCATGGTAGAGCACGTCTCCCACGGAAGTTCCTGGGCGGATTGTTGACAGTTGTTTGATTCGTAGGGTGTTGGCATTTTGCGATGTGGAGCCTCAATAATGGTCATTTGTCTGTCCGGATGTGGAGTTCTTGCAAGGGCGGAATGTCGCCGGACTTGTATTATTTGTGGGATGAAAGCGCTGGTTACCCCAATTCGACGTTTGTACCACCTTTCTCCATTTGAAGTTTGACCTTTTGAAGTTTATTTGACCTTTGTTCGAGATATGCAAGGGAAAGAGGTCAGAGGTAATTCACTAACCTTGGAAGAACGACAGGCTGAGTCAGTCTACTGGGTGTTGCTTTAACGGCAGGATATAGAACTTAAATCTGGAAAGAAAAGACATATACTGTTGGTTAAAACTGAAATCATGTACGTAATTAGTGAACAGAGAATATCGAGATCTGTTTTTTGTTGTTGTGATTGTCGTTGACATCTCAATAGGCGATTCAGGGGACTCAAGAAATAAACAGATTTCCGGTGCCGACCGGAAGCGTCAGGTACAGTATGCTTTGAATTTAATTTAACCGGGTCGAGTACAGTGACGTGTTTGATCGAGCTCTGGGGATAGTCATGTTAAAAGGAGGACATTTGGGAGGATGAAGAGATGCAAGTAACATGGATTAAGTTGTGGTATCAAGAGGTGGGTGCCCAGAGGTATTGTGGTTATTATAACTTGCTGATTATAGGGGGCGCACCAAGTACAGATCGGGTTGCATGGTGGAGCTTGGAGCATGCATGGAGCATGGAGCAGGGTGGAACACCCCGTGTAGTTGGAGGTTGCAATTGCGTGAAATGCAGTGAACATGCCCAATTTTTGGCTTTGCGAGGCTCCAGGTAGAGGTTGGCATTTCGATACTGTGCATTATATTGTGCCTGTCTGGAGAGGTGATGTCCTGTGCTGAGGCTGGTGACACGCCTCTGTTATTTGTCTGTCTGTCTGTCTGATTGTAAGTCTGTGGTACGATGGAGGGCTAATTGAGTGCTCAGGCGTCATTGTTCCATGGAGGTAAGGTGTGAAATATAGCATAAATAAGCTATAGGTAATGGAAATATGGCAGTGTAAGCTCGCCGAGGGAGAGTTGCCGGTAGTGGAGGACGTGGCAGATTAGTGGATTAAACATCGGAAAGCGCAGGTCTCAGAAGGGAGTAGTCAGCTTCGATGATGCAACAGTGTATGAGTGAGTAATTGTGATCTGTTTAAGTGTAAGAGGCGGTGGAGATGGATTCGGAGGTGATGAAAGCGTGGATGAGGGTTTCTGCAGCCATGGAGGAGAGGGATGGACGGAGACGGGCGATGTTTTAAGGTGAAAGAAGGCTGTCTTTATGATCTGTTTAGTGTATTTGTCAAAGGAGAGGGTTTGGTCAATGATGATGCCAAGATTCCGGATGTGAGGGAAGGTGGATACTGGGAAACCATCAATGTTGAGGGCAGAGTTATGGGTGGTTGAGGTCGTTGTTGGTTGTTGTTGATCTGAAGCCAGGATTTTATTTCAGTGATGCAGTTTGTCAGGATAGAGCGGGTTGTGGTGATTGAGCCGTTGTAGATGTCATCAATTTTGCTTTGGATGAATGAAAGGAAGGAGATGCAGTTGTCTACTGTGAATGACAGGTGGTGTGTGTTATCGTTGTTGTCTTGGAAGTTCAGTTGTTGACATAGTCCGGAGTGTTCTAATTTGCACAGGGAATGACAATTGGGATGACAATTGAAAAGAAAAAAATTGAGTAAGTTACAAATTTTGTTTTGTGAATCTGCGGACAAGCTAGTTTGATGGGTACCCTGGGGTCTTCAGCGTGTCTATGTGTTTGTCTGTCTGTTACACCGGACTCTTGAATGGGTTTTCATGAGACGAATTTCAGACATAACAACAGTGAGAATCTATTTTGAGCGAATCACAGTGGGTGAGAAAAACATTGTGTGTGACCAGACACCAGAACTGACCAGAATTGGAATTGGAATTAGACCAGGTTATTTCTATTATTTGTTTATTCGCGAAAATAAATAAATAATAGGGGGAGGTTCATGGAGGTTAATGGTGGTTTGTTTGTGGTAATTCTAGTTGAAACTCCAGCTGAAATAATTTTCGTTTATTTTTATTTTTATTGGTTTATTGATGTAGGAAACAGGCAAATGGGATGCTGAGAGAAGGATTAGAGAAAATTGGATTGAATTTAAAATCGAATATTGGATAAAATTGGATCCACTTGGAAAAAGTGGATTAGGAAATTGGTGACCAGGTGTTCCCAGGGCGCTTGTGGACCAGGTGTTCCACCAGAGGAAAAAGACCAGGTGTTCGTGGAGCACTTCACCTGCAAGAACGCCCTGGAAAAGGTGGACGGGACCATTCCAGGTATTGCCGACTACACCAACCGCTACGAGGGCAAGACCTCGTGGATCCACACCACACATTGTAAGTTGGCCCTACCCACACCCACCGTCACACAGGATGGAGCAGGAGCTGCACAGACATATAGGACTAATTACACTTGCACTGCTAGGATTATACCACCCCGCCAGCACAGCGCCCACCACCCCACTCCTCACGTGGGCGGACATGGTGGCATATATGGAAGAATTATATGAAAACATAACCTCTAAGTCTCACGTCCATTATCAAAGCGTTACTTGGGGACAGAAGATAAACGTACCATGTTGTCTAATACCACCAAAGGACCCCCCGTGGATACATATAATGTGGAGGGCGGAAAGGACAAATCCAAACGGAACGAAGTCAACACAAGTTGCCCTCTCTCGTCTGAGGCAAGTAAAACGGGGAGGAAAGGTTGGACCAACAGTAAGTTCCGCCAGAGCAGGATTCGAATGGGGAAAAGGTCCGAACACTTTAACCATGGACGCTTTACTAGAAAGAAATACCACCCTGATATTGACATGTGAAGTTACGACCATACAATTATTGACTCCCCGACCACCATGCATCAAATACATACTCACGCCGCACCCCCAGGACAAGGCCCCAAAGAAGGGTGAAAACACATATTGGAAAGTGGCAAGGGAGGTGGCAACAATTCAAAATAGGACACACTGCTGGTCGTGCATGCACTTTCCCCAAGCAGGCACCACAGGAATACACATGATAGTGCTACCTCTGTCCCTCAATGACCTTTGCTCACAACCTATCGATTCCCCATGTTTAGTGACCATGCTGGAAAGAGAAGGGGTTGGCAACGGCAAGAGTTGCAATCGACAATTTAATTATCGCCCGTCAATGATTGCCCATGTGGCCGAGAGGCCTGCCCCCGTCTGGGTCAAACCACAGAAAGGGACGGTCTGCCTCCAGGGTTCCGGCCACTTGCGTATGGGAGAATCAGAATGCGCCTACACTCTCCCCGGGAAGCTGGGACAAGGGAGCTCGGGGATTACATTACGAATAGTACTGCAAGATAAACACAACCACAACATAACGGCTATAACATTCTCTAGGGGGGTTAGTAGGATTAATGGGGTGATAAAGGGACTCCAGTGCTTATCCACCCACCTGGTCCCACCCCATGGGACAATGTTTATATGCGGCGACAAGGCTTACCCCTATTTACCAAATAATTGGGGGGGCACATGTTATCTTGGTTCAGTCCTTCCTGACGTTGAGATACTGGATGAGCTAGACCCAAAGTCCTTGGACAGGCGACATAAGAGGTCAGTCATGAACGAAGATGGAACCACTAAACTACACGGGAGCCTATGGGAAAATGTGTTAGGTTTCTTCTTCCCAGGTGCGGGCACAGCCATGAACAGCTTCCGGATAGATAAATTGGCTTTGGCCCTAGAAAAGGTGGCAAACGACACCGCTACTGCTCATGACATACTATTGGACACGGTAATTCACATGCGTACAATGGTGATGCAGAATCGGGTGGCTTTGGACATGCTCCTGGCAGAGAAAGGAGGGGTATGCGGAATAATAGAGGGAAAATGTTGCACTTACATACCTGATCCATCCGAAGGAGTGTCAGCCGCAATAGTGAGACTAAGGGAAACTAGCCACGCCCTGACGATCGATCGGATCGCGCGTGAGAACTCTTATAAATTTAGCTGGCTCACTGACTGGTTCCGGGGATGGACGGGCACCATAGTGAAGTGGTTATTGACCGCACTGGCCGTGATAATCGGGGTAGTAATTTGGGGGGCACTAATGAAATCTTTAGTCCTCCTCTGTATGAGAAAGTACTTTACAGGATGGAAAGTGAAGAAGCCGCCGACAACGACTATGGTTCTGACCACAGAGACCGTCGACCTGAATGGGTCCTTCAACAAGGCAGATGTGACCGGTGCTTCAGAAAATTGCATTGATTTTTGTGATGACTGTGATACTTGTGTTGAAAATCCCATGTGGGAACTGGCTGCTGCCTGTATTGATGTTTGTGATGACTGTGATACTTGTGCTGTAAACCCCTTGCGTGTACTGGCTAACGCCTCTTATGTATTACAAGCTGACAGCTGTACACCCCCTTCCGACCCAACTATGGATCTGATTGCGACGCTGGGTCTGGCAGTCGAGGGACCCGACGTGGATATCCTAGACCCGCAAGCCGACCAGGCGTCCATGGGAGACTTTGACATAAAGGAAGTCCCTCTCTTTGCTTCAAAGGTTTTAAGTTCAAATGCTTCAAGTGATTCGGATTTTAACGCCCTGTACCCTGACCAGGAAGATGAGACACAAGATACTGACAACATTATGTATTCCCCAGAACAGCAGCACGTGAGAGATCTCATGGGCATGATCGTTGATTAACTTCGAAGATCTGCAAGGACCGCGTCTGCAAAGGGTGGGGGGAGCAAGTTCCGCAGGGGAGGTTGTGGGCCCCCTGGCGGGGCAGAACCTCATCTGGACCAGACGCCTTCGTTGTGGATCCGAAACGTTAATGGACTTTCATGTTCTGAGCCCTCAGGTTCCAAGCACGCACCACACGACACGTTCCCCAAATGCACGGGCGAGGCGCTATGGGCGCACGGTATGCCCTTGGGAGATACCCGCATTACACGATTGTCTTTCAATAAAGCCCGATGCGGCATGTTGTCTCTTGAGATACTTTGTCTCGACGAGACAAGAGGAAGGGATGTCAGGTCGCAGATTTGTTACTGCTTAATGCTCTGTTATAGATGTCGTTTGACTAATATGTTATGTTATAAATGCTGTTTAAAAATGCTATTTCATAAAGTTAATAAAAGGTTGCCGCTTTGCTATAGTTTAAAATGAGAAAATACTCGCTTCATCCGTGCTGAACAGATGGCCTCGTTGGATACGTGCGCCCCTTGAAGGCTAGATAAGCCTAGTCGTAAACTTTCTCCCTTCTCCGCAGACGGCGCCTCAAGCCGCGGGCAGGAAAATGGATTATATGCGCGTGGAATGTGTAACTTTACGTAGGATGCTTGGATCGTAGGCATAAACCTTTTGATAAACTGTTAAAAACATTAACTATATTTTGTATAATCACAGTGACGCTTGAGTTACGATAAATATGCTTTGAATTTAAGAAATGTGAACTGGAAGGTACATTTAACACCTGGAACTCTTCAGAACGCCCTCATACACTTTATGGTCTTATCAGGACCAAGAATGCAATCCCCCTTCGGTGAGTTATATTTTCTGTCACCTCGGAGCCTTGAAACCACATCTGGTCCGGATCCTGACGGTGCGTGCTTCACTCCCCCAAGATGAAAGGACGGATGACGGTGGGGGCTCGGCCCACTGGGGATGACGGTGGGAGGAACTTTTGCCAGTTTCTTTGTCCTCTCGGAGATTCCCTGATAAAGCGTGTCCCGATATAAATGAACTGTGAATCAATGTGTTTCAGGAAGGTAGACATGGCATGACGGTGGTTCGTGCTGTAGACGTCTCCGGTTCCTCCAGATCTGTATTAATTGGTATTTAATAAAGATTCGCCATTCTCAATCTGTTGGTGAACTTCTGTTACGATCAAGGAGTTTGTTCCCCACACCCTCCCAACACCCCCTACCAACCAAGCCGGAGTGAGGACGCGCACTTCCTGCGCTCGTTGTTGTTGTTGTTGTTGAACTGTGAGGAAGAGCTGCGGGGAGGTATTGGGAGGTCCTAAACTTCCTAACGGTGCCATACAATCACATTCTGGTGCAACGAAGGGTCAGAATTAATGGAAACGAGTCCTTAACTGACATAGACTAAGAATAACTAGCAAGATGTCCTATAGTTGTCTTACATGAGATGCGGTGAACCTGGGCACGACATTTAATGGGGGAAATAGGGGGAGGTCGGGTCTACAGAGTGTTGTTTACAGAAAATGGGACTAGGGAATGGGGGATTGGGGATAGTTGGGAAGTATTGAGGAAATAGGGGAATATTTACAAGCGGATATGGATGGATGCAAATCCCATATCCGCAACAATATTTTTTTGTTGTTGTTGTTGCGGATATATATATCCACCCGTCGGCGGACTGAGGGGGAGTTAAGCCCTTCTCCCCCTCGAGCTTCGAGTCCACAAGGCTGCTACCCACTTTACACTCGTGGGGGCGGATTGCTGAGCAATTCCAGCCGCCACACCCACAGCGAGCATGTGGAAGGGTTTCCGGTCAAATACTCGAGTACCTTCGATACACATGCAGCCATGAGGACGGGGAATGAACCTCACATGAGTCACGCTGGTCTGATACAACCGAGCGGTTTGCGAGTCATGTGACTCGTGCCGTTAATCACTAGGAACCCGATCGAGCGGTTTTATTCCGTGCAATGCGAGGCTAATGTTGAAAAGACGTAAACGGCCAAGTTGGAAGCAAAACACAGGTTTATTACAAATGTACAGTGGTGAGAGAAAAGAGACACAGGAGAGAAGCTTAACCGTTCTTACTTAAAGCCCAGACAAGGGCCCTCTGACTCAAGCGGGGAGAAGGAAGGAAGAAGAGGACGCGCTCAAAGCGCGGCTGCTCAGTGCAGTTCGCCCCGGACGGCCCGTTGGGCGTGTCCCTCGAGGATGTTCGTGGCAAGGACGTCGGCCTCCAGTCGTACGCGTATGGGAGTCCGCCCAGCGTGTCCCGAAGTCAGCGAGGCAATAGCGCACGTGCAGGGAGTCCAGGCAAGGATCGTTAGAGCACAGGGCCAACAAGAGAGATCGTCCTGCGAGAGCGTTTCCCAAGAGAGCGAGGGCAAACAAGAGAGGAAGCCAGGGAGAACAGGGCAACAGAGAGCGGGGCAGAATGCAGAGAGCTCGAGCTTCGACCCAGACTTAGACTTAGACTCTCACTTGCTTGGGGGTCCGGGCGGGGCTTATATCCCCCCGGAGCCCCACTGGAATGTTCCAAAGGCCTCCACTGGCCACCGTGGGTCACGTGTTGTGATCTCCCCCCATCAGTTACTCCCCTTAGTCCTTATTGGCCACTGTTGCTGGACACTCCCCTTTAGCTCCATTGGCTGTTTGCTGCTTGCCAGCCACTCCCTCTGGCTCCTCCCTCGGGCCTCCTCGAATTGTTCTATGCCCAGCACATAGCATTCCAGGCCCAATGAGGCCTACCCTTACTTGCCTGCCTCAACGCATACTAACACTGGTATGGGAAGGAGACTATACTTAGCATTTAATAAGAAATAACTGGCTAAAGCGAGGCTACATGTTGTGGTGCAACTAACTAAAAGGAGGGTTGCCTTTATTCTCAAAACCACAACAATATATATATATATATATATATATATAGATATAGATATATATAAAGACTTGGCATTTAATATGGAATATTTTTTTTGTGGGGGTCAACTTACTTTTCAAGATGCCTTAGAATCAAAAGTTCATTGGAATTATGTTGAAATTATTCTAGATTTTGTTCATGTGACCTTTAAAAGAAACAAAAACCACATTTGACATTTCGAAGCAAATAAATTGATCCTTGAAAGTGATGTAAACTGATATCGAACTCAATTCATGGATCAACAATTCAAGATTCAACAATCACAATCACAATCACAACAAGAAGATTCAACAATCACAAATCCTCTGTGTTAAACTTCTGTACGTTTTCCAGAAGTATCTCTTTATTTTGCACATTAGCCAAAAAAAAATTCAACAAAAACAAAAGCTAAATTATGACTGGGATTACGGACAGTAAAATTACAGTTCAGTACTTCGTGTAACCCCCACCAGCATTCAGGAGTGCATGTACACGTCGAGGCATGCTGCTCACGAGATTTGCCAAG
Source organism: Myxine glutinosa (assembly GCF_964187855.1). NCBI lineage: Eukaryota > Metazoa > Chordata > Myxini > Myxiniformes > Myxinidae > Myxine > Myxine glutinosa. The sequence continues at coordinate 55,328,863 of NC_136270.1, forward strand.
GTTTGGACAGGAATCGTTTGCCATGCAGTGACAATTGGCTGCTGCAATTCATGCACAGAGGTAGGCTGCCGGTCCAAGTTGTCGATTTGACGCGTCAATACTGCCCACAAGTTCTCTATCGGATTCATATCCGGGGACATGGCAGGCCACTCCATATGCTCTACACCACGGTCAGCAAGAAAGTGTTGGATCATGCGAGCACGATGAGGCCGTGCATTGTCATCTTGGAAGACAAAGTTTCTTCGAAAGGCTGCACGAGCAAATGGAAGCAATGTTTCTTCCAGAATGACCCTGTACTTGAACTGGTTCAGGTTTCCATTCAGAACAACCAGGTCAGTTTTGCCCCCTGCATGAAAAGCAGCCCAAACGGTCACCCCACCAAATCCAGCTTGGACTCTTGGCACTATACAATCTTCGTTGTGGGCTTCATGCACTTGTCTGTGCACTCGGACGCGGCCATCTTGACGATAGACCAGAAATCTAGACTCGTCACTGAAGGTCACGTGATTCCAGTGTCCTGGCTGCCATTGACGGTGCTCTCTGGCCCACTGCAATCGGCGCTGGCTGTGTTGTCTGGTCAGGCGTGGCTTTCTCAGGGGACGCCTGGCACGATAGCCTGCTTGAACCAGTCGTTGGTTGACTAGCCTTCTGGATACAGGCACATTTGTCAGTTGCTGCCACTCAGCCCAAAGCCGATTAGTTGACTTGGTACGGCCATTGCAGACTAACCGGTGCAGCTGGCGATCATCTCTCCTTGTGGTTCTGCGTGGACGTCCTGGCCTCGATATTGGAGTAGGGACACCCCCCTGAGCATTTCGTTTCAGGATCTTTGACACCTGACCTTGAGTGATGCCATACTGCCGAGCAATAGCATGGTTTCATGCCAGAATTTCGTAAAGCCACCACTCCATGACAAACAGCATTGTCGAGTTGACGGCCCATCTCCAGAGGAAGCGGCAATAACTTTTGTAGACGTGCAGCAGTTGTTTTCCACTAATACAGAACGCAACAACCCTTATATACCCGATTGTGAAGCCAATCGTCAAATGTACCTGTCCTTACATTTTGTCACGCCACGTGTGATATAATCCTGTGATTGACTTCTTGCTGCGAAAGACAATCAGTGACATGGTTCTTTCAACAAAGACATCACCGAAGGGTAAAATAAACTCACCAGATTGATGTACTGAGGTCAGAAAGTAAACCCAAGTCAAGAAAAAAAAAAAATTCCATATTAAATGCCAAGTCTGTATATATATAAAGACTTGGCATTTAATATGGAATATTTTTTTTGTGGGGGTGAACTTACTTTTCAAGATGACTTAGAACCAAAAGTTTATTGGAATTATGTTGAAATTATTCTAGATTTTGTTAATGTGACCTTTAAAAGAAACAAAAACCACATTTGACATTTCGAAACAAATAAATTGATCCTTGAAACTGATGTAAACTGATATCGAACTCAATTCACGGACAGTACTGTGTTAAACTTCTGTACGTTTTCCAGAAGTATCTCTTTATTTTGTACATTAGCCAAAAATTTTTTTTAACAAAAACAAAAGTTAAATTACGACTGGGATTACTGACAGTAAAATTATAGTTCAGTACTTCGTGTAACCCCCACGAGCATTCAGGAGAGCACGTACACGTTGAGGCATGCTGTTCACGAGATTTGCCAAGGTTTGGACAGGAATCGCTTGCCATGCAGTGACAATAGCCTGCTGCAATTCACGCACAGAGGCAGGCTGCTGGTCCAAGTTGTCGATTTGACGCGTTAATTCTGCCCACAAGTTCTCTATCGGATTCATATCCGGGGACATGGCAGGCCACTCCATATGCTCTACACCACGTTCAGCAAGAAAGTGTTGGATCATGCGAGCACGATGAGGCCGTGCATTGTCATCTTGGATGGTGGATGTGTTGGTTTGTCTGATGCATTAGTTTGGCAGATGTGTTGTTTTGGCAGATGTATTGCTTTGGCAGATGTGTTGGTTTGGCTGATGTGTTGCTTTGGCGGATGTATTAGTTTGGCGGATGTGTTGGTTTGATGCATGTGTTGGTTTGGCGGATGTGTTGGTTTGTCGGATGTTTTAGTTTGGCAGATGTATTTTTCTTGGCGGATGTGTTCATTTTCTGAAAGTGTTAGTTTCGTGTTTGTGTTTGTTTGGCAGATGTGTTGGTTTGGTGCATGTGTTGGTTTGGCGGATATGTTGGTTTGTCGGATGTATTAGTTTGGCAGATGTATTCGTTTAGTGGATGACTTGGTTTGCCGGATGTCTTGGTTTGGTGAATGATTTGGTTTGTTGGACGTGTTGGTTTCGCGGATGTGTTGGTTTGGTGGATATGTTGGTTTGGTCCATGTGTTGGTTTGGCGGATGTGTTGGTTTGGTGGCTATGTTGGTTTGGTGGATATGTTGTTTTGGCGGATGTGTTGGTTTGGTGCATGTGTTGGTTTGGCGGCTGTGTTGGTTTGGTGGATGTGTTGGTTTGGCAGATGTGTTGATTTGGCGGATGTGTTGGTTTGGCGGATGTGTTGGTTTGTCGGATGTGTTGGTTTGTCGGATATGTTGGTTTGGCGGATGTGTTGGTTTGGTGCATGTGTTGGTTTGGTGGATATGTTGGTTTGGTGGATATGTTGGTTTAGCGGATGTGTTGGTTTGGTGCATGTGTTGGTTTGGCGGATGTGTTGGTTTGGTCGATATGTTGGTTTGGCAGATGTGTTGGTTTGGCAGATGTGTTGGTTTGGCGTATGTGTTGGTTTGGTGGATGTGTTGGTTTGTCTGATGTATTAGTTTGGCAGATGTATTGTTTTGGTGAATGTGTTGGTTTGGCGGGTGTATGATTTCGGCGGATGTGTTGGTTTGGCGGATGTGTTGAAATTGGCGGATGTGTTGGTATGGTGGATGTATTGGTTTCGCGCATGTGTTGGTTTGGCGGATGTGTTGGTTTGGCGGATGTGTTGGTTTGGCGGATGTGTTGGCGGGGCGCATGCTTTTGGTTTGGCGATGTGTTTGTTTGGTGGATGACTTGGTTTGTCGGATGTGTTGGTTTGGCAGATGTATTGTTTTGGTGGATGTGTTGGTTTGAATGCTGTAGTCGTTTCGCAGATGTGTTGTTTTGGCGGATGTGCGGATGTGTTGGTTTGGCGGATGTGTTGGTTTGATGGATGATTTGGTTTGGTGGATGTGTTGGTTTGGCAGATGTGTTGGTTTGGCGGGTGTGTTGGTTTGTCTGATTTATTAGTTTGGCAGATGTATTGTTTTTGTGGATGTGTTGGTTTGGCAACTGCATCAGTTTGGCAGATGTGTTGTTTTGGCAGATGTATTGGTTTGGCAGATGTGTTGGTTTGGCAGATGTGTTGGTTTGGCAGATGTGTTGGTTTGGCAGATGTGTTGATTTGGCGGATGTGTTGGTTTGGCGGATGTGTTGGTTTGTCAGATGTGTTGGTTTGTCGGATGTGTTGGTTTGGCGGATGTGTTGGTTTGGCGGATGTATTGGCTTCGCGCATGTGTTGGTTTGGAGGATGTGTTGGCGAGGCGCATGCTTTTGGTTTGGCGATGTGTTTGTTTGGTGGATGTTTTCGTTTGGCAGATGTATCGTTTTGGTGGATGTTTTGGTTTTGCGAATGTGTTGGTTTGGCGGATAATTCGGTTTGGTGGATGTCTTGGTTTGGCGGATGTGTTGGTTTGATGGATGATTTGGTTTGGTGGATGTGTTGGTTTGGCAGATGTGTTGGTTTGGCGGGTGTGTTGGTTTGTCTGATTTATTTGTTTGGCAGATGTATTGTTTTTGTGGATGTGTTGGTTTGGCAACTGCATCAGTTTGGCAGATGTGTTGTTTTGGCAGATGTATTGGTTTGGCGGATGTGTTGGTTTGGCAGATGTGTTGGTTTGGCAGATGTGTTGATTTGGCGGATGTGTTGGTTTGGCGGATGTGTTGGTTTGGCAGATGTGTTGGTTTGGCAGATGTGTTGATTTGGCGGATGTGTTGGTTTGGCGGATGTGTTGGTTTGTCGGATGTGTTGGTTTGGCGGATGTGTTGGTTTGGCGGATGTATTGGCTTCGCGCATGTGTTGGTTTGGCGGATGTGTTGGCGAGGCGCATGCTTTTGGTTTGGCGATGTGTTTGTTTGGTGGATGTTTTCGTTTGGCAGATGTATCGTTTTGGTGGATGTTTTGGTTTTGCGAATGTGTTGGTTTGGCGGATGTGTTGGTTTGGCGGATGTGTTGGTTTGGCGGATAATTCGGTTTGGTGGATGTCTTGGTTTGGCGGATGTGTTAGTTTGGCGGCTGTGTTAGTTTGCCGTTTGTGTTGGTTTGGCGGATGTGTTGGTTTGGCGGATGTGTTGGTTTGTCAAATGTTTTCGTTTGGCAGATGTATTGTTTTGGCGGAGGTTTTGGGTTTGTGAATGTGTTGGTTTGGTGGATGTGTTGGTTTGGCGGATGTGTTGGTTTGGCGGATGTGTTGGTTTGGCGTATGTGTTAGTTTGGTGGATGTGTTGGTTTGGCGGATCTGTTGGTTTGGCGGATGTGTTGGTTTGGAGGATGTGTTGGTTTGTCGGCTGTGTTGGTTTGGCCAATGTGTTGGTTTGTGAATGTGTTGGTTTGGTGGATGTGTTAGTTTCGCGTTTGTGTTGGTTTGGCGGATGTGTTGGTTTGGCAGATGTGTTGGTTTGGCGGATGTGTTGTTTTGGTGGATGAGTTGGTTTGGCGGATGATTTGGTTTGGCGGATGTGTTAGTTTGGCGGCTGTGTTCGTTTGGCGGATGTGTTGGTTTAGCGGATGTGTTGTTTTGGTGGATGATTTGGTTTGGTGGATGTGTTGGTTTGGTGGATGTGTTAGTTTGGCGGATGTGTTGGTTTGGCGGATGTGTTGTTTTGGTGGATGATTTGGTTTGGTGGATGTGTTGGTTTGGTGGATGTGTTGGTTTGGCGGATGTGTTGGTTTGTCTGATGCATTGGTTTGGCAGATGTGTTGGTTTGACTGATGTGTTGCATTTGCGGATGTGTTGGTTTGGCTGATGTGTTGGTTTGTTGCATGTGTTGGTTTCGCGGATGTGTTGGTTTGTCGGGTGTTTTAGTTTGGCAGATGTATTTTTTTTGGCGGATGTGTTGATTTTGCGAAAGTGTTAGTTTCGTGTTTGTGTTGGTTTGGCAGATGTGTTGGTTTGGCGCAGGTGTTGGTGTTGATTTGGCGGATGTGTTGGTTTGTCTGATGTATTAGTTTGGCAGATGTATTGTTTTGGCGGATGTTTTGGTTTCGCGGATGTGTTGGTTTGGTGAATGATTCGGTTTGGTGAATGATTCGGTGTCGTGGATGTGTTGGTTTGGCGGATGTGTTAGTTTGGCGGCTGTGTTAGTTTCCCGTTTGTGTTGGTTTGGCGGATGTGTTGGTTTGGCGGATGTGTTGGTTTGGCGGATGTGTTGGTTTGTCAGATGTTTTCGTTTGGCAGATGTATTGTTTTGGCGGATGTTTTGGTTTTGCGAATGTGTTGGTTTGGCGGATGTGTTGGTTTGGCGGATGTGTTGGTTTGGTGGATAATTCGGTTTGGTGGATGTGTTGGTTTGGCGGATGTGTTAGTTTGGCGGCTGTGTTAGTTTCCCGTTTGTGTTGGTTTGGCGGATGTGTTGGTTTGGCGGATGTGTTGGTTTGGCGGATGTGTTGGTTTGGTGGATGATTTGGTTTGGCGGATGTGTTAGTTTGGCGGCTGTGTTAGTTTCACGTTTGTGTTGATTTGGCGGATGTGTTGGTTTGGCGGATGTGTTGGTTTGGCGGATGTGTTGGTTTGGTGGATAATTCGGTTTGGTGGATGTCTTGGTTTGGCGGATGTGTTAGTTTGGCGGCTGTGTTAGTTTGCCGTTTGTGTTGGTTTGGCGGATGTGTTGGTTTGGCGGATGTGTTGGTTTGTCAGATGTTTTCGTTTGGCAGATGTATTGTTTTGGCGGATGTTTTGGGTTTGTGAATGTGTTGGTTTGGTGGATGTGTTGGTTTGGCGGATGTGTTGGTTTGGCGGATGTGTTGGTTTGGAGGATGTGTTGGTTTGTCGGCTGTGTTGGTTTGGCCAATGTGTTGGTTTTGTGGATGTGTTTTTTTGGTGGATGTGTTGGTTTGGCGGATGTGTTGGTTTGGCGTATGTGTTAGTTTGGTGGATGTGTTGGTTTGGCGGATGTGTTGGTTTGGCGGATGTGTTAGTTTGGAGGATGTGTTGGTTTGTCGGCTGTGTTGGTTTGGCCAATGTGTTGGTTTGTGAATGTGTTGGTTTGGTGGATGTGTTAGTTTCGCGTTTGTGTTGGTTTGGCGGATGTGTTGGTTTGGCGGATGTGTTGGTTTAGCGGATGTGTTGTTTTGGTGGATGAGTTGGTTTGGCGGATGTGTTGGTTTGGCGGATGATTTGGTTTGGCGGATGTGTTAGTTTGGCGGCTGTGTTCGTTTGGCGGATGTGTTCGTTTGGCGGATGTGTTGGTTTGGCGGATGTGTTGTTTTGGTGGATGATTTGGTTTGGTGGATGTGTTGGTTTGGTGGATGTGTTAGTTTGGCGGATGTGTTGGTTTGGCGGATGTGTTTGTTTGGCGGATGTGTTGTTTTGGTGGATGATTTGGTTTGGTGGATGTGTTGGTTTGGTGGATGTGTTGGTTTGGCGGATGTGTTGGTTTGGCAGATGTGTTGGTTTGACTGATGTGTTGCATTTGCGGATGTGTTGGTTTGGCTGATGTGTTGGTTTGTTGCATGTGTTGGTTTCGCGGATGTGTTGGTTTGTCGGGTGTTTTAGTTTGGCAGATGTATTTTTTTTGGTGGATGTGTTGATTTTGCGAAAGTGTTAGTTTCGTGTTTGTGTTGGTTTGGCGGATGTATTGGTTTGGCGGATGTGTTGGTTTGTCGGATGTGTTGGTTTGTCGGATATGTTGGTTTGGCGGATGTGTTGGTTTGGTGCATGTGTTGGTTTGGTGGATATGTTGGTTTGGTGGATATGTTGGTTTGGCGGATGTGTTGGTTTGGTGCATGTGTTGGTTTGGCGGATGTGTTGGTTTGGTCGATATGTTGGTTTGGCAGATGTGTTGGTTTGGCAGATGTGTTGGTTTAGCTTAGCGGATGTGTTGTTTTGGTGGATGAGTTGGTTTGGCGGATGTGTTGGTTTGGCGGATGATTTGGTTTGGCGGATGTGTTAGTTTGGCGGCTGTGTTCGTTTGGCGGATGTGTTGGTTTGGCGGATGTGTTGTTTTGGTGGATGATTTGGTTTGGTGGATGTGTTGGTTTGGTGGATGTGTTAGTTTGGCGGATGTGTTGGTTTGGCGGATGTGTTGGTTTGGCGGATGTGTTGTTTTGGTGGATGATTTGGTTTGGTGGATGTGTTGGTTTGGTGGATGTGTTGGTTTGGCGGATGTGTTGGTTTGTCTGATGCATTAGTTTGGCAGATGTGTTTTTTTGGCGGATGTATTGGTTTGGTAGATGTATTGGTTTGGCAGATGTATTGGTTTGGCAGATGTGTTGGTTTGGCGGATGTGTTGTTTTGGTGGATGATTTGGTTTGGTGGATGTGTTGGTTTGGTGGATGTGTTGGTTTGGCGGATGTGTTGGTTTGTCTGATGCATTAGTTTGGCAGATGTGTTTTTTTGGCGGATGTATTGGTTTGGCAGATGTATTGGTTTGGCAGATGTGTTGGTTTGACTGATGTGTTGCATTTGCGGATGTGTTGGTTTGGCTGATGTGTTGGTTTGTTGCATGTGTTGGTTTCGCGGATGTGTTGGTTTGTCGGGTGTTTTAGTTTGGCAGATGTATTTTTTTTGGCGGATGTGTTGATTTTGCGAAAGTGTTAGTTTCGTGTTTGTGTTGGTTTGGCAGATGTGTTGGTTTGGCGCAGGTGTTGGTGTTGATTTGGCGGATGTGTTGGTTTGTCTGATGTATTAGTTTGGCAGATGTATTGTTTTGGCGGATGTTTTGGTTTCGCAGATGTGTTGGTTTGGTGAATGATTCGGTTTGGTGAATGATTCGGTGTGGTGGATGTGTTGGTTTGGCGGATGTGTTAGTTTGGCGGCTGTGTTAGTTTCCCGTTTGTGTTGGTTTGGCGGATGTGTTGGTTTGGCGGATGTGTTGGTTTGGCGGATGTGTTGGTTTGTCAGATGTTTTCGTTTGGCAGATGTATTGTTTTGGCGGATGTTTTGGTTTTGCGAATGTGTTGGTTTGGCGGATGTGTTGGTTTGGCGGATGTGTTGGTTTGGTGGATAATTCGGTTTGGTGGATGTGTTGGTTTGGCGGATGTGTTAGTTTCCCGTTTGTGTTGGTTTGGCGGATGTGTTGGTTTGGCGGATGTGTTGGTTTGGCGGATGTGTTGGTTTAGTGGATGATTTGGTTTGGCGGATGTGTTAGTTTGGCGGCTGTGTTAGTTTCACGTTTGTGTTGATTTGGCGGATGTGTTGGTTTGGCGGATGTGTTGGTTTGGCGGATGTGTTGTTTTGGTGGATGTGTTGGTTCGGCGGATGATTTGGTTTGGCGGATGTGTTAGTTTGGCGGCTGTGTTCGTTTCGCGTTTGTGTTGGTTTGGCGGATGTGTTGGTTTGGCGGATGTGTTGGTTTCGCGGATGTGTTGGTTTGGCGGATGTGTTGATTTGTCGGATGTGTTGGTTTGGCGGATGTGTTGTTTTGGTGGATGATTTGGTTTGGTGGATGTGTTGGTTTGGTGGATGTGTTGGTTTGGCGGATGTGTTGGTTTGTCTGATGTGTTGGTTTGTTGCATGTGTTGGTTTCGCGGATGTGTTGGTTTGTCGGGTGTTTTAGTTTGGCAGATGTATTTTTTTTGGCGGATGTGTTGATTTTGCGAAAGTGTTAGTTTCGTGTTTGTGTTGGTTTGGTGCATGTGTTGGTTTGGCGCAGGTGTTGGTGTTGATTTGGCGGATGTGTTGGTTTGTCTGATGTATTAGTTTGGCAGATGTATTGTTTTGGCGGATGTTTTGGTTTCGCGGATGTGTTGGTTTGGTGAATGATTCGGTTTGGTGAATGATTCGGTTTGGTGGATGTGTTGGTTTGGTGCATGTGTTGGTTTGGCGCAGGTGTTGGTGTTGATTTGGCGGATGTGTTGGTTTGTCTGATGTATTAGTTTGGCAGATGTATTGTTTTGGCGGATGTTTTGGTTTTGCGGATGTGTTGGTTTGGTGAATGATTCGGTTTGGTGAATGATTCGGTTTGGTGGATGTGTTGGTTTGGCGGATGTGTTGGTTTGTCAGATGTTTTCGTTTGGCAGATGTATTGTTTTGGCAGATGTTTTGGTTTTGCGAATGTGTTGGTTTGGCGGATGTGTTGGTTTGGCGGATGTGTTGGTTTGGTGGATAATTCGGTTTGGTGGATGTGTTGGTTTGGTGGATGTGTTAGTTTGGCGGCTGTGTTAGTTTCCCGTTTGTGTTGGTTTGGCGGATGTGTTGGTTTGGCGGATGTGTTGGTTTGGCGGATGTGTTGGTTTGGTGGATGATTTGGTTTGGCGGATGTGTTAGTTTGGCGGCTGTGTTAGTTTCACGTTTGTGTTGATTTGGCGGATGTGTTGGTTTGGCGGATGTGTTGGTTTGGCGGATGTGTTGTTTTGGTGGATGTGTTGGTTTGGCGGATGATTTGGTTTGGCGGATGTGTTAGTTTGGCGGCTGTGTTCGTTTCGCGTTTGTGTTGGTTTGGCGGATGTGTTGGTTTGGCGGATGTGTTGGTTTCACGGATGTGTTGGTTTGGCGGATGTGTTGATTTGTCGGATGTGTTGGTTTGGCGGATGTGTTGTTTTGGTGGATGATTTGGTTTGGTGGATGTGTTGGTTTGGTGGATGTGTTGGTTTGGCGGATGTGTTGGTTTGGCGGATGTGTTGGTTTGTCTGATGCATTAGTTTGGCAGATGTGTTTTTTTGGCGGATGTATTGGTTTGGCAGATGTATTGGTTTGGCGGATGTGTTGGTTTGGCGGATGTGTTGGTTTGGTGGATGATTTGGTTTGGCAGATATGTCTAGTTTGGCGGCTGTGTTCGTTTCGCGTTTGTGTTGGTTTGGCGGATGTGTTAGGTTGGCGGATGTGTTGGTTTCGCGGATGTGTTGGTTTGGTGGATGTGTTGATTTGTCGGATGTGTTGGTTTGGCGGATGTGTTGGTTTGTCTGATGCATTAGTTTGGCAGATGTGTTTTTTTGGCGGATGTATTGGTTTGGCAGATGTGTTGGTTTGACTGATGTGTTGCATTTGCGGATGTGTTGGTTTGGCTGATGTGTTGGTTTGTCGGGTGTTTTAGTTTGGCAGATGTATTTTTTTTGGCGAATGTGTTGATTTTGCGAAAGTGTTAGTTTCGTGTTTGTGTTGGTTTGGCAGATGTGTTGGTTTGGTGCATGTGTTGGTTTGGCGCAGGTGTTGGTGTTGATTTGGCGGATGTGTTGGTTTGTCTGATGTATTAGTTTGGCAGATGTATTGTTTTGGCGGATGTTTTGGTTTCGCGGATGTGTTGGTTTGGTGAATGATTCGGTTTGGTGAATGATTCGGTTTGGTGGATGTGTTGGTTTGGTGCATGTGTTGGTTTGGCGCAGGTGTTGGTGTTGATTTGGCGGATGTGTTGGTTTGTCTGATGTATCAGTTTGGCAGATGTATTGTTTTGGCGGATGTTTTGGTTTCGCGGATGTGTTGGTTTGGTGAATGATTCGGTTTGGTGAATGATTCGGTTTGGTGGATGTGTTGGTTTGGCGGATGTTAGTTTGGCGGATGTGTTAGTTTCGCGATTGGCTTGGTTTGGCAGATGTGTTGGTTTGATGCATGTGTTTATATGGTGGATGTGTTGGTTTGTCGGATGTTTTCGTTTGGCAGATGTATTGTTTTGGCGGATGTTTTGGGTTTCGAATGTGTTGGTTTGGCGGATGTGTTGGTTTGGCGGATGTGTTGGTTTGGCGGATGTGTTGGTTTGGCGGATGTGTTGGTTTGGCGGATGTGTTGGTTTGGCGGATGTGTTGGTTTGGCGGATGTGTTGGTTTGGCGAATGTATTGGTTTCGCGCATGTGTTGGTTTGGCGGATGCGTTGCGTTACACCACTCCAGCCGATGCCTGGCATTGCGCATGGTGATCTTCGGCTTGTGTGTGGCTGCTCAGCCATGGAAACCCATTTCATGAAGCTCCACAGAAACAGTTGTTGTGCTGACGTTGCAACCGAGGACAGACGATTATTATGTGCTGTGCACTTCAGCCCTCGGCAGTCCCGTTCTGTGAGCTTGTGTGGCCTACCACTTCACGGCTGAGCTGTTGTTGCTTCTTGACATTTCCACTTCACAATAACAGCACTTACAGTTGACCGGGGCAGCTCTTGCAGCGCAGAAATTTGATGAACTGACTTGTTGATGCATCCTATGACGGTGCCACGTTGAAAGTCACTGAGCTGTTCAGTGCGGCCCATTGTACGACCAATGTTTGTCTCTGGAGATTGCATGGCTATGTGAATCATTATATGTCCCTGTCAGCAATGGGTGTGGCTGAAACAGCCTAATCCACTAATTAGAAGGGGTGCCCGCATACTTTTGGTCATGTCTTGTGTATGTATGTATATATATATATATATATATATATATATATATATATATATATATATATATATATATATATATATATATATAGATATATATATATATATATATATATATATATACATATATATATATATATATATATATATACAGTATATATATATATACAGTCACGTGAAAAAGTAAGTACACCTTTTCAACATATTTCAACATACAGCTATTTGATCTTCATTTCAACAATATTGATAGATAAAGGTGATATAATATAACAAATATCATGAAACATTTACATTTTGTAGTCCATTGTATAATTTAAATAAACATAAATGCAAATTTCGCATGTGGAAAAAGTAAGTACACCCCTCCATTTATCACTACTTCAAATACCTAAAATTAGAAACAGGTGCACCAGCTCAGGTGCAAATGATTAGAATATCGTTAGAGAGGATCTTGGAGGAACCTGTTTTATTTAAACCTCAGACATTTAGTTTGGTTTGCTCTTTGCTGTTGAAGTGTGCGGCGTCACAATGCCAAGATAAAAAGAGCTCTCTGAGGCCTTCAGAAAGAAGGTTATAGATGCCTACGAGTCTGGGAAGGGATTTTAAAAGATCGATAAACAATTTGAAATCAATCATTCGTCTGTCCGGAAGATCATCTACAAGTGGAGAAGATTCCAAACAACTGCCAACTTGTTCAGGCCAGGCCATCCCAGCAAGTTCAGCCCGAGAGCAGACCGCAAGATGCTGAAAGACGTCTCGAAGAACCCCAGAATGTCATCACGGGACCTACAGGTAGCTCTTGCCACTGTTGATGTCAAAGTGCACGAGTCTACCATTAGAAAGAGGCTGCACAAATTTGATCTACATGGGAGGTGTGCCAGGAGGAAACCTTTGCTGTCCAGAAAGAACATCAGGGCAAGACTAAAGTTTGCCAATGAACGCCTCAGCAAAGACGATCACTTCTGGAACAATGTGCTGTGGACAGATGAGTCAAAGGTAGAGCTATTTGGCCACAGTACCAGAAGACATGTTTGGCGAAAGCCAAAGACAGCATTTGACTCCAAGAACCTGATACCAACTGGAAAGCATTGTGGTGGGAATATTATGGTTTGGGGCAGCTTTGCTGCATCAGGGCCTGGGCAGCTCACCATCATATAATCCACTATGAATTCTTCATTGTACCAGAGGGTGCTTGAGGATAATGTGAGGCCATCTGTCGGAAAGTTGAAGCTCAACCGAAGGTGGACCTTGCAACATGACAATGACCCTAAACATACCAGTAAATCCACCAAGGAATGGCTGAAAAGAAAGAAATGGAGGGTTCTGAAATGGCCAAGTCAAAGCCCGGATCTAAATCCCATCGAGATGTTGTGGGGGGAATTTGAAACGAGCTGTGCATGCAAGAAACCCCTCAAACATCGCACAGCTGAAAGAATTCTGCATGGAGGAGTGGGCAAAAATTTCTCCCAGTCGATGTCGGAGACTGGTAGACAGTTATAAGAAACGCCTACTTGAGGTTGTTTCTGCCAAAGGGGGCAATACCACCTATTAGAGCCACGGGTGTACTTACTTTTTCCACATGTGAAATTTGCATTTATGTTTATTTAAATTATACAATGGACTACAAAATGTAAATGTTTCATGATATTTGTTATATTATATCACCTTTATCTATCAATATTGTTGAAATGAAGATCAAATAGCTGTATGTTGAAATATGTTGAAAAAGTCAAAACATTACATGGGGTGTACCTACTTTTTCACGTGACTGTATATATATATATATATTGTTGCGGTTTTGAGAGTGTACATATGACATCATTAAAGGTTAAAGGTTTGCCCCCCATAGTTAGTCCACAAGCAAAACGTAGGCCCATTGGAAAAGCCCACCTCACGACAGATTGGTCAAGGGGTTTGATGGGGAGATCACACCACTGGTAGGGAGGGCCAATCGGCATGCAGCTGAAGCCCAGAGACAAGAAGGACACAGCTGATTGGCCAAGGGGGATCAATAAAAGTGAAGAGAGACCGACATTTTCTCTCTCCTTCTGCTGTCTCTGTTTGAACTGCCCTCTTGCGCTTGGACCTTCTGGCTGCCCTGGACTTCCCTTACTTTCCGCTAAATTGGCTTGCCTTCAGACTTTGGTGGAGAGACGGTAGAGCGAGCACGAAAGAGTTGGGTTCTCCGTGCGAGCGACGGGCGTACCTGTGCGGCTTGCCACTGCAGCGTGGAGAAGCAGGGGCGAGGCTTGCCACTCTGCAGTGTACACTGTCCTAAAAGCGCACGAACAAGGATGCGTCGAGGCCTTCTTCCCGCCAACCATGTTCGGTCATGTTTGGATGACGTGCTCGAGCCTGACAATCCCTGACACACCTCACCCAGACGAAGATAAGCCCACACCACACACGCATGACGACCCCTTTATTTTATTATATCCTCCTTTGTTTTTGTATGCGTCTGGTGTAGGAGCGCTCATTAGGGGGTTTTAGTTTTATCGTCGCGTTTCCTTGTCCTGGCATTCCGTTCAATAAATATTATTTTTGTACATTCTAATTTCGTTTTTGGTTTGAGTTATTTATTTCCTGCAGGTTTGAAGACTGCTCGGGACCGCCAGGTAAAAGCTCCTGCTTCTTCTTCCCCTCTTTTCCCTCCTGCGCTTGTATCTTGTTTCTCACAGTCTGAGGGTCCTTTAGGTGCTTTTTTGCAAACTCCAAGCGGGCTTTCATGTGTCTTTCACTGAGGAGAGGCTTCCGTCTGGCCACTCTGCCATAAAGCCCAGATCGGTGGAGTGTTGCAGTGATGTTTGTCCTTCTGGAGGTTTCTCCCATCTCCACACAGGATCTCTGGAGCTCAGCCAGAGTGACCATCGGGTTCTTGGTCACCTCTCTTACCAAGGCCCTTCTCCCCCGATTGCTCAGTTTGGCCGGGCGGCCCCAGCTCTAGGAAGAGTCCTGGTTGTTCCAAACTTCTTCCATTTAAGGATTATGGAGGCCACTGTGCTCTTGGGAACCTTCAATGCAGCAGAGATTTTTTGTAGGCTTCCCCAGATCTGTGCCTCGACACAATCCTGTCTCTGAGCTCTGCAGGCAGTTCCTTCGACCTCATGGCTTGGTGTTTGCTCTGATATGCATTGTCAGCTGTGAGACCTTGTATAGACAGGTGCGTGCCTTTCCAAATCATGTCCAATCAATTGAATTTACCACAGGTGGACTCCAATCAAGGTGTAGAAACATCTCGAAGATGATCAAGAGAAATGGGAGGCACCTGAGCTAAATTTCAACTGTCATAGCAACGGGTATGAATACTTATGTCAATGTGATATTTCAGTTTTTTCTTTTTAATAAATTTGCAAAACTTTCTAAATCCTGCTTTCTCTTTGTCGTTATGGGGTATTGAGTGTGGATTGATGAGGGAAAAAATGAATTAAGACGATTTCAGCATAAGGCTGCAACATAACAAAATGTGAAAAAAGTGAAGGGGTCTGAATACTTTCTGAATGCACTGTATATATATATGTATATATATATATATATATATATATATATATATATATATATATATATATATATATATATATATACATACACACACACACACACACACACACACACACACACAATTAATGTATTTACGCTGCCAAAGAAATGCTTGTTATATTTTGGGGCAGCGTTAGGGACAAAGCTGGCAATTGGCACGAGTCAACAATCAATGGCTGCACTTATATATTTGATGGTAACATGACACTTTGAAATGACTTATTGATCTTCGTTCCATCCACCTTTAACTAATCGATGACCAGGTGGTGTCATGTTTAATCTCTTCTCCATCCACCTTTAACTAATCGATGACCAGGTGGTGTCATGTTTAATCTCTTCTCCATCCACCTTTATCTAATCGATGACCAGGTGGTGTCATGGTTTGATCTCTTGTCTATCCACCTTTATCTAATCGATGACCAGGTGGTGTCATGGTTTGATCTCTTCTCCATCCACCTTTATCTAATCGATGACCAGGTGGTGTAATGGTTTGATCTCTTGTCTATCCACCTTTATCTAATCGATGACCAGGTGGTGTAATGGTTTGATCTCTTCTCCATCCACCTTTGTCTAATCGATGACCAGGTGGTGTCATGGTTTGATCTCTTGTCTATCCACCTTTATCTAATCGATGACCAGGTGGTGTAATGGTTTGATCTCTTCTCCATCCACCTTTATCTAATCGATGACCAGGTGGTGTCATGGTTTGATCTCTTGTCTATCCACCTTTATCTAATCGATGACCAGGTGGTGTAATGGTTTGATGTCTTCTCTGTCCACCTTTATGTAATCGATGACTCGGTGGTGTCATGGTTTGATCTCTTGTCTATCCACCTTTATCTAATCGATGACCAGGTGGTGTAATGGTTTGATGTCTTCTCTGTCCACCTTTATGTAATCGATGACCAGGTGGTGTAATGGTTTGATCTCTTCTCCATCCACCTTTATCTAATCGATGACCAGGTGGTGTCATGGTTTGATCTCTTGTCTATCCACCTTTATCTAATCGATAACCAGGTGGTGTAATGGTTTGATGTCTTCTCTGTCCACCTTTATCTAATCGATGACCAGGTGGTGTAATGGTTTGATCTCTTCTCCATCCACCTTTGACTAATCGATGACCAGGTGGTGTAACGGTTCGATCTCTTCTCTGTCCACCTTTATCTAATCGATAACTCGGTGGTGTAAATGTTTGATCATGTATTTCGAGTCCGGAAGGTCGGTGGTTCGAAACCCGGCCTAATCATACCCAACACTTAAAAAATTGCCCGTGCTGCTTCCTTGCTTAACTGTCAACATTTACAAAAGGAAAACGCATAAATTCCGAACCATAGGTTGGCAACCATTGTGCAAACTTGATCATGGGCCTATGGCTATTCCTTGTAAGTGAGGGCATACATTGACCATCGAATGACTGATTGTGACGTCACAATAGAAGAATGATAAATGATTATTATTGATAACTGGGTCTTGGATGGTTGTACAATGCAACGACTTGCAAGGCAAGGTAAGGCTTTCCCTTGAGTGTTGATGTACCAAAGCCTTTTTATAGGGTGAGAAAAGGGGGTGGAGGGGCACGAGTGGGGGAATGTGAGCATGACTCATAAATACTGTTTACGTGGTTTTTGCCTCAACACAAACTCAAAAGTCTTAAAATGTTGCACAACTTTGATAATAACAGGGTTAGCTTGGATAATTGCCTGCACTTCATGTACCGTTATTCATCCGTTAAAGTGTTTGTATGTGTGTGTGTGTGTATTTGTTTGTTTGTGTGTATGTGTGTGTGTGTGTGTGTGTGTGTGTATGTGTTTGTTTGTTTGTATGTGTGTGTTTGTTTGTTTGTTTGTATGTATGTGTGTGTGTATGTGTGTGTGTGTGTGTGTGTGTGTGTGTGTATGTGTGTGTGTTTGTTTGTTTGTTTGTGTGTGTGTGTATGTGTTTGTTTGTATGTGTGTGTGTGTGTGTGTTTGTGTGTGTGTGTGTGTGTGTATGTATGTGTGTGTTTGTTTGTATGTGTGTGTATGTGTGTATGTGTGTGTGTGTATGTGTGTTTGTTTGTTTGTATGTGTGTGTGTGTATGTGTATGTGTATGTGTGTGTGTGTGTTTGTTTGTATGTGTGTGTGTGTGTGTGTGTATGTGTGTATTTGTTTGTGTGTTTGTGTGTGTGTTTGTTTGTTTGTGTGTGTGTGTGTATGTGTGTATTTGTTTGTGTGTTTGTTTGTGTGTTTGTGTGTGTGTGTATGTGTATGTGTGTATTTGTTTGTTTGTTTGTTTGTGTGTGTGTGTGTGTATGTGTGTGTGTGTGTGTGTGTGTGTGTGTGTGTGTGTGTGTGTGTGTGTGTGTGTGTGTGTGTGTGTGTGTGTGTGTGTATTGTAATTTTCAAATCGACATATATGATTAAATTGGAGGATCTCAGCATGTGAAGCTTTGTGCTCAGAATCAAATGTCGAACAGACAATCCCAAAGACTGCATTGAGGAAGAGACAAAGAGACGATCTCAGGGAGGAGATTCTACAATAGAACGGTACTCAGTAGAGAGCATACCTCCACCTGCTTGGCCATATCACTCAACGGTGAAGAATCACTTTAAAATTATATTAGCCGGATCCGGATCCGGATCTTCACCAACATCGAATCATTTCGTCCTTGTCACATACGCTACATCTCTGCCAAATTTCGTCCAAATCCGTCCACAACTTTTTGAGATATTTTGTTCACAAACAAACGGACAAACAGACAGACAGGGGAGAAAACATAACCTCCATCCACCTTTGGTGGCGAAGGTAATAATGGAAGGCGGTTAATGATAAAGCTTGTACTTGGTAAATGAAGGAACACCCTTTGGTGTGTCTGCCCATGTGAGGTGGTTTATGTTACATTTATACAGATAAGTCATGGATTCAAATCTCGGCCCAGGATAAGTCATGGATTCAAATCTCGGCCCAGGATAAGTCATGGATTCAAATCTCGGCCCAGGATAAGTCATGGATTCAAATCTCGGCCCAGGATAAGTTATCTATCTATAATTCCAGCAATCTCTGTGTGTCTGTCTGTGTGTCTGTGACCGCTGTTTCTCGACAACCACGGGTCCGATATACTTTTAACTTGCCAGGTATATTGCTGGGGACCCGAGGATGTGCCTTTTCAAGGTTTCATATTAATCGGACAATTACTTACCGAGCTATGTCCAAAAAACGATTCAACCAATCAGAGAGCAGCGAACGATCGCGTGTGCCGAACGTGGCGGGCACACTCTGCCTCGGATGGCACATTTGAGAGCGTATTCATTTATTTCCCGTCGGCAAACTATGTTGGCGCTATGTTGGCGTTAAACGATGTTTTAAAACTAATTAAAACCCCGGGGGGATTGTCACTGTACTCGCAAGCCGTTCGCCGTTCGCTTTGGCGTTGCGAATGGACCAACACATTTCATGGACCAAACCATTTCATGTAAAGCGTTCGCCGTTCGCTTTGGCGTTGCGAATGGACCAAAACATTTCATGACCCAAACCATTTCATGTAAATAAAGGGGGGGGATATAATTTTAGATATATATATAGTACGGGCATGCCCTAGTCTATCTATAATTCCAGTAATCTCTGTTTGTACGTTTGTACGTTTGTACGTTTGTACGTTTGTTTGTCTGTGACCGCTGTTTCTCGACAACTACCGGTCCGATATACTTGAAACTTGCCAGGTATATTGCTGGGGACCCGAGGATGTGCCTTTTTAAGGTTTGAAATTAATCGGACAAGTACTTACCGAGCTATGGCGATTTAGCCGTTCGCCGTTCGCTTTGGCTTTGCGAATGGACCAAACCATTCATGTAAATAGAGGGGGGGGGTGTTCTGTGGTCGTTCGCTTTGGCTTTGCGAATGGACCAAACCATTCATGTAAATAGAGGGGGGGGTTCTGTGGTCGTTCGCTTTGGCTTTGCGAATGGACCAAACCATTCATGTAAATAGAGGGGGGGGTTCTGTGGTCGTTGCGAATGGACCAAACCATTCATGTAAATAGAGGGAGGGGGGTTCTGTGGTCGTTACTGCCACGTGGTTTCAAAGTTTTTTTTTGTTGTTGTTGTTTGCACGCATGTTTTTTTGCACCCACGTACGGGCACGCCCTAGGATGTTTACACACACACACCCCTACACAAATTTTTTTTTTTTTTTTTTTTTTGGCAAGGAACGGGCACCCACGTACGGGCACGTCCTAGCTTATATATAGTACGGGCATGCCCTAGTGGATTCAAATCTCGTATTCAAATCTTTGATGGTACCTGGTAAACGTTAAGGAACTCTCGGTGTCCTCCGCAAAGAGTACACGAGCTATGAACAAATTCAAATTGCCTGCCCTATCCTATCGGGCACCGCATCATGAGTGACACAGCCATGCCCTCAGCCAATGATGCTACCCCACAACCTTGCGCTGAGTACGAAACATCATGACAATATACCTGATCTGCACCATCTTATTAGACAGAATAAATGAGTGGTAAAACATTCCAGGCCAGCTCGTCAGGACCAGCACAGGTAAATAGGAAGAGTGGTTCATGAATCAAAATTCGACTATTTATGAAATACATTAATAATCGTATAAGTAATAGATTTCCAGGTGTGTATATATATATATATATATATATATATATATATATGTATATATATATATATATATATATATATATATGTGTGTGTGTGTGTGTGTGTGTATGTATGTATATATATATATGTATGTGTATGTATGTACAGCGGGCTCGGCTACCGCGCGCTTGTGCGAGGCGCCATTTTGCGCCTCTCCAACCACGTGCGCGAGGGCGCCATCTTGCGCACCTGATACCTCCTCAACCACATCATCATTTCTCTCCTCCATTTCCTCCCTGTGGTCCTGGGTTACCCCTAACCCCTCTTCTATTTCCGCCACCGGCATCCCGCCGCCTTGACTATCCATGGCACGATTTTCAAATTTGGAATTTTATAACAAAGTAAATTTCGGCCCACTCGAAATTTGAGCGCGCTATTCGCGCTTCAGGTCCATATCTCGCTCCCGACACCAATTGTTACGGAACCCGACGTCGGCCTATGGTTCCCCTTTGAGGGGGGATTAGTCCCCTCACTTGTCACTGACCGACGTGGTCCCTGAAGCTGCACCGCGACCTCCGGAAAGGCCGGTGAGCAGCTTCGTTCGCGACCGCGGATAAGATGGTAATTTGCCGAGCGGATGGCGGCCGCGGCCCGAACCGTTAACAAAGACTAACCCGATTCTGAACGTTGGCCAAATCGTGCCGCAGGTATTCAATTGGGAAAAGACAAAGACGACGGATGTGAAGAAGAAGAAGACAAGAGGTAGGAAATACGAATAGGATTTATTGCTATTTACATCCAAAAGAAACCAAGGAAGAAGGAAGGATAATAAAATAATGCAGAAAGAGGGACGGACCAGAAGGACACAGTGAAACTTAGCTTACCTATGCAGTCTTAATTAATACCCAGGACAGAACAAACAAAGACAGACTCACACGAATGGGGAATGGAGGCAGGAACGATTGGCTGGAATGGTTTGGGACGGCAGAGAAGGGGAGGAAGGCACGGAGCTGGCTGGAGCTTGATCCCGCACGGGACGTCGGGCTGGACCTCGACGGCCACCGATGCCACCGCAATCTGGCTCCCGCGGGGTAACGGGTCGAAGCTGCCTGGTGGAGCCCATGCTGCCTGGTGGAGTCAACGCTGCTTGTGGAGCCAATGCTGCTGGTGGAGCCAAAACTGCTGGTGGAGCCAAAAACTACTGGTGGAGCGAAAACTGTGGGTGGAGCCAAAGCTACTGGTGGAGCCAAAACTGCCGGTGGAGCCAAAACTGCTGGTGGAGCCAAGGCTACTGGTGGAGCCAAAACTGCTGGTGGAGCCAAAACTGCTGGTGGAGCCAAAGCTACCGGTGGAGCCAAAACTGCTGGTGGAGCCAAAACTGCTGGTGGAGCCAAAGCTACTGGTGGAGCCAAAACTGCTGGTGGAGCCAAAGCTGCTTCTCTGGCTCACCTCAGGACGCGTCTCCCTTCTCTCTCTGAGGGCTCGTCTCCACTCATCTGCCGTCTCTGGCGCAACTCTTAGAACTCTCAAAAGGCTTGCTGTCTCTTCTTTCAGCCACCAACAACCAACTCCTCACCACCGACAACCACCGTTCTGACGCATGCGCACGCGTTTTATAGCGCGCCTCGCCCTCTCCCCGCGAGCTGGCTCGCACGGCCTCCTTTGGCTCCGCCCTTGATGACGAAGGGCGGCCAACGCCCTGGATTCGGCGGCTCCTCCCCCCTCTTCTCCGAGCCCACCTCGTGGCTAATGGAGTCGCGGTGAAAACCGCCCAGCAGCTGCGGCGAAAACCCAAGCCCGAAGAAACAGCGGACTGCAGCAAACCACGCAGAGGAATTCGTAATGCGGCTGTCAAAAGGGGATTCCCATGAAGGTTCTGGGGAAATTGAAAGGGGATACTGAAGGAGCCCGGGCTCCAGCATGAGACGGACAAAATGACGGGCAAGACACAAACTCGTCCGAGAAGATATTTATTCATAAAACCAACTCGGGAACACTGAAACTCTGAAAAGCCCGTTTATCGGGCTGCCTTATAAAGCACAACCAGAAACCGAAACCGAAAGCCACGCCTCTCAGGCGAGGCGTGCTTCGGTGGTCACGTGATCAACAGGTGTAGCTGATTATACCCGCACGCGCAGCACGCTTTGGTGGTCACGTGACCAGCCACTCTGGCGCCGTGGTTCCCCGCCGGTGACGTCACCGGCTGGAGCAAGGAGATTCTGATGCAGGTCTCGCTTGGGGGACCCATGGGTCGCTACACACGCCCCCCCAGAATGGACTTGATCCAGGAAGGTCAACCTGAGGGGGGTCCGGATGACCCGACCGAAACGACCCCTGGCCAGTCGCGGGGGGGGGGGGGGTCCAGTGTGGTGGCGGGTGGTCGGACGGGGGGGTGCAGGACGGGGGGCGGCCGAGGGGCCGGGCAAGTCCTCGGCGGAGGCTGCCGAGGTTCCTCGCGGGCCTCCCGAGGTTGCAGTTCGCGGGTGCAGTGCCGAGAAGGCTCGAGCGGTGCACGCGAAAAGCGGGTGAGCCAACCGAGGGGCTGGTCAAGGCCTCGGGGGAGGCTGCCGAGGTTCCTCGCGGGCCTCCCGAAGATGCGGGGCTGGTCAAGGCCTTGGGGGATGCAGTGGACAGGGGGTGGCCGAGGGGCTGGGCAAGTCCTCGGGGGAGGCTGCCGAGGTTCCTCGCGGGCCTCCCGAGGTTGCAGTTCGTGGGTGCAGTGCTGAGAAGGCTCGAGCGGTGCACGCGAAAAGCGGGTGGGCCAACCGAGGGGCTGGTCCTGGCCTCGGGGGAGGCTGCCGAGGTTCCTCGCAGGCCTCCCGAGGATGCAGGGTCGGAGAGGTAGTTGCGGTTGTAGTTGTAGGTGCGCGAAGGTGACGAAGCGGCCATGCTGCGAACGTCAGTGCGCGCGAAGGTGACGAAGCAGCTGTTCCACCAACGTCAGTGCGCGCGAAGGTGACGAAGCAGCCGTGCCTTCGGAGGGTCTTGGAATAGGTTCGCCCCTCCGGTTGTAGAGGAGGAGCCGAGCGCGGTGCGTGAACCTCATAGTCATGGCCGTCGTCGTTACCGAAACTCCGGCATGTCGAAGCCGCGTTCGAAACTGCGCCCGAAGCCGTGCGGGAGAAGCCGGCATCACCAGCCGAGGTGGCTTCCCTGGCTAGGGCATGCAAGCCGTGTCCGTTCGCAGCCCCCGCATCCGTGCGGGGGCAGTCGGGGTTGCGTGTTCAAATCACGTCGGGGTCACCAGTGAAGGAGCCCGGGCTCCAGCATGAGACGGACAAAATGACCGGCAAGACACAAACTCGTCCGAGAAGATATTTATTCGTAAAACCAACTCGGGAACACTGAAACTCTGAAAAGCCCGTTTATCGGGCTGCCTTATAAAGCACAACCAGAAACCGAAACCGAAACCGAAACTGAAAGCCACGCCTCGCCTGCTTTGGTGGTCACGTGATCAACAGGTGTAGCTGATTATACCCGCACGCGCGGCACGCTTTGGTGGTCACGTGACCAGCCACTCTGGCGCCGTGGTTCCCCGCCGGTGACGTCACCCGCTGGAGCAAGGAGATTCTGATGCAGATCTCGCTTGGGGGACCCATGGGTCGCTACAATACTACCTATTTGAATTCGGTGCAATGGAGTATTAATTAATGGAAGACAAAGCCTTAACCTAATACACAGAATAAGGAACTAACTACTGAACAGGGAGATCTATGATTTGGTTACGTGATGGCATATGACCTAACTAAGGGATGCCCTTTGACCTTTTTACACAGAATGGAGGCAGGAGGGTGGTCTTTATAATTCATTGCACAATAAAAAAACTCAATTCTCATATCCACAATATATATATGTATATATATATATATATGTATATATATATATGTGTATATATATATATATATGTATATATATATATGTATATATATATATATATATCCCTGGTGTTGGGCTAGCGGCTAGGGTGCCGGCTTAGGATACCTAGGATCCTGGGTTCGAAATCCCGGTCGATCGCTGAATTAACGCCAGGGGGGTTGACTCAGCCTGTCATCCTTCCGAGGTCGGCTAATTTGAGTACCAGTTCACTGGAAATTCCCTGTTTGTCGTTAAAGGCGGAAAAAAGGGTTGGCGTCAGGAAGGGCATCCGGACCATAAAACATTGCTTCAAATAGGGGACCGAAAAACAACAACAACCACGGTTCCCGAAAAAGGCCAACCCCTGCTTTGCGGGGGAAAATGGCCTCTAAAGGTGTTTTTATGTATATATATATATATATATATGTATATATATATATATTGTTGCAGTTTTGTGAAGCCCGTTCCCTTACCAAGGGGAGATTAAGCCCCTTGTTCTCCTTGGGTCTTCGAACCGCGAGACAGAGTCGCCACTTCCGGGCAGACGTGGAAAAGGGTCTCGGGACAATGTTCGCATGTACCAAAGTACCCATGCTGCCGCGGAAGCGAGGATCGAGTCTCGCACGAACCACGCGTAATTGAGTACACCCGAGCGGATGGCGTACCACGTGGTCCGTGCTGTTACCTTGCTATTGGAACCCGATCAGAGCGATCTAATTCATACCATGCTAAGTCAATGATGGAGAGACAAAAGCGGTCGAATCAAAGGAATCATAGGACACTTATCCCACCAAGATATTCTAGTTTTGTATTTTAGATAAATTTTCTGAAAATTGTACAATTTGTTTTTCACTTGGAAGTTGTGGGTTATGATGCCTAAATAAAGGTGTGAAAAGTCTGTTTTAATGCATTTTAATTCCAGGGTATAAGGTAACAAAAGGTGAATTTTTTTTGAGGGGATGTAGACTTTCTATACGCCCTGTATGTACCTGAAGTGTGGTATGGGCTATATTGAGTGAGCAGGCCGATGCGCTTTTCCTTAGTGGACACATTAAAGTGAAAGGTTGACCTTGCACATATCTGGCCAAAATCCCTCAACATTTTTGCATCACAAAATAGAATTCCAATGCCACCAGGTGGGCAGGTGGCAATTTGATCGGGGCCCTGGAGAGACGTGGGGCAGAGTTTCATGGCTGAGAGGTTTCCGTTACCAACGGGCTCACACGTAACCCTCGGCTGGATTAAACGAATTTCCGGCAGCTCGCAGCACCTAAAGGTTGCAAACAAATTTACACTTCGCTCTCAAGGCTGAGAAGTTATTAATGGGATAGGAAAATGGAGAGGGTGGAGAGATGGATGGATGGAGGAGGAAGCATCAAAAGTGGGAGGGAGAGGGTGGGGAGATGGATGGATGGAGCTGGAAGCATCAAAAGTGGGAGGGAGAGGGTGGGGAGATGGATGGATGGAGGAGGAAGCATCAAAAGTGGGAGGGAGAGGGTGGGGAGATGGATGGATGGAGGAGGAAGCATCAAAAGTGGGAGGGAGAGGGTGGGGAGATGGATGGATGGAGGAGGAAGCATCAAAAGTGAGAGGAAGAGGGTGGGGAGATGGATGGATGGAGGAGGAAGCATCAAAAGTTGGAGGGAGAGGATGGGGAGATGGATGGATGGAGGAGAAAGCATTAAAAGTGGGAAGGAGAGGGTGAGGGAGATGGATGGATGGAGGAGGAAGCATCAAAAGTGGGAGGGAGAGGATGGGGAGATGGATGGATGGAGGAGGAAGCATTAAAAGTGGGAGGGAGAGGATGGGGAGATGGATGGATGGAGGAGGAAGCATTAAAAGTGGGAGGGAGAGGGTGGGGAGATGGATGGATGGAGGAGGAAGCATTAAAAGTGGGAGGGAGAGGGTGGGGAGATGGATGGATGAAGGAGGAAGCATCAAAATTGGGAGGGAGAGGGTGGGGATATGGATGGATAGAGGAGGAACATCAAAAGTGGGAGGCAGAGGATGGGGATATGGATGGATGGAGGAGGAAGCATCAAAAGTGAGAGGGAGAGGGTGTGGAGATGGATGAATAGAGGAGGAAGCATCAAAAGCGGGAGGAAGAGGGTGGGGAGATGGATGGATAGAGGAGGAAGCATCAAAAGTGGGAGGGAGAGGGTGGGGAGATGGATGGATGAAGGGTGGAAACATCAAATGTGGGAGGAAGAGGGTGGGGAGATGGATGGATAGAGGAGGAAGCATCAAAAGTGGGAGGGAGAGGGTGGGGAGATGGATGGATGGAGCTGGAAGCATCAAAAGTGGGAGGGAGAGGGTGGGGAGATGGAGGGATGGAGGTGGAAGCATCAAAAGTGGGAGGGAGAGGGTGGGGAGATGGATGGATGGAGGAGGAAGCATCAAGAGGGAGAGGGTGGGGAGATGGATGGATGGAGGAGGAAGCATTAAAAGTGGGAGGGAGAGGGTGGGGGATGGATGGATGGAGGAGGAAGCATCAAAAGTGGGAGGGAGAGGATGGGGAGATGAATGGATGGAGGAGGAAGCATCAAAAGTGGGAGAAGAGGGTGGGGAGATGGATGGATGGAGGAGGAAGCATCAAAAGTGGGAGGGAGAGGGTGGGGAGATGGATGGATGGAGGAGGAAGCATCAAAAGTGGGAGGAAGAGGGTGGGGAGATGGATGGATGGAGGAGGAAGCATCAAAAGTGAGTGGGAGAGGGTGGGGAGATGGATGGATGGAGGAGGAAGCATCAAAAGTGAGAGGGAGAGTGTGGGGAGATGGATGGATGGAGGAGGAAGCATTAAAAGTGGGAGGGAGAGGATGGGGAGATGGATGGATGGAGGAGGAAACATCAAAAGTGGGAGGGAGAGGGTGGGGAGATGGATGGATGGAGGAGGAAGCATCAAAAGTGGGAGGGAGAGGGTGGGGAGATGGGTGGATGGAGGAGGAAGCATTAAAAGTGGGAGGGAGAGGGTGGGGAGATGGATGGATGGAGGAGGAAGCATCAAAAGTGGGAGGGAGAGGGTGGGGAGATGGATGGATGGAGGAGGAAGCAGCTAAAATGGGAGGAAGAGGGTGGGGAGATGGATGGATGGAGGAGGAAGCATCAAAAGTGGGAGGGAGAGGGTGGGGAGATGGATGGATGGAGGAGGAAGCATTAAAAGTGGGAGGGAGAGGGTGATTTGGTGGGTTTTTTTTACACACTTCAGACAAGGATCATGAAAGAGCAACGTTTGTGTTTCGGTCGATAAACAGGTGATAAACAGGTCATGGGATGTGTGTCCGTGGAATGAATCAGAATAAAGGCCTCGATGGAGTTAAACATTCGTGGGCTCTTGCAGTCCAGGTATTTAACTAACTAAGACTGCCCAGGTGAGCAGGTGATGGGATGTGTGTCCGTGGAATGAATCAGAATAAAGGCCTCGGTGGAGTTAAACATTCGTGGGGTCTTGCAGTCCAGGTATTTAACTAACTAAGACTGCCCAGGTGAGCAGGTGATGGGATGTGTGTCCATGGAATGAATCAGAATAAAGGCCTCGATGGAGTTAAACATTCGTGGGCTCTTGCAGTCCAGGTATTTAACTAACTAAGACTGCCCAGGTGAGCAGGTGATGGGATGTGTGTCCATGGAATGAATCGGAATAAAGGCCTCGATGGAGTTAAACATTCGTGGGCTCTTGCAGTCTAGGTATTTAACTAACTAAGACTGCCCAGGTGAGCAGGTGATGGGATGTGTGTCCATGGAATGAATCAGAATAAAGGCCTCGGTGGAGTTAAACATCCGTGGGGTCTTGCAGTCCAGGTATTTAACTAACTAAGACTGCCCAGGTGAGCAGGTGATGGGATGTGTGTCCATGAAATGAATCGGAATAAAGGCCTCGATGGAGTTAAACATTCGTGGGGTCTTGCAGTCCAGGTATTTAACTAACTAAGACTGCCCAGGTGAGCAGGTGATGGGATGTGTGTCCATGGAATGAATCGGAATAAAGGCCTCGGTGGAGTTAAACATTCGTGGGGTCTTGCAGTCCAGGTATTTAACTAACTAAGACTGCCCAGGTGAGCAGGTGATGGGATGTGTGTCCATGAAATGAATCGGAATAAAGGCCTCGATGGAGTTAAACATTCGTGGGGTCTTGCAGTCCAGGTATTTAACTAACTAAGACTGCCCAGGTGAGCAGGTGATGGGATGTGTGTCCATGGAATGAATCGGAATACAGGCCTCGGTGGAGTTAAACATTCGTGGGGTCTTGCAGTCCAGGTATTTAACTAACTAAGACTGCCCAGGTGAGCAGGTGATGGGATGTGTGTCCATGGAATGAATCGGAATAAAGGCCTCGATGGAGTTAAACATTCGTGGGGTCTTGCAGTCCAGGTATTTAACTGAGAATGCCCAGGTGAGCGGGCCCTGCGTCATATGAATTGCTGCTCCACAAACTTAACACCAAACTCGATAATAAGCAGACATGAACAAACAGGAAGAAATTGCTATTACAGCGAAACGGAAAGACCACCTGTATGACCGATCCAAACAGTGTGACAGCCGAGCGGACAGACAGACAGACAGACAGACATAGAAAGGAGATGCATGGGGGGCTGCAGGACAACACAATGGTCGACAGAGCAAATCTGCTAATCCCAGCTCCAAGCGTTCTGCTCCCAAACGGCCATGACGCCCAATCATAGCGTGTTCCGCCATCCCTCCCCCTCGATCCCCATCCCGCTCTCAAGCGCTCACTGGTGCCGACACAAGACAGAGACAGAGGGAGAGAGGGAGCACAAGAGAGCGTGGGATTTCACACGGAGCCCGAGACGGAACAGGGGGAGGGGGACAGGTAATCTGTTGCACACCATGGCGGTCGTAATTAAAACCCTGGTGGAAGATCGCTTGAAAGGCTTAACTGGAGGTCTCGGCACCGATGGACAAAAGACGGATGACAAAGCGGATGCGGCTGCGGACAAGATGTCACGTGAGGACTTTGAGGAGTATCAGCAGCAGCTGATGGAAGAGAAGTAAGTTGTTCACAATTTTCCTATTTCATTCTGTTGTCCAGACACACCTGCATTGTGACCACCTAGGTTGTGTATATAACCTATATATATATATATATATATCAGTTGATACTCGGTGTAGTTCATGCCAAGCGAGTCCTCGCATGACGAGGTTATGGTAAATACTCCAGGTGGCACCTCGTCCCAATGTTTTCAAAGTTGCGCGACGGTTCCTTGCGTCATCAAAACTCCAACAAAACCCTTAATCATGGCAGGGATTTTGGTTTGAAGACTTCCTGTGTGCATGAAGTTAGGTGTTTGTACTCAAACGTACATCTGGGGAAAAAATACCAAAACACAGGTAGCAATAGAACTAATGTCGGGTATTTAGGGTCATGTAGGGAGTTAGTGAAGTCATAAGTACTATCGAACTACCTGACGACTAAATATTTACCTTTAATCCTAATTCGATCTTATTATTACACAACAGAAATGTGGAATTCATGACATTTTACATTCATTTGGAAAACAAATAATAATTACCATAAATCGATAATGTTAAAATATATTTTTACGCCAGGTGTAAAGTGCTCGAGCAGGTGTAAAAGTGAAAAGCGCGGCCATTAGCATACCAGACAAGCTAATTATATACATACAGTACTTCAATCAACAATGGACAAAGAGGTATCACACTTCATGGCTGCACGTTCCAAAGATAGACATTTTAATTTACAAACTCTGAGAAAGCTGCATCCTTCAAGGTTCCTGTGCAGGTGAGTGCCCAGAGAGATGGTGCATTTGACAGCTGAAAATGGCTTCCTTAATGAATTCCCATCCTTCCCTTTTGCTCATCTCTCGATGCTTTGCTGGCAAAAGCTTCTACTCCCAGCTCCAATTAACCTTCCTTTGTCTCCTTCATGCAAATCGCTTCTTGTGTTAGTGCTATTCGAAATCACATTCAGCTTGTCCACCTGTACTGTATTTGAGCCTGTATCGACCTGTGCATTCATGACATCTGCGAACTTTTAGAAATCAAGTATCCATGCATCTCAATCGCCTTTCTAGAATGGAGAATGTTTTGCAGGCCACAAGCTTGGGCCTTTGACACTGTCAGACACCCCGACTCTGCTCGTAAAGCTTTGTCTGGGGTATTCAAGGCCA
Organism: Myxine glutinosa; assembly: GCF_964187855.1. NCBI lineage: Eukaryota > Metazoa > Chordata > Myxini > Myxiniformes > Myxinidae > Myxine > Myxine glutinosa. Next base: position 55,358,494 of record NC_136270.1, read on the forward strand.
CCTTACTACCTGGCTCGTGGACTTCCTTCCATGCATGCAATAAATAGGTAGATCTTGATGAAATCCTTTCACATCCTCTGCGAGTTGGAGTGTCCCAAGGCGACATCTTATGGACAGTTATGCTTCATATTTAGTGCCTTCAGAAAGTATTCACACCCCTTGACTTTTTCACATTTTGTTGTTACAGCCTGAATAAAAAATTGATTCAAGTTGAAATTTTAACACCAATTCATATAATACACTATAATGTCAAAGTGAATTTTTTTTTTTTTAGAAATTCTTACAAATCAATTAAAAATGAAATACAGAAATTTCTAATTATTGATGAAGAGAAAATTTAAAAAACTTCAAAAAATTCCAAACATCAAAAGCCCAGGGCCAGATGGAATTCCAAATTTCTGGCTAAAACAACTTGATGCTCTTCCCAATCACTATACCAAATGCATTGGATGAGTGGCTCGTAGAAGGGATCACCTTTCTCATCCCAAAATAAGAGGAAACCCAACTTCACCACAAATGCCGGCCGATAACATGCGTACCAACTACATACAAACTGCTGACAGGAATCATCACAGAAATGATGGACCATCATGTAACACAGGAAGGAGGTTTAGAGGGGAAAAAGGGATGTAAGAGAGGTTGTTCTGGAACAATTCACCACCTACTACTGAACAAGGCCGAACTTGAAAATTGCAAAATGCGAAGAACTAAACTGTCCACCGCCTGGACAGACTATGAGAAAGGTTTCAATAGTGTCCCACATTCGTGGATGATAAAATGCAGGTAAGTATACAAAATCAATCCCCAAATAATCAAACTTATTGAGAAAGCAATGGAGCTCTGGAATACCACGTTGATATTGCAGCACTCAGAAGGGAATATCGAAATACCAGATGTGAAGATACGGCGTGGAATGTTCCAGGGGGGCAATCTTTCCCCCCTTCTGTTTTGTCTGGCTCTGGACCCACTAAGTAACCTCATCAATGAACAAGGACACGGATACACATTAACAACCAATAGATGAACATCCAAAGAAATAGGAAAGGTGACATATCCTCTATACATGGATGATTTAAAGCTCTTCTTACCAAATGACAAAAACATTGACAGAACAACTAAAACCAGTAGAACGGTTTTCTGAGGACATTCAAATGGAATTTGGACTAGACAGGTGTGCCAAGTGCACATTTGTACAAGGTAAACCAACAAAAACAGACAACATAAAAATTCACCTTTAAACAACAACACAGCAGTTAGAAAAAGAAGCATCATACAAACAAATACCTCGGAGTAGAAGAGGGCTACCAAATATGTCACAAACAAATGCGCAAAACAATCGCCAAAGAATACCTACGTAAAACAAAGCTGATCCTGAAAACATACCTCTCCCCAAGAATACCAACGTAGAACGAAGCTGATCCTGAAAACATACCTCTCCCCAAGAAACAAAATCAAAGCCATAAACCAACTCGCAGTACCAGTGCTCCAATATAGATACGTAATAATAAACTGGGCCCAATCAGAAATCAACAAGTTAGACATCAAAACAAGAAAACTCCTTACCATCCACAAAAATGTTTTACAAAAACCAGTGCATCCTGAGAATGTACCTGCAGGGACAAGAGGGAGGGAGCGGCCTGATATAACTCAACCAGGTGCACAGAGTGACGAGTGTAGGACTAGCTGAGTATGTGAAATGCTCAACAGACTATCGGATGCAATTTATCAACAAACATGAACACAACAAATCTGAAAAAGTATCCCCAACTCACCTTGCAAAGAATTTCCAAAAACAGGTGTGAATAGAAGGTGCCACACAGGTAAATGAAACAGCAACAAATACAGCCCAACAATTGCAAAAAAGACAAAATAAATATATAAAAAGAAATCACGAAATATAAACCAACAACTGGGAGAATGACAAAAGAGCAGGAAAATACAAAAAAATAATTGGACAGAGCGGAGATGGTTAAAGAAGGATCATTGGAATGGTGAAGAAGAGGTCAGCTCAACTGGGACAAAGAACGATTCATAATAAACGGCCAAGATCAAGGACACTACACCAATGGATTTAAAAAAAGGTGGAACTGAGCCAGACGGACAAGTGTAGATTCTGCAAAACAGAAACAGGAAGTACTAGTCACCTGCTCTCGGGATGCAAAACACTATTATCAGAACAACTTTACACACAACGGCACAACAAAGTACGCAAAGTGATTCATTGGCAAATCTGCAAAAAATTAAACATCCCAGAACCAGAAAACTCATGGAAATGCAAACCAAGGGCAATCACTGAAAATGAGGACGTCATGCTCACGTACAACCTGATGATTCCATCGAGTGTGAACATAGAAAACAAAGCATTGCATCCGGACATTTTACTCAGGAAAAGAAAGGAACAGACAGCATTGATGATTGGGATATCAGTACCCAGGGATTTTGGCCTAAACAACACAGAAATCAAGAAAATGACCAAATACCAGGACATCAAAAATGAGGCCAAGAGATCTTGGAAGCAGAAGAGCATCAAAATTGTACCAGTGATAATTGGAGAAACGTGAATGATGAAGAAGAACCTCACTGAGATTTAAAAAACCATCCTAGGGAATATTACCACAAATGAACTCCAACTGGAGGCAATCCGGGGTTCGGCGACGATCCTGAAAAGAGAACTTGGAACAAAACTCTGAAAAGGTTGAACAGTTTGGTCCATGGACCGTGATCCCTTACCAAAGAGGAGGTGGATACTTTGGGTCCTGGGAGGACTCCGTTCCACCTCCTGAAACTCCAAAATGAAGATTTTAAATTTTTTTGGTATACAAGATCGAGGCTCGTGTAAGAGCTAACATTAATCCAACGATTAATCATTAATTTTAATCAAATCATTCAATTCAACCCAATTCAATCAATAATTAATTAAAATTATTTAAAATAAATTAATCATTAAATTTAATTTTAAATTATTTTTAATTAAATAATTAATCAATAATAACATTAATCCAAAATAACAACCAACGACACGCACATTGGTAGCCTTTCTGTTTTTCTGCTGCCTTTCGTTGAGTCTTGCTCTGTCTGTTCCTTTCCAGTAACTCCAAGACACACAATTCTTCCATTAACCTCGTTCTTGATAACTTCCAAAATCCAGGCCTAATGCTCACCTTCACTCATTTGCTCCTTTTTCCTTCCGTTTGTGTATTTGCCTCCTTGAGTTAGTGAAATCCTACTCATCTCTCCAGGGTTTCAGGATAGCAGTACACCATCATGTCCTTTCATCTCCTGTCCTTAATCATGATCCTCTGTTAATCCCCCGATCCCCTCCACCAGCATCCACGTTAACAATCACTGTTCCCTCTCTATTTTATCTTCTTTTCCCCATCATTATTCCTCTTGCTTCTTTGTGTCTGGTTGTTGTTGTTCCACCTTCTCACTGTAATGTCAGCATGTTACTCTTCTATCATCCTTCATCATGGTATTCCACAAGCCTAGATTTTGCAAACAGAGAAATGGATTTTCATTTTGTTATTGCTCCACATGCTGATAGTACAAGTAGCAGAGTAATGAGATGATTATTAAATTAATAAATACAGTGGATATACTATATATTTGGAGCATTTTAAGAATCTATAAGGAATACCAAATAACATGCAGAGAACATGTGGTTTCCTCAGTCAATTACATACATAAGGTGTTGTAGCGGAGTGTGTGTGCGTGTGTCTTTCCAAGGATGTCGGAGTGTTTTTATCATCAAATCTAAAACATACAACAGGGTTGTTTTCTTTTTCAAAATGAGTTTATCGATAGAGGATGTAAAAGATGGCTGAATGAGTGATATTTCTTTCATTTATGACTCGAATGCTGAAACCTTCATTGTTTACACTTTTAGGACACGTTTTGTATCCACTGATCTGGATTCGGATCTGAACCAAAATCGAATCGGCTTGTTCTTGTCATCTACCCAACTCATCCACCAAGTTTTGTCATAACTCGTCCACAACTTTTTGAAATATCATGATATATGTCATTTTTGGCCCCATCTCTCAATGGTGCAAAATCACTTATTATTGTAAATTTAAAAATTCTCAGATCTAGATCCGGATCCGGATTTTTACCAAAATCTAATCAATTCTTCCTTATCACACACCAAACATGTCCACCAAATTTCGTCAGAATCCGTCTATAACCTTTTGAGCTATCCTGCTCACAAACAAACAACCAGACAGACAAACAGACAGACAGGTGTGAAAACATAACCTCCATCCACCTTATGTGGTGGAGGTAATTTAAAAAATAGTATCTGAATTCGGATCATCACCCAAATTCAATCAATTCGTCTTTGTACACCAAGTTTTGTCCAAATCCGTCCATAACTCTTTGAGGTATTGGGACAAACAGGTGAAAATAACCTTGGTCCACCTTGGGTGGCGGAGGTAAGGACGAGATACGCAAGAGACCTGGAGTTGCATGTATTACAGAAACTAGTGAGGTACCCATGCTACGCATGGGTGGAAGGCCGGAAGCAAACAGACAATGCAGAAACGGCGAATGCTAAAGCATGACACCAATAAATTCCACATTCCTGTAGCACCTTCAGTTGCACGTCAGACATGGACAGCAAGTTCGTGAAGGACTTCCATGAAAAACGTACCCGTTTGCAAACAAACAGGTACGTGTGTTCCATACCCAGTCAATGGCGAATCTGCATATGGCGATCTGCGAATTTCACGTTTAGAAAGTAGAAACCGTCACGGCATTTCGTCATTCACTTGAACTCGATATCTCTTTTTTCATTCCAAACAGCATAACTCCAATCACAAATTAAATAGCATTAATATAAAAAATAAACTTTTAACAACATTTGTGACATAAACAAATATTTAAATCCTTGTGTGAAGTTCCATATGGTTGGGTGAATACAATTACGAATTCAAAATCGTAATTGTATTCACTCAATTCCAATCATCAATTGATACTTTAACAAAACAATTAACACGATTAACGTTTAATGATTTAACATTACGATTGAATGACGGTTGTATTGGGATATTATCAAACCCGCGCATTGCCGTAATCTGTCCACTTCTGGATTCGCTACAATTTGGAAAAACTGGAAAATTGGAAAATTGGAAAAATTGGGAAAAAAATATAGCCTATTTTACTCCAGAGGGTCCCAGGATTACCCACCGAAAATATCGTTGCGATCGGTTCAGCCGTTTTTGCAGTACCTTCAAACGGACGGACGGACGAACGGACAGACCGACATTTAGTGAATTATAGTAAGATGATTAGAGAGGTGAGGTTAAGGTGGTTTGGGTACGGAATGATAAGAAAGGATGAGGACATGTTGAAAGACATGTTCCACTTGTTTGACCAGTCTGTGATTTTGTCCAGGTCTGCAGAGAGTGAGGAGGCTGCAGACTGCCGATCTGAGGGATGAGGAATGGAGCGGCAGAAAGTGGAGTCATCAGCAAAGAGATAGAGAGGATTTTCAGGAGAGTCAAAGAGATCATTGATGAAGACCAGAAAAAGCACAGGGCCCAGAACACTGCCTTGGGGAACTCCAGCCTGAACAGGAAGGGGAGATGAGAGAAACCCATTCAGGGCCACACGTTGACTACGACTAGAGAGAAAGTCTGCAAGCCATGCGTGGAGATTTCCATGGATACCATAGGAGGAGAGTTTGGTGAGCAGAGCGGGGTGCCAGACCGTATCGAAGGCACGTGATATGTCGAGGGCGACAGCTCTAATTTCCTGTTTGGCATTGAGGACCTCCATCCATTGTTGAGACAGCAGAAGCAGCATGTCCAGAGTAGAGTGACCTGGTCTGAAACCAAATTGATGATCAGAGATCAAGCCAATTAAAAACATTAAACAAAGTTTCTTTTCCTGTATTAAGAATGTAAAATAAAGTTTATTTTCTTGTATTAAAAACATAAAATAAAGTTTATTTTCTTGTATTTAAAACATAAAGTAAAGTTTATTTTCCTGTATTAAAAACATAAAATAAAGTTTCTTTTCCTGCATTAAGAATGTAAAATAAAGTTTCTTTTCTTATATTAAAAACATAAAATAAAGTTTATTTTCTTGTGTTAAAAACATAAAATGAAGTTTATTTTCTTGTGTTAAGAATGTAAAATAAAGTTTATTTTCTTGTATTAAAAACATAAAACAAAGTTTCTTTTCCTGTATTAAGAATGCAAAATAACGTTTATTTTCCTGTATTAAAAACAAAAAATAAAGTTTCTTTTCCTGTATTAAAAACAAAAAATAAAGTTTCTTTTCCTGTATTAAGAATGTAAAATAAGGTTTATTTTCTTGTATTAAAAACATAAAGTAAAGTTTATTTTCCTGTATTAAAAACATAAAACAAAGTTTCTTTTCCTGTATTAAGAATGCAAAATAAAGTTTATTTTCCTGTATTACGAACATAAAAGAAAGTTTATTTTCCTGTATTAAGAATGTAAAATAAAGTTTATTTTCCTGTATTACGAACATAAAAGAAAGTTTATTTTCCTGTATTAAGAATGTAAAATAAAGTTTCTTTTCCTGTATTACGAACATAAAATAAAGTTTATTTTCTTGTATTAAAAACATTAAATAAAGTTTGTTTTCCTGGATTAAGAATGTAAAATAAAGTTTATTTTCTTGTATTAAAAACATTAAATAAAGCTTATTTTCCTGTATTACGAACATAAAAGAAAGTTTATTTTCCTGTATTAAGAATGTAAAATAAAGTTTATTTTCCTGTATTAAAAACATAAAATAAAGTTTATTTTCCTGTATTACGAACATAAAATAAAGTTTATTTTCTTGTATTAAAAACATTAAATAAAGCTTATTTTCCTGTATTAAGAATGTAAAATAAAGTTTATTTTCCTGTATTAAAAACATAAAATAAAGTTTATTTTCCTGTATTACGAACATAAAATAAAGTTTATTTTCTTGTATTAAAAACATTAAATAAAGTTTATTTTCCTGTATTACGAACATAAAATAAAGTTTATTTTCCTGTATTACGAACATAAAATAAAGTTTCTTTTCTTGTATTAAAAACATTAAATAAAGTTTATTTTCCTGTATTACGAACTTAAAATAAAGCTTATTTTCCTGTATTAAGAATGTAAAATAAAGTTTATTTTCCTGTATTAAAAACATAAAATAAAGTTTATTTTCCTGTATTACGAACATAAAATAAAGTTTATTTTCCTGTATTAAAAACATTAAATAAAGTTTATTTTCCTGTATTACGAACATAAAAGAAAGTTTATTTTCCTGTATTACGAACATAAAATAAAGTTTATTTTCCTGTATTACGAACTTAAAAGAAAGTTTATTTTCCTGTATTAAGATGTAAAATAAAGTTTATTTTCTTGTATTAAAAACATTAAATAAAGTTTATTTTCCTGTATTAAGACACATAAAATAAAGTTTATTTTCCTGTATTAAGACACATAAAATAAAGTTTCTTTTCCTGTATTAAGAATGTAAAATAAAGTTTATTTTCTTGTATTAAAAACATTAAATAAAGTTTGTTTTCCTGGATTAAGAATGTAAAATAAAGTTTATTTTCTTGTATTAAAAACATTAAATAAAGCTTATTTTCCTGTATTACGAACATAAAAGAAAGTTTATTTTCCTGTATTAAGAATGTAAAATAAAGTTTATTTTCCTGTATTAAAAACATAAAATAAAGTTTATTTTCCTGTATTACGAACATAAAATAAAGTTTATTTTCTTGTATTAAAAACATAAAGTAAAGTTTATTTTCCTGTATTAAAAACATAAAACAAAGTTTCTTTTCCTGTATTAAGAATGCAAAATAAAGTTTATTTTCCTGTATTACGAACATAAAAGAAAGTTTATTTTCCTGTATTAAGAATGTAAAATAAAGTTTATTTTCCTGTATTACGAACATAAAAGAAAGTTTATTTTCCTGTATTAAGAATGTAAAATAAAGTTTCTTTTCCTGTATTACGAACATAAAATAAAGTTTATTTTCTTGTATTAAAAACATTAAATAAAGTTTGTTTTCCTGGATTAAGAATGTAAAATAAAGTTTATTTTCTTGTATTAAAAACATTAAATAAAGCTTATTTTCCTGTATTACGAACATAAAAGAAAGTTTATTTTCCTGTATTAAGAATGTAAAATAAAGTTTATTTTCCTGTATTAAAAACATAAAATAAAGTTTATTTTCCTGTATTACGAACATAAAATAAAGTTTATTTTCTTGTATTAAAAACATTAAATAAAGCTTATTTTCCTGTATTAAGAATGTAAAATAAAGTTTATTTTCCTGTATTAAAAACATAAAATAAAGTTTATTTTCCTGTATTACGAACATAAAATAAAGTTTATTTTCTTGTATTAAAAACATTAAATAAAGTTTATTTTCCTGTATTACGAACATAAAATAAAGTTTATTTTCCTGTATTACGAACATAAAATAAAGTTTCTTTTCTTGTATTAAAAACATTAAATAAAGTTTATTTTCCTGTATTACGAACTTAAAATAAAGCTTATTTTCCTGTATTAAGAATGTAAAATAAAGTTTATTTTCCTGTATTAAAAACATAAAATAAAGTTTATTTTCCTGTATTACGAACATAAAATAAAGTTTATTTTCCTGTATTAAAAACATTAAATAAAGTTTATTTTCCTGTATTACGAACATAAAAGAAAGTTTATTTTCCTGTATTACGAACATAAAAGAAAGTTTATTTTCCTGTATTACGAACTTAAAAGAAAGTTTATTTTCCTGTATTAAGATGTAAAATAAAGTTTATTTTCTTGTATTAAAAACATTAAATAAAGTTTATTTTCCTGTATTAAGACACAAAATAAAGTTTATTTTCCTGTATTAAGACACATAAAATAAAGTTTCTTTTCCTGTATTAAGAATGTAAAATAAAGTTTATTTTCTTGTATTAAAAACATTAAATAAAGTTTGTTTTCCTGGATTAAGAATGTAAAATAAAGTTTATTTTCTTGTATTAAAAACATTAAATAAAGCTTATTTTCCTGTATTACGAACATAAAAGAAAGTTTATTTTCCTGTATTAAGAATGTAAAATAAAGTTTATTTTCCTGTATTAAAAACATAAAATAAAGTTTATTTTCCTGTATTACGAACATAAAATAAAGTTTATTTTCTTGTATTAAAAACATTAAATAAAGCTTATTTTCCTGTATTAAGAATGTAAAATAAAGTTTATTTTCCTGTATTAAAAACATAAAATAAAGTTTATTTTCCTGTATTACGAACATAAAATAAAGTTTATTTTCTTGTATTAAAAACATTAAATAAAGTTTATTTTCCTGTATTACGAACTTAAAATAAAGCTTATTTTCCTGTATTAAGAATGTAAAATAAAGTTTATTTTCCTGTATTAAAAACATAAAATAAAGTTTATTTTCCTGTATTACGAACATAAAATAAAGTTTATTTTCCTGTATTAAAAACATAAAATAAAGTTTATTTTCCTGTATTACGAACATAAAATAAAGTTTATTTTCCTGTATTAAAAACATTAAATAAAGTTTATTTTCCTGTATTACGAACATAAAATAAAGTTTATTTTCCTGTATTAAAAACATAAAATAAAGTTTATTTTCCTGTATTAAAAACATTAAATAAAGTTTATTTTCCTGTATTACGAACATAAAAGAAAGTTTATTTTCCTGTATTACGAACATAAAATAAAGTTTATTTTCCTGTATTAAGATGTAAAATAAAGTTTATTTTCCTGTATTAAAAACATTAAATAAAGTTTATTTTCCTGTATTACGAACATAAAAGAAAGTTTATTTTCCTGTATTACGAACTTAAAAGAAAGTTTATTTTCCTGTATTAACATGTAAAATAAAGTTTATTTTCTTGTATTAAAAACATTAAATAAAGTTTATTTTCCTGTATTAAGACACATAAAATAAAGTTTATTTTCCTGTATTAAGAATGTAAAATAAAGTTTATTTTCTTGTATTAAAAACATTAAATAAAGTTTATTTTCCGGTATTACGAACTTAAAATAAAGTTTATTTTCTTGTATTAAAAACATTAAATAAAGTTTATTTTCCTGTATGAAGAATGTAAAATGAAGTTTATTTTCTTGTATTAAAAACATTAAATAAAGTTTATTTTCCGGTATTACGAACATAAAATAAAGTTTATTTTCTTGAGTTATTGGCATTAGGAATGAAACTTACCTTTAATAATAATAATGATGATGATAAACTTGGTCCAATAATGCGATGGTGATGATGGCGACGATAAATACGAGTTGATCGATGTGATGGTCATGATGTTGGTGGGTTTGAGGGGTTATTGTGTCCATATTTAGGAGGTGGAGGCTTTATTGATCACTATAGAACGCAGCTTCAATCAGCATCTTACAGAGTCATATTGGTGGCTTCTTCTTCACTCCTCTCACATACCCTGCCCTCTCATATACTATATATCGATATATTGCATCATACTTGGAAGTATTATGAAGGCGAGTTGTGTTCTACAGTCTTCAAGTATTGAATTCAATAATTTTAATAGAGGGTTAAAGAGGTTTAAAGGCGTATAAATAAACTAGAACGACACTCTTCGACATCATGATATCGACTGATATGCCTCCACTCACATTATTACATCATAATACATTCTTGTACAAGTTTGATTTAAATTCCTTCAGCTGTTCTCCTCAAGTATCACATTTTTATCTGACATGACCTCTGACCTTTGATGCCAAAATCTAATCAGTTCATCTTTGCAGTATAATATGTACAGGGTGTTTCAAAAAGATTGATACAACTTTGACTTCCTGCCATGTGTTTGTTTTTTGACCTATACAGTTTTCCTTTTCAGAGTTTGGTGGTGTTATCGTGGTATTTGTTCACTGGGATTTCTAGCTCCGTAGCTCAACTATGCCATTGACAGTGGAGCAGAAGACAAAAGTGGTGGCTCTGTGGTATGAGACTAAATCAACACCCACAACAACATTTTCTGTGGGGGAAGAACCACCTGAGGAGATCACTGAGATGCACCTGAAAGGGCCCAAGGTCACATGCTTCTGCGCCTTCAATGCCAGATGCGGAATGCTCGGGCCTTACTGTTTTGAGAATGACAACAGCAGGATGGTGACGATCAACGGTGAGCGCTACCTGGCCATGCTCCAGAAGTTCCATAATAATCTAGCCCAAAAGGTCACCTCAAACCAGCTCAACATGACCTGATTCATGCAGGATGGTGCACCCCCCGCATACAGCTGGTGACACCATCACTTTCCTGCAGCAGCTATTCAGAAACCGCCTGTCTACATCAACCGCCCTGCGACTCTGGATGATCTGAAGCTCAGGAGGTGTCAGACGACCTCCAGGCAGTGCCACATGAGACCTGCAAGAAAGTTGGACGGAACTTTGGAGTGAGGATCAATGCCTGTCTGAACCGCGGTGGGACACACATCGAGAACGTCAATTACAAGGATTTTGCGTAAATGCCAATTTTTAGACCTCGGGCTCTCACTAACTCTAGCAGAGACGTTACTGCCATAGCAATCAGTGATAGACAATACCATATCATAAGCTTTCAAGAAATGTTTGGTTCAGGTTCCTGAGGTTTCTGTTTCTTTTTAAATAAACGTTTAAAGTTGTATCACTCTTTTTGAAACACCCTGTATGTACTTGTACCAAGTTTGACTTCGATCCCTTCAGCCGTTCTTACGTTATTGCGGAAACGAAAACCTACACGGACAAGGTGAGGACAGACAAATGGATGGACAGCAGGACGGACAATAGGGAAACATAATGCCTCCAGCGACTTAATCGGCACAGGCATTAGAAATTCCGGGTTTTACCGCCATTTTACTCAGTGTCTATTACATCACCCTATTTAACATGTAACATTAGTTATTTATGCATGTTGTTTGTGTCATTTATGATGTCCTTAAAAAACAGTGAGCTTCCTGTTTGGAATGATTTTCAATCTTGTTTGACTGCCAGGTAAGCAGAGTAATGTGGTGCTGGGCACACACGTTAAACAAAGGTAGGCCACAATGCTTTGGGTTAAATCGAGCTCTTTATTGGTTGCTCACTCGTCAGCACTGCCGTGCTCGGGGCTGCAAGCCCGCGTGTATATCTGGAGGCCACGCCTTACCTGGGGCGTGGCCGACACCCACTGGTGCGCGGAATTACGTCACTGCGCCAGCGAGCCATCGTGTCCGCCACATGCGCCCCCCCAGAATTCCCGCGCACCTGAAGGGTCAGTTTGCGGGGCAACCGGATGACCCGGCCGAAGCGCCCTCTGGCGGCTGGTGGCGTCTGGGATGCCGGGATGCCATCTGGGATGCCTCTGGCGGCATCTGGGATGGGTGCAGGGCAGGGGGGTGGCGTGACGGCGGGGTTGGGCGGTGCCGAGGGCCCGCCCGCCGGGGGGCGGCCCCGACGCGGGGGCAGAGCCGCTGGCGGGGTGTGGTCCAAGTCGAGGTGGGCCGGCTTGAGGCGGTCCACGGAGACGCGGTCAGGAGTACCGCCGATGTCCAGGGTGAAATGCTTCGCCCCGGTCTCCAGCACGCGGAAGGGCCCGTCGTACGGGGGCCACAGCGGTGTACGGTGGGCGTCGTGGCGGACGAACACGTACTCCGCCGTGCGAAGCTCCGGGGCGACGTGCACCGGTGCGCCGTCGGCACCGGGGTGAACCTCCTGGCGGTCTCCTGCAGGACGGAGCGCTGCTGCGCCGCGGACGATGGTGCCGTGGAGTCGGGGAGGAACTCGCCCGGCACCAGCAGCGGTTGTCCGAAGACCAACTCCGCCACGGATGCCCGCAGGTCGTCCTTGGGCACCGTCCTGAGGCCCAGCAGGACCCAGGGGAGCCTGTCGACCCAGCCGCCGTCGCGGAGGCTGGCCCGGAGCGCGGCCTTCATGGCGCGATGGAAACGCTCGCACAGGCCGTTGGCCTGGGGATGGTAGGCCGTGCTGCGGTGCAGCTGGACGCCGAGCCCCCATGCTACCGCCCCCCAGAGCTCCGAGGTGAACTGGGGGCCGCGGTCGGACGAGATGTCCGAGGGGGCGCCGAACCGGGCAACCCAAGTGGCGATGAACGCCTGCGCGATGTCCGCCGCCGTCGTTGCTGCCAAAGGCACGGCCTCCGGCCACCGGGTGGTGCGGTCCACCATGGTGAGGACGTGGGTGAAACCCCACGAGGGGGGCAGAGGTCCCACAAGGTCCATGTGAACGTGGTCAAACCGATGTTCCGGCACCGTAAACGGGGCCAGCGGGGCCTGGGTGTGGCGGTGAACCTTCGCGCGCTGGCACGCGAGGCACGTCCTGGCCCAATCGCGGACGGCCTTCCGGAGGCCATGCCAGACGAACTTGTTGGCGACCAGCTTCTGGGAGGCCTTCGTGCCCGGGTGGGACAGGCCGTGGATGGCGTCAAAAACCCAGCGCTGCCAGCCAGCGGGCATGATGGGGCGAGGCCGGCCGAGGGAGACGTCGCACAAGAGGGCCGCGCCCGCGCCGTCAAACGGTACCTCGGTCACGCGGAGGCCCGTGACGGCGGTCCGAAAAGCCTGGACGGCGGGGTCGGCGGACTGGTCCGCCGCCATCCGGGCATAGTCGATCCCGAGGTGGACCGCGTGGACGACGGACCGGGAAAGGCAATCCGCCACTGGGTTGTCCTTCCCCGTGACGTGCCGGATGTCCGTCGTGTACTCGGACACGGCCGAGAGGTGACGCTGCTGCCGGGCCGATCACGGCTCGGCGACCTTGGCCATCGCGAAGACCAGGGGCTTGTTGTTGACGAAGGCCGCGAACGGGCGGCCCTCGAGCAGATGGCGGAAGTGCCGGACCGCCAGATGGAGCCCGAGCAGCTCGCGGTCGAAGGTACTGTACCGCCGTTCGTGCGGGCGGAGCTGCCGGCTAAAAAACGCCAGCGACTGCCAAGCTCCCTTCACCCATTGCTCGTGCACTGTGCCCACCACGTAGTCCGACGCGTCGGTGGTGAGGGCGATCGGTGCATCGGGCGCCGGGTACGCGAGCATGGTGGCATTAGCCAAGGCGAGCTTCGCGCCTGCGAACACCGCGTCCATCGGCTCGGTCCAGGCAACGTCGCCTTTGCCCGGCTTCCCCCGGAGGGCCTTGTGCAGGGGGCGCAGGAGCTGGGCGATGCGGGGCAGGAAACGGTGATAAAAGTTCACCATGCCCAGGAACTCCTGGAGCCCCTTGATCGTGCGGGGGCGCGGAAAACCCCTGACTGCCTCCACCTTGGCCGGTAAGGGGATGGCCCCGTGCCTGGTGACGCGGTGCCCCAAAAAGTCGATTTCGGTGACACCGAACCGGCACTTGGCGGGGTTGATGATCAGGCCATGCCGGCCCAGGCGTTCGAAGAGCGTGCGGAGATGGCGGAGGTGCTCCTCACGGGATGCGCTTGCGACGAGGATGTCATCCAGGTAGACGTACACGAAGTCCAAGTCGCGCAAGACGCTGTCCATAAGCCGCTGGAACGCCTGGGCCGCATTCTTCAACCCGAAGGGCATCCGCAGAAACTCGAAGAGGCCGAATGGTGTGATGACGGCCATCTTCGGTATGTCCTCCGGTCTGACGGGGACCTGGTGGTATCCGCGGATGAGGTCCACCTTGGAGAAGAGGGACATTTTCGCCAACCGGGCGGAAAAGTCCTGGATGTGAGGGACCGGGTAGCGGTCGGGGGTGGTAGCATCGTTGAGGCGGCGGTAGTCTCCGCACGGCCGCCACCCACCGCCGGGCTTGGGCACAATGTGCAGCGGCGATGCCCATGCGCTGTTGGAGCGCCGGACGATGCCCAGTCGCTCCAGCGTGGCGAACTCCTCCTGCGCCATGGCGAGCTTCGCCGGGTCGAGGCGGCGCGCCCGGGCATAGACCGGTGGCCCGACGGTGGGGATGTGATGCTCCACCCCATGCTTGACGGCCACCGCCAAGAAAGTGGGCCGCGTGAGGGCCGGGAAACTGGCGAGGAGGCAGGTGAACTCGTCCGCTGCCGGAAGCGTGCAGACCAACCTCGCCGGGACCGAACTGCTCAGCAAGCCGCTTGGCGAGCCGCCCAGGGAGCTGCTCAATGAACTGCTCAGCACGCAAGCAAGCGAGCTGAAGGTTTCGGCTTGGACAAGGCGTCTGTGCCTCACGTCCACCAACAGCCCATGCGCACAGAGGAAGTCTGCTCCGAGTAGGCCCATGGGGACACTAGCAGTAACGAATGACCACTGAAAGCGCTGCCCCCCGAACCGCAGCGAGAGGCAATGCTTCCCGAACGTGCGGATGGGCGTGCCGTTGGCGGCAAGCAAAGCGGGGCCCCGGCCCTCAGCTTGCTTGTCGGACGCGGAGGCAGGGAGGACGCTCACCTGTGCTCCCGTGTCGCACAGGAAGCGACGACCCGAGGAGGTGTCTGTTATGAACAGAAGGCTGCCAGTATGGCCGACGCTCATGGCAGGAAGCGAGCGCCGGCCTGGCCGTTTCCCGACCTGCCAAAAGTACAAGGCGGGCGGCAGGACCTGGCCTTGTGGCCGAACCTGGTATGGAAGTGGCACCAGGTCTGGCCCGGTGGTGGTTGTCGCGCCGGTTGTGACTACAGTGGTGGGCGGGGCGTGGCGGCGGCCACGCGCTGATCCGCCAAACGTGCACCGTTTTCGGTAGGATCCGAACGCCATGCCACGTGGCGATCCGAACCACTCGCGCCGTGCGCGGCGCCGGGATCCACGACGGCCGTGCTATATGCCGGCCGTGCGTCGTGGGCCGCGAAAAACTTGTCCGCCTCCCTGGCCAGGGCGCGCGGTTCCATAATGGTCGAACCGGCCAGCGCGAGCCGTACCTGTACAGGTATCTGGCGGAGGAAGAGAGCAGGGAAAAGGAAATCCGTGTGGCCGTCGCCGAGCAGGGACAGCATGTAATCCATGTGGGCGGACGGTCGTGTGTCGCCGAGGATGGAAAGGTCCAAAAGACGGTCAGTGCGGTCGGCCTCTGTGAGGCCAAACGTGTCGAGGAGAAGTCGCTTGAGTGCCGCGTACTTGCTCTCGTCCGGCGGGTGCCGGAGGAAGGACACGACTCGGGCGGCCGTGCCGGATCCAAGGGCAGCGACCACGTAAAAGTACCTCGTGTCGTCCGCCGTGACGCCCCGGAGCTGGAATTGGGCCTCGGCCTGTAGAAACCAGGTGTCGGCCTGCGCTTCCCAGAACTCCGGTAGCTTGATCGCGACAGCGTTGGTGGCCATAGTGCGTTCGGGGAACAGCAACGGCTGAACCAGTCAGAGGTCACCAGTGTGGTGCTGGGCACACACGTTAAACAAAGGTAGGCCACAACGCTTTGGGTTAAGTCGAGCTCTTTATTGGTTGCTCACTCGTCAGCACTGCCGTGCTCGGGGCTGCGAGCCCGCGTGTATATCTGGAGGCCACGCCTCACCTGGGGCGTGGCCGACACCCACTGGTGCGCGGAATTACGTCACTGCGCCAGCGAGCCATCGTGTCCGCCACAGTAAAAATATTATCTTCCTCCTCTCAGAGTATGTGGGATCGGGACGAATTCAGAGCCAAAGTCGAGGAAAACGATAAACTTGGCTTCCTATTCCAAGTTTCAATTTGTGTTTTAAATATAACATTTGATTTACATAAGTTGTTCCTTGGCAGCATATCTGGGGTAGGATAGGGGATTCAAGGTGGGGGAAAGACCCCAATTCTCTCCATGTAAATGTGTATCTTATGGTGCCATCAGGTCGCATCAGGTCGTATGAATATCAATATTGATATTCCAAATCATCTTATATCAAGAAAGTTTAAACAAATTAATAATGTGCATTACAGTGATGTTGAAATCTGAGTGAGAATAACTCGAAATTTTGAAAAAGTTTCATTTCACTCATTTTAAACGGAGGTTCAAACTAAAGTATCAAACACGGAGCTTCACATCGAAGCGGAGGTGATTTTCCCTCGTGCTGTATATGGTATAATTTTTCTGTGGGTGCATCGGCCGCTGATGCAATGCCTCTCGATAACCAGTTATCTGGTACTCATTTCTTTAACCAGTTATCTGGTACTCATTTCTGTAACCAGTTATCTGGTACTCATTTCTTTAACCAGTTATCTGGTACTCATTTCTGTAACCAGTTATCTGGTACTCATTTCTGTAACCAGTTATCTGGTACTCATTTCTATAACCAGTTAACTGGTACTCATTTCTTTAACCAGTTATCTGGTACTCATTTCTTTAACCAGTTATCTGGTACTCATTTCTGTAACCAGTTATCTGGTACTCATCTCGATAACCAGTTATCTGGTACTCATTTCTTTAACCAGTTATCTGGTACTCATTTCTATAACCAGTTATCTGGTACTCATTTCTGTAACCAGTTATCTGGTACTCATTTCTATAACCAGTTAACTGGTACTCATCTCTATAACCAGTTATCTGGTACTCATTTCTATAACCAGTTATCTGGTACTCATTTCTATAACCAGTTATCTGGTACTCATTTCCATAACCAGTTATCTGGTACTCATTTCTATAACCAGTTATCTGGTACTCATTTCTATAACCAGTTATTTGGTACTCATTTCTGTAACCAGTTATCTGGTACTCATTTCTGTAACCAGTTATCTGGTACTCATTTCTATAACCAGTTAACTGGTACTCATCTCTATAACCAGTTAACTGGTACTCATCTCTATAACCAGTTATCTGGTACTCATTTCTATAACCAGTTATCTTGTACTCATTTCTATAACCAGTTATCTGGTACTCATTTCATTAACCAGTTATCTGGTACTCATTTCTATAACCAGTTATCTGGTACTCATTTCTATAACCAGTTATCTGGTACTCATCTCTATAACCAGTTATCTGGTACTCATCTCTATAACCAGTTATCTGGTACTCATTTCTATAACCAGTTATCTGGTACTCATTTCTTTAACCAGTTATCTGATACTCATTTCTATAACCAGTTATCTGGTACTCATCTCTATAACCAGTTATCTGGTATTCATCTCTATAACCAGTTATCTGGTACTCATTTCTATAACCAGTTATCTGGTACTCATCTCTATAACCAGTTATCTGGTACTCATCTCTATAACCAGTTATCTGGTACTCATCTCTATAACCAGTTATCTGGTACTCATTTCTACAACCAGTTATCTGGTACTCATTTCTATAACCAGTTATCTGGTACTCATTTCTATAACCAGTTATCTGGTACTCATCTCTATAACCAGTTATCTGGTACTCATCTCTATAACCAGTTATCTGGTACTCATCTCTATAACCAGTTATCTGGTACTCATTTCTATAACCAGTTATGTGGTATTCATCTCTATAACCAGTTATCTGGTACTCATTTATATAACCAGTTATCTGGTACTCATCTCTATAACCAGTTATCTGGTACTCATTTCTGTAACCAGTTATCTGGTACTCATCTCTATAACCAGTTAACTGGTACTCATTTCTATAACCAGTTATCTGGTACTCATTTCTATAACCAGTTATCTGGTACTCATCTCTATAACCAGTTATCTGGTACTCATTTCTATAACCAGTTATCTGGTACTCATCTCTATAACCAGTTATCTGGTACTCATTTCTATAACCAGTTATCTGGTACTCATCTCTATAACCAGTTATCTGGTACTCATTTCTTTAACCAGTTATCTGGTACTCATTTCTTTAACCAGTTATCTGGTACTCATTTCTGTAACCAGTTATCTGGTACTCATTTCTGTAACCAGTTATCTGGTACTCATTTCTATAACCAGTTAACTGGTACTCATTTCTTTAACCAGTTATCTGGTACTCATTTCTTTAACCAGTTATCTGGTACTCATTTCTGTAACCAGTTATCTGGTACTCATCTCGATAACCAGTTATCTGGTACTCATTTCTTTAACCAGTTATCTGGTACTCATTTCTATAACCAGTTATCTGGTACTCATTTCTGTAACCAGTTATCTGGTACTCATTTCTATAACCAGTTAACTGGTACTCATCTCTATAACCAGTTATCTGGTACTCATTTCTATAACCAGTTATCTGGTACTCATTTCTATAACCAGTTATCTGGTACTCATTTCCATAACCAGTTATCTGGTACTCATTTCTATAACCAGTTATCTGGTACTCATTTCTATAACCAGTTATTTGGTACTCATTTCTGTAACCAGTTATCTGGTACTCATTTCTGTAACCAGTTATCTGGTACTCATTTCTATAACCAGTTAACTGGTACTCATCTCTATAACCAGTTAACTGGTACTCATCTCTATAACCAGTTATCTGGTACTCATTTCTATAACCAGTTATCTTGTACTCATTTCTATAACCAGTTATCTGGTACTCATTTCATTAACCAGTTATCTGGTACTCATTTCTATAACCAGTTATCTGGTACTCATTTCTATAACCAGTTATCTGGTACTCATCTCTATAACCAGTTATCTGGTACTCATCTCTATAACCAGTTATCTGGTACTCATTTCTATAACCAGTTATCTGGTACTCATTTCTTTAACCAGTTATCTGATACTCATTTCTATAACCAGTTATCTGGTACTCATCTCTATAACCAGTTATCTGGTATTCATCTCTATAACCAGTTATCTGGTACTCATTTCTATAACCAGTTATCTGGTACTCATCTCTATAACCAGTTATCTGGTACTCATCTCTATAACCAGTTATCTGGTACTCATCTCTATAACCAGTTATCTGGTACTCATTTCTACAACCAGTTATCTGGTACTCATTTCTATAACCAGTTATCTGGTACTCATTTCTATAACCAGTTATCTGGTACTCATCTCTATAACCAGTTATCTGGTACTCATCTCTATAACCAGTTATCTGGTACTCATCTCTATAACCAGTTATCTGGTACTCATTTCTATAACCAGTTATGTGGTATTCATCTCTATAACCAGTTATCTGGTACTCATTTATATAACCAGTTATCTGGTACTCATCTCTATAACCAGTTATCTGGTACTCATTTCTGTAACCAGTTATCTGGTACTCATCTCTATAACCAGTTAACTGGTACTCATTTCTATAACCAGTTATCTGGTACTCATTTCTATAACCAGTTATCTGGTACTCATCTCTATAACCAGTTATCTGGTACTCATTTCTATAACCAGTTATCTGGTACTCATCTCTATAACCAGTTATCTGGTACTCATTTCTATAACCAGTTATCTGGTACTCATCTCTATAACCAGTTATCTGGTACTCATTTCTTTAACCAGTTATCTGGTACTCATCTCTATAACCAGTTATCTGGTACTCATCTCTATAACCAGTTATCTGGTACTCATTTCTATAACCAGTTATCTGGTACTCATTTCTATAACCAGTTATCTGGTACTCATTTCTATAACCAGTTATCTGGTACTCATTTCTATAACCAGTTATCTGGTACTCATCTCTATAACCAGTTATCTGGTACTCATTTCTATAACCAGTTATCTGGTACTCATCTCTATAACCAGTTATCTGGTACTCATCTCTATAACCAGTTATCTGGTACTCATTTCTATAACCAGTTATCTGGTACTCATCTCTATAACCAGTTATCTGGTACTCATCTCAATAACCAGTTATCTGGTACTCATCTCTATAACCAGTTATCTGGTACTCATCTCTATAACCAGTTATCTGGTACTCATCTCTATAACCAGTTATCTGGTACTCATCTCTATAACCAGTTATCTGGTACTCATCTCTATAACCAGTTATCTGGTACTCATTTCTATAACCAGTTATCTGGTACTCATCTCTATAACCAGTTATCTGGTACTCATTTCTATAACCAGTTATCTGGTACTCATCTCTATAACCAGTTATCTGGTACTCATCTCTATAACCAGTTATCTGGTACTCATCTCTATAACCAGTTATCTGGTACTCATTTCTATAACCAGTTATCTGGTACTCATCTCTATAACCAGTTATCTGGTACTCATTTCTATAACCAGTTATCTGGTACTCATCTCTATAACCAGTTATCTGGTACTCATTTCTATAACCAGTTATCTGGTACTCATTTCTTTAACCAGTTATCTGGTACTCATCTCTATTACCAGTTATCTGGTACTCATTTCTATAACCAGTTATCTGGTACTCATCTTTATAACCAGTTATCTGGTACTCATTTCTATAACCAGTTATCTGGTACTCATCTCTATAACCAGTTATCTGGTACTCATTTCCATAACCAGTTATCTGGTACTCATTTCCATAACCAGTTATCTGGTACTCATTTCCATAACCAGTTATCTGGTACTCATTTCTTTAACCAGTTATCTGGTACTCATCTCTATTACCAGTTATCTGGTACTCATCTCTATAACCAGTTATCTGGTACTCATTTCCATAACCAGTTATCTGGTACTCATCTCTATAACCAGTTATCTGGTACTCATTTCTATAACCAGTTATCTGGTACTCATCTCTATAACCAGTTATCTGGTACTCATTTCTATAACCAGTTATCTGGTACTCATCTCTATAACCAGTTATCTGGTACTCATTTCTATAACCAGTTATCTGGTACTCATTTCTATAACCAGTTATCTGGTACTCATCTCTATAACCAGTTATCTGGTACTCATTTCTATAACCAGTTATCTGGTACTCATTTCTTTAACCAGTTATCTGGTACTCATCTCTATTACCAGTTATCTGGTACTCATTTCTATAACCAGTTATCTGGTACTCATTTCTATAACCAGTTATCTGGTACTCATTTCTATAACCAGTTATCTGGTACTCATTTCTATAACCAGTTATCTGGTACTCATCTCTATAACCAGTTATCTGGTACTCATTTCTATAACCAGTTATCTGGTACTCATCTCTATAACCAGTTATCTGGTACTCATTTCTATAACCAGTTATCTGGTACTCATCTCTATAACCAGTTATCTGGTACTCATTTCTATAACCAGTTATCTGGTACTCATTTCTTTAACCAGTTATCTGGTACTCATCTCTATTACCAGTTATCTGGTACTCATTTCTATAACCAGTTATCTGGTACTCATCTTTATAACCAGTTATCTGGTACTCATTTCTATAACCAGTTATCTGGTACTCATCTCTATAACCAGTTATCTGGTACTCATTTCCATAACCAGTTATCTGGTACTCATTTCCATAACCAGTTATCTGGTACTCATTTCCATAACCAGTTATCTGGTACTCATTTCTTTAACCAGTTATCTGGTACTCATCTCTATTACCAGTTATCTGGTACTCATCTCTATAACCAGTTATCTGGTACTCATTTCCATAACCAGTTATCTGGTACTCATCTCTATAACCAGTTATCTGGTACTCATCTCTATAACCAGTTATCTGGTACTCATCTCTATAACCAGTTATCTGGTACTCATTTCTATAACCAGTTATCTGGTACTCATCTCTATAACCAGTTATCTGGTACTCATTTCTATAACCAGTTATCTGGTACTCATTTCTATAACCAGTTATCTGGTACTCATCTCTATAACCAGTTATCTGGTACTCATTTCTATAACCAGTTATCTGGTACTCATTTCTTTAACCAGTTATCTGGTACTCATCTCTATTACCAGTTATCTGGTACTCATTTCTATAACCAGTTATCTGGTACTCATTTCTATAACCAGTTATCTGGTACTCATTTCTATAACCAGTTATCTGGTACTCATTTCTATAACCAGTTATCTGGTACTCATCTCTATAACCAGTTATCTGGTACTCATTTCTATAACCAGTTATCTGGTACTCATCTCTATAACCAGTTATCTGGTACTCATTTCTATAACCAGTTATCTGGTACTCATCTCTATAACCAGTTATCTGGTACTCATTTCTATAACCAGTTATCTGGTACTCATTTCTTTAACCAGTTATCTGGTACTCATCTCTATTACCAGTTATCTGGTACTCATTTCTATAACCAGTTATCTGGTACTCATCTTTATAACCAGTTATCTGGTACTCATTTCTATAACCAGTTATCTGGTACTCATCTCTATAACCAGTTATCTGGTACTCATTTCCATAACCAGTTATCTGGTACTCATTTCCATAACCAGTTATCTGGTACTCATTTCCATAACCAGTTATCTGGTACTCATTTCTTTAACCAGTTATCTGGTACTCATCTCTATTACCAGTTATCTGGTACTCATCTCTATAACCAGTTATCTGGTACTCATTTCCATAACCAGTTATCTGGTACTCATTTCCATAACCAGTTATCTGGTACTCATTTCCATAACCAGTTATCTGGTACTCATTTCTTTAACCAGTTATCTGGTACTCATCTCTATTACCAGTTATCTGGTACTCATCTCTATTACCAGTTATCTGGTACTCATTTCTATAACCAGTTATCTGGTACTCATCTTTATAACCAGTTATCTGGTACTCATTTCTATAACCAGTTATCTGGTACTCATCTCTATAACCAGTTATCTGGTACTCATTTCCATAACCAGTTATCTGGTACTCATTTCCATAACCAGTTATCTGGTACTCATTTCCATAACCAGTTATCTGGTACTCATTTCCATAACCAGTTATCTGGTACTCATTTCCATAACCAGTTATCTGGTACTCATTTCCATAACCAGTTATCTGGTACTCATCTCTATAACCAGTTATCTGGTACTCATTTCTATAACCAGTTATCTGGTAATCATTTCTATAACCAGTTATCTGGTACTCATTTCTATAACCAGTTATCTGGTACTCATTTCTATAACCAGTTATCTGGTACTCATCTCTATAACCAGTTATCTGGTACTCATTTCTATAACCAGTTATCTGGTACTCATCTCTATAACCAGTTATCTGGTACTCATTTCCATAACCAGTTATCTGGTACTCATTTCCATAACCAGTTATCTGGTACTCATTTCCATAACCAGTTATCTGGTACTCATTTCTTTAACCAGTTATCTGGTACTCATCTCTATTACCAGTTATCTGGTACTCATCTCTATAACCAGTTATCTGGTACTCATTTCCATAACCAGTTATCTGGTACTCATTTCCATAACCAGTTATCTGGTACTCATTTCCATAACCAGTTATCTGGTACTCATTTCTTTAACCAGTTATCTGGTACTCATCTCTATTACCAGTTATCTGGTACTCATCTCTATTACCAGTTATCTGGTACTCATTTCTATAACCAGTTATCTGGTACTCATCTTTATAACCAGTTATCTGGTACTCATTTCTATAACCAGTTATCTGGTACTCATCTCTATAACCAGTTATCTGGTACTCATTTCCATAACCAGTTATCTGGTACTCATTTCCATAACCAGTTATCTGGTACTCATTTCCATAACCAGTTATCTGGTACTCATTTCCATAACCAGTTATCTGGTACTCATTTCCATAACCAGTTATCTGGTACTCATTTCCATAACCAGTTATCTGGTACTCATCTCTATAACCAGTTATCTGGTACTCATTTCTATAACCAGTTATCTGGTAATCATTTCTATAACCAGTTATCTGGTACTCATTTCTATAACCAGTTATCTGGTACTCATTTCTATAACCAGTTATCTGGTACTCATCTCTATAACCAGTTATCTGGTACTCATTTCTATAACCAGTTATCTGGTACTCATTTCTATAACCAGTTATCTGGTACTCATTTCCATAACCAGTTATCTGGTACTCATTTTTCCGACCTCGGAAGGATGACCAGTTGAGTGAACCCCACCTGGCGTTAATTCAATGGGATTGAGGATCCCAAGCTCACCTGGCGTTAATTCAATGGGATTCAAACTCAGGACCTTGGGATCCCAAGCTCACCTGGCGTTAATTCAATGGGATTCAAACTCAGGACCTTGGGATCCCAAGCCCACCTGGCGTTAATTCAATGGGATTCAAACTCAGGACCTTGGGATCCCAAGCCCACCACCCAAACCATCAGACCAACACCAGGTATGCACCGTATATAAACAGCAAGGGATGTTTGATGAAGATGAAGATACAATAGGCGAACGGGTCTATTTTCGTGCACGACGTGAACAAACCAAGGTGTTACAAACGTCATGTTGCACCTTCAGCTGGGCGGATTCTTTATTGGTAAAAATCCCAGGAAACTTCTTTCTAAAATCCTCGGAAATCCTTTGAGGATTGAAAGGACACGTCACGTGTTCCACGCACATTTCGAGCGTGACAGTCGGAAAGGAAAAATGAGGCCACATTCCAATAATAATCCTACAAACGAATATCAATAATAAATGGATGAATTATAGTCCCAAAGAGCACAAACGTTGGATGTCCATGGCCTTTTGAAACTCACGAAATGAGAAACCTTCGGACGTTTTACTCGATGTGAGTTCGCGATGTTTGTGCTAAAATAACCTCATCATGTCCTTGGGGAAAAATCGTGTTCCATTTGGATCAGGAATGTTTACTCATCTTGACATTGATGGAACAGCTATAAATATAATATCCATCCAACCAACATTGTCTTCAGTAAACTTGTCATCACGACTTCACCTGTCATTACCTTCAACTTCACATTAGAGGTAAAACGATCAAGTGTGGAATCGATACATTGGGGAATGTTATCTAAGGGATCATTATTAACCGGATGAGGGAATCCTTACTGATGTTTGGACTTCGGACACGTTACTTACCCTGTGAGAATGTTTCAAGTTGAAGTATGGAGTCGTCTCTTTTTCTTTTGTTCAGGTGATCTCTCATGGGATTTACAATATTGATGTCGAATATTCAACCATTGGACCTCAGAACCATGTCTGAGTAGAAACTCGACCATGAAGTCCAAGGAACTGTCCGTAGAACTCCAAGATGGAATTGTGAGGAGGCGTAGATCTGGAGATGGGGATGAAACAATTTCTAGTGTTGAAAGTTCCCAAGAGCTCAGTGGGCTCCATCATTAGGAAATGGAAAGAATACAGAAGTATCCAGAATCTTCCTAGAGCAGGCCGTCCGATCAAACTGAAGAACCGGGAAAGAAGGACCTTGGTCAGGGAGGTGACCAAGAACCCAATGACCAATCTAACAGAACTACAAAGTTCCTTGGTTGAAATGGAAGAACCTGCTGGAAGGAGAACAGTCTCTGCAGAACTTCAGAAATCAAGGTTTTATTGGAGAGGGAGCAAACGGAAGCAATTCCTGAGAAAAGGGCACATGACAGCACACCTGGAGTTTGCAAAAAGGCGCATGGAAGACTGAAAGCACGAGGCAAAATATTCTGTGGTCTGATGAGATGAAAATTGAACTCTTTGGCCTGAATGCGAAGCACTACTTCTGGCGGAAACCGAGCACAGCTCATCACCCATCTAACACCATCCCTACCATGAAGCATGTTAGTGGCAGCATCATGCTATGGGGATGCTTTTCAGTGGCAGGGACTGGGAGACTTGTAAGGATAGAGGGAACAATGAATGGAGCCAAATACAGGTGAATCCTTGAGGAGAACCTGCTTCAGAGTGCAAAAGACCTTAGCTTGTGGAAAAGATGAACGTTCCAACAGCCAAGCAACACTACAATAGCTTCAGAACAAGAATGTGAAAGTCCTT
The DNA here is from genome assembly GCF_964187855.1 of Myxine glutinosa. NCBI lineage: Eukaryota > Metazoa > Chordata > Myxini > Myxiniformes > Myxinidae > Myxine > Myxine glutinosa. Next base: position 55,385,055 of record NC_136270.1, read on the forward strand.
GAGTGGCCCAGCCAAAGCCGACACTTGAATCCCATTGAGAATCTGTGGAAATACTTGAAGATTCCTGTTCACCAACGCTCCTTATCCAACTTGACAGAGCTTGAGAAAATCTGCGATGAAGAATGGGAGAAACTCCCCAAATCCAGATGTGCAAAACTGATACAGACATACACAAGAAGACTCGAAGCTGTTATCGCTGCCAAAGGCGCTTCTACCAAGTATTAACTCAGGGAGTTGAATACTTATGTAAACTAGATATTTCTATTTCATTTTTAATTATTAGCTGACCTGGACTTTATTCCAGTGACGCTATGCAATGGAGCAGTGTCCATAGGTAAGTCAGTGAGTAAGTCTGTTAACACTTCAGTCATTATCGCTTGAATCAAACACACAATTTTAATTGAACTTGGCCACAAACGTAATATCTGATGCCTAACGAAGGTGTATTGACTGCATCAAAATCTGCGCTCATTAAAAGGGATTACGGTGGAGGGGCGGTGTGGTGGGGTGTTTGACCACCCAAAATAGGTAATTGCTCTCTTCTCTGAAACTACACACAATCTCAATGAAACTTGATCACTACCTTTATCACCTATTATGTACCAAAGCATGTTCACGGCATTAAAAATATCAGGGTCTGAAGGAGTGTGTGGTGGGTTTGAGTGACTGTTGCGCCTGATCCATGTGTGCTTCAAGAAGCCATTCTAAAAAATTCTAAAAAAAAAAAAGCCCTTAATAATTTAACATTATGTGTCGATTAGACACAAAATATCTCAATTTAATCCATTTTAAATTCAGACTGTAACACAACAAAATGTGAAAAAGTGAAGGGGTGTGAATACTTTCTGAAGGAACTGTAGATACATATTGTGTGACATATATGTGTATATGCACTACATGGCCAAAAGTATGTGGACACCCCAACATCACACCTGTATGTGATCGTCAAACATTCATTCCAAATGAATGGGCATTAATATGGAGTTGGTCCCCCCTTTGCTGCTATAACAACCTCCACTCTTCTGGGAAGGCGTTCCACTAGATGTTGGAACATTGCTGCGGGGATTTGCTTCCATTCAGCCACAAGAGCATTACTGAGGTCGGGCACTGATGTTGGACGATGAGGCCTGGCTCGCAGTCGGCGTTCCAATTCATCCCAAAGGTGTTCGATGGGGTTGAGGTCAGGGCTCTGTGCAGGCCAATCAAGTTCTTCAACACCGATCTCGACAAACCATTTCTGTATGGATCTCACTTTGTGCACGGGGGCATTGTCATGCTGAAGCAGGAAAGGGCCGTCCCCAAACTGTTGCCACAAAGGTGAAAGCACACAATCATCTGGAATGTCATTGTATGCTGTAGCATTAAGATTTCCCTTCACTGGAACTAAGGGGCCAGGCTCGCAGTCGGTTTGGCGTTTTGGCATTAGGCCATACAGAAATGGTTTGGCGAGATCCATACAGAAATGGTTTGGCGAGATCCATACAGAAATGGTTTGTCGAGATCGGTGTGGAAGAACCTGACTGGCCTGCACAGAGCCCTGACCTCAACCCCATTGAACACCTTTGGGATGAATTGGAACGCCGACTGCGAGCGTGGCCTAATCGCCCAACATCAGTGCCCGACCTCACTAATGCTCTTGTGGCTGAATGGAAGCAAATCCCCGCAGCAATGTTCCAACATCTAGTGGAAAGCCTTCCCAGAATAGTGGAGGCTGTTACAGCAGCAAAGGGGGGGACCAACTCCATATTAATGCCCATGAATTTGTAATGAGATGTTCGATGAGCACATACAGGTGTGATATTCGGGTGTCCACATACTTTTGGTCATGTAGTGTATGTATGTATGTATATATATATATATATATATATATATATATATATATATATATATATATATATATATATATATATATATATATATATATTGGACGGTTGTGCGAAGCAGTCAACTCCCCTCCCAGGAAGCGCATACAATATCCAGGTTCCCTAGTTATTGTTTTCCCTCGTGTAAGTCCAGAATAGTTTCTTCCCCTTTGTATATTGGATTGATTATGGCAATATGTGTTTGTTATGGAGTAGAGAGGTTTTCCCCATCTTCTTCCCCCTTTCCGATCAATACACTTAGGCAGCACAACAACTCCACCTTCCCTGGCAGCTTTGATTCCTGAACCTTCCCTCATTTCTATATCCCGCCAAATCATCATTTGAATCGCACACCATAACTCAACTGTCAAACACATGAGTTATAGTTTAAGCCGGACACAATAAGTACACAACACTGATTATTTATTAGAACACCTTTTTATTTACACTTCGTTCTAGTTTCACTTTAGTTCGCATAGCATAAGTCATTATACACGTTCTCCATTGCTCCATGACCTAAAAAGGACACAGTACGAATAACTACGACTTCACCTCAACCACACACAGCTCATCCGCATTCCTCCTCCATCATCACATCATCTACCAACACCACAGACCTCTGCTGCCAACCAAGTAGCACAGAAGGAGAAGCTCGTACCAGTAATTACAGCTCACAGCATTCACTCCCGCACATGTAACACGTTAAGGGATCAAGAGACGCTGGCCCATGTTAATTGGGGAGACTCCATTGTGTGGAACTGTTTGAGGACATAATGAGCAGAAATCATGATGGGGTCTCACGTGAGTGGTCCCAATCCTCGGTTGAGTGGATATGCACCAATGGGCGTCGTTCACCATGCCTAGCACCTCTTTTGACCAGAATGCAAGCCCTGACCTCACCAGGTGATTACAAAAGCACCGCAATCAGAGGGTCATGAGTGTGGTCTTGGGCTTGGTTCTCGTCTTGGCTTGGTGGATCTGTGATCTGTGATCTGGCATCTGAGCTGGTCGGTGCTTCGAGGGACAAGGGTGGACGATCTGGGCTCGGTCTCTGGTGCTCACGTTAGGCCAGTCGGAGCTGGGAGCCGGAGCGTGTGTTGCGGAACGGAGCATTGAGCAAGCTGAGCAGACGCCGTGCAAAGTGCACATTTAGGGCCATGCCACATACATACACACTTAAGATTCATGCATTCGTTTCTTTGCTTTCTCTACATCGTCTACTTTGGACGCATGAGCATCAACAATTTGCAACATTGCCGTGGACATACTCTTCCAGAGCGGCAACCACAGATATGCACCTTTTCACAGTTTCCTCTTGCACCTCATCGCATTTCATTACATTCCACAGCATCTCACCACACCTCTACACCCTACACATCCTCGACATCACCAGTGTTCCTCCTCTTACCCAATCCCTTAGCGTTTGATTAACGAGGACTCGACGGCCCCTGCCTGGTGAGCGAAGAGGTAGAAAACACCTCATTTATTTTCTTTGTTTCTGAACTATCTCCCATCCATCGATGATCTGATTGGGTGCCCATGTCATGTGTTTCGTGAATAATAGGTAAGGAATTGGTGTAAGTGCTGCTCCTCATCTGTTATCTTTCCTGTACATTGCTTGTGATTAATCCCCTTTTGTAAATTTGCTTTGTGTTTTAAAGTGCTGAATAACACCACATGACACCGCATTACACATTTGCCTTGTAAATAATACATTTCTCTCTTGTTGAACTCTCTTTCTGTCTGTGTCCGTCCTTTCCTCCTTTGGATAAACACTGCCCACACTTCGGTTAGTCTGGGAGATTATCATTCCCCAATTAATTGGCTCTCGCCAAGTCCGGTGTGCCCTAAGCAGTTGCTCAGCCGCCACAATTAAGATCTAATTAAGATAAGATTAGTGCACAACCGAGGGCGTGTCCAGGGAGCAGGAGACCACATGACTTCCAGGTAAACGGTAATTAGACGGAGGACCCTGGACCAAGTGGTCGACTAATTGCTGAACAACCCGCCCAGGTCGCGGAGTTATTTGTACCTGGCGGCCTCAGGTCTAGTATTACCGGAGGAATCAAGGCACCCTCCTCCCCACATCCCCTTGTCGTAGATCCGAACCCCGTGACTAACAATATATTGTAATCTATTATATATTTTCTTCAAAATTTTTTCACAAGTCCTGAATCTTTTTGATTGCTCTAATACAGGTAGTATATGGTTTATCCTTTACCAACCAGTCATCAAATATAACTTTTGATTATGAAAGTGACTTGAAACTCTACCTCATGCAATCACAAAAACCTCGTGCTATTTCCCCCGACCTTGTTCCAAATTGATTTTCTACTCTATAAAAGTCGTGCACAAATCTCGGAAAAGCTGATTAGACAGCTGGGATACTCGTACACTTTAGAGACAGCTGGGATACTTTGCTTGTAGGAGGCTTATGGTCCCAACTGAGCAGCCCCCACGTTAAGCTGCATTAAATATAACGAGTGATGTCAATTCTGGGTTTTCAGACCTATCCGTAATGCTTTACATTCACAATGTTATATTTTCGATTTTTGCTTTTTCTTCTAATCATTCGTTTGGTTCATGATTGATTCATCTCAGATTCGGCAATTCTGAAATGGAACTTCAACGTAGGAGGCCAATCGACCCATGGAGTCTGCAATCCTCCCAATATTGATGTACTCACACTAGAGTGACCTACAGTATCTGCACAGCTTCCATGTAACCAAGTAATTCAAGTTTAAAACCATCCACAATCTTATGCTATCACCACCTTTCCAGGAAGAACATTCAAGACTGCCTCCTGCATGATTATAATCTCTATTCTCATGATCCTTAGCAATCCCCACCACCTTACATTTCCTTATGTTAAACTGAACGTGCCAATATTCCACACAACTAGTCTCTGTGTGAAAGGCCCCACCTTAATATCCTGTGGCCTCTGGTCCCGTTACTATATATTCTGTAGAAAAACTCTTCTGCACTTATTCTGTCTGTACCTTCATCATATTAAGCATCTCATTGTCATTGTCTCATTTGTTATGTGTAAAGTCCTGTCCTCCTTCAGCCACTCCACAAAGCTTTGTATCGCTAGGCCTGGGATCTATCCGAGCCATCCAGTGGACATATCACGATTAGTTTACGCTGAAACCTCCCCCGATCAGCTGTGTCCTTCCTCAGAAGTGGTAATTAACCAAAACTGTACACAATATTCAAGATGAACCCTCACTAAATTCCTGTACTGTACAATGCTCGCAATACCTCGTTTAATTTACGATTTATCCCCTACGAATATAACCTAAATCCCTGTTTCCTTTAACTGTAGCTACCTGGCACTTTACCTGTAGCTACCTGGCACTTTACCTGTAGCTACCTGGCACTATGCTGTGCACTTACCCTCTGTATCTATTGCCATCCCCAGATCCTTCTCCTCCACGACTGTCCCTTACATTATATATACTCTCTCTTTATCTTATTCATCCCCAACACCTTAAATTTAACTGCATCTGCCAATCAATGAAATATCCACCCCCCACCCCTCCTCTAACGTTTTCAAATGGATATCCGACTTGAAAATCACAACAAACTCATTTTGCAAGAATTGTTTATTTACCATTAATTTTCCAACACTTTCTAAAATCCAAACTCACCCCTCCCCTCCTAAACTCCCCCATCTCCTCCTAAACTCTCCCTTCAAACCTCCCCCCTAAACTCACCCCTCCCCTCCTAAACTCCCCCATCTCCTCCTAAACTCTCCCCACAACCCTCCCCCCCTAAACTCACCCCTCCCCTCCTAAACTCCCCCATCTCCTCCTAAACTCTCCCCACAACCCTCCCCCTAAACTCACCCCTCCCCTCCTAAACTCCCCCATCTCCTCCTAAACTCTCCCTTCAAACCTCCCCCCCTAAACTCACCCCTCCCCTCCTAAACTCCCCCATCTCCTAAACTCTCCCCACAACCCTCCCCCCTAAACTCACCCCTCCCCTCCTAAACTCCCCCATCTCCTCCTAAACTCTCCCTTCAAACCTCCCCCCCTAAACTCACCCCTCCCCTCCTAAACTCCCCCATCTCCTCCTAAACTCTCCCTTCAAACCTCCCCCCCTAAACTCACCCCTCCCCTCCTAAACTCCCCCATCTCCTCCTAAACTCTCCCTTCAAACCTCCCCCCCTAAACTCACCCCTCCCTTCCTAAACTCCCCCATCTCCTCCTAAACTCTCCCTTCAAACCTCCCCCCCTAAACTCACCCCTCCCCTCCTAAACTCCCCCATCTCCTCCTAAACTCTCCCTTCAAACCTCCCCCCCTAAACTCACCCCTCCCTTCCTAAACTCCCCCATCTCCTCCTAAACTCTCCCTTCAAACCTCCCCCCCTAAACTCACCCCTCCCTTCCTAAACTCCCCCATCTCCTCCTAAACTCTCCCTTCAAACCTCCCCCCCTAAACTCACCCCTCCCCTCCTAAACTCCCCCATCTCCTCCTAAACTCTCCCTTCAAACCTCCCTCCCTAAACTCACCCCTCCCCTCCTAAACTCCCCCATCTCCTCCTAAACTCTCCCCACAACCCTCCCCCCTAAACTCACCCCTCCCCTCCTAAACTCCCCCATCTCCTCCTAAACTCTCCCTTCAAACCTCCCCCCCTAAACTCACCCCTCCCCTCCTAAACTCCCCCATCTCCTCCTAAACTCTCCCTTCAAACCTCCCTCCCTAAACTCACCCCTCCCCTCCTAAACTCCCCCATCTCCTCCTAAACTCTCCCCACAACCCTCCCCCCTAAACTCACCCCTCCCCTCCTAAACTCCCCCCTCAATCCTCCCTTCCTAAACTCCCCCATCTCCTCCTAAACTCCCCCATCTCCTCCTAAACTCCCCCCTCAATCCTCCCCCCCTAAACTCCCCCATCTCCTCCTAAACTCTCCCTTCAAACCTCCCCCCCCATAAACTCACCCCACCCCTCCTAAACACCCCCCTCAATCCTCTCCTCCTAAACTCCCCCCTCAACCCTCTCCTCCGAAACTCACCCCTCCCCTCCTAAACTCTCCCCTCCTAAACTCTCCCCTCAACCTCAAACAACACCTCACTCTGCCTCTTTCAATCACCATCAAACCTTTTGTCCTCCTCATCCTTCCCTTTCTCCAAGCTCTTCTGAAATCTCTGACACACTATCAACAGCTCTCCCTACCTCCTCCTCTCACCCCTTATCTTACCCTACTCCTCCCCTGCCCTGTATCCGATGCTCCCCCTTCCTCTTCCTTAACGGTATGGACCTCACTCAAATATCCGGGGCCTTCACTCAAACCTGATTGACCTCTACATACAGGTTGCTTCTGACAAACCAGACGCAATTTGCTTAACAGAAACTTTCCTCCTTCACGATGTCTCTGACACTTAATATCTCTTCCAGGTTACTCCCTCCTCCGGTATGATAGACCTGAGCCTCGTCCTGGAGGTGGGGTGGCTATCTTTATCAAAACTCTCTTCCTCACTCGCCCTCCACTGCCCTCTCTCCACTCCACCCACCCTCAGGAATACCTCTGGCTATGGCTTCCTCTTAGCTCCCATCTTTTGTTCATATGTGTGTTGTACCGTCCTCCAAACAGTGATGACTCCATTTACATGTCGCTGTCTGATCACATGGACCAACTTCTATCAACTCATCCAAACTCTCTCTTCCTCATATGTGCTGATTTCAATTGTCACCATGCCAGTTGGCTGGGTGTGGGTACCTCTCTCACCAGCCATGGGTCCTCAGCAAAGGACTTCTGCGACTCACTGGGACTGACACACTCTGTCAATTTCCCAAACCGGATTTCAGTCAACGGAGCATCTTCTCTTGCAGACTTGGTTATGATAAACTTCCCTGCAAATGTCTGCTGCTCTTCTTCTGCTCCAATCGGTTCTTCTGATCATGTGCTTGTTAAAGTGGACATCTCTCTGACCATTCTCAGGGAGCCTCCTCAGCGTCGACGAGTCTGGCATTTCACTCAGGCCAACTGGCACGGTCTTCAAGCAGCCATCAATCATCTGGACTGGTCTCCCATCTCTACTGCCTCTGACATCAATTCTTCCTGGGAATTCTTCCAAAGCAAACTGCTCTCTCTCATGCACAGATTTATCCCATCTTGTCTTCAGTTGTCTTACCCTTCCTCCCGTCCATGGTACACAGAATCTTGTGGTGAGGCAGTTGCCCTGAAACAACTTCCCTTGACCTCATGGAAGGCAAATCCAATGGAAGGCAATCTCATTTCCTTTCAGAAAGCCTGGAACAAGTGTGTGTCCACCCTCAGGAGATCCAGGAAACAATATCTCTCTACTCTCAAGAATCAACTCTCAAACCTGTCTCCCTCATCGAAATCCTGGTGGCGTCTGGTCAAATCTGTTTCTGGTGTTTGTTCCCCCTCCATCCCCTCCCTTACCTCAAATGGCTACACAGTTGACACTGCACATGAAAAAGCTGTATGCCTCAACTCTCTGTTTACCTTAAAATCTTGTGTCCCAAACCCATCTCTCTCTGTTCCCACCTTTCCCAGTCGAACCCAACTGCTCCTGGACTTTGTGTCCTTCTCTCCTGACAAGGTGGAGAAGTTTTTATCAAACCTCGACTCTGATTCTGCAACTGGACCTGACGGCATCAGCCCACTGGTCCTAAAATCCTGCTCTGTCGCTCTATCTCACCCTCTCTCTATTCTCTTCACCCTCTCTTTTGCTCAAAGGTCATCTTCCATCAGCTTGGAAATCAGCCAACATTACCGCTTTACACAAAAAGGTGCAAAAACAGATCCTTGCAACCACAGACCAATCAGCCTTCTCCCAATCATCAGCAAAGTCATGGAATCCATCATTGCTTCAGATATGAAATCTTTCCTCTTCTCCAATGGCTTGATCTCTGATCAAAAATTTGGATTCAGACCAGGTCACTCTACTCTGGACATGCTGCTTCTGCTGTCTCAACAATGTATGGAGGTCCTCAATGCCAAACAGGAAATCAGAGCTGTCTCCCTTGACATATCACGTGCCTTCGATACGGTCTGGCACGCAGCTCTGCTCACCAAACTCTCCTCCTATGGTGTCCATTTAAACCTCCACGCATGGCTTGCAGACTTCCTCTCTGGTCGCAATCAACGTGTGGCCCTGAATGGAATTCTCTCATCTTCCCTTCCTGTCCAGGCTGGAGTTCCTCAAGGCAGTGTTCTAGGCCCGGTGCTTTTGCTGGTCTTTATTAATGATCTCTCCAACTCTCTGGAAAAGCCTCTCTATCTCTTTGCTGATGACTCCACTCTCTGCTGCTCTAAATGTCATCCCTCATATCTGCAGTCTGCAGCCTCCTCACTCTCTGCAGACCTGGACAAAATCACAGACAGGTCAAACAAGTGGAACATGTCTTTCAATCCTGACAAATCTCACACTCTTAATCTCACACTCCACGCGTCACAAAACCTATGTCTCTCCGAAAAAACTGACTGGACAACCCTCCCATCTACTTTCTCAACAATCCTCTCTAAGAAGTTCTGTCACTCAAGCTCTTGGGTCGCATAATCTGCCATGATCTTTCCTGGGAAAACCACATTTCCAAGCTGACATCTAAAGCCAGTCGCCGACTGCGCATCCTCCATCGTGCGAAATCCTTCCTTGGCACACCTGAGCTCCTCACCACATACAAGGCTTGCATCTGCAGCTCAATGGAATACTGCTCTCCCCTCTGGGTCGGTGCTCCTGCCTCACACCAAGCTCGTCTTCACGCTGTTGAAACCAAAGCTTTCAGAATCATTAGAATCTCCTGCGATGAAGCTAACTCCGAGGGTCTTTCTCTCTCTCACCGCAGGCAGGTTGGTGGTCTTTCCGTCTTCTACCGACTCCTCTCCGGCCTTGCTCCCCCAGCTCTCTCTGTGCTTTGTCCCCCAAGTATTCCTACAGGTCGCACAAGATCTACCTGCAACCCTCTTATGGTTAAACTGCCAAAATCAAGACTCTCTGCTCACCTTCACTCCTTCATTCCTCTTTTCTTCTGCCTCTGGAACAAACTCCCTCAGTCTCATCAATCCCTCTCCACCCTCCAAGTCTTTAAAACAGCTGTTCACCACCATCTCTTATCTTCGCCCATCCAAAACCTTGATCTTTTCACCCCGCTAATTCACCCCAGATCGACCTCTTTCAATCTACAACTTCTTTCCTGAAATTCCTAGTCGTGTCAATTTGTTTTATACCATGTACCCCTCCCCTCGACCCCCCCCCCCCCCCCTCACCGGCCCTCCCCCTTCCACAGATCTACCGACGTCCCTGTTCCTTTCTGTTGTTGTGCTTGTGTCTCTCTCACACCCCCTCTTGTCTCCCCCGCTCCCTTTGTATGTTTTATGTGTCTGTGCATGTTTCCATGTTCAATGTGTTAGCTCTTACATGAGCCTCGATTCTGTACACAAAAATATATATATATATCTCGACTTTCCTGAATCTGATCACCCCCTTCTTCTCCAATTTACCTTTACCTGTAAGCTTTGTGGCATCTGAAAATGTATATGATACGGAGGTTAGAAGTTATTGGATCTATTTTAACAAAGATACAAAAACTCAAAACACTCTCTGAACATTTACAAAAGTATAAACAGAAGTTTTATCCACAGGAGGATGAAAGCTGCACGTTTGTTGCCGCAGAATGGAACGTGATGCTGCATTCGCAAAACGCAAGGCCGAGAGAGCAACGATGCGGACAATATTTCGTGAAAAATACAAACTTCCAAAAGTAAGTTGTTGAGAGTTTGTGGTGGAAAAATTCATGGAATGTTCATGGAATGATGCTTAGATATTTACTTTGTGGAATCACTTTGAGTTAATAATTAGAGTTTTCAACGTCACATTGTGTTTTGTGTTTCTGTTGAAAATTCCACGCGTCACAAAACCGGGATTTTGAGGGGGGGGGGGGGGGGCGGGGAAGGTTTAATTTGGGGTTTGGGAACCCCTGATCTATACTATGAGAGCCGTTTGTCTGTCTGTCTGTGTGTGTGCCGCCATTTTCCTCAGAGATGGCCAAACGGATCTTCGTCAAACTTTCAGACGTTCATTAGTGAGTACCAGGAAGTGTTTCAGGCATAAAAATTTTGAAAATTCAGAAGAAAAAAAACTTTGATTTTTTTTGTATATCCAAACAACTCTGTGTCATGACGTGTATATTTTTAATATTCAAAATTTCTTCAAAATGCAAACAGGATTAGGGCAGAACTAGCTCGGTCGCAAACACAAAAAACCGTTCACATTGCGTAGTGAGATGCTTCTGTAGCGATAATCTTTAAATCCAGTCCATTAGCCAACTCGAAATTCAACATGGCGGCCATCTTTTTCAAAATGGCCGCCAAAATTGCTTAAATGTGCCACAAGCCTTTCACTTCCACCACCGAAGGTGGATGGAGGTTATGTTTTCACCCCCGTTTGTCTAATTCTTACTTGCGAAAATCGAAGGTCACTCAATTAAACCACCGATTATTTTTGAGGTCTAAAGGTCAAGAGGTCAACATAGACACAATTTCTAAAATTGTCAATTTTTATCCGATTGACTTGAAATTTGAAAAGGATTTGCATGTCAGGTCAATGAATTCAACTACCAATTATTTTTGAGGTCAACATAGGCCAAAAGGTCAACATAGACCAAAAGGTCAACATAGGCCAAAAGGTCAACATAGGCCAAAAGGTCAACATAGGCAAAAGGTCAACATAGGCCAAAGGTCAACAACTTATTTCAAGGATTTTGCAAGTATCGTGCTATGCACGGCATATTTCTTGTTTGTTTTTTTGTTTGTTTTGTTTTTTTGTATACATAATCGAGGCTCGTGAAAGAGCTAACATTTATCACACAAACAAATCAAACAGATAAACAAACAAAGTATATAAAAAGGGGAGCGGTAGAGAAGATGGGGAGAGAAGGGGAAGCACATAAACACAACATTTGAGAGCAGGGACATCGGGAATGTGTGGGAGGAAGAGGGCTTGGGGGGAGGCGGTGTGGGAAGGGGGTGGGGGGTGGGAGAAGTATAAACACAAGGACACCAAGGACTTCCAGGAAGAAGTTGGTATTTCAAAAAAGTAGATTTGGGGTGAAATTAGCGGGGGTAGAAAAGATCAAGGTTTTGGATGGGGGAAGATAAGAGATGGTGGTGAACAGCTGTTTTAAAGACCTGAAGGGAGGAGTGGGATTGAAGGGAGTGAGGGAGTTTGTTCCAGAGGCGGGAGAAAAGAGGAATGAAGGAGTGAAGGTGAGCAGAGAGTCTTGATTTTGGCAGTTTAACCCTAAGAGGGTTGCTGGCAGATCTTGTGCGACCTGTAGGAATATTTGGGGGACAGAGCCCAGAGAGAGCTGGAGGAGCAAGGCCAGAGAGGAGTCGGTAGAAGACGGAAAGACCACCGACCTGCCTGCGGTGAGTAAGTGAAAGGCCCTCGGAGTTAGCGTCATCACGGGAGATTCCAATGATTCTGAAAGCTTTGGTTTCAACAGCGTGAAGACGAGCTAGGTGTGAGGCAGGAGCACCAGCCCAGAGGGGAGAGCAGTACACCATTGAGCTGCGGATGAAAGCCTTGTATGTGGTGAGGAGCTCAGGTGTGCCAAGGAAGGACTTCGCACGACGGAGGATGCCCAGTCGGCGACTGGCTTTGGAGGCCAGCTTGGAAATGTGGTTTTCCCAGGAAATATCATGGCAGATAGTGAGACCCAAAAGCTTGAGTGACAGAACTTCTTGGAGAGGATTGTGCAGAAAGTAGATGGGAGGGTTGTCCAGTCGGTCTTTTCGGAGAGACATAGTGAGAGTGTGAGATTTAGTGAGAGATCATGACGAAAATTTAGATTTTTTGCCATGTTGGTCTGTATCGTTTGTATGTTTGTTTGTTTGGCTGTGAGTGCGATAACTCGCGAATGCTTTCAGCTATCTTTCTTTCAGCTTTCAGCTACCAAATGATTTGGCTGTAAAGGTTATTTTTGATTTGTTGTACACCACACCTTTCCTATTCCATCTCCAGGCGCTGCATGACGTCATCGCCGGGCACCGAAGGGGGCCTGCCCATGACACGTGTTTCACTCTGTTTCTTTGTTTTGTTTTCTTTCTTTGTTTGTCCGGGCGATATCTCAGCCACCCCTTGAGCTAAGAAGCTGAAATTTGGGCACAATATTGACCACGTGCTTTGGCAAAAATGGTAATATTTTTTTTTTAAATGAATTAACGTTTAAAAAAATATTATTTTTGTATACTAAGTCGAGGCTCGTGTAAGAGCTAACACATATAACATATAATAAAGGGAGCGGGAGACTAGAGGTGGAGAGATAGGGAAGCACAACAACACTAGAGAACAGGGACATCGGGAGATCTGTGGAAGGGGGAGAATTTTTGGAAGTGATTACTCCAGAAGGGCTAAAATTGATCGGGCTAAAATCGATATATAGCACGATATCTCAAAGTTCTGGTGCATTCGGATGAAACTTGGTGGACAGGTTGGGTGTGTGACAAGGACAAATCTATTCGATTTTGGTGAAGATCCAAATCCTGATACGAGATTTATTTAACTTTTAAATGATTGTTCACCATTGGGTAATAAGGCCAAAAACGATGCATACCAGGATGTCTCAAAAAGTTGTGGACGAATTATGACAAAACTTGGTGGAGTGTCCGTGCTGTGTAGTGTCCGTGCTGTGTAGTGTCCGTGCTATGTAGTGTCCGTGCTAAGTAGTGTCTGTGCTAAGTAGTGTCTGTGCTAAGTAGTGTCTGTGCTGTGTTGTGTCCGTGCTGTGTCGTGTCCGTGCTGTGTCGTGTCCATGTTGTGCAGTGTCCATGTTGTGCAGTGTCCATGGTGTGCAGTGTCCATGTTGTGCAGTGTCCATGTTGTGCAGTGTCCATGTTATGTCATGTCCATGCTGTGTCATGCATGCTGTGTGGTGTCCGTGCTGTCTAGTGTCCGTGCTGTCTAGTGTCCGTGCTGTGTAGTGCCCGTGCTATGTAGTGTCCGTGCTATGTAGTGTCCGTGCTGCACCATGTCCGTGCAGTGTAGTGTCCGTGCAGTGTAGTGTCCGTGCTGTGTAGTGTCCGTGCTATGTAGTGTCCGTGCTATGTAGTGTCTGTGCTGTGTCGTGTCCATGCTATGTAGTGTCCGTGCTGTGTCGTGTCCGTGCTGTGTCGTGTCCGTGCTGTGTCGTGTCCGTGTTGTGTCATGTCCGTGCTGTGTAGTGTCCATGTTGTGTAGTGTCCATGTTGTGTAGTGTCCATGTTGTGCAGTGTCCATGGTGTGTAGAGTCCATGGTGTGTCGTGTCCATGTTGTGCAGTGTCCATGGTGTGTCGTGTCCATGTTGTGCAGTGTCCATGGTGTGTAGAGTCCATGTTGTGCAGTGTCCATGTGTGTAGTGTCCATGTTGTGTAGTGTCCATGTTGTGCAGTGTCCATGGTGTGTAGAGTCCATGGTGTGTAGTGTCCGTGCTGTGTAGTGTCCATGTTGTGTCGTGTCCGTGCTGTGTATTGCATGCTGTGTCGTGTATGTGCTGTGTCGTGTCCGTGCTGCGCCGTGTCCGTGCTGTGTCGTGTCCGTGCTGTGTCATGCATGCTGTGTCGTGTATGTGCTGTGTCGTGTCCGTGCTGCACCATGTCCGTGCTGCGCCATACCCGTGCTGTGTCGTGTCCGTGCTGTGTCGTATTCGTGCTGTGTAGTCTCCGTGCTGTGTTGCGCGGTATTTCTTCTGGAGTAATATAACTGATTCACAAATTAATACAAAATCCCTGATAAACCTCAATTGAACTGATAAACATAACCTCCCAATCTGTAGCGACCATGAGGCGTTTTCATCTGCACTAACACCTCCATTGTCGCCATGTTCATCTGAATCGCTCCCATCAGGCTCGACATGATATGGCTCCACAATTCCCCCAAAAGCTTTTCCGTTACTAATTTGGTCTCCAAGAGTTTATTGATAAATCCCACTGATCGGTTCAAAATACTGAAAACCCTCAGAGTTCGTGATGACGGTGAGATCGGTTATGAGTGGATCAAGGTGGGTTATGAGTGGATCAAGGTGGGTTATGAGTGGATCAAGGTGGGTTACGAGTGGATCAAGGTGGGTTATGAGTGGATCAAGGTGGGTTATGAGTGAATCAAGGTGGGTTATGAGTGGATCAAGGTGGGTTATGAGTGGATCAAGGTGGGTTACGAGTGGATCAAGGTGGGTTACGAGTGCATCAAGGTGGGTTATGAGTGGATCAAGGTGGGTTATGAGTGGATCAAGGTGGGTTACGAGTGGATCAAGGTGGGTTACGAGTGGATCAAGGTGGGTTATGAGTGGATCAAGGTGGGTTACGAGTGGATCAAGGTGGGTTACGAGTGGATCAAGGTGGGTTATGAGTGGATCAAGGTGGGTTATGAGTGGATCAAGGTGGGTTACGAGTGGATCAAGGTGGGTTATGAGTGGTTCAAGGTGGGTTATGAGTGGATCAAGGTGGGTTATGAGTGAATCAAGGTGGGTTATGAGTGGATCAAGGTGGGTTACGAGTGGATCAAGGTGGGTTATGAGTGGATCAAGGTGGGTTATGAGTGGATCAAGGTGGGTTATGAATGGATCAAGGTGGGTTATGAGTGGATCAAGGTGGGTTATGAGTGGATCAAGGTGGGTTATGAGTGGATCAAGGTGGGTTACGAGTGGATCAAGGTGGGTTACGAGTGGATCAAGGTGGGTTATGAGTGGATCAAGGTGGGTTATGAGTGGATCAAGGTGGGTTATGAGTGGATCAAGGTGGGTTATGAGTGGATCAAGGTGGGTTATGAGTGGATCAAGGTGGGTTATGAGTGGATCAAGGTGGGTTATGAGTGGATCAAGGTGGGTTATGAGTGGATCAAGGTGGGTTATGAGTGGATCAAGGTGGGTTATGAGTGGATCAAGGTGGGTTATGAGTGGATCAAGGTGGGTTATGCTCTCTGCTGTGTGCTCTCTGGTGTGCTCTCTGCTGAGTGACATTCTAGTTGGTCCTGGTGGAGGTATGCTCTCTGCTGAGTGACATTCTAGTTGGTCCTGGTGGAGGTATGCTCTCTGCTGAATGACATTCTTGTTGGTCCTGGTGGAGGTATTCTCGCGACTGAATGACATTCTAGTTGGTCCTGGTGGAGGTATTCTCTCTACTGAATGACATTCTAGTTGGTCCTGATGGATGTATGCTCTCTGCTGAGTGACATTCTAGTTGGTCCTGGTGGAGGTATTCTCTCTGCTGAATGACATTCTTGTTGGTCCTGGTGGAGGTATGCTCTCTGCTGAATGACATTCTTGTTGGTCCTGGTGGAGGTGTGCTCTCTACTGAGTGACATTCTAATTGGTCCTGATGGATGTATGCTCTCTGCTTAGTGACATTCTTGTTGGTCCTGGTGGAGGTGTGCTCTCTGCTGAGTGACATTCTAGTTGGTCCTGGTGGAGGTATGCTCTCTGCTGAATGCAATTCTTGTTGGTCCTGGTGGAGGTGTGCTCTCTGCTGAGTGACATTCTAGTTGATCCTGGTGGAGGTATGCTCTCTGCTGAGTGACATTCTTGTTGGTCCTGTTGGAGGTGTGCTCTCTGCTGAGTGACATTCTTGTTGGTCCTGGTGGAGGTGTGCTCTCTGCTGAGTGACATTCTAGTTGGTCCTGGTGGAGGTATGCTCTCTGCTGAGTGACATTCCAGTTGGTCCTGGTGGAGGTATGCTCTCTACTGAGTGCCATTCTAGTTGGTCCTGGTGGAGGTATGCTCTCTACTGAGTGACATTCTAGTTGGTCCTGATGGAGGTATGCTCTCTGCTGAGTGACATTCTTGTTGGTCCTGGTGGAGGTGTGCTCTCTGCTGAGTGACATTCTAGTTGGTCCTGATGGATGTATGCTCTCTGCTGAGTGACATTCTTGTTGGTCCTGGTGGAGGTGTGCTCTCTACTGAGTGCCATTCTAGTTGGTCCTGATGGATGTATGCTCTCTACTGAGTGACATTCTAGTTGGTCCTGGTGGAGGTGTGCTCTCTGCTGAGTGACATTCTTGTTGGTCCTGGTGGAGGTGTGCTCTCTACTGAGTGCCATTCTAGTTGGTCCTGATGGATGTATGCTCTCTACTGAGTGACATTCTAGTTGGTCCTGGTGGAGGTGTGCTCTCTGCTGAGTGACATTCTTGATGGTCCTGGTGGAGGTGTGCTCTCTGCTGAGTGCCATTCTTGTTGGTCCTGATGGATGTGTGCTCTCTACTGAGTGACATTCTAGTTGGTCCTGATGGATGTATGCTCTCTGCTGAATGACATTCTTGTTGGTCCTGATGGAGGTGTGCTCTCTACTGAGTGACATTCTAGTTGGTCCTGATGGATGTATGCTCTCTGCTGAGTGACATTCTTGTTGGTCCTGGTGGAGGTGTGCTCTCTACTGAGTGACATTCCAGTTGGTCCTGATGGATGTATGCTCTCTACTGAGTGACATTCCAGTTGGTCCTGGTGGAGGTATGCTCTCTGCTGAGTGCCATTCTAGTTGGTCCTGATGGATGTATGCTCTCTACTGAGTGACATTCTAGTTGGTCCTGGTGGAGGTGTGCTCTCTGCTGAGTGACATTCTTGTTGGTCCTGATGGATGTATGCTCTCTGCTGAGTGACATTCTTGTTGGTCCTGATGGATGTATGCTCTATACTGAGTGACATTCCAGTTGGTCCTGGTGGAGGTGTGCTCTCTGCTGAGTGACATTCTTGTTGGTCCTGGTGGAGGTGTGCTCTCTGCTGAGTGACATTCTAGTTGGTCCTGGTGGAGTTATGCTCTCTGCTGAGTGACATTCTTGTTGGTCCTGGTGGAGGTGTGCTCTCTGCTGAGTGACATTCTAGTTGGTCCTGGTGGAGGTATGCTCTCTGCTGAGTGACATTCTTGTTGGTCCTGGTGGAGGTGTGCTCTCTGCTGAGTGACATTCCAGTTGGTCCTGGTGGAGGTATGCTCTCTACTGAGTGACATTCTAGTTGGTCCTGATGGAAGTATGCTCTCTGCTGAGTGACATTCTTGTTGGTCCTGGTGGAGGTGTGCTCTCTGCTGAGTGCCTTTCTAGTTGGTCCTGGTGGAGGTATGCTCTCTACTGAGTGACATTCTAGTTGGTCCTGGTGGAGGTATGCTCTCTACTGAGTGACATTCTAGTTGGTCCTGGTGGAGGTATGCTCTCTGCTGAGTGACATTCTTGTTGGTCCTGGTGGAGGTGTGCTCTCTGCTGAGTGACATTCTAGTTGGTCCTGATGGAAGTATGCTCTCTGCTGAGTGACATTCTTGTTGGTCGTGGTGGAGTTGTGCTCTCTACTGAGTGACATTCTAGTTGGTCCTGATGGAAGTATGCTCTCTGCTGAGTGACATTCTAGTTGGTCCTGGTGGAGTTGTGCTCTCTGCTGAGTGACATTCTTGTTGTTCCTGGTGGAGGTGTGCTCTCTACTGAGTGACATTCTAGTTGGTCCTGGTGGAGGTGTGCTCTCTGCTGAGTGACATTCTAGTTGGTCCTGGTGGAGTTGTGCTCTCTGCTGAGTGACATTCTTGTTGTTCCTGGTGGAGGTGTGCTCTCTGCTGAGTGACATTCTAGTTGGTCCTGATGGATGTATGCACTCTGCTGAGTGACATTCTTGTTGGTCGTGGTGGAGTTGTGCTCTCTACTGAGTGACATTCTAGTTGGTCGTGGTGGAGTTGTGCTCTCTGCTGAGTGACATTCTTGTTGTTCCTGGTGGAGGTGTGCTCTCTACTGAGTGACATTCTAGTTGGTCCTGGTGGAGGTGTGCTCTCTGCTGAGTGACATTCTAGTTGGTCCTGGTGGAGTTGTGCTCTCTGCTGAGTGACATTCTTGTTGTTCCTGGTGGAGGTGTGCTCTCTGCTGAGTGACATTCTAGTTGGTCCTGATGGATGTATGCTCTCTGCTGAGTGACATTCTTGTTGGTCGTGGTGGAGTTGTGCTCTCTGCTGAGTGACATTCTTGTTGGTCGTGGTGGAGTTGTGCTCTCTACTGAGTGACATTCTAGTTGGTCCTGGTGGAGGTATTCTCTCTACTGAGTGCCGTTGTTGTTGTTAGCTGTTTTCATCATGTTTACCATGTTGTTAAAACGTCGAGTAAAACGCATCGCTAATGCCCCATTACCAGGAAGCTGCTACTCATTTTGCTCACCTAAGCATGAGCAGGCTGAGTCAACCCACCTGGTGTTAATTAACCGACATGACAGGGGCTCAAACTCAAGACCCTATAAGATCTTAAGCCAGCCACGTTAACCGTTATACCAACACCAGGCTTAGCAAGGAATAGTAGCGACAGGAAAAGATTCTCCCTCCCGATTTGAATGTTGTTGCCATCGTTTGCTCGGCCATTCGCATATGAAAAGAAGTCAATCGTAAAAAGTCACAAGTCAGGAGACGACGATGGTTCACGAGCGAGCGGTGTTCAATGACCAAGAACGGACTATAAGTATAACCGAAATAGGCCTTGACAGGCCGGGCCCGGAAATGTCAAAACGAAGGTTACTGACCTTGAAATAAGATAAAAAATAATGTATAATCAGTTATGAGGTTAGTTAGCTGCACAATACGAAAATAAGGTGAAAAATGAAAATAATAATAATAATAATAATGAAAAATGAAAAATCGAGCTCCGTGGGGCTAGACACGTGGCATTGGCCGAACCAAATACCGAAACCCACCAACTCCCTCGTAGAAGATGAAGCTTGAACTCCATTACCCCCTAAAAAGACATCTTTTTCGGGCGTGGCCCCGCCCACAATGGGCGCAATACGCCCACTCTATGCAGGACACAACTAGATCATGATATCAACCTCCCACCCAAGTTTCATCAAGATCGGATGATATCATCGGGTAGTTATGCTGCGGACAGACAGACACACACACACACACACACACACACACACACACACACACACACACACACACACACAAACACACACACACAGACAGACACACACACACACACACACACGAGAGGGTGAAGGATCGAAAGAGAAAAGACCATGGAAGAGTCGGAAAAATTTCCCCTTTATCATTAGTGGGACAAGTTTTTTCCTCACGGACAAGGCAACCACTCGACTGTTGCAGACACATGAAAAGTTCACACAAAGCAAAAGAGGGAATAAGGGAAGGAAAATGTCACCATTGGATTTTCTCTAATTTTTTCCCATGAAAAACATAAGAATTTTAACCACAAACACAGCTCAACATAAACATTGGGATGGGAGGATTACGCTCCTGCTACTCTCACGAGCAAACCACCAGAAAGTCTCTCACCCGGACTCTCAAGGTGTTGAAGTGTAGTTCCACAGGTGACATTAGGGTCGTTAAACACCAAAGCACTCTACTGCTGTGTTCTCTACTGCTGTGTTCTCTACTGCTGTGTTCACTACTGCTGTGTTCTCTACTGTTGTGTTCACTACTGCTGTGTTCTCTACTGCTGTGTTCTCTACTGTTGTGTTCTCTACTGCTGTGTTCTCTACGGTTGTGTTCTCTACTGTTGTGTTCTCTACTGTTGTGTTCTCTACTGCTGTGTTCTTTACTGTTGTGTTCTCTACTGCTGTGTTCTCTACTGCTGTGTTCTCTACTGCTGTGTTCTCTACTGCTGTGTTCTCTACTGTTGTGTTCGCTACTGTTGTGTTCTCTACTGCTGTGTTCTCTACTGCTGTGTTCTCTACTGTTGTGTTCTCTACTGCTGTGTTCTCTACTGCTGTGTTCTCTACGGTTGTGTTCTCTACTGTTGTGTTCTCTACTGTTGTGTTCTCTACTGCTGTGTTCTCTACTGCTGTGTTCTCTACTACTGTGTTCTCTACTGTTGTGTTCGCTACTGTTGTGTTCGCTACTGTTGTGTTCGCTACTGCTGTGTTCTCTACTACTGTGTTCTCTACTGTTGTTTTCTCTACTGTTGTGTTCTCTACTGCTGTGTTCCCTACTGCTGTGTTCCCTACTGCTGTGTTCTCTACTGTTGTGTTCCCTACTGCTGTGTTCCCTACTGCTGTGTTCCCTACTGCTGTGTTCCCTACTGCTGTGTTCTTTACTGTTGTGTTCTCTACTGCTGTGTTCTCTACTGCTGTGTTCTCTACTGCTGTGTTCTCTACGGTTGTGTTCTCTACTGTTGTGTTCACTACTGTTGTGTTCTCTACTGCTGTGTTCTCTACTGCTGTGTTCTCTACTGCTGTGTTCTCTACTGCTGTGTTCTCTACTGTTGTGTTCTCTACTGCTGTGTTCTCTACTGCTGTGTTCTCTACTGTTGTGTTCTCTACTGCTGTGTTCTCTACGGTTGTGTTCTCTACTGTTGTGTTCTCTACTGTTGTGTTGTTGGTCGATTGTTGGTTGTTGTTGTTGTTGTTGGTCGACTGTTGGTCGATTCTGCCCTGAGCCCAGGTGCACCTGGAACCTGGAGCCCTACTGCTGTGTTCGCTACTGCTGTGTTCTCTACTGCTGTGTTCTCTACTGTTGTGTTCTCTACTGCTGTGTTCTCTACTGCTGTGTTCTCTACTGTTGTGTTCTCTACTGCTGTGTTCTCTACGGTTGTGTTCTCTACTGTTGTGTTCTCTACTGTTGTGTTCTCTACTGCTGTGTTCTCTACTGCTGTGTTCTCTACTGCTGTGTTCTCTACTGTTGTGTTCTCTACTGCTGTGTTCTCTACTGTTGTGTTCGCTACTGCTGTGTTCTCTACTACTGTGTTCTCTACTGTTGTTTTCTCTACTGTTGTTTTCGCTACTGCTGTGTTCCCTACTGCTGTGTTCCCTACTGCTGTGTTCTCTACTGTTGTGTTCCCTACTGCTGTGTTCCCTACTGCTGTGTTCCCTACTGCTGTGTTCCCTACTGCTGTGTTCTTTACTGTTGTGTTCTCTACTGCTGTGTTCTCTACTGCTGTGTTCTCTACTGCTGTGTTCTCTACTGCTGTGTTCTCTACTGTTGTGTTCGCTACTGTTGTGTTCTCTACTGCTGTGTTCCCTACTGTTGTGTTCTCTACTGTTGTGTTCCCTACTGCTGTGTTCGCTACTGCTGTGTTCTCTACTGCTGTGTTCTCTACTGTTGTGTTCTCTACTGCTGTGTTCTCTACTGCTGTGTTCTCTACTGTTGTGTTCTCTACTGCTGTGTTCTCTACGGTTGTGTTCCCTACTGCTGTGTTCTCCACTGTTGTGTTCTCTACTGTTGTGTTCTCTACTGCTGTGTTCTCTACTGCTGTGTTCTCTACTGTTGTGTTCTCTACTGTTGTGTTCTCTACTGTTGTGTTCTCTACTGTTGTGTTCTCTACTGCTGTGTTCGCTACTGCTGTGTTCCCTACTGCTGTGTTCTTTACTGTTGTGTTCTCTACTGCTGTGTTCTCTACTGCTGTGTTCTCTACTGCTGTGTTCTCTACTGCTGTGTTCTCTACTGTTGTGTTCGCTACTGTTGTGTTCTCTACTGCTGTGTTCTCTACTGCTGTGTTCTCTACTGTTGTGTTCTCTACTGCTGTGTTCACTACGGTTGTGTTCTCTACTGTTGTGTTCTCTACTGTTGTGTTCTCTACTGCTGTGTTCTCTACTGCTGTGTTCTCTACTGCTGTGTTCTCTACTGTTGTGTTCTCTACTGTTGTGTTCGCTACTGTTGTGTTCGCTACTGCTGTGTTCTCTACTACTGTGTTCTCTACTGTTGTTTTCTCTACTGTTGTGTTCTCTACTGCTGTGTTCCCTACTGCTGTGTTCCCTACTGCTGTGTTCTCTACTGTTGTGTTCCCTACTGCTGTGTTCCCTACTGCTGTGTTCCCTACTGCTGTGTTCCCTACTGCTGTGTTCTTTACTGCTGTGTTCTCTACTGCTGTGTTCTCTACTGCTGTGTTCTCTACTGCTGTGTTCTCTACTGTTGTGTTCGCTACTGTTGTGTTCTCTACTGCTGTGTTCTCTACTGCTGTGTTCTCTACTGCTGTGTTCGCTACTGCTGTGTTCTCTACTGTTGTGTTCGCTACTGCTGTGTTCTCTACTGTTGTGTTCTCTACTGCTGTGTTCTCTACTGCTGTGTTCTCTACGGTTGTGTTCTCTACTGTTGTGTTCTCTACTGTTGTGTTCTCTACTGCTGTGTTCTCTACTGCTGTGTTCTCTACTGCTGTGTTCTCTACTGTTGTGTTCTCTACTGCTGTGTTCTCTACTGCTGTGTTCTCTACTGTTGTGTTCTCTACTGCTGTGTTCTCTACTGTTGTGTTCTCTACTGTTGTGTTCACTACTGTTGTGTTCTCTACTGCTGTGTTCCCTACTGCTGTGTTCTCTACTGCTGTGTTCTCTACTGTTGTGTTCTCTACTGCTGTGTTCCCTACTGCTGTGTTCTCTACTGTTGTGTTCTCTACTGCTGTGTTCTCTACGGTTGTGTTCCCTACTGCTGTGTTCTCCACTGTTGTGTTCTCTACTGTTGTGTTCTCTACTGCTGTGTTCTCTACTGCTGTGTTCTCTACTGTTGTGTTCTCTACTGTTGTGTTCTCTACTGTTGTGTTCTCTACTGTTGTGTTCTCTACTGCTGTGTTCGCTACTGCTGTGTTCCCTACTGCTGTGTTCTTTACTGTTGTGTTCTCTACTGCTGTGTTCTCTACTGCTGTGTTCTCTACTGCTGTGTTCTCTACTGCTGTGTTCTCTACTGTTGTGTTCGCTACTGTTGTGTTCTCTACTGCTGTGTTCTCTACTGCTGTGTTCTCTACTGTTGTGTTCTCTACTGCTGTGTTCTCTACGGTTGTGTTCTCTACTGTTGTGTTCTCTACTGTTGTGTTCTCTACTGCTGTGTTCTCTACTGCTGTGTTCTCTACTGCTGTGTTCTCTACTGTTGTGTTCTCTACTGTTGTGTTCGCTACTGTTGTGTTCGCTACTGCTGTGTTCTCTACTACTGTGTTCTCTACTGTTGTTTTCTCTACTGTTGTGTTCTCTACTGCTGTGTTCCCTACTGCTGTGTTCCCTACTGCTGTGTTCTCTACTGTTGTGTTCCCTACTGCTGTGTTCCCTACTGCTGTGTTCCCTACTGCTGTGTTCCCTACTGCTGTGTTCTTTACTGCTGTGTTCTCTACTGCTGTGTTCTCTACTGCTGTGTTCTCTACTGCTGTGTTCTCTACTGTTGTGTTCGCTACTGTTGTGTTCTCTACTGCTGTGTTCTCTACTGCTGTGTTCTCTACTGCTGTGTTCTCTACTGCTGTGTTCTCTACTGTTGTGTTCGCTACTGCTGTGTTCTCTACTGTTGTGTTCTCTACTGCTGTGTTCTCTACTGCTGTGTTCTCTACGGTTGTGTTCTCTACTGTTGTGTTCTCTACTGTTGTGTTCTCTACTGCTGTGTTCTCTACTGCTGTGTTCTCTACTGCTGTGTTCGCTACTGTTGTGTTCTCTACTGCTGTGTTCTCTACTGCTGTGTTCTCTACTGTTGTGTTCTCTACTGCTGTGTTCTCTACTGTTGTGTTCTCTACTGTTGTGTTCACTACTGTTGTGTTCTCTACTGCTGTGTTCTCTACTGCTGTGTTCTCTACTGCTGTGTTCTCTACTGCTGTGTTCTCTACTGTTGTGTTCTCTACTGCTGTGTTCTCTACTGCTGTGTTCTCTACTGTTGTGTTCTCTACTGCTGTGTTCTCTACGGTTGTGTTCTCTACTGTTGTGTTCTCTACTGTTGTGTTGTTGGTCGATTGTTGGTTGTTGTTGTTGTTGTTGGTCGACTGTTGGTCGATTCTGCCCTGAGCCCAGGTGCACCTGGAACCTGGAGCCCTACTGCTGTGTTCGCTACTGCTGTGTTCTCTACTGCTGTGTTCTCTACTGTTGTGTTCTCTACTGCTGTGTTCTCTACTGTTGTGTTCTCTACTGTTGTGTTCTCTACTGTTGTGTTCTCTACTGCTGTGTTCTCTACGGTTGTGTTCTCTACTGTTGTGTTCTCTACTGCTGTGTTCTCTACTGCTGTGTTCTCTACTGCTGTGTTCTCTACTGTTGTGTTCTCTACTGCTGTGTTCTCTACTGTTGTGTTCGCTACTGCTGTGTTCTCTACTACTGTGTTCTCTACTGTTGTTTTCTCTACTGTTGTTTTCTCTACTGCTGTGTTCCCTACTGCTGTGTTCCCTACTGCTGTGTTCTCTACTGTTGTGTTCCCTACTGCTGTGTTCCCTACTGCTGTGTTCCCTACTGCTGTGTTCTTTACTGTTGTGTTCTCTACTGCTGTGTTCTCTACTGCTGTGTTCTCTACTGCTGTGTTCTCTACTGCTGTGTTCTCTACTGTTGTGTTCGCTACTGTTGTGTTCTCTACTGCTGTGTTCTCTACTGCTGTGTTCTCTACGGTTGTGTTCCCTACTGTTGTGTTCTCTACTGTTGTGTTCTCTACTGCTGTGTTCTCTACTGCTGTGTTCTCTACTGCTGTGTTCTCTACTGTTGTGTTCTCTACTGCTGTGTTCTCTACTGCTGTGTTCTCTACTGTTGTGTTCTCTACTGCTGTGTTCTCTACGATTGTGTTCCCTACTGCTGTGTTCTCCACTGTTGTGTTCTCTACTGTTGTGTTCTCTACTGCTGTGTTCTCTACTGCTGTGTTCTCTACTGTTGTGTTCTCTACTGTTGTGTTCTCTACTGTTGTGTTCTCTACTGTTGTGTTCTCTACTGCTGTGTTCTCTACGGTTGTGTTGTCTACGGTTGTGTTCTCTACTGTTGTGTTCTCTACTGTTGTGTTCTCTACTGCTGTGTTCTCTACTGTTGTGTTCTCTACTGCTGTGTTCTCTACTGTTGTGTTCTCTACTGCTGTGTTCTCTACTGCTGTGTTCTCTACTGCTGTGTTCTCTACTGCTGTGTTCTCTACTGCTGTGTTTTCTACTGTTGTGTTCTCTACTGTTGTGTTCTCTACTGCTGTGTTCTCTACTGTTGTGTTCTCTACTGTTGTGTTCTCTACTGCTGTGTTCACTACGGTTGTGTTCGCTACTGCTGTGTTCGCTACTGCTGTGTTCGCTACTGCTGTGTTCGCTACTGCTGTGTTCTCTACTGCTGTGTTCTCTACTGTTGTGTTCTTTACTGCTGTGTTCTCTACTGTTGTGTTCTCTACTGTTGTGTTCGCTACTGCTGTGTTCGCTACTGCTGTGTTCGCTACTGCTGTGTTCTCTACTGTTGTGTTCTCTACTGTTGTGTTCTCTACTGTTGTGTTCTTTACTGCTGTGTTCTCTACTGTTGTGTTCTCTACTGTTGTGTTCTCTACTGTTGTGTTCCCTACTGTTGTGTTCGCTACTGCTGTGTTCGCTACTGTTGTGTTCGCTACTGCTGTGTTCTCTACTACTGTGTTCTCTACTGTTGTTTTCTCTACTGTTGTGTTCCCTACTGCTGTGTTCCCTACTGCTGTGTTCTCCACTGCTGTGCGGTTCCATACAGGAAGTGCATGAAGGTTTCTCATTTAAATAATACTTTCTATATTTTTTTGCAAGATGATTATTATAATTTATATTATACTAGGGCATGCCCGTACTATATATATATCTAAAATTATATCCCCCCCCTCTATTTACATGAAATGGTTTGGTCCAAAGCGAACGGCTTGCGAGTACGGTGACAATCCCCCCCCCCCCCCTCTATTTACATGAAATGGTTTGGTCCAAAGCGAACGGCTTGCGAGTACGGTGACAATCCCCCCCCTCTATTTACATGAAATGGTTTGGTCCAAAGCGAACGGCTTGCGAGTACGGTGACAATCCCCCCCCCCCCTCTATTTACATGAAATGGTTTGGTCCAAAGCGAACGGCTTGCGGAGTTTGGTAAAGAAATCGCCATAGCGTGCACGTAATTAGTTTTAAAACATAGTTTAACGCCAACATAGTTTGCCAACGTGAAATAAATGAATACGCTCTCAAATGTGCCGTCCGAGGCAGAGTCTGTTCGCCACGTTCGGCACACGTGATAGCTCGCTGCTCTCTGATTGGTTGAATCGTTTTTTGGACATAGCTCGGTAACTACTTGTCCGATTAATATGAAACCTTGAAAAGGCACATCCTCGGGTCCCCAGCAATATACCTGGCAAGTTTAAAGTATATCGGACCCGTGGTTGTCGAGAAACAGCGGTCACAGACATACATACATACATACATACATACACACAGAGATTACTGGAATTATAGATAGACTAGGGCATGCCCGTACTATATATAAGCTAGGACGTGCCCGTACGTGGGTGCCCGTTCCTTGCCAAAAAAAAAAAAAAAAAAAATTTGTGTAGGGGTGTGTGTGTGTAAACATCCTAGGGCGTGCCCGTACGTGGGTGCAAAAAAACATGCGTGCAAACAACAACAACAAAAAAAAACTTTGAAACCACGTGGCAGTAACGACCACAGAACCCCCCCCCCCCCCCTCTATTTACATGAATGGTTTGGTCCATTCGCAACGACCACAGAACCCCCCCCTCTATTTACATGCAATGGTTTGGTCCATTCGCAACGCCAAAGCGAACGGCGAACGGCTAAATCGCCATAGCTCGGTAAGTACTTGTCCGATTAATTTCAAACCTTGAAAAGGCACATCCTCGGGTCCCCAGCAATATACCTGGCAAGTTTAAAGTATATCGGACCCGTGGTTGTCGAGAAACAGCGGTCACAGACAAACATACAAACATACAAACACACATACACACATACACACATACACACAGAGATTAATGGAATTATAGATAGACTAGGGCATGCCCGTACTATATATATATCTAAAATTATATCCCCCCCCCTATTTACATGAAATGGTTTGGTCCAAAGCGAACGGCTTGCGAGTGGTGACAATCCCCCCCCCTCTATTTACATGCAATGGTTCGGTCCAAAGCGAACGGCTTCCGGAGTTTGGTAAAGAAATCGCCATCGCGTACACAAACGCGCAGGAAAGCGAATGAATCGCAAATTCGTTTTTATTAGTTGTAAAACATAATGCCCAATTATTCAATTAGCGCCAACGTATTTTGGCTGTTTGCAATTTAATCGCAAGGCAAAGTAGAAAGAGAAGAGGGAAAAAAAGAAAAGCCTTGCCTTGCTGCAAACAGCTGCTGCAAACAACAACAACAGGGAAGGCTGCACTGTCCGGAAGTTGGCATATCGCAGTTACGATTATTTTAGTGTTAATGGCCAATTATTCAATTAGCGCCAACGTATTTTGGCTGTTTGCAATTTAATCGCAAGGAAAAGTAGAAAGAGAAGAGGGAAAAAAAGAAAAGCCTTGCATTAACGCATTAACGCTTGCATTGCATTAACGGTTCGGCACACGTGATAGCTCGCTGCTCTCTGATTGGTTGAAGCGTTTTTTGGACATAGCTCGGTAGGTACTTGTCCGATTAATTTCAAACCTTGAAAAGGCACATCCTCGGGTCCCCAGCAATATACCTGGCAAGTTTCAAGTATATCGGACCCGTGGTTGTCGAGAAACAGCGGTCACAGACAAACACACAGACACACAGACACACAGACACACAGACAGACACACAGAGATTACTGGAATTATAGATAGATGGAGAACTTGCTCTTTGTATTATATAATCCACCTGCTCTGGCAGACGGAGGGACAGTAGAGAATATGTTTCTACCACCAAAGTCTTCCCAATAAGTTAACATCATGTGATGATTCCTCTCCTTGCTCCTCAGAGTGAAGCGGATGTTGCCCAGATAGAACAGGTGGCGGGAGCAGCAGACAGCGGCGTGCCTTTACCTGCAGAATTGGTGCGCATCGTCTCGGGAAAGGAAGACGAAGAAGGAGGAGAGTCTCTCTTTGGGAGTGCACTTCCGGGTGTGGCCCAACTGCGGGCGCTGCGCGGACGGGCACAAGACGCCTTAAACGGGCTGCGCCAGGGTACCGGGGATAGGTGTGTGCTAATGTGACGTGTACATGAACTTATCGTTCGTCTGGAGTGCAATGGTGGCCATTTTAGATCGACATATCTATATACACTACGTACCTCAACCTCAATTTAACCTGGCCAAACCTTGTGGAGGTGTTTCATCCTGGCTCTTAAGGGACTGGAGAAAGGGTGAGATTGGGTCTGCAAGAGGAGGGATCTTCACTCACCCAGTATGTGCCACACTAACCTATTAACCCCTAACCTCCTCGCTCCCAATCACAAATTTAGGAAAAGGGAAGGCCTCTGGTAATGGCCACCAGGAAGTACTGGCAGCTACCGCTGGTTTAACATGCCCTCCAAAAGGCAGCACACTTATCGATGCCTGTAAAGTACCAGGATGGAGGTTTACAGCCTGGATGGGACCTGAACCCACATAAGACAACTCTGAGAGCACACATCATCTGAACTATCCTGTCGGCACAGAGAAAAGCATCAAAGGTAGAAAAGTACAAACCAAACAGGTATCGTCTGATTAGATGAAACCTCTCAAGTTTATTTTCCATGAAAATGAGGCAAGCGGATGCCTACCTGGAAGGAAGTCACCTTATTTGGTTGGTTTATCATTTTCTTCAAAGGCCAAACTTTGGAGACCTGAATTTGTACAATTCAATCAAAATGAGCAGTTGGATCATGTCAGGAAGTCCATCTATCGGTTTATGATCCAGAAACAGCATCATTTACATGGAATGTTATATTTTGAACATTCATCGGAAGACAAGTCTCTAGTTTAACTGTGATTTGTCTCTGAATTTGTTCTGGCCTCAAAATGCTCAGAAAGGAGTGACATCACGTATTTTCTACTCCGTCTGCCTACCTGGCGGTGAAACAACATTGAAAATCATTCCAAACAGGAAACTTCTGTTTTTAACAACGTTATAAATGGCACAAACAACAGGCACGAAGAATGAATGTAACACGATAGATTGGGTGATGTAATAGACACTGGGGAAGATGGCGGTAAAACCCGGAATTAATTTATTTATTCGCCTTTTAACCTCCTTAATCCTTTATTTAAATTGAATTATATACTTGAATACAATAGAACACAAATCGCCTTCATAATACTTCCAACCCCACGCTATGTATTAATATATAGCACAAGAGGGCGTGGCGTGTGAGATGGCGGGGTGAAGAAGAGGGCGCCGCTATGGCTATGAATGATGCTAATTGACGCTGCGTTCGATGGTTATCAATAAAGCCTCCATCTCCTAAACTGAGACTCAACATCATCTTTTTAGAGTGAATAATGGTGAGGATCTTTTCTACCTCCGTCAATACACCCCAAATCCACCTCTTCCAATCTCCGACTTCATTCCTGAAATTCCTAGCAGTGTCAATTTGTTTTATACTGCGTACCCCTTCCCTCCCCCCTCCTCCCCTCACCCCCTCCACCTCCTTCCCTCTCCCCAGCCCTCTCCCTCCCACAGATCTCCCGATGTCCCTGTTCTCTACTGTTGTGCTTGTGTGCTTCCCTCTCTCTCCCCATTTTGTCTCCCCCTCCCCCCATCCCCACACCTCCCCTTCCCCTCACTCCCCCCTCCCCAGTCCTCTCCCTGCCCCCTCCCCCCAGCCCTCTCCCTCCCACAGATCTGCCGATGTCCCTGTTCTCTACTGTTGTGCTTGTGTGCTTCCCTCTCTCTCCCCATCTTGTCTCCCCCTCCCTTCATTGTTTTTTGTGTTTTAAGTTCTAACTCTTACACGGGCCTCGATCTTGTAGACAAAAAAAAAGGTGGCTAAGACTGCTTCAACAAACGATCTTTTTAATTATTATTTCATTAAAATTGAGGTATAGTTCTGTATTATACCTGAACACTGTATATCGGCCCGGTGTGTTTTTCGTTACCAATCAGCTAGCTAGTGCTTGCCAGTCGAGCCAGTCCCTATCAACGGTTGTTTGCCTCAGCCTGTCACCCTTCTGAGGTTGGCAATATGAGTACCAGCTTCCTGGTAACAGGGGGCACTGCATCAACAGCACAGCGGCGCTCCCAGCAGGTGATGCAACCCGAAGGCGCAGACCAACAACACTGTGCGGGGCATCGTGTTCTATGACCTCTCTAGTTATAATCTATCTTAAGGGCACCATGTTCATGTTTTGTTCATTATTTCCTTTTCCCCACATCTGGTAGACCATTTGCATCTATACTGCGCCCAGGTGTTTTATAGACCTGCAGGGAGCACATGCCCCAATTAGCTGAACATAATCTGCATATCTTTCAGTGCAAAGACAAACCCAGTGGAACAATTTGGTTTTAATAAAGTCGAAAGTCTGTGTACAGTTTCACTTTTTCTTAAAATGTTGAATGAATTAATAATTAGAGCTTTTAAATCTTATTTATCACCATAAAGAATGAATTATTAACTCAAACTAGCGAGTTGCCCGTGCGGGGTTCTAAACGGAGTAGGGATGGAGCTGGCAATAATGCAAATGGCGTCCTCTGTCATTAAGCCGGCAAGATGGAAGCAACAATTCGCTTTTATTGCCACATCTGATACAATTTACATGTTCTAATGGTGGCGAGGAGCTCAATTTGAAACTGTTTGTTCAATATATGAGGCCTTGATGTCTCAGGTCCGTAATATAACCTTGTATTGGTGTCAAATCCAAGGACCAATTGCAAATGAATGGTAGGATAATGCGAATTGTCAATGTGAAAATATAGTAGCAGGTTGCAGGTTGAAGACAGCAACCGCCCAGGGTAGTACTACCGTTCTAATTTTGGAATGTCAAAGTGGTGCCCGGAACGATCTTACACTCTCCGTGTCTGGATTGCTGCTCTTACTTTCTGTCTCACTCAAACTAGAGCTTCCGGCCTAGCTTTAATCTCTCTTTCTTACAGACAAACATCATACACTTTTAATCTCTTTTATTTAAGGCCTGGTCTCGATGAGGGCTATTTCGTCCGTGCCTGGAGCCTCAAACATAAAAAAAAGTAAAAAAAAGTAATATGTACTAGAAACACGTGATCCCTTCGGGAACAGCCTGGGGGGAGGGGAGGTTGGAGGGGGAGAGGGGAAGATGGGGGATAGTGGGGGAGATGGGGCAAATATATTTTGCACCGTGGCTAATAATACCCCCTGTGTGCAGCAGGGGTTAGTAAACCACTTGCACTGTGGCACGTGCAAATGTGAAAATCATAAATCGTCCCCTCACAAAGAGGGTGGAGGGGGGAGGTTGTGCCCATGACCTCACTCTGGGTATGACCAATATATATGCCATTAATTTTATTATGCTCTAATAGGAACACAAACAACAACGATAAACGCTGTCTATTTATTACAATGCTGTCTATTTATTACGTCAAAAAAGGTAATGTTAGTGGCTGAAGATGGATACACTTGTCCCATGATATACAGTCATGGCCAAAAATATTGGCACCCTTGCACTTTTTTCAAATAGCTCACAATTTTCTCTAAAAATAAGTTGAAATTGACTAAAGTATTTGGTCTCCACAATTCTTTATTTCACTGTTAATATTACAGAACCTTTGTTTTTGATTTATAACTTAATATATCCTTTTAAATCAGAAAATAAAAAGAAATGGAATTGGCAAAATTATTGACACCTGAGACTTAATATTTGGTAGCACAGACTTTGGACAATCTGCAGTCAAGCGCTTTTTATAGCCATGAATGAGCTGCGTACAACTCTCTACTGGCAGTTTGTCCCACTCTTCTTGTGCAAACTGCTCCAGTTCTCCCAGATTTGAAGGGTGCCTCCTCCCAACTGCTGTTTTCAGATCTCCCCACAGGTGTTCAATGGGATTTAGATCTGGACCCATTGCTGACCACTTCAGAACAGTCCAGCGTTTTGTCTTGAACCATTCCTGGGTGCTTTTTGAAGTGTGTTTGGGTAATTGTCCTGCTGCAAGACCCATGATTTTGGCTTGTTCAGGTGTGTTTTGGAAAACTCCAGTTGGGCTTTCGTATGCCTCTCTCTCAGCAGTGGGGTCCTCCTGGGTCTCCTACCAGACCTACCACAGAACCCCTATTTTCATTAAGTTGGCGATGGATGGTGCGAGTTGAAACTGTCATACCTTGTGTCTGAAGGTCAGCTTGAATCTATTTGGCAGTTGATCGAGGTGCTTTCTCCACCATTCGAACAAACCTTCGCTGCACTCTTTGATCAAGTTTTCTCTTACGGCCACGTCCAGGGAGGTTGGCCACAGTGCCATGGGTCTTAAACTTCCTGATAACATTGTGTAAGGTGGCCACAGGAACACCAAGGTCTCTGGAAATGGACTTGTAGCCTTGAGATTGTTGTAGCCATTTGGAGCCATGATTGGCTGCAATCTTCTGTCTGACCTCCTCAGACAAAATTCTCTGGTTTTCTTTCCTTTCTCCATGCTCATTGTGGTACACAGTGTCACAAAATAGCAGAATGACTCCTTTTCTCCATTCAAACTGGTTGAATGAGTGACTTTTATATTGCAGGCACCTGCAACTCACCACAGGTGTGTTCAATTCCAAAGTAAAGGAGAATCACCTGCTTGAAATCTAATTATTTCTAACAACTTCTAAAAGGTGCCAATAATATTGTCTGGCCAATTTTAGGATTTCTCTGTGGAACAAGCTAAGATTTAGTAATTTTTTCAGCTTCTTTTGTTTTGTTCCACTGAAAACCAAAAAAATACAAATGTGGATACCAAATTATTTTTTTATTTCAACAATTTTCTGGAAGAAATGGTGCATTATTTGAAAAAAGTACAGCAGGGCCCAAGGGGCGTGGCTTCTTCTGACTATAAATTCAGCCAAATCTGTAATTATTAAATATTCAGCCAACTCTGTAATTATTAAATATTCAGCCAAATCTGTAATTATAAAATATTCAGCCAAATCTGTAATTATTAAATATTCAGCCAAATCTGTAATTATTAAATATTCAGCCAAATCTGTAATTATTAAAGATTCAGCCAAATCTGTAATTATTAAATATTCAGCCAAATCTGTAATTATAAAATATTCAGCCCAAACTGTGATTATGAAAGATTCAGCCAAATCTGTAATTATTAAATATTCAGCCAAATCTGTAATTATTAAATATTCAGCCAAATCTGTAATTATTAAAGATTCAGCCAAATCTGTAATTATTAAATATTCAGCCCAAACTGTAATTATTAAATATTCAGCCAAATCTGTAATTATTAAATATTCAGCCAAATCTGTAATTATTAAATATTCAGCCAAATCTGTAATTATTAAAGATTCAGCCAAATCTGTAATTATTAAAGATTCAGCCAAATTTGTAATTATTAAATATTCAGCCCAAACTGTAATTATTAAAGATTCAGCCAAATTTGTAATTATTAAAGATTCAGCCAAATCTGTAATTATTAAAGATTCAGCCCAATCTGTAATTATTAAATATTCAGCCAAATTTGTAATTATTAAAGATTCAGCCCAATCTGTAATTATTAAATATTCAGCCAAATCTGTAATTATTAAATATTCAGCCAAATCTGTAATTATTAAAGATTCAGCCAAATTTGTAATTATTAAATATTCAGCCCAAACTGTAATTATTAAAGATTCAGCCAAATTTGTAATTATTAAAGATTCAGCCAAATCTGTAATTATTAAAGATTCTGCCAAATCTGCAATTATTAAAGATTCAGCCAAATCTGTAATTATTAAAGATTCAGCCAAATCTGTAATTATTAAATATTCAGCCAAATCTGTAATTATTAAATATTCAGCCAAATCTGTAATTATTAAATATTCAGCCAAATCTGTAATTATTAAAGATTCAGCCAAATCTGTAATTATTAAATATTCAGCCAAATCTGTAATTATTAAATATTCAGCGCAATCTGTAATTATTAAATATTCAGCCCAAACTGTAATTATTAAATATTCAGCCCAAACTGTAATTATTAAAGATTCAGCCAAATCTGTAATTATTAAATATTCAGCCAAATCTGTAATTATTAAATATTCAGCCAAATCTGTAATTATTAAATATTCAGCGCAATCTGTAATTATTAAATATTCAGCCCAAACTGTAATTATTAAATATTCAGCCCAAACTGTAATTATTAAAGATTCAGCCAAATCTGTAATTATTAAATATTCAGCCCAAACTGTAATTATTAAATATTCAGCCCAAACTGTAATTATTAAAGATTCAGCCAAATTTGTAATTATTAAATATTCAGCCCAAACTGTAATTATTAAAGATTCAGCCAAATTTGTAATTATTAAAGATTCAGCCAAATCTGTAATTATTAAAGATTCTGCCAAATCTGCAATTATTAAATATTCAGCCCAAACTGTAATTATTAAAGATTCAGCCAAATCTGTAATTATTAAAGATTCAGCCAAATCTGTAATTATTAAAGATTCAGCCCAATCTGTAATTATTAAATATTCAGCCAAATTTGTAATTATTAAAGATTCAGCCCAATCTGTAATTATTAAATATTCAGCCAAATCTGTAATTATTAAATATTCAGCCAAATCTGTAATTATTAAATATTCAGCCAAATCTGTAATTATTAAAGATTCAGCCAAATTTGTAATTATTAAATATTCAGCCCAATCTGCAATTATTAAATATTCAGCCAAATTTGTAATTATTAAAGATTCAGCCCAATCTGTAATTATTAAATATTCAGCCAAACCTGTAATTATTAAAGATTCAGCCAAATTTGTAATTATTAAAGATTCAGCCAAATTTGTAATTATTAAAGATTCAGACAAATTTGTAATTATTAAAGATTCAGCCCAATCTGTAATTATTAAATATTCAGCCAAACCTGTAATTATTAAAGATGCAGCCAAATCTGTAATTATTAAAGATGCAGCCAAACCTGTAATTATTAAAGATTCAGCCAAATTTGTAATTATTAAAGATTCAGACAAATTTGTAATTATTAAATATTCAGCCAAATCTGTAATTATTAAATATTCAGCCAAACCTGTAATTATTAAAGATTCAGCCAAATCTGTAATTATTAAAGATTCAGCCCAATCTGTAATTATTAAAGATTCAGCCAAATCTGTAATTATTAAAGATTCAGCCAAATTTGTAATTATTAAATATTCAGCCAAACCTGTAATTATTAAAGATGCAGCCAAATCTGTAATTATTAAAGATTCAGCCAAATCTGTAATTATTAAAGATTCAGCCAAATCTGTAATTATTAAAGATTCAGCCAAATTTGTAATTATTAAAGATTCAGACAAATTTGTAATTATTAAATATTCAGCCAAATCTGTAATTATTAAATATTCAGCCAAATCTGTAATTATAAAATATTCAGCCAAATCTGTAATTATTAAAGATTCAGCCAAATTTGTAATTATTAAAGATTCAGTGAAATCTGTAATTATTAAAGATTCAGCCAAATTTGTAATTATTAAAGATTCAGTGAAATCTGTAATTATTAAATATTCAGCCAAAACTGTAATTATTAAATATTCAGCCCAATCTGCAATTATTAAATATTCAGCCAAATTTGTAATTATTAAAGATTCAGCCCAATCTGTAATTATTAAATATTCAGCCAAACCTGTAATTATTAAAGATTCAGCCAAATCTGTAATTATTAAAGATTCAGCCCAATCTGTAATTATTAAATATTCAGCCGAACCTGTAATTATTAAAGATTCAGCCAAATCTGTAATTATTAAAGATTCAGCCAAATTTGTAATTATTAAAGATTCAGCCAAATCTGTAATTATTAAATATTCAGACAAATCTGTAATTACTAAATATTCAGCCAAATCTGTAATTATTAAATATTCAGCCAAACCTGTAATTATTAAAGATTCAGCCAAATCTGTAATTATTAAAGATTCAGCCAAATTTGTAATTGTTAAAGATTCAGACAAATCTGTAATTATTATATATTCAGCCAAATCTGTAATTATTAAAGATACAGCCAAATCTGTAATTATTAAAGATTCAGACAAATCTGTAATTATTAAATATTCAGCCAAATCTGTAATTATTAAAGATTCAGCCCAATCTGTAATTATTAAATATTCAGCCAAACCTGTAATTATTAAATATTCAGCCAAATCTGTAATTATTAAAGAATCAGCCAAATCTGTAATTATTAAATATTCAGCCGAATCTGTAATTATTAAAGATTCAGCGCAATCTGTAATTATTAAATATTCAGCCAAATCTGTAATTATTAAATATTCAGCCGAATCTGTAATTATTAAAGATTCAGCCCAATCTGTAATTATTAAATATTCAGCCAAATCTGTAATTATTAAATATTCAGCCGAATCTGTCATTATTAAAGATTCAGCCCAATCTGTAATTATTAAATATTCAGCCAAATTTGTAATTATTAAAGATTCAGCCGAATCTGTAATTATTAAATATTCAGCCCAATCTGTAATTATTAAATATTCAGCCAAATCTGTAATTATTAAATATTCCGCCCAATCTGTAATTATTAAATATTCAGCCAAATCTGTAATTATTAAATATTCAGCCGAATCTGTAATTATTAAAGATTCAGCCCAATCTGTAGTTATTAAAGATTCAGCCCAATCTGTAATTATTAAATATTCAGCCCCATCTGTGATTATTAAATATTCAGCCAAATCTGTAATTATTAAATATTCAGCCAAATCTGTAATTATTAAAGATTCAGCCCAATCTGCGATTATTAAATATTCAGCCAAATCTGTAATTATTAAATATTCAGCCAAATCTGTAATTATTAAAGATTCAGCCAAACCTGTAATTATTAAATATTCAGCCAAATCTGTAATTATTAAATATTCAGCCAAATCTGTAATTATTAAAGATTCAGCCCAATCTGTAATTATTAAATATTCAGCCCAATCTGTAATTATTAAAGATTCAGCCAAATCTGTAATTATTATTAAATATTCAGCCAAATCTGTAATTATTAAATATTCAGCCAAACCTGTAATTATTAAAGATTCAGCCAAATCTGTAATTATTAAATATTCATCCAAATCTGTAATTATTAAATATTCAGCCAAATCTGTAATTATTAAAGATTCAACCAAATCTGTAATTATTAAATATTCAGCCAAATCTGTTATTATTAAATATTCAGCCGAATCTGTAATTATTATAATTCAGCCCAATCTGTAATTATTAAAGATTCAGGCAAATCTGTAATTATTAAATATTCAGCCGAATCTGTAATTATTAAAGATTCAGCCCAATCTGTAATTATTAAATATTCAGCCCAATCTGTAGTTATTAAAGATTCAGCCAAACCTGTAATTATTAAAGATTCAGCCAAATCTGTGATTATTAAATATTCAGCCAAATCTGTAATTATTAAATATTCAGCCAAATCTGTAATTATTAAAGATTCAGCCAAATCTGTAATTATTAAAGATTCAGCCAAATCTGTAATTATTAAAGATTCAGCCAAATCTGTGATTATTAAATATTCAGCCAAATCTGTAATTATTAAAGATGCAGCCAAATCTGTAATTATTAAATATTCAGCCAAATCTGTAATTATTAAAGATTCAGCCAAATCTGTAATTATTAAAGATTCAGCCAAATCTGTAATTATTAAAGATTCAGCCAAATTTGTAATTATTAAAGATGCAGCCAAATCTGTAATTATTAAAGATTCAGCCAAATCTGTAATTATTAAAAGATTCAGCCAAATCTGTGATTATTAAATATTCAGCCAAATCTGTAATTATTAAAGATGCAGCCAAATCTGTAATTATTAAAGATTCAGCCAAATCTGTGATTATTAAATATTCAGCCAAATCTGTAATTATTAAAGATTCAGCCAAATCTGTAATTATTAAAGATTCAGCCAAATCTGTGATTATCAAATATTCAGCCAAATCTGTAATTATTAAAGATGCAGCCAAATCTGTAATTATTAAAGATTCAGCCAAATCTGTGATTATTAAATATTGAGCCAAATCTGTAATTATTAAAGATGCAGCCAAATCTGTAATTATTAAAGATTCAGCCCAATCTGTAATTATTAAAGATTCAGCCAAATCTGTAATTATTAAAGATTCAGCCAAATCTGTAATTATTAAAGATGCAGCCAAATCTGTCATTATTAAAGATTCAGCCAAATCTGTGATTATTAAAGATGCAGCCAAATCTGTAATTATTAAAGATTCAGCCCAATCTGTAATTATTAAAGATTCAGCCAAATCTGTAATTATTAAAGATTCAGCCAAATCTGTAATTATTAAAGATGCAGCCAAATCTGTCATTATTAAAGATTCAGCCAAATCTGTAATTATTAAAGATTCAGCCAAATCTGTGATTATTAAATATTCAGCCAAATCTGTAATTTTAAAGATGCAGCCAAATCTGTCATTATTAAAGATTCAGCCAAATCTGTGATTATTAAATATTCAGCCAAATCTGTAATTATTAAAGATGCAGCCAAATCTGTAATTATTAAAGATTCAGCCAAATCTGTAATTATTAAAGATTCAGCCAAATCTGTGATTATTAAATATTCAGCCAAATCTGTAATTATTAAATATTCAGCCAAATCTGTAATTATTAAATATTCAGCCAAATCTGTAATTATTAAAGATTCAGCCAAACCTGTAATTATTAAAGATCCAGCCAAACCTGTAATTATTAAAGATCCAGCCAAACCTGTAATTATTAAAGATTCAGCCAAATCTGTAATTATTAAAGATTCAGCCAAACCTGTAATTATTAAAGATCCAGCCAAATCTGTAATTATTAAATATTCAGCAAAATCTGTAATTATTAAAGATTCAGCCAAATCTGTAATTATTAAAGATTCAGCCAAATCTGTAATTATTAAATATTCAGCCAAATCTGTAATTACTAAATATTCAGCCAAATCTGTAATTATTAAATATTCAGCCAAATCTGTAATTATTAAAGATTCAGCCAAATTTGTAATTATTAAATATTCAGCCAAATCTGTGATTATTAAATATTGAGCCAAATCTGTAATTATTAAAGATGCAGCCAAATCTGTAATTATTAAAGATTCAGCCCAATCTGTAATTATTAAAGATTCAGCCAAATCTGTAATTATTAAATATTCAGCCAAATCTGTAATTACTAAATATTCAGCCAAATCTGTAATTATTAAATATTCAGCCAAATCTGTAATTATTAAAGATTCAGCCAAATTTGTAATTATTAAAGATTCAGCCAAATCTGTGATTATTAAATATTGAGCCAAATCTGTAATTATTAAAGATGCAGCCAAATCTGTAATTATTAAAGATTCAGCCCAATCTGTAATTATTAAATATTCAGCCAAATCTGTAATTATTAAAGATTCAGCCAAATCTGTGATTATTAAATATTCAGCCAAATCTGTAATTATTAAAGATTCAGCCAAACCTGTAATTATTAAAGATCCAGCCAAATCTGTAATTATTAAATATTCAGCAAAATCTGTAATTATTAAAGATTCTGCCAAATCTGTAATTATTAAAGATTCAGCCAAATCTGTAATTATTAAATATTCAGCCCAAACTGTAATTATTAAAGATTCAGCCAAATTTGTAATTATTAAAGATTCAGCCAAATCTGTAATTATTAAAGATTCAGCCCAATCTGCAATTATTAAATATTCAGCCAAATTTGTAATTATTAAAGATTCAGCCCAATCTGTAATTATTAAATATTCAGCCAAACCTGTAATTATTAAAGATGCAGCCAAATCTGTAATTATTAAAGATTCAGCCAAATCTGTAATTATTAAAGATTCAGCCAAATCTGTGATTATTAAATATTCAGCCAAATCTGTAATTATTAAAGATGCAGCCAAATCTGTAATTATTAAATATTCAGCCAAATCTGTAATTATTAAAGATTCAGCCAAATCTGTAATTATTAAAGATTCAGCCAAATCTGTAATTATTAAAGATTCAGCCAAATCTGTGATTATTAAATATTCAGCCAAATCTGTAATTATTAAAGATGCAGCCAAATCTGTAATTATTAAATATTCAGCCAAATCTGTAATTATTAAAGATTCAGCCAAATCTGTAATTATTAAATATTCAGCCAAATCTGTAATTATTAAAGATTCAGCCAAATCTGTAATTATTAAATATTCAGCCAAATCTGTAATTATTAAAGATGCAGCCAAATCTGTAATTATTAAATATTCAGCCAAATCTGTAATTATTAAAGATTCAGCCAAATCTGTAATTATTAAATATTCAGCCAAATCTGTAATTATTAAAGATGCAGCCAAATCTGTAATTATTAAAGATTCAGCCAAATCTGTAATTATTAAAGATTCAGCCAAATCTGTAATTATTAAAGATTCAGCCAAATCTGTGATTATTAAATATTCAGCCAAATCTGTAATTATTAAATATTCAGCCAAATCTGTAATTATTAAATATTCAGCCAAATCTGTAATTATTAAAGATTCAGCCAAACCTGTAATTATTAAAGATCCAGCCAAATCTGTAATTATTAAATATTCAGCAAAATCTGTAATTATTAAAGATTCTGCCAAATCTGTAATTATTAAAGATTCAGCCAAATCTGTAATTATTAAATATTCAGCCAAATCTGTAATTACTAAATATTCAGCCAAATCTGTAATTATTAAATATTCAGCCAAATCTGTAATTATTAAAGATTCAGCCAAATCTGTAATTATTAAATATTCAGCCAAATCTGTAATTATTAAATATTCAGCCAAATCTGTAATTATTAAATATTCAGCCCAAACTGTAATTATTAAAGATTCAGCCAAATTTGTAATTATTAAAGATTCAGCCAAATCTGTAATTATTAAAGATTCAGCCCAATCTGCAATTATTAAATATTCAGCCAAATTTGTAATTATTAAAGATTCAGCCCAATCTGTAATTATTAAATATTCAGCCAAACCTGTAATTATTAAAGATGCAGCCAAATCTGTAATTATTAAAGATTCAGCCAAATCTGTAATTATTAAAGATTCAGCCAAATCTGTGATTATTAAATATTCAGCCAAATCTGTAATTATTAAAGATGCAGCCAAATCTGTAATTATTAAATATTCAGCCAAATCTGTAATTATTAAAGATTCAGCCAAATCTGTAATTATTAAAGATTCAGCCAAATCTGTAATTATTAAAGATTCAGCCAAATTTGTAATTATTAAAGATTCAGCCAAATCTGTAATTATTAAAGATTCAGCCAAATCTGTAATTATTAAAGATTCAGCCAAATCTGTGATTATCAAATATTCAGCCAAATCTGTAATTATTAAAGATTCAGCCAAATCTGTGATTATTAAATATTGAGCCAAATCTGTAATTATTAAAGATGCAGCCAAATCTGTAATTATTAAAGATTCAGCCCAATCTGTAATTATTAAAGATTCAGCCAAATCTGTAATTATTAAAGATTCAGCCAAATCTGTGATTATTAAATATTCAGCCAAATCTGTAATTAGTAAAGATGCAGCCAAATCTGTGATTATTAAATATTCAGCCAAATCTGTAATTATTAAATATTCAGCCAAATCTGTAATTATTAAAGATTCAGCCAAATCTGTAATTATTAAATATTCAGCCAAATCTGTAATTATTAAAGATTCAGCCAAATCTGTAATTATTAAATATTCAGCCAAATCTGTAATTATTAAAGATGCAGCCAAATCTGTAATTATTAAATATTCAGCCAAATCTGTAATTATTAAAGATGCAGCCAAATCTGTAATTATTAAATATTCAGCCCAATCTGTAATTATTAAAGATTCAGCCAAATCTGTAATTATTAAAGATTCAGCCAAATCTGTGATTATTAAATATTCAGCCAAATCTGTAATTATTAAAGATGCAGCCAAATCTGTGATTATTAAATATTCAGCCAAATCTGTAATTATTAAATATTCAGCCAAATCTGTAATTATTAAAGATTCAGCCAAATCTGTAATTATTAAATATTCAGCCAAATCTGTAATTATTAAAGATTCAGCCAAATCTGTAATTATTAAATATTCAGCCAAATCTGTAATTATTAAATATTCAGCCAAATCTGTAATTATTAAAGATGCAGCCAAATCTGTAATTATTAAATATTCAGCCAAATCTGTAATTATTAAAGATGCAGCCAAATCTGTAATTATTAAATATTCAGCCAAATCTGTAATTATTAAAGATGCAGCCAAATCTGTAATTATTAAAGATTCAGCCAAATCTGTGATTATTAAAGATTCAGCCAAATCTGTGATTATTAAATATTCAGCCAAATCTGTAATTATTAAAGATTCAGCCAAATCTGTAATTATTAAATATTCAGCCAAATCTGTAATTATTAAATATTCAGCCAAATCTGTAATTATTAAAGATTCAGCCAAACCTGTAATTATTAAAGATTCAGCCAAATCTGTAATTATTAAAGATTCAGCCAAATCTGTAATTATTAAATATTCAGCCAAATCTGTAATTATTAAAGATTCAGCCAAATCTGTAATTATTAAATATTCAGCCAAATCTGTAATTATTAAATATACAGCCAAATCTGTAATTACTAAATATTCAGCCAAATCTGTAATTATTAAATATTCAGCCAAATCTGTAATTATTAAATATACAGCCAAATCTGTAATTACTAAATATTCAGCCAAATCTGTAATTATTAAATATTCAGCCAAATCTGTAATTATTAAATATACAGCCAAATCTGTAATTTTTATGTGGATTTTCCATGAAGGAGGGTGGGGAGGTGGGGTTGGGCGGATTGGGGAAGGGGGGGGGGGGTGCGGGGGGTGGATTGAGGAATATTGAAGTCACATTTAGCATTATGCAGATTTTTCCATGGGTACCTGCTGGTGCTATATATTAAAACTAGAACGGTGCTCAGTGGAGGGAAATACCTTCGTCGGGCTGAACAGGTCACGTTTGGTATTCCACTGATAGATCGGATCTGGATTCGGAACCAAAATCTAATCGCCTTTTTCTTGTCACTTACCCAACTCATTCACCGAGTTTTGCCATAAGTCACCCATAACTTTATGAGATATCGTGATATATATATATATATGTATATATATATATACATAATATATATATATATATAT
The DNA here is from genome assembly GCF_964187855.1 of Myxine glutinosa. Classification (NCBI taxonomy): domain Eukaryota; kingdom Metazoa; phylum Chordata; class Myxini; order Myxiniformes; family Myxinidae; genus Myxine; species Myxine glutinosa. The sequence continues at coordinate 55,428,735 of NC_136270.1, forward strand.
ATATATATATGTATATGTATATATATATATATATATATATATATATATATATATATATATATATATATATATATATATATATATATATATATATATATATAGTGATATCGTTTTTGGGCCTATCACTTTATCACTTAATGGTGAAGACAACAACAACATGCATTTTAAGGCCATTTTCCCTGCTAGAGCGGGGGTTAGCCTTGCGGTCCCCATGACAATCTTCTCCATCTTGCCATATTTTCTGCATCTCTCCTTGTTAACCCCCTTGCCCGCATTTCTTCTTCCACCATCTTTAGCCAAGTCTTTCTTGATCTTCCCCATCCTCGACTTCCTTCTACATTCATTTCCATCACTCTTCTCAACCAGTCACTTTCACCCTTCTTCAACATGACCAAACCATCTCAACCTGTTCCTCTTCACAGCATCAATCACAGGCTCTATTCCCATCATTTTTCGCAATTCATCATTTGTCTTCCTCTCTCTCAACGATACTCCGCACATCCATCGAACCATTCGCATTTCCACCCTTTCCAACCTTCGTTGCTGCTCTACGTTCATTACCCATGTCTCGCTCCGATAAATCATAACACTTCTCATACATGCAGCATACACCTTTCCCTTCAGCTTCACCGACACTCCCCTCCTCGTCAGCACGCCACTCAGTTCCCGAAACTTCTTCCATGCACATCTCACTCTAGCAACCGTTGCCGAGTCTGATCCACCTTCTCCATTCAGCATGTCTCCGAGGTAGCAAAATGTTTTCACACCTTCCAGCTTCACGCCGTCTCCAAGATCCAACTCAACATTTCCTCCATCTGCAGCTCCCTCTGTGCACACCTTACATTTGAATGTAGCTGCCACACTGGTTAATGACCCTCTCAGACCACTACATTTTTGATGAACCCACTCAGCGCACATTGTACATTGAATGGAGTTCACTCCGACACCCTTCCTGCACACACTTAATGGTGAAGGATCACTTAAATTCTTTTTATTAATATTCTAGTATCCAGACCTGGATCGTTACCAAAATCGAAACAATTCATCCTTGTGACATTCCCAGCCTCTCCACCAGATTTCGTCCAAATCCCATCCACACCCTTTTGAGATATCCTGTTCACAGACAAACAGAGAAACATGCATGAGTGAAAACATAACATCAATTCCCCTCTGGTGGCAGAGGTAATTAAAGAATCTCAGGAGCTATTTTGATCAACTACTTTGTTTAGTTAGTTAGTCATTTCGTTCTTCAGTTAGTTAGTTATTTGTTTCGTTAGTTAGTCATTTAGTTCTTCAGTTAGTTATTTATTTATTTAGTTAGTTATTCAGTTAGCTATTTAGTTATTTATTTAGTGAGTTATTCAGTTACTTTGTTATTTATTTAGTTAGTTATAAGATTACTTAGTTAGTTATTTAGTTAGTTATCCAGCTAGTTAGTTATTCAGTGACTTGGTTATTCAGTTGGTTATTCAGTTAGTTATTTAGTTAATTACTCAGTTACTTAGTTTTTCAGTTACTTAGTTATTCAGTTAGTTATTTAGTTAATTACTCAGTTACTTAGTTTTTCAGTTACTTAGTTATTCAGTTAGTTATTATGCCTCTGCCGATGAAGTCGTTGTTTTCATGTTGTCCAACCGTGATAGGTTTTCGTTACCACGATAACTTGAGAACGGCTGAAGGGATTTTAGTCAAACTTGGTACAGTTATATATAATGAGGTAAAGAGGAACTGATTACATTTTGGGGTCAAGAGGTCAAAGTCTGTTATAGGTCGATAACTTGAGAACGGCTAAAAGCATCTAATTTCAACTTGGTACAGATATGTAATGAGGTAAAGATGAACTGAAGAAATTTTGAGGTCAAAGGTCAGAGGTCATGTCAGGTAAAAATGTGATAACTTAAGAACAGCTGAAAGGATTTAAAGTAAACTTGGTACAAGTATTATAATGATGTAATGATGTGGGTGGAGGCATATTGGTTGACGTCGTGACGTCGAAGAGTGTCGTTCTAGTTTAGTTAGTTATTCAGTTGTTTTGTTATTTATTTAGTTTTTCAGTTAGTTATTCAGTTACATAGCCTTTTAGTTAGTTATTTAGTTTTTTTTAGTTATTCAGTTACTTGTTTATTTATTTATTTAGTTATTTTTTAGTTATTTAGTTATTATTTAGTTAGTTTTTAGCTCTTACACGAGCCTCCATCTTGTATACAAAAAAAAATTCAGTTAGTTAGTTATTCAGTTAGTTATTTAGTTAGTTATTCGGTTAGTTATTTTAGTTACTTATTCAGTTAGTTTGTTATTTATTTATTTAGTTGGTTATTCAGCTAGTTATTTATTTAGTTATTCAGTTAGTTATTTAGTTATTTATGTATTCAGTTATTTATTTAGCTAGTTATTTAGTTACCTAGTTAGTTATTTAGTTAGTTATTCAGTTACTTTGTTATTTATTTATTTAGTTAACTATTCAGCTAGTTATTTATTTATTTAGTTATTCAGTTAGTTAGTTATTTAGTTAGTTATGCAGTTACTTAGTTCTTTAGTTAGTTAGCTATTTAGTTAGTTATTTTTTCAGTTATTTATTGATGTATTTATTTAATTATTCAGTTAGTTATTTAGTTAGTTAGTTATTTAGTTATTCAGCTCGTTAATTATTTTGTTACTTATTTACTGAATTAGTTAGTTATTTAGTTAGTTAGTTATTTAGTTATTCAGTTAGTTAATTATTTTGTTATTTATTTATTCAATTAGTTAGTTATTTAGTTATTTATTTCGTTAGTTATTCAGTTAGTTAGCTCCTTTTGTTTCCGTTTTGGAATATCGGGCAGCACCATTGTGGTACCATTGAAATAAAAATCTCCATTTGGCGTGATTTCTATAATTAATTGTTTACTCGTTAGAAAGATTATGTTCACAAAAGATGGAAAATTTGTTTATCAGAAACAGTATGGTCCGAAATACTATAACCTCTTTTCCCACGTGCAATGTTGAAGAACATCAATTTTACTTATAACACATCCTTGCTGATCTGAACACGTGTTTGATAACTCAGTTTTAAGATCTGAGTTCCAGGTCGATCCAGGTATATAATTGGTGTATTGAAATGATGGCGATGAGAGACGTGCCGAAACAGGCGGGTTTGGATCCAGGACCCGCATTCCTCCATGGATACGCTGCACTGCATGCCTCAGCGAATTAGTGTGACAATGGCGTTTGAACAAAACAGACACAAACACCATTGTCACACTCCATCGCTGTCATGGCAACAAGCATGATTGTCATCACACCGTCCTGTGTACCATTCTATCCACATTGTCTTGGCAGCCTGAAAAGGAATCATCATTTTGATGTCATTTATCATCAGAAAGAATAACTCAATAATACAACAATATTGCCAATTCCATCAGCTCTCGGTGAAGCATATACAGTGCCTTCAGAAAGTATTCACACCCCTTGACTTTTTCACAATTTGTTGTGTTACAGCCTGAATGCAAAATGGAATAAATGGATATTTTTTGTCACTAATCTACACATAATGCCCCATAATGTTAAAGTGGATTTTTTTTCAGAATGTTTTACAAAATAATTCAAAATAAACAAAAAGGTTAAATGTCTTCAGTCAATAAATATTCAACCCCTATGCTGTGATACTCCAAATTTAGCTCAGGTGCATCCAATTTGCTTTGATCATCATCAAAGCTTTCACATCGATCAGTGAGGCGGTTTCAGAAAACAGATTTTAAAAAAATATCGGGTTTCAAGCTAATATGGCTGCCACACCATGTGGCATATGACCTTAAAAAATGTTCACTCTGCATATGTATGCGTAGGGGATCACGTTTGTGAAGTTTCGTGTTGATCGGATAAAGATCGTTTTTCTATCCAAGATGGCTGCCAAACCACGTGACCTTCGACATCAACATTTTCAAACTATATGCACAACGGTGCTAGATGATATGTGTAAAATTTCGCATCGATAGGGTAAGCGGTTTCAGAGATATAATTATTTCATATTTTCCTTCAATCCAATATGGCTGCCACACCATGTGACCAATGATGTTTCCGTGATCATCTTTAATCGCCATGCCTCGTCAATGACACACGTAAAGTTTCGAGTCAATCGATTTGGTGGTTTGTGAGAAGATGTTTTTTTAAGGCTTTCGGTTAAATCCAATATGGCTGCCAAACCACGTGACCTATGATGTCATTAATTTAATATTTCAATACAAATTGTTCAAATATCATGTGCATGCAATTTCAGATTTTTAGGACAAGGAATTCGATTGAAACATTTTTGGCTGCTATACCACTTCACCTATGATGTCATCATCGTCATGCTTCTGTTCCGATTGGGAGTTCTTGACAATATACCAAGTTTCAAATTTTTCCATTCCACGGTTTCCGAGAAATAATTTTTATTTTTTGCTTTTAATCCAAGATGGCTGCCATACCACGTGACCTATGACGTCACGATTATCATAAAACATTCCGCATGGGTGTCACTCCTACACTGAAAGTTTCGTCCCAATCGGACATGTGGTTGCTGAGAAAAACGAGGTTTAGCCCGGACGGACGGACGGACGGACGGACGAACAACCCAAAAACGTAATGCCTTCGATCCTGCACCCACGTTCATGAATCTGTGTAACACCAGGACGGCAGTTTATATCTGGTTGGGATTCGAACCCAGGCTACAAAGCTTGGAGGTGTGCACGTACCTCGAGGCCATCCTGCCAGCCCATAAACACGATCATTCAAAGCACGTGACCGTGTATCATTCAGGGATTTCTCAAACCAAATCAGTTAGAACATTTTGTCTGTAGCACCAGATGGAGGAAAACATTACATTTGGATACAAATTTACACCTGGAAGAGCTTTGCTGCGCATCTCTATATTCCCTATGGAAGTATGGCGGAATTTGTTTTGAATCCTGTCTCTCTCATTTCAAACTTCCTTCCCTTTTCTCACCACTTCCCCATTAGTCTGGTGTTCCCTGTGAATGGTTAATGTGGCCGGATTAAGTCTTAGGGTCTTGAGGTCTTGAGATTGATCCTGTGTCGAGTTGTTGAATTAACACCAGGTGGGTTGACTCGACTTGTTATCCTTCCGAGGTTGGCAAAATAAGTACCAGCTGACTCGTAATAGGGGGCACTGCGTCAGGTGTACATCCGTGCTTCCAGCAAGTGATGCAACAAGAAGCTGCTACACGCGAAACAACAACAACTTCCTCATCATTCTCTCTCTCTCTCCTTCCATCCTCCGACTCCTCTTCTGGTTCTCAATTCCAACCCCCACCACCTCCCTGCCACCCCCACCAACCCCACCATCTCCCTGCCACCCCCACGAGCACCACCACCCCTCCTCCCATTCCCACCAGCCCATCTCCCCCTACCCCCACCACGAGTACCACCACCCTCTCCCACCCGCACCACCCCTTCCCACTCCCACCACCCCCACCAGCACTACCACATCCTCCCACCCCCTCTCATCCCACCACCCTATTCCACCCGCACCACCCCCACTAGCACCACCACCCCCTCCCACCTCCACCCCCACCACCCCTTCCCACTCCCACCACCCCCTCCCACACCCACCATCCCCAACAGCACTACCACCCCCTCCCACTCCCACGATCCCCACCACCCCCTCCCACCTGTGCGTTAATTAGGTGCATCACCCTCCCCACTCCCACCCCCCCTTCCCACTCCCACCCCCCCCTTCCCACTCCCACCCCCACCATCCCTTCCCACTCCCACCACCCCCTCCCACTCCCACCATCCCCACCAGCACTACCACCCCCTCCCACTCCCACGATCCCCACCACCCCCTCCCACCTGTGCGTTAATTAGGTGCATCACCCTCCCCACCGGAGTCCTGCCCGAGCATGTCCTGCTTAAGAATTCCTAGTTAAAAATGAATGAATCCTTATCAATTATATCTTTTCAATTTCCCAAACCTTATCATTCTCCACACTCACATCATTTAACTTCTCATTTCCTGTCTCGGTCCCTCAAGGCATTTACATTCTTCCTCTATCTGTTGCTTTTCTTTGAAGCCATTTATCTTGGTTTTTGCCTTTCCATCTTGTACAAATTTCCATATTCCACATTGGATTCATTTTTATGAATACTCCATGTGATTGAACAGAAATATTTGATAGAGGGATGTGCTCACTGACTTCCTGGTGGGTCAGAGGTCGGTTAAACCCCCTGGTGGGTCAGAGTTCGGTTAGACTCCCTGGTGGGTCAGAGGTTGGTTAAACCCCCTGGTGGGTCAGAGGTTGGTTAAACCCCCTGGTGGGTCGGAGTTAAACTCCCTGGTGGGTCAGAGTTTGGTTAAACCCCCTGGTGGGTCAGAGTTCGGTTAAATGCCCTGGTGGGTCGGAGTTAAACTCCCTGGTGGGTCAGAGGTCGGTTAAACCCCCTGGTGGGTCAGAGTTAAACTCCCTGGTGGGTCAGAGTTTGGTTAAACCCCCTGGTGGGTCGGAGGTCGGTTAAACCCCCTGGTGGGTCAGAGGTCGGTTAAACCCCCTGATGGGTAAGAGGTTGGTTAAACCCCCTGGTGGGTCAGAGTTCGGTTAAACCCCCTGGTGGGTCAGAGATCGGTTAAACCCCCTGGTGGGTCAGAGATCGGTTAAACCCCCTGGTGGGTCAGAGATCGGTTAAACCCCCTGGTGGGTCAGAGGTCGGTTAAACCCCCTGATGGGTAAGAGGTTGGTTAAACCCCCTGGTGGGTCAGAGGTCGGTTAAACCCCCTGATGGGTAAGAGGTTGGTTAAACCCCCTGGTGGGTCAGAGTTCGGTTAAATGCCCTGGTGGGTCAGAGTTAAACTCCCTGGTGGGTCAGACTTCGGTTAAACTCCCTAGTGGGTCAGAGTTCGGTTAAACACCCTGGTGGGTCAGAGGTTGGTTAAACCCCCTGATGGGTCAGAGGTCGGTTAAACCCGCTGGTGGGTCAGAGTTTGGTTAAACTCCCTGGTGGGTCAGAGTTCAGTTAAACTCTCTGGTGGGTCAGAGTTAGGTTAAACACCCTGGTGGGTCAGAGTTAAACTCCCTGGTGGGTCAGAGTTCGGTTAAACTCCCTAGTGGGTCAGAGTTCGGTTAAACCCCCTGGTGGGTCACAGTTCGGTTAAACCCCCAGGTGGGTCAGAGTTAAACTCCCTGGTGGATCAGAGTTCAGTTAAACTCCCTGGTGGGTCAGAGTTCGGTTAAACCCCCTGGTGAGTCAGAGTTCGGTTAAACCCCCTGATGGGTCAGAGGTCGGTTAAACCCCTGGTGGGTCAGAGGTCGGTTAAACCCCCTGGTGGGTCAGAGTTTGGTTAAACTCCCAGGTGTGTCAGAGTTCGTTCGGTTAAACCCCCTGGTGGGTAAGAGTTCGGTTAAACCCCCTGGTGGGTCAGAGTTCGGTTGAACCCCCTGGTGGGTCAGAGTTTGGTTAAACTTCCTGGTGGGTCAGAGTTTGGTTAAACTTCCTGGTGGGTCAGAGTTTGGTTAAACTTCCTGGTGGGTAAGAGTTCGGATAAACCCCCTGGTGGGTCAGAGTTTGGTTAAACTTCCTGGTGGGTCAGAGTTTGGTTAAACTTCCTGGTGGGTAAGAGTTCGGTTAAACCCCCTGGTGGGTCAGAGTTCGGTTGAACCCCCTGGTGGGTCAGAGTTTGGTTAAACTTCCTGGTGGATCAGAGTTCGGTTAAACTCCCTGGTGGGTCAGAGTTCGGTTAAACCCCCTGGTGGGTCAGAGGTTGGTTAAACCCCCTGATGGGTCAGAGGTCAGTTAAACCCCCTGGTGGGTCAGAGTTTGGTTAAACTCCCTGGTGGGTCAGAGTTCGGTTAAACGCCCTGGTGGGTCAGAGTTCGGTTAGACTCCCTGGTGGGTCAGAGTTCAGTTAAACTCCCTGGTGGGTCAGAGTTCAGTTAAACCCCCAGGTGGGTCAGAGTTAAACTCCCTGGTGGATCAGAGTTCGGTTAAACTCCCTGGTGGGTCATAGTTTGGTGAAACCCCCTGGTAGGTCAGAGGTTGGTTAAACCCCCTGATGGGTCAGAGGTCGGTTAAACCCCCTGGTGGGTCAGAGTTTGGTTAAACTCCCTGGTGGGTCAGAGTTCGGTTAGACTCCCTGGTGGGTCAGAGTTCAGTTAAACTCCCTGGTGGGTCAGAGTTCGGTTAAACCCCCAGGTGGGTCAGAGTTAAACTCCCTGGTGGATCAGAGTTCGGTTAAACCCCCAGGTGGGTCAGAGTTAAACTCCCTGGTGGGTCAGAGTTCGGTTAAACCCCCTGGTGGGTCAGAGTTCGGTTAAACCCCATGGTGGGTCAGAGTTCGGTTAAACCCCCTGGTGGGTCAGAGTTCGGTTAAACCCCCTGGTGGGTCAGAGTTCGGTTAAACCCCCTGGTGGGTCAGAGTTTGGTTGAACCCCCTGGTGGGTCAGAGTTCGGTTAAACCCCCTGGTGGGTCAGAGTTCGGTTAAACTCCCTGGTGGGTCAGAGTTCGGTTAAACCCCCTGGTGGGTCAGAGTTCGGTTAAACCCCCTGGTGGGTCAGAGTTCGGTTAAACCCCCTGGTGGGTCAGAGTTCGGTTAAACCCCCTGGTGGGTCAGAGTTCGGTTAAATCCCCTGGTGGGTCAGAGTTCGGTTAAACCCCCTGGTGGGTCAGAGTTCGGTTAAATCCCCTGGTGGGTCAGAGTTCGGTTAAACCCCCTGGTGGGTCAGAGTTCGGTTAAACCCCCTGGTGGGTCAGAGTTCGGTTAAATCCCCTGGTGGGTCAGAGTTCGGTTAAACCCCCTGTTGGGTCAGAGTTGAAAATCAAATGAACATTCTGTATTTCACATCTTCATCATGTTAATTGTTTCAATCATCTTCATCATCTTCATCATGTTAATTGTTTCAATCATCTTCATCATCTTCATCATCTTCATCATGTTAATTGTTTCAATCATCTTCATCATCTTCAACATCTTCATCATGTTAATTGTTTCAATCATCTTCATCATCTTCAACATCTTCATCATGTTAATTCTTTCAATCATCTTCATCATCTTCATCATGTTAATTGTTTAAATCATCTTCATCATCTTCATCATCTTCATCATGTTAATTCTTTCAATCATCTTCATCATCTTCATCATGTTAATTGTTTCAATCATCTTCATCATCTTCATCATCTTCATCATCTTCATCATGTTAATTGTTTAAATCATCTTCATCATCTTCATCATCTTCATCATGTTAATTGTTTCAATCATCTTCATCATCTTCATCATGTTAATTGTTTAAATCATCTTCATCATCTTCATCATCTTCATCATGTTAATTGTTTCAATCATCTTCATCATGTTAATTGTTTCAATCATCTTCATCATCTTCATCATGTTAATTGTTTCAATCATTTTCATCATGTTAATTGTTTCAATCATCTTCATCATTATGGTAATTGTTTTAATCATCTTCATCATCTTCATCATGTAAATTTTTTCAATCATCTGCATCATCATCATTATGGTAATTGTTTTAATCATCTTCATCATCTTCATCATGTTAATTTTTTCAAACAGTAAATATTCTACACTTGAAATTCAACATCAATTCCGTTTGGTATGATTTTCCTTTTTCCAGCATAATCATGTTACCTTCTTCCAAAGGACTAAACGGATTTACAAGGAAAGGAGTAAAATAATAAAAATGAGTCTTTACTTTCGAGAATAAGAATGAGATTACCGAGTCGATTGCAGATTTACCTTGAATAATCCGCATTCTCGTGACGTCAAATAGCACCAACAAAAGCACAAAATATGGAATAAAAAATTACATTTAACCTTTTTGATATTTGATATCCCATAAAATCTCCTTTTTTTTTTCTTTTTTTTTATATACAGGATCGAGGCTCGTGAAAGAGCCAACATTTATCACACGAAAAATCAAACAGACACGCAAAACGTATAATAAGGGGAGCGGTAGACAACATGGGGAGAGAAGGGGAGGCACAAACACAACATTTGAGAGCAGGGACATCGGGAGATCTGTGGGACGGAGAGGGGGGAGGCGTGGGAAGGGGTGGGGGTGTGAGAAGTATAAAACACACGGACACTGCAAGGACGTCCAGGGAAGAAGTTGGTATTTCAAAAAAGTGGATCTGGGGTGAATTAGCGGGGGTAGAAAAGATCAAGGTTTTGGATGGGGGATGATGATAAGAGATGGTGGTGAACAGCTGTTTTAAAGACCTGGAGGGAGGAGTGGGATTGAAGAGAGTGAGGGAGTTTGTTCCAGAGGCGGGAGTAAAGAGGAATGGAGGAGTGAAGGTGAGCAGAGAGTCTTGATTTTGGCAATTTAACCACAAGAGGGTTGCAGGCAGATCTTGTGCCACCTGTCGGAATATTTGGGGGACAAAGCCCAGAGAGAGCTGGGGGGGCAAGGCCAGAGAGGAGCTGGTAGAAGACAGAAAGACCACCAACCTGCCTGCAGTGAGTAAGTGAAAGGCCCTCGGAGTTAGCTTCATCGCGGGAGATTCCAATGATTCTGAAAGCTTTGGTTTCAAGAGCGTGAAGCCGAGCTAGGTGTGAGGCAGGAGCACCGGCCCAGAGGGGAGAGCAGTATTACATTGAGCTGCAGATGAAAGCCTTGTATGAGTTGAGGAGCTCAGGTGTGCCAAGGAAGGACTTCGCACGACGGAGGATGCCCAGTCGGCGACTGACTTTGGAGGCCAGATTGGAAATGTGGTTTTCCCAGGAAAGATCAGGGCAGATGGTGAGACCCAAAAGCTTGAGCGACAGAACCTCTTTCAGAGGATTGTTCAGAAAGTGGATGGGAGAGTTGTCCAGTCTGTCTTTTCAGAGAAACATAGTAAGAGTGTGAGATTTGTCAAGATTGAAAGACATGTTCCACTTGTTTGACCAGTCTGTGATTTTGTCCAGGTCTGCAGAGAGTGAGGAGGCTGCAGACTGCCGATCTGAGGGATGAGGAATGGAGCGGCAGAAAGTGGATTCATCAGCAAAGAGGCAGAGAGGATTTTCCAGAGAGTCGGAGAGTTCTTTGATGAAGACCAGAAAAAGCACAGGGCCCAGAACACTGCCCTGGGGAACTCCAGCCAGAACAGGCAGGGGAGATGAGAGAAACCCATTCAGGGCCACATGTTGACTACGACTAGAGAGTAAGTCCACAAGCCATGTGTGGAGATTTCTATGGATACCATAGGAGGAGAGTTTGGTGAGCAGAGCTGGGTGCCAGACCGTGTCGAAGGCACGTGATATGTCGAGGGAGACGGCTCTAATTTCCTGTTTGGCATTGAGGACCTCCATCCTTTGTTGAGAAAGCAGAAGCAGCATGTCCACAGTAGAGTGACCTGGCCTGAAACCAAATTGATGATCAGAGATCAAGCCATTGGAGAAGATGAGAGATTTGATATCCGAAGCAATGATGGATTCCATGACTTTGCTGATTAATTGGTAGAAGGCGGATTGGTCTGTAGTTGCAAGGATCTGTTTTTGCACATTTTTTGTGTAAAGCGGTGATGTTGCTGATTTCCAAGATGCTGGCAGATGACCTTGAGCAAAAGAGAGGGTGAAGATAACAGAGAGACGGAGTGAGAAAGGGAGTGAAAGAGCGGCAGAGCAGGATTTTAGGACCCGTGGGCCGATGCCGTCTGGTCCAGTTGCAGAATCAGAGTCGAGGGTTGACAGAAAGTTTCTGCAGAAATTTTTTTCTTGGCAGAAGTTGACAGAAATTTTGAAGAAAGTTTCTGCTAAATCCTACGAAATGCAATGTGTGGTCTTATTAAATCCGACTAAATGAAATGTGTAGTCTTACTAAATCCGACTGAAGGAAGTGTGTGGTCTTATTAAATCATACTAAATGAAGTGTGTAGTCATATTAAATCATACTAAATGAAATGTGGAGTCTTATTAAATCCTACTAAATGAAATGTGTAGTCTTACTAAATCCGACTAAATGAAATGTGTGGTCTTATTAAATCATACTAAATGAAGTGTGTAGTCATATTAAATCATACTAAATGAAATGTGGAGTCTTATTAAATCCTACTAAATGAAGTGTGTAGTCTTATTAAATCCTACTAAATGAAATGTGTAGTCTTACTAAATCCGACTGAAGGAAGTGTGTGGTCTTACTAAATCCTACTAAAGGAAGTGTGTAGTCTTGCTAAGTCCTTACTAAAGGAAGTGTGTAGTCTTACTAAATCTATACTGAAGGAAGTGTGCAGTCTTACTAAATCCTACTAAAGAATGAAAGTCTAGGAAAAGGGAGTTGATAATCCCACACAAGTCCTGTTAAAGACGTAAAATGTCTTGAAAGTCGTGCAAAGGGAAAGTTTTATGTTTTACAAAATTCTACTAAAGAAGGAAAGTTCTACAGAAGGAAGGAAGTGTGTAGTCTCACAAAAATCCCACAAAAGACTTTTAAGGTCCTTCAAAAGGAAGTGTCTGGCCCAGGCTAATTAGGCCAAGGCATATTTGGCCCAGGCCATTTTGTGGCAAACCTCGATTTGATTTGATTTAAAGTATGAGTAGTTCTCTTTTAAGGAACGTCGATACATGAGGAGACCATCAGGCCCATCAAAGCCTGCACAATGGATGCTAACCTATGGTTGTTCATCCGTGCTTTATCCTTCTTAAAACCTGAGTATTGAGTAAATTAGGGGTGCGGACCTGCGTACCATTGTTAAACTCCTTAGTATGACTCGGCTGGGTTCGAACCAACAACCTCCCAGCCTCAGACTGGATACTACAACCATTAAACCGCCAAGCCTTTGCATTTTGGGAAGCGTTTAACCAATCTGGATGAAAATTTCACTAAAAAACCACCTTTAGAGGCCATTTTTTACTTCAAAATTGCACTTCCAAAATTGCACCGATGGTTCAAAATTGCACCGACGGTTCAAATTTGCAACAGTTCAAAACTTCACCGACAGTTCAAAACTTCACCGACGGTTCAAAACTTCACCGACGGTTCAAAACTTCACCGACGGTTCAAAACTGGATGAAAATTTCACTGATGATTCAAAATTACACCGATGATTCAAAATTACACCGATGATTCAAAATTACACCGATGATTCAAAATTTCACCGATGATTCAAAATTACACCGATGATTCAAAATTTCACCGATGATTCAAAATTACACCGATGATTCAAAATTTCACCGATGATTCAAAATTACACCGATGATTCAAAATTACACCGATGATTCAAAATTACACCGATGATTCAAAATTTCACCGATGATTCAAAATTACACCGATGATTCAAAATTACACCGATGATTCAAAATTGCACCGATTATACAAAATTACACCGATGGTTCAAAATTACACCGATGGTTCAAAATTACACCGATGATTCAAAATTACACCGATTATACAAAATTACACCGATGGTTCAAAATTACACCGATGATTCAAAATTACACCGATGATTCAAAATTACACCGATGGTTCAAAATTACACCGATGGTTCAAAATTACACCGATGATTCAAAATTACACCGATGATTCAAAATTACACCGATGATTCAAAATTACACCGATGATTCAAAATTACACCGATGATTCAATATTACATGATGGTTCAAAATTACACCGATTATACAAAATTACACCGATGGTTCAAAATTACACCGATGATTCAAAATTACACGATGGTTCAAAATTACACCGATTATACAAAATTACACCGATGGTTCAAAATTACACCGATGGTTCAAAATTACACCGATGATTCAAAATTACACCGATGGTTCAAAATTACACCGATGGTTCAAAATTACACCGATGGTTCAAAATTACACCGATGGTTCAAAATTGCACCGATGGTTCAAAATTGCACTGATGGTTCAAAATTGCATCGACGGTTCAAATTTGCAACAGTTCAAAACTTCACCGACAGTTCAAAACTTCACCGACGGTTCAAAACTTCACCGACGGTTCAAAACTTCACCGACGGTTCAAAACTTCACCGACGGTTCAAAACTTCACCGACGGTTCAAAACTTCACCGGCGGTTCAAAACTTCACCGACGGTTCAAAATTTTACCGATGGTTCAAAATTTCATCGACGGTTCAAAATTACACCAATCATCCAAAATTACATCGATGATTCAAAATTACACCGATGATTCAAAATTACACCGATGATTCAAAATTACACCGATGATTCAAAATTACACCGATGATTCAAAATTACACCGATGGTTCAAAATTACACCGATGTTTCAAAATTACACCGATTATACAAAATTACACCGATTCAAAATTACACCGATGGTTCAAAATTACACCGATGATTCATAACTACACCGACGGTTCAAAATTACACCGATGGTTCAAAATTACACCGATGATTCATAACTACACCGACGGTTCAAAATTACACCGACAGTTCAAAATTACACCGACGGTTCAAAATTACACCGACTGTTCAAAATTACACCGACGGTTCAAAATTACACCGATGGTTCAAAATTACACCGACGGTTCAAAATTACACCGACGGTTCAAAATTACACCGACGGTTCAAAATTACACCGACGGTTCAAATTTACAACAACGGTTCAAAAATTCACAGACGGTTCAAAATTTCACTGACGGTTCAAAATTTCACCGACGGTTCTAAATTTCACTGACGGTTCAAAATTTCACTGATGGTTCAAAACTTCACAGACGGTTCAAAATTTCACTGACTATTCATGCTGCAGGCTATAAATTGTCGGTAAAGGTTGCATTTTCACAACATGAACCACCAAAATTCGAGAACCTAACGCCTACAACTTGGTGATAACGAATCCGATGTTTGTGACATTTTCCCAAAGCTTGCTCCACTTTACTGCAAAACACAATGTTCAATGACCTACCGAAGGCCTTTGGAAAATTTCACAACTGGAGTTCAAACACAATTTCTGACACGAGCTGATTGAAGAACATTGTAATTTAAAATGATTCTAATGATTATCATTCAAATAACAACTTGTACAAGTGAGGAAGAAATAATACAGGAGTTGCCTTTTAATGGAAAACATTCATTCGTAAGTGGTAATAGAGTATAATAATTAGTTCTGGTTTCAAGAGAGTTTGTCCCGTACGTACAGACATGAAGGTGGCGATTGGAGATTGCGATTGTTCTTCAACTTTGGGAATTGTGAATGTCGTACGAATCATAGAAATCCACCTGCAACGATCATTTGTAAGGGGATTCAGGGGATAATCAATAACAAAATTGTTATTTGAGAAACTTTGGGAAGGGATTTGAAATTCGTTGAAGATGATAGCAATAACTCACCTGCGGATGATGTTTAACGGCCCACCACCGATCAGTGCTGCCAGGTGGACCCTGCAGGTTAGAGTCCTTCCACTTGGTGGTGCACACGTTGATTGATGCCTCAACCTGCATGTGAAACGTCATTGTGACAGACAGTTTATAGCTGGTTCAGGAATTTCAACCCAATATGAGACTCAAAGGTGAGTGCGGCCACCTGAATGATGGCATGCAAACGAATAACATCATAATGGTTTCCTCTGAGAAGTTTCAAGGAACATGAAGTCAGGCAGAACATTTCATCGTGAGAATTCCCTTTAAAAGTCATTAAGACTCAGTTGGGAGGAATCATCTGTCCAAATCCTGATTCCTGTATCTCCCCGAGCGAGCGCAATACCTTACCTGGAGTACCTGGAGTTTGTTGCTTCAGTACGCCCTGGGTGGAGTGATGTCCCTGCACAAGTGCAGAGTCCGCAAGGTTGGGTCATTGCACGGAGCATCGCTGATGTGTATAACAGGGAGCATTGTGATATGGGGAGAATAGAGGGGGAAGGGGGTTGCTGAAGGGGGCACACAATTTGTACACCAGGCTCTTTTTGGGTAAATACACCAAATGGACTTTTGACTTGCTTGTGTCGCAATGTGTGTCATCAAACATTTGGTCAAGTTCAAAGAATTCGTGGAAAACTTTGTGCGTGTGTCCAGATAAGCAATTATATATTGCCGTTATTGATGGATTTCAATGTATTATCCCTGCATATTCAGGGAAAAGTTTCGAAACATTCCACAGGTGACAAAAAGAAGATCTGCACAACACATGAAAAGCTTCTTGCATTCACTTTTACAATTCTGGCCAACTGCTGCCAGGATACCTTGAATGTAGCACACTCACCTGTCATTTGTCGAGACTCCAGTGCGAGTTCTGTTCTCAACAGAATAGTATCCGAGGAGACAAACCACCATTCTGGTGTTGCACAGACATGGACGATGTACACCCACCTGTCTATGAGCTCATTCTTCATCATGAAGGTTGAATATCCAATGGCGCATTTTGAAAAGAATTCACCATTTTGTTCTAATTTGCACATTCTCCAGCTGGTGTTGTGTGTGCAGTGAATTATCTCACATAATATAAACTTTTTTTTCTCAAAATGGCACTCACATGCAGACAAAGACAGCAGACAATACAGGACTTGATATCACACATACAAGGCCTTTTATCTTGGGGGGCAAGAAGGGATTATTGCTTCCTGCAACACACTGGGGGGTGCTGGCAGCACCTCTAGCAGCGACGATTTTCTCTCCTTAGCAAGGTATTTATAAGGGGAAATCTCCCTCTCCCATGGATACAATCCCCCAGGGTTTAATTTATATGGGAAATCTCCCTCTCCCATGGATACAGTCCCCCAGGGTTTAATTTATATGGGAAATCTCCCTCTCCCATGGATACAGTCCCCCAGGGTTTAATTTATATGGGAAATCTCCCTCTCCCATGGATACAATCCCCCAGGGTTTAATTTATAAGGGGAAATCTCCCTCTCCCATGGATACAATCCCCCAGGGTTTAATTTATATGGGAAATCTCCCTCTCCCATGGATACAGTCCCCCAGGGTTTAATTTATATGGGAAATCTCCCTCTCCCATGGATACAGTCCCCCAGGGTTTAATTTATATGGGAAATCTCCCTCTCCCATGGATACAATCCCCCAGGGTTTAATTTATATGGGAAATCTCCCTCTCACATGGATACAGTCCCCCAGGGTTTAATTTATATGGGAAATCTCCCTCTCCCATGGATACAATCCCCCAGGGTTTAATTTATATGGGAAATCTCCCTCTCCCATGGATACAATCCCCCAGGGTTTAATTTATATGGGAAATCTCCCTCTCCCATGGATACAGTCCCCCAGGGTTTAATTTATATGGGAAATCTCCCTCTCCCATGGATACAATCCCCGAGGGTTTAATTTATATGGGAAATCTCCCTCTCCCATGGATACAATCCCCCAGGGTTTAATTTATATGGGAAATCTCCCTCTCCCATGGATACAATCCCCCAGGGTTTAATTTATATGGGAAATCTCCCTCTCCCATGGATACAATCCCCCAGAGTTTAATTTATATGGGAAATCTCCCTCTCCCATGGATACAATCCCCCAGGGTTTAATTTATATGGGAAATCTCCCTCTCCCATGGATACAGTCCCCCAGGGTTTAATTTATATGGGAAATCTCCCTCTCCCATGGATACAGTCCCCCAGGGTTTAATTTATATGGGAAATCTCCCTCTCCCATGGATACAATCCCCCAGGGTTTAATTTATATGGGAAATCTCCCTCTCCCATTGATACAATCCCCCAGGGTTTAATTTATATGGGAAATCTCCCTCTCCCATGGATACAGTCCCCCAGGGTTTAATTTATATGGGAAATCTCCCTCTCCCATGGATACAATCCCCTAGGGTTTAATTTATATGGGAAATCTCCCTCTCCCATGGATACAATCCCCCAGGGTTTAATTTATATGGGAAATCTCCCTCTCCCATGGATACAGTCCCCCAGGGTTTAATTTATATGGGAAATCTCCCTCTCCCATGGATACAATCCCCCAGGGTTTAATTTATATGGGAAATCTCCCTCTCCCTTGGATACAATCCCCCAGGGTTTAATTTATATGGGAAATCTCCCTCTCCCATGGATACAATCCCCCAGGGTTTAATTTATATGGGAAATCTCCCTCTCCCATGCATACAGTCCCCCAGGGTTTAATTTATATGGGAAATCTCCCTCTCCCATGGATACAATCCCCCAGGGTTTAATTTATATGGGAAATCTCCCTCTTCCATGGATACAGTCCCCCAGGGTTTAATTTATATGGGAAATCTCCCTCTCCCATGGATACAGTCCCCCAGGGTTTAATTTATATGGGAAATCTCCCTCTCCCATGGATACAGTCCCCCAGGGTTTAATTTATATGGGAAATCTCCCTCTCCCATGGATACAATCCCCCAGGGTTTAATTTATATTGCGAAATCTCCCTCTCCCATGGATACAGTCCCCCAGGGTTTAATTTATATGGGAAATCTCCCTCTCCCATGGATACAATCCCCCAGGGTTTAATTTATACGGGAAATCTCCCTCTCCCATGGATACAGTCCCCCAGGGTTTAATTTATATGGGAAATCTCCCTCTCCCATGGATACAATCCCCCAGGGTTTAATTTATATGGGAAATCTCCCTCTCCCATGGATACAGTCCCCCAGGGTTTAATTTATATGGGAAATCTCCCTCTCCCATGGATACAATCCCCCAGGGTTTAATTTATATGGGAAATCTCCCTCTCCCATGGATACAATCCCCCAGGGTTTAATTTATATGGGAAATCTCCCTCTCCCATGGATACAGTCCCCCAGGGTTTAATTTATATGGGAAATCTCCCTCTCCCATGGATACAATCCCCTAGGGTTTAATTTATATGGGAAATCTCCCTCTCCCATGGATACAATCCCCCAGGGTTTAATTTATATGGGAAATCTCCCTCTCCCATGGATACAGTCCCCCAGGGTTTAATTTATATGGGAAATCTCCCTCTCCCATGGATACAATCCCCCAGGGTTTAATTTATATGGGAAATCTCCCTCTCCCATGGATACAATCCCCCAGGGTTTAATTTATATGGGAAATCTCCCTCTCCCATGGATACAATCCCCCAGAGTTTAATTTATATGGGAAATCTCCCTCTCCCATGGATACAATCCCCCAGGGTTTACTTTATATGGGAAATCTCCCTCTCCCATGGATACAATCCCCCAGGGTTTAATTTATATGGGAAATCTCCCTCTCCCATGGATACAATCCCCCAGGGTTTAATTTATATGGGAAATCTCCCTCTCCCATTGATACAATCCCCCAGAGTTTAATTTATATGGGAAATCTCCCTCTCCCATGGATACAATCCCCCAGGGTTTAATTTATATGGGAAATCTCCCTCTCCCATGGATACAATCCCCCAGGGTTTAATTTATATGGGAAATCTCCCTCTCCCATGGATACAATCCCCCAGAGTTTAATTTATATGGGAAATCTCCCTCTCCCATGGATACAATCCCCCAGGGTTTAATTTATATGGGAAATCTCCCTCTCCCATGGATACAATCCCCCAGGGTTTAATTTATATGGGAAATCTCCCTCTCCCATGGATACAATCCCCCAGGGTTTAATTTATATGGGAAATCTCCCTCTCCCATTGGATACAATCCCCCAGGGTTTAATTTATATGGGAAATCTCCCTCTCCCATTGGATACAATCCGCCAGGGTTTAATTTATATGGGAAATCTCCCTCTCCCATGGATACAATCCCCCAGAGTTTAATTTATATGGGAAATCTCCCTCTCCCATTGGATACAATCCCCCAGGGTTTAATTTATATGGGAAATCTCCCTCTCCCATTGGATACAATCCGCCAGGGTTTAATTTATATGGGAAATCTCCCTCTCCCATGGATACAATCCACCAGGGTTTAATTTATATGGGAAATCTCCCTCTCCCATGGATACAATCCACCAGGGTTTAATTTATATGGGAAATCTCCCTCTCCCATGGATACAATCCCCCAGAGTTTAATTTATATGGGAAATCTCCCTCTCCCAGGGATACAGTCCCCCAGGGTATAATTTATATGGGGAAATCTCCCTCTCCCAGGGATACAGTCCCCCAGTGTATAATTTATATGGGAAATCTCCCTCTCCCATGGATACAATCCCCCAAAGTTTTATTTATATGGGAAATCTCCCTCTCCCATGGATACAGTCCCCCAGGGTATAATTTATTTGGGGAAATCTCCCTCTCCCAGGGATACAGTCCCCCAGGGTTTAATTTATATGGGAAATCTCCCTCTCCCAGGGATACAGTCCCCCAGTGTTTAATTTATTTGGGAAATCTCCCTCTCCCAGGGATACAGTCCCACAGGGTTTAATTTATATGGGAAATCTCCCTCTCCCAGGGATACAATCCCCCAGGGTTTAATTTATATGGGGAAATCTCCCTCTCCCATGGATACAGTCCCACAGGGTTTAATTTATATGGGAAATCTCCCTCTCCCAGGGATACAATCCCCCAGGGTTTAATTTATATGGGAAATCTCCCTCTCCCAAGGATACAGTCCCCCAGGGTTTAATTTATATGGGAAATCTCCCTCTCCCAGGGATACAATCCCCCAGGGTTTAATTTATATGGGAAATCTCCCTCTCCCAGGGATACAGTCCCCCAGTGTTTAATTTATATGGGAAATCTCCCTCTCCCAGGGATACAGTCCCACAGGGTTTAATTTATATGGGAAATCTCCCTCTCCCAGGGATACAATCCCCCAGGGTTTAATTTATATGGGAAATCTCCCTCTCCCAAGGATACAATCCCCCAGGGTTTAATTTATATGGGAAATCTCCCTCTCCCAAGGATACAATCCCCCAGGGTTTAATTTATATGGGGAAATCTCCCTCTCCCAGGGATACAGTCCCACAGGGTTTAATTTATAGGGGGAAATCTCCCTCTCCCAGGGATACAGTCCCACAGGGTTTAATTTATATGGGGAAATCTCCCTCTCCCAGGAATACAATCCCCCAGAGTTTTATTTATATGGGGAAATCTCCCTCTCCCAGGGATACAATCCCCCAGGGTTTAATTTATATGGGAAATCTCCCTCTCCCATGGATACAATCCCCCAGGGTTTAATTTATATGGGAAATCTCCCTCTCCCAGGGATACAATCCCCCAGAGTTTTATTTATATGGGGAAATCTCCCTCTCCCAGGGATACAATCCCCCAGAGTTTTATTTATATGGGGAAATCTCCCTCTCCCAGGGATACAGTCCCCCAGAGTTGTATTTATATGGGGAAATCTCCCTCTCCCAGGGATACAGTCCCCCAGAGTTTTATTTATATGGGGAAATCTCCCTCTCCCAGGGATACAATCCCCCAGAGTTTTATTTATATGGGAAATCTCCCTCTCCCAGGGATACAATCCCCCAGAGTTTAATTTATATGGGGAAATCTCCCTCTCCCAGTGATACAGTCCCCCAGGGTTTAATTTATATGGGGGAAATCTCCCTCTCCCAGGGATCCAGTCCCACAGGGTTTAATTTATATGGGGAAATCTCCCTCTCCCAGGGATACAATCCCCCAGAGTTTTATTTATATGGGGAAATCTCCCTCTCCCAGGGATACAGTCCCCCAGAGTTTTATTTATATGGGAAATCTCCCTCTCCCAGGGATACAATCCCCCAGAGTTTAATTTATATGGGAAATCTCCCTCTCCCATGGATACAATCCCCCAGGGTTTACTTTATATGGGAAATCTCCCTCTCCCATGGATACAATCCCCCAGGGTTTAATTTATATGGGAAATCTCCCTCTCCCATGGATACAATCCCCCAGGGTTTAATTTATATGGGAAATCTCCCTCTCCCATTGATACAATCCCCCAGAGTTTAATTTATATGGGAAATCTCCCTCTCCCATGGATACAATCCCCCAGGGTTTAATTTACATGGGAAATCTCCCTCTCCCATGGATACAATCCCCCAGGGTTTAATTTATATGGGAAATCTCCCTCTCCCATGGATACAATCCCCCAGAGTTTAATTTATATGGGAAATCTCCCTCTCCCATGGATACAATCCCCCAGGGTTTAATTTATATGGGAAATCTCCCTCTCCCATGGATACAATCCCCCAGGGTTTAATTTATATGGGAAATCTCCCTCTCCCATGGATACAATCCCCCAGGGTTTAATTTATATGGGAAATCTCCCTCTCCCATTGGATACAATCACCCAGGGTTTAATTTATATGGGAAATCTCCCTCTCCCATTGGATACAATCCGCCAGGGTTTAATTTATATGGGAAATCTCCCTCTCCCATGGATACAATCCCCCAGAGTTTAATTTATATGGGAAATCTCCCTCTCCCATTGGATACAATCCCCCAGGGTTTAATTTATATGGGAAATCTCCCTCTCCCATTGGATACAATCCGCCAGGGTTTAATTTATATGGGAAATCTCCCTCTCCCATGGATACAATCCACCAGGGTTTAATTTATATGGGAAATCTCCCTCTCCCATGGATACAATCCACCAGGGTTTAATTTATATGGGAAATCTCCCTCTCCCATGGATACAATCCCCCAGAGTTTAATTTATATGGGAAATCTCCCTCTCCCAGGGATACAGTCCCCCAGGGTATAATTTATATGGGGAAATCTCCCTCTCCCAGGGATACAGTCCCCTAGTGTATAATTTATATGGGAAATCTCCCTCTCCCATGGATACAATCCCCCAAAGTTTTATTTATATGGGAAATCTCCCTCTCCCATGGATACAGTCCCCCAGGGTATAATTTATTTGGGGAAATCTCCCTCTCCCAGGGATACAGTCCCCCAGGGTTTAATTTATATGGGAAATCTCCCTCTCCCAGGGATACAGTCCCCCAGTGTTTAATTTATTTGGGAAATCTCCCTCTCCCAGGGATACAGTCCCACAGGGTTTAATTTATATGGGAAATCTCCCTCTCCCAGGGATACAATCCCCCAGGGTTTAATTTATATGGGGAAATCTCCCTCTCCCATGGATACAGTCCCACAGGGTTTAATTTATATGGGAAATCTCCCTCTCCCAGGGATACAATCCCCCAGGGTTTAATTTATATGGGAAATCTCCCTCTCCCAAGGATACAGTCCCCCAGGGTTTAATTTATATGGGAAATCTCCCTCTCCCAGGGATACAATCCCCCAGGGTTTAATTTATATGGGAAATCTCCCTCTCCCAGGGATACAGTCCCCCAGTGTTTAATTTATATGGGAAATCTCCCTCTCCCAGGGATACAGTCCCACAGGGTTTAATTTATATGGGAAATCTCCCTCTCCCAGGGATACAATCCCCCAGGGTTTAATTTATATGGGAAATCTCCCTCTCCCAAGGATACAATCCCCCAGGGTTTAATTTATATGGGAAATCTCCCTCTCCCAAGGATACAATCCCCCAGGGTTTAATTTATATGGGGAAATCTCCCTCTCCCAGGGATACAGTCCCACAGGGTTTAATTTATAGGGGGAAATCTCCCTCTCCCAGGGATACAGTCCCACAGGGTTTAATTTATATGGGGAAATCTCCCTCTCCCAGGGATACAATCCCCCAGAGTTTTATTTATATGGGGAAATCTCCCTCTCCCAGGAATACAATCCCCCAGAGTTTAATTTATATGGGGAAATCTCCCTCTCCCATTGGATACAATCCCCCAGAGTTTTATTTATATGGGAAATCTCCCTCTCCCAGGGATACAATCCCCCAGAGTTTAATTTATATGGGGAAATCTCCCTCTCCCAGGGATACAGTCCCCCAGGGTTTAATTTATATGGGGAAACCTCCCTCTCCCAGGGATACAGTCCCACAGGGTTTTATTTATATGGGGAAATCTCCCTCTCCCAGGGATACAATCCCCCAGAGTTTTATTTATATGGGGAAATCTCCCTCTCCCAGGGATACAGTTCCCACAGGGTTTAATTTATATGGGGAAATCTCCCTCTCCCAGGGATACAATCCCCCAGGGTTTAATTTATATGGGAAATCTCCCTCTCCCATGGATACAATCCCCCAGGGTTTAATTTATATGGGAAATCTCCCTCTCCCATGGATACAATCCCCCAGAGTTTTATTTATATGGGGAAATCTCCCTCTCCCAGGGATCCAGTCCCCCAGAGTTTTATTTATATGGGGAAATCTCCCTCTCCCAGGGATACAATCCCCCAGAGTTTTATTTATATGGGGAAATCTCCCTCTCCCAGGGATACAGTCCCCCAGAGTTTTATTTATATGGGGAAATCTCCCTCTCCCAGGGATACAATCCCCCAGGGTTTAATTTATATGGGAAATCTCCCTCTCCCATTGGATACAATCCCCCAGAGTTGTATTTATATGGGGAAATCTCCCTCTCCCAGGGATACAATCCCCCAGAGTTTTATTTATATGGGGAAATCTCCCTCTCCCAGGGATACAGTCCCCCAGAGTTTTATTTATATGGGGAAATCTCCCTCTCCCAGGGATACAATCCCCCAGAGTTTTATTTATATGGGAAATCTCCCTCTCCCAGGGATACAATCCCCCAGAGTTTAATTTATATGGGGAAATCTCCCTCTCCCAGTGATACAGTCCCCCAGGGTTTAATTTATATGGGGAAATCTCCCTCTCCCAGGGATCCAGTCCCACAGGGTTTTATTTATATGGGGAAATCTCCCTCTCCCAGGGATACAGTCCCCCAGAGTTTTATTTATATGGGGAAATCTCCCTCTCCCAGGGATACAGTCCCCCAGAGTTTTATTTATATGGGGAAATCTCCCTCTCCCAGGGATACAATCCCCCAGAGTTTTATTTATATGGGAAATCTCCCTCTCCCAGGAATACAATCCCCCAGAGTTTTATTTATATGGGAAATCTCCCTCTCCCAGGGATACAATCCCCCAGAGTTTAATTTATATGGGGAAATCTCCCTCTCCCAGGGATAGAGTCCCCCAGGGTTTAATTTATATGGGGAAATCTCCCTCTCCCAGGGATACAGTCCCCCAGAGTTTTATTTATATGGGGAAATCTCCCTCTCCCAGGGATACAGTCCCCCAGAGTTTTATTTATATGGGGAAATCTCCCTCTCCCAGGGATACAATCCCCCAGGGTTTAATTTATATGGGAAATCTCCCTCTCCCATGGATACAATCCCCCAGGGTTTAATTTATATGGGGAAATCTCCCTCTCCCATGGATACAATCCCCCAGGGTTTAATTTATATGGGAAATCTCCCTCTCCCATGGATACAATCCCCCAGGGTTTAATTTATATGGGAAATCTCCCTCTCCCATGGATACAGTCCCCCAGAGTTAAATTTATATGGGAAATCTCCCTCTCCCATTGGATACAATCCCCCAGGGTTTAATTTATATGGGAAATCTCCCTCTCCCATGGATACAATCCCCCAGGGTTTAATTTATATGGGAAATCTCCCTCTCCCATGGATACAGTCCCCCAGAGTTAAATTTATATGGGAAATCTCCCTCTCCCATTGGATACAATCCCCCAGGGTTTAATTTATATGGGAAATCTCCCTCTCCCATTGGATACAATCCGCCAGGGTTTAATTTATATGGGAAATCTCCCTCTCCCATGGATACAATCCCCCAGAGTTTAATTTATGTGGGAAATCTCCCTCTCCCATGGATACAATCCCACAGGGTTTAATTTATATGGGAAATCTCCCTCTCCCAGGGATACAGTCCCCCAGCGTTTAATTTATATGGGAAATCTCCCTCTCCCAGGGATACAGTCCCACAGGGTTTAATTTATATGGGAAATCTCCCTCTCCCAGGGATACAATCCCCCAGGGTTTAATTTATATGGGAAATCTCCCTCTCCCAGGGATACAATCCCCCAGGGTTTAATTTATATGGGGAAATCTCCCTCTCCCATGGATACAGTCCCACAGGGTTTAATTTATATGGGAAATCTCCCTCTCCCAGGGATACAATCCCCCAGGGTTTAATTTATATGGGAAATCTCCCTCTCCCAGGGATACAATCCCCCAGGGTTTAATTTATATGGGAAATCTCCCTCTCCCATGGATACAATCCCCCAGAGTTAAATTTATATGGGAAATCTCCCTCTCCCATTGGATACAATCCCCCAGGGTTTAATTTATATGGGAAATCTCCCTCTCCCATTGGATACAATCCGCCAGGGTTTAATTTATATGGGGAAATCTCCCTCTCCCATGGATACAATCCCCCAGGGTTTTATTTATGTGGGGAAATCTCCCTCTCCCAGGGATACAGTCCCCCAGAGTTTTATTTATGTGGGGAAATCTCCCTCACCCAGGGATACAGTCCCCCAGCGTTTAATTTAAATGGGAAATCTCCCTCTCCCAGGGATACAGTCCCCCAGCGTTTAATTTATATGGGAAATCTCCCTCTCCCAGGGATACAGTCCCCCAGAGTTTTATTTATGTGGGGAAATCTCCCTCTCCCAGGGATACAATCCCCCAGGGTTTAATTTATATGGGAAATCTCCCTCTCCCAGGGATACAGTCCCCCAGAGTTTTATTTATATGGGAAATCTCCCTCTCCCAGGGATACAGTCCCCCAGAGTTTTATTTATATGGGAAATCTCCCTCTCCCAGGAATACAGTGCCCCAGAGTTTAATTTATATGGGGAAATCTCCCTCTCCCAGGGATACAGTCCCCCAGAGTTTTATTTATATGGGAAATCTCCCTCTCCCAGGGATACAGTGCCCCAGAGTTTAATTTATATGGGGAAATCTCCCTCTCCAAGGGATACAGTCCCCCAGAGTTTAATTTATATGGGAAATCCTCTCCCAGGGATACAGTCCCCCAGAGTTTCATTTATATGGAAAATCTCCCTCTCCAAGGGATACAGTCCCCCAGAGTTTAATTTATATGGGAAATCTCCCTCTCCAAGGGATACAGTCCCCCAGGGTTTAATTTATATGGGGAAATCTCCCTCTCCCATGGATACAATCCCCCAGGGTTTAATTTATATGGGAAATCTCCCTCTTCCATGGATACAGTCCCCCAGGGTTTAATTTATATGGGAAATCTCCCTCTCCCATGGATACAGTCCCCCAGGGTTTAATTTATATGGGAAATCTCCCTCTCCCATGGATACAGTCCCCCAGGGTTTAATTTATATGGGAAATCTCCCTCTCCCATGGATACAATCCCCCAGGGTTTAATTTATATTGCGAAATCTCCCTCTCCCATGGATACAGTCCCCCAGGGTTTAATTTATATGGGAAATCTCCCTCTCCCATGGATACAATCCCCCAGGGTTTAATTTATACGGGAAATCTCCCTCTCCCATGGATACAGTCCCCCAGGGTTTAATTTATATGGGAAATCTCCCTCTCCCATGGATACAGTCCCCCAGGGTTTAATTTATATGGGAAATCTCCCTCTCCCATGGATACAATCCCCCAGGGTTTAATTTATATGGGAAATCTCCCTCTCCCATGGATACAATCCCCCAGGGTTTAATTTATATGGGAAATCTCCCTCTCCCATGGATACAATCCCCCAGGGTTTAATTTATATGGGAAATCTCCCTCTCCCATGGATACAATCCCCCAGGGTTTAATTTATATGGGAAATCTCCCTCTCCCATGGATACAATCCCCCAGAGTTTAATTTATATGGGAAATCTCCCTCTCCCATGGATACAATCCCCCAGGGTTTAATTTATATGGGAAATCTCCCTCTCCCATGGATACAATCCCCCAGGGTTTAATTTATATGGGAAATCTCCCTCTCCCATGGATACAATCCCCCAGGGTTTAATTTATATGGGAAATCTCCCTCTCCCATTGGATACAATCCCCCAGGGTTTAATTTATATGGGAAATCTCCCTCTCCCATTGGATACAATCCGCCAGGGTTTAATTTATATGGGAAATCTCCCTCTCCCATGGATACAATCCCCCAGAGTTTAATTTATATGGGAAATCTCCCTCTCCCATTGGATACAATCCCCCAGGGTTTAATTTATATGGGAAATCTCCCTCTCCCATTGGATACAATCCGCCAGGGTTTAATTTATATGGGAAATCTCCCTCTCCCATGGATACAATCCACCAGGGTTTAATTTATATGGGAAATCTCCCTCTCCCATGGATACAATCCACCAGGGTTTAATTTATATGGGAAATCTCCCTCTCCCATGGATACAATCCCCCAGAGTTTAATTTATATGGGAAATCTCCCTCTCCCAGGGATACAGTCCCCCAGGGTATAATTTATATGGGGAAATCTCCCTCTCCCAGGGATACAGTCCCCCAGTGTATAATTTATATGGGAAATCTCCCTCTCCCATGGATACAATCCCCCAAAGTTTTATTTATATGGGAAATCTCCCTCTCCCATGGATACAGTCCCCCAGGGTATAATTTATTTGGGGAAATCTCCCTCTCCCAGGGATACAGTCCCCCAGGGTTTAATTTATATGGGAAATCTCCCTCTCCCAGGGATACAGTCCCCCAGTGTTTAATTTATTTGGGAAATCTCCCTCTCCCAGGGATACAGTCCCACAGGGTTTAATTTATATGGGAAATCTCCCTCTCCCAGGGATACAATCCCCCAGGGTTTAATTTATATGGGGAAATCTCCCTCTCCCATGGATACAGTCCCACAGGGTTTAATTTATATGGGAAATCTCCCTCTCCCAGGGATACAATCCCCCAGGGTTTAATTTATATGGGAAATCTCCCTCTCCCAAGGATACAGTCCCCCAGGGTTTAATTTATATGGGAAATCTCCCTCTCCCAGGGATACAATCCCCCAGGGTTTAATTTATATGGGAAATCTCCCTCTCCCAGGGATACAGTCCCCCAGTGTTTAATTTATATGGGAAATCTCCCTCTCCCAGGGATACAGTCCCACAGGGTTTAATTTATATGGGAAATCTCCCTCTCCCAGGGATACAATCCCCCAGGGTTTAATTTATATGGGAAATCTCCCTCTCCCAAGGATACAATCCCCCAGGGTTTAATTTATATGGGAAATCTCCCTCTCCCAAGGATACAATCCCCCAGGGTTTAATTTATATGGGGAAATCTCCCTCTCCCAGGGATACAGTCCCACAGGGTTTAATTTATAGGGGGAAATCTCCCTCTCCCAGGGATACAGTCCCACAGGGTTTAATTTATATGGGGAAATCTCCCTCTCCCAGGAATACAATCCCCCAGAGTTTAATTTATATGGGGAAATCTCCCTCTCCCATTGGATACAATCCCCCAGAGTTTTATTTATATGGGAAATCTCCCTCTCCCAGGGATACAATCCCCCAGAGTTTAATTTATATGGGGAAATCTCCCTCTCCCAGGGATACAGTCCCCCAGGGTTTAATTTATATGGGGAAACCTCCCTCTCCCAGGGATACAGTCCCACAGGGTTTTATTTATATGGGGAAATCTCCCTCTCCCAGGGATACAATCCCCCAGAGTTTTATTTATATGGGGAAATCTCCCTCTCCCAGGGATACAGTTCCCACAGGGTTTAATTTATATGGGGAAATCTCCCTCTCCCAGGGATACAATCCCCCAGGGTTTAATTTATATGGGAAATCTCCCTCTCCCATGGATACAATCCCCCAGGGTTTAATTTATATGGGAAATCTCCCTCTCCCAGGGATACAATCCCCCAGAGTTTTATTTATATGGGGAAATCTCCCTCTCCCAGGGATACAATCCCCCAGAGTTTTATTTATATGGGGAAATCTCCCTCTCCCAGGGATACAGTCCCCCAGAGTTGTATTTATATGGGGAAATCTCCCTCTCCCAGGGATACAGTCCCCCAGAGTTTTATTTATATGGGGAAATCTCCCTCTCCCAGGGATACAATCCCCCAGAGTTTTATTTATATGGGAAATCTCCCTCTCCCAGGGATACAATCCCCCAGAGTTTAATTTATATGGGGAAATCTCCCTCTCCCAGTGATACAGTCCCCCAGGGTTTAATTTATATGGGGGAAATCTCCCTCTCCCAGGGATCCAGTCCCACAGGGTTTAATTTATATGGGGAAATCTCCCTCTCCCAGGGATACAATCCCCCAGAGTTTTATTTATATGGGGAAATCTCCCTCTCCCAGGGATACAGTCCCCCAGAGTTTTATTTATATGGGAAATCTCCCTCTCCCAGGGATACAATCCCCCAGAGTTTAATTTATATGGGAAATCTCCCTCTCCCATGGATACAATCCCCCAGGGTTTACTTTATATGGGAAATCTCCCTCTCCCATGGATACAATCCCCCAGGGTTTAATTTATATGGGAAATCTCCCTCTCCCATGGATACAATCCCCCAGGGTTTAATTTATATGGGAAATCTCCCTCTCCCATTGATACAATCCCCCAGAGTTTAATTTATATGGGAAATCTCCCTCTCCCATGGATACAATCCCCCAGGGTTTAATTTATATGGGAAATCTCCCTCTCCCATGGATACAATCCCCCAGGGTTTAATTTATATGGGAAATCTCCCTCTCCCATGGATACAATCCCCCAGAGTTTAATTTATATGGGAAATCTCCCTCTCCCATGGATACAATCCCCCAGGGTTTAATTTATATGGGAAATCTCCCTCTCCCATGGATACAATCCCCCAGGGTTTAATTTATATGGGAAATCTCCCTCTCCCATGGATACAATCCCCCAGGGTTTAATTTATATGGGAAATCTCCCTCTCCCATTGGATACAATCCCCCAGGGTTTAATTTATATGGGCAATCTCCCTCTCCCATTGGATACAATCCGCCAGGGTTTAATTTATATGGGAAATCTCCCTCTCCCATGGATACAATCCCCCAGAGTTTAATTTATATGGGAAATCTCCCTCTCCCATTGGATACAATCCCCCAGGGTTTAATTTATATGGGAAATCTCCCTCTCCCATTGGATACAATCCGCCAGGGTTTAATTTATATGGGAAATCTCCCTCTCCCATGGATACAATCCACCAGGGTTTAATTTATATGGGAAATCTCCCTCTCCCATGGATACAATCCACCAGGGTTTAATTTATATGGGAAATCTCCCTCTCCCATGGATACAATCCCCCAGAGTTTAATTTATATGGGAAATCTCCCTCTCCCAGGGATACAGTCCCCCAGGGTATAATTTATATGGGAAATCTCCCTCTCCCAGGGATACAGTCCCCCAGGGTATAATTTATATGGGGAAATCTCCCTCTCCCAGGGATACAGTCCCCTAGTGTATAATTTATATGGGAAATCTCCCTCTCCCAGGGATACAGTCCCCCAGGGTATAATTTATATGGGGAAATCTCCCTCTCCCAGGGATACAGTCCCCTTGTGTATAATTTATATGGGAAATCTCCCTCTCCCATGGATACAATCCCCCAAAGTTTTATTTATATGGGAAATCTCCCTCTCCCATGGATACAGTCCCCCAGGGTATAATTTATTTGGGGAAATCTCCCTCTCCCAGGGATACAGTCCCCCAGGGTTTAATTTATATGGGAAATCTCCCTCTCCCAGGGATACAGTCCCCCAGTGTTTAATTTATTTGGGAAATCTCCCTCTCCCAGGGATACAGTCCCACAGGGTTTAATTTATATGGGAAATCTCCCTCTCCCAGGGATACAATCCCCCAGGGTTTAATTTATATGGGGAAATCTCCCTCTCCCATGGATACAGTCCCACAGGGTTTAATTTATATGGGAAATCTCCCTCTCCCAGGGATACAATCCCCCAGGGTTTAATTTATATGGGAAATCTCCCTCTCCCAAGGATACAGTCCCCCAGGGTTTAATTTATATGGGAAATCTCCCTCTCCCAGGGATACAATCCCCCAGGGTTTAATTTATATGGGAAATCTCCCTCTCCCAGGGATACAGTCCCCCAGTGTTTAATTTATATGGGAAATCTCCCTCTCCCAGGGATACAGTCCCACAGGGTTTAATTTATATGGGAAATCTCCCTCTCCCAGGGATACAATCCCCCAGGGTTTAATTTATATGGGAAATCTCCCTCTCCCAAGGATACAATCCCCCAGGGTTTAATTTATATGGGAAATCTCCCTCTCCCAAGGATACAATCCCCCAGGGTTTAATTTATATGGGGAAATCTCCCTCTCCCAGGGATACAGTCCCACAGGGTTTAATTTATAGGGGGAAATCTCCCTCTCCCAGGGATACAGTCCCACAGGGTTTAATTTATATGGGGAAATCTCCCTCTCCCAGGGATACAATCCCCCAGAGTTTTATTTATATGGGGAAATCTCCCTCTCCCAGGAATACAATCCCCCAGAGTTTAATTTATATGGGGAAATCTCCCTCTCCCATTGGATACAATCCCCCAGAGTTTTATTTATATGGGAAATCTCCCTCTCCCAGGGATACAATCCCCCAGAGTTTAATTTATATGGGGAAATCTCCCTCTCCCAGGGATACAGTCCCCCAGGGTTTAATTTATATGGGGAAACCTCCCTCTCCCAGGGATACAGTCCCACAGGGTTTTATTTATATGGGGAAATCTCCCTCTCCCAGGGATACAATCCCCCAGAGTTTTATTTATATGGGGAAATCTCCCTCTCCCAGGGATACAGTTCCCACAGGGTTTAATTTATATGGGGAAATCTCCCTCTCCCAGGGATACAATCCCCCAGGGTTTAATTTATATGGGAAATCTCCCTCTCCCATGGATACAATCCCCCAGGGTTTAATTTATATGGGAAATCTCCCTCTCCCAGGGATACAATCCCCCAGAGTTTTATTTATATGGGGAAATCTCCCTCTCCCAGGGATACAATCCCCCAGAGTTTTATTTATATGGGGAAATCTCCCTCTCCCAGGGATACAATCCCCCAGAGTTTTATTTATATGGGGAAATCTCCCTCTCCCAGGGATACAGTCCCCCAGAGTTTTATTTATATGGGGAAATCTCCCTCTCCCAGGGATACAATCCCCCAGGGTTTAATTTATATGGGAAATCTCCCTCTCCCATTGGATACAATCCCCCAGAGTTGTATTTATATGGGGAAATCTCCCTCTCCCAGGGATACAATCCCCCAGAGTTTTATTTATATGGGGAAATCTCCCTCTCCCAGGGATACAGTCCCCCAGAGTTTTATTTATATGGGGAAATCTCCCTCTCCCAGGGATACAATCCCCCAGAGTTTTATTTATATGGGAAATCTCCCTCTCCCAGGGATACAATCCCCCAGAGTTTAATTTATATGGGGAAATCTCCCTCTCCCAGTGATACAGTCCCCCAGGGTTTAATTTATATGGGGAAATCTCCCTCTCCCAGGGATCCAGTCCCACAGGGTTTTATTTATATGGGGAAATCTCCCTCTCCCAGGGATACAGTCCCCCAGAGTTTTATTTATATGGGGAAATCTCCCTCTCCCAGGGATACAGTCCCCCAGAGTTTTATTTATATGGGGAAATCTCCCTCTCCCAGGGATACAATCCCCCAGAGTTTTATTTATATGGGAAATCTCCCTCTCCCAGGAATACAATCCCCCAGAGTTTTATTTATATGGGAAATCTCCCTCTCCCAGGGATACAATCCCCCAGAGTTTAATTTATATGGGGAAATCTCCCTCTCCCAGGGATAGAGTCCCCCAGGGTTTAATTTATATGGGGAAATCTCCCTCTCCCAGGGATACAGTCCCCCAGAGTTTTATTTATATGGGGAAATCTCCCTCTCCCAGGGATACAGTCCCCCAGAGTTTTATTTATATGGGGAAATCTCCCTCTCCCAGGGATACAATCCCCCAGGGTTTAATTTATATGGGAAATCTCCCTCTCCCATGGATACAATCCCCCAGGGTTTAATTTATATGGGGAAATCTCCCTCTCCCATGGATACAATCCCCCAGGGTTTAATTTATATGGGAAATCTCCCTCTCCCATGGATACAATCCCCCAGGGTTTAATTTATATGGGAAATCTCCCTCTCCCATGGATACAGTCCCCCAGAGTTAAATTTATATGGGAAATCTCCCTCTCCCATTGGATACAATCCCCCAGGGTTTAATTTATATGGGAAATCTCCCTCTCCCATGGATACAATCCCCCAGGGTTTAATTTATATGGGAAATCTCCCTCTCCCATGGATACAGTCCCCCAGAGTTAAATTTATATGGGAAATCTCCCTCTCCCATTGGATACAATCCCCCAGGGTTTAATTTATATGGGAAATCTCCCTCTCCCATTGGATACAATCCGCCAGGGTTTAATTTATATGGGAAATCTCCCTCTCCCATGGATACAATCCCCCAGAGTTTAATTTATGTGGGAAATCTCCCTCTCCCATGGATACAATCCCACAGGGTTTAATTTATATGGGAAATCTCCCTCTCCCAGGGATACAGTCCCCCAGCGTTTAATTTATATGGGAAATCTCCCTCTCCCAGGGATACAGTCCCACAGGGTTTAATTTATATGGGAAATCTCCCTCTCCCAGGGATACAATCCCCCAGGGTTTAATTTATATGGGAAATCTCCCTCTCCCAGGGATACAATCCCCCAGGGTTTAATTTATATGGGGAAATCTCCCTCTCCCATGGATACAGTCCCACAGGGTTTAATTTATATGGGAAATCTCCCTCTCCCAGGGATACAATCCCCCAGGGTTTAATTTATATGGGAAATCTCCCTCTCCCAGGGATACAATCCCCCAGGGTTTAATTTATATGGGAAATCTCCCTCTCCCATGGATACAATCCCCCAGAGTTAAATTTATATGGGAAATCTCCCTCTCCCATTGGATACAATCCCCCAGGGTTTAATTTATATGGGAAATCTCCCTCTCCCATTGGATACAATCCGCCAGGGTTTAATTTATATGGGGAAATCTCCCTCTCCCATGGATACAATCCCCCAGGGTTTTATTTATGTGGGGAAATCTCCCTCTCCCAGGGATACAGTCCCCCAGAGTTTTATTTATGTGGGGAAATCTCCCTCACCCAGGGATACAGTCCCCCAGCGTTTAATTTAAATGGGAAATCTCCCTCTCCCAGGGATACAGTCCCCCAGCGTTTAATTTAAATGGGAAATCTCCCTCTCCCAGGGATACAGTCCCCCAGAGTTTTATTTATATGGGAAATCTCCCTCTCCCAGGGATACAGTCCCCCAGAGTTTTATTTATATGGGAAATCTCCCTCTCCCAGGAATACAGTGCCCCAGAGTTTAATTTATATGGGGAAATCTCCCTCTCCCAGGGATACAGTCCCCCAGAGTTTTATTTATATGGGAAATCTCCCTCTCCCAGGGATACAGTGCCCCAGAGTTTAATTTATATGGGGAAATCTCCCTCTCCAAGGGATACAGTCCCCCAGAGTTTAATTTATATGGGAAATCCTCTCCCAGGGATACAATCCCCCAGAGTTTCATTTATATGGAAAATCTCCCTCTCCAAGGGATACAGTCCCCCAGAGTTTAATTTATATGGGAAATCTCCCTCTCCAAGGGATACAGTCCCCCAGGGTTTAATTTATATGGGGAAATCTCCCTCTCCAAGGGATAGTCCCACAGAGTTTAATTTATATGGGAAATCTCCCTCTCCAAGGGATACACTCCCCCAGGGTTTAATTTATATGGGGAAATCTCCCTCTCCCAGGGATAGTCCTCCAGGGTTTAATTTAAATGGGGAAATCTCCCTCTCCCATGGATACAGACCCCCAGAGTTTAATCTATATGGGAAAATCTCCCTCTCCCAGGGATACAGTCCCACAGGGTTTAATTTATATGGGAAATGTCCCTCTCCCATGGATACAGCCCTAAATGGTTTAATTTATATGGGGAAATCTCCCTCTCCCAGGGATACAGTCCCCCAGGGTATAATTTATCATGTTGGGCCCGAGTCCAAAAAGACCCACGAATGCATTATAGGGGTAAAATTAAAAAAACAAATTCCCCCCCACCATCCTGAACAAAAAAGCAAAATACACACACAAATATGCATTGGTCTCTATTTGAAGCAAATATGAAAGATCATTGGTAAAAACGTTTTTATAATAAAGTTATTGCAAAACAAAATCATGAAAGACAAATAAGACCCATGAATGCATCTGAGGGTTAAAAAAAATACAACACTAAAAACACGTCCTGGCGAGGGTCTGCAATCTCCGATTACTCTTTGTTGTTATTAGTTTGCAAGGATAATAATCAAACCGCCAACTTCCCAGACTCAGAACAGGTGCTTCATCTGAACCACAAAGACACGTTTGACAAGGCCTCGTGTCAGGTGTGCTTATATCTTCTTTATTTATTCGACATCCTACAGACGTCAGTTCACGACCTGTGCATCATCCTGCTGGACATATCCAACAAATAAAAAGGGTATAAATGTAGTGCCAGGTCACACTTTGTAGATGGCAATGCCACCACAACTTCACAAGTGCAACTTGGGATGGGTACCGGTCCCAATATTCTACCTATGAAACAAACACCACCTCCCACGTTCCCTAAAATGAATATTCAAAAATAATTAACAACTGTCACTTACAGAATCACTCAAACAATACACTCTTGGTGGGTATTCATGTTTTCATATTTTCATGAAAAAACAAATACATTTTACTTTGTATGAAACTTAAGAACAAATGATAAAGTTCAGGGCGTTGGTAGAATAGGTCAAAGGAAGTTTTCTCCCATTTGAACTGTTTCATCTGGGTTTGATTGCAGATCTGACTCAGAACATGGATTTATGGTTCGGAGGTAGGGTAGTGCATCATGTGGAGTGGTGCATCATGTAGAGGAGTGCATCATGTAGAGTAGTGCATCATGTAGAGTGGTGCATCATGTAGAGTAGTGCATCATGTAGAGTGGTGCATCATGTAGAGTGGTGCATCATGTGGAGTAGTGTATCATGTGGAGTGGTGCATCATGTAGGGTAGTGCATCATGTAGAGTGGTGCATCATGTAGAGTAGTGCATCATGTAGAGTGGTGCATCATGTAGAGTAGTGCATCATGGAGAGTAGTGCATCATGTAGAGTGGTGCGTCACGTAGGGTAGTGTATCACGTAGTGTGGTGCATCATGTAGTGTGGTGCATCATGTAGAGTAGTGCATCATGTAGAGTAGTGCATCATGTAGAGTGGTGCGTCACGTAGGGTAGTGTATCACGTAGGGTGGTGCATCACGTAGAGTGGTGCATCATGTAGAGTAGTGCATCATATAGAGTAGTGCATCATGTAGAGTGGTGCGTCACGTAGGGTAGTGTATCACGTAGGGTGGTGCATCATGTAGAGTGGTGCATCATGTAGAGTAGTGCATCATGTAGAGTAGTGCATCATGTAGAGTGGTGCGTCACGTAGGGTAGTGTATCACGTAGGGTGGTGCATCATGTAGAGTGGTGCATCATGTAGAGTAGTGCATCATGTAGAGTGGTGCATCATGTAGAGTGGTGCATCATGTAGAGTAGTGCATCATGTAGTGTGGTGCATCATGTAGAGTAGTGCATCATGTAGAGTGGTGCGTCACGTAGGGTAGTGTATCACGTAGGGTAGTGTATCACATAGGGTGGTGCATCATGTAGAGTAGTGCATCATGTAGAGTAGTGCATCATGTGGAGTAGTGTATCATGTGGAATGGTGCATCATATGGAGTAGTGCATCATGTAGAGTGGTGCGTCATGTAGAGTAGTGCATCATGTGGAGTAGTGTATCATGTGGAATGGTGCATCATATGGAGTAGTGCATCATGTAGAGTGGTGCGTCATGTAGGTTAGTAGGTTAGTGCAGCCATCACATAATCCATGAAAGTTAGTGCAGGTGTCATGTAATCCATGAAAGTTAGTGAAGGCATCACGTAATCCATGAACGTTAGTGCAGCCATCACATAACCCATGAAAGTTAGTGCAGCCATCACATAATCCATGAAAGTTAGTGCAGGCGTCACGTAATCCATGAAAGTTAGTGCAGGCATCACGTAATCAATGAAAGTTAGTGTTGGCATCACGTAATCCATGAAAGTTAGTGCAGCCATCACATAATCCATGAAAGTTAGTGCAGGCGTCATGTAATCCATGAAAGTTAGTGAAGGCATCACGTAATCCATGAAAGTTAGTGCAGCCATCACATAATCCATGAAAGTTAGTGCAGCCATCATGTAATCCATGAAAGTTAGTGCAGGCATCACATAATCCATGAAAGTTAGTGCAGGCGTCACGTAATCCAAATCAATTACAATTAAGTGAAACCCATGAGTTTCCATAGTTATAGTGCTTTGTGCCAGAGCTAGAGTTTCACGACATCCCGTAAAGGTGAGAATGAGTGAATTTCCGTGACACAGGACATAAGGGACTTGATGATGAACCCACATCAGAGTGTTTGCCGCCAACACTTTGGCAAGGCCAGGGAGCGGAGGGAGCACAGGACACATGATCCCGCGGTCAGTCGCCCGAATGTCTCTGTACGATAAAGCGATAGCGGAAAAGGTCATTGTACACAAACAAAACATTGTACACAAACAAAGGACAAACGTGCATCAGCAACTTTCACCCAGGACGGTGAAACCCTCTTTTTAAAACTTTCATCGGCTTTCAATCACTGAGTAGTTCTCGTTGTTGCTATGAATCGTTGTTTTCATTGTTTTTGTTGTTTATGAATCCTTCCAATCTTGTGATGATGAAATTTGTCATTATTATACAATTCACAAGTATACCACACAAACATACCATGATACCGTTCACAAGTATACCACACAAACATACCATGATACCGTTCACTAGTATACCACACAAACATATCAAGATACCGTTCACTAGTATACCACACAAACATATCAAGATACCGTTCACTAGTATACCACACAAACATATCAAGATACCGTTCACTAGTATACCACACAAACATATCAAGATACCGTTCACTAGTATACCACACAAACATACCATGATACCGTTCACTAGTATACCACACAAGCATATCAAGATACCGTTCACTAGTATACCACACAAACATATCAAGATACCGTTCACTAGTATACCACACAAACATACCATGATACCGTTCACTAGTATACCACACAAACATACCATGATACCGTTCACTAGTATACCACACAAACATATCAAGATACCGTTCACTAGTATACCACACAAACATACCATGATACCGTTCACTAGTATACCACACAAACATATCAAGATACCGTTCACTAGTATACCATAAAACCCATTCGAAATCAAACAATGATCGCATTGACAAACTAGAACAGCACTCGGTAGAGCGCACACCTCCACCTGGCTGAACAGTCTATGGTTTCTATTCCACTGATAGGCCGGATCCGGATTCGGACCTGAACCAGAATCTAATCGGCTTGGTCTCGTCACCAAACCAACTCGTCCACCAAGTTTATTCATAACTCCTGCATAACCTTTTGAAATATCATGTTATTTTGTCGCTTTTCGCTCTGTTACTCAATGGGGAAGAATCATGAAAAAATTAAATAATTCTCATATCCGAATCCATATTCAGATCTTCACCAAAATCGAATCGATTCGGTCTTGTCACACACACAACCTGTCCACCAAGTTTCGTCAGAATCTGTCCACAACTTTTTGAGATATCATGTTCACAAACAAACAGACAGACAGACAGGGGTGAAAAATCGACAAAACAGACATGGTCCATTTGTCTATCGATATATAATCACAAAACGGGCCCACCCACCTTATGGCGGAATTAATGCCTAAAAATGTAAAATGGTGAAAACAATCGCGATGGAAGGCCTGTCATGTGCTCTCATACCAGGAGCGGCGCTACATGGTACACTGGTGCAGTGTCTTCACACCACATGCCTTTTTCACATTTTGGGTTACAGCTTTAATTTGACATGGATTTAATTGAGATTTTTGTCACTAATCTACACACAATACACCACAATGTCAAAGTGGAATATATTTTTTAGAAGTTTTCTCAAAAAAAAATAAAAATACAGAAATGTCTCATTTACATTAATATTCAACCCCCGGAGTCAATACTTCGTCTTTCTGTATCAGTTTTGCACATCTGGATTTGGGCAGTTTCTCGCATTCTTCCTTGCAGGTTTGCTCAAGCTTTACCAAGTTTTATGGGGAGCGTCGGTGAACAGCAATCTTCCATCTTGAAATCAAAAACAGCAATCTTGAATCAAATTCTCAATCGGATTCAGGTCTGGGCTTTGGCTGGGCGACTCAAGGACTTTGACGTTCCTGTTCTGAAGCCATTCCAGTGTTGCTTTTGCTGTATGATTGGGGTCATTGTCCTGTTGGAACGTAAATATGCACGTTGGAATATGCTGGAACGTAAGGATTTGCCTGTATTTGGCTCCATTCATTGTTCCCTCTATCCTTACAAGTCTTCCAGTCCCTGCTGCTGAAAAGCATCCTCATAGCATGATGCTGCCCACACCATGCTTCACGATAGTGTGATGATCTGTACTCAGTTTCTGCCCGACATAGCGCTTTGCATTCAGTCCAATATTTGTCTCGCTTTGCAATTTTCGTCTCATCAGACCACAGAATCTGTTGTCTCATGCTCTCACGGTCTTCCATGTGCCTTTTTGCAAACTCCGGGTGTGCTGTCATGTGCCTTTTTGCAAACTCCGGGTGTGCTGTCATGTGCCTTTTTGCAAACTCCGGGTGTGCTGTCATGTGCCTTTTTGCAAATTCCAGGTGTGCTGTCATGTGCCTTTTTCTCAGAAGCGGCTTCCGTCTGGCCACTCTCCCATAAAGCCTAGATTTGTGAAGGGCTGTAGAGACTGTTGTCCTTCTGGGAGGTTCTCCCATCTTAGCCAAGGAACTCTATAGGTCTGTCAGAGTGGTCATTGGGTTCTTGGTCACCTACAGTCATGTGAAAAACTAAGTACACCCCATGTAAAGTTTTGACTTTTTCAACGTACAGCTATTTGATCTTCATTTCAACAATATTGATAGATAAAGGTGATATAATATAACAAATATTATATGAAACATTTACATTTTGTAGTCCATTGTATAATTTAAATAAACATAAATGCAAATTTCGCATGTGGAAAAAGTAAGTACACCCTTGGCTCTAATAGGTGGTATTGCCCTCTTTGGCAGAAACAACCTCAAGTAGGCGTTTCTTATAACTGTCTACCAGTCTCCGACATCGACTGGGAGAAATTTTTGCCCACTCCTCGATGCAGAATTCTTTCAGCTGTGCGATGTTTGAGGGGTTTCTTGCATGCAGAGCTCGTTTCAAATCCCCCCACAACATCTCGATGGGATTTAGATCCGGGCTTTGACTTGGCCATTCCAGAACCCTCCATTTCTTTCTTTTCAGCCATTCCTTGGTGGATTTACAGGTATGTTTAGGGTCATTGTCATGTTGCAAGGTCCACCTTCGGTTGAGCTTCAACTTTCTGACAGATGGCCTCACATTATCCTCAAGCACCCTCTGGTACAATGAAGAATTCATAGTGGATTCTATGATGGTGAGCTGCCCAGGCCCTGATGCAGCAAAGCTGCCCCAAACCATAATATTCCCACCACAATGCTTTACAGTTGGTATCAGGTTCTTGTGGTCAAATGCTGTCTTTGGTTTTCGCCAAACATGTCTTCTGGTACTGTGGTCAAATAGCTCTCCCTTTGACTCATCTGTCCAGAGCACATTGTTCCAGAAGTGCTGGTCTTTGCCTAGGTGTTCATTGCAAACTTTAGTCTTGCCCTGATGTTCTTTCTGGACAGCAAAGGTTTCCTCCTGGCACACCTCCCATGTCGATCAAATTAGTGCAGCCTCTTTCTAATGGTGGACTCGTGCACTTTGACATCAACAGTGGCAAGAGCTACCTGTAGGTCCCGTGATGACATTCTGTGGTTCTTCGAGACTTCTTTCAGTATCTTACGGTCTGCTCTCGGGCTGAACTTGCTGGTGCTGCCTGGCCTGAATAAGTTGGTAGTTGTTTGGAATCTTCTCCACTTGTAGATGATCTTCCGGACAGTCGAATGATTGATTTCAAATTGTTTGGAGATCTTTTTAAATCCCTTCCCAGACTCGTAGGCATCTATAACCTTCTTTCCGAAGGCCTCAGAGAGCTCTTTTGATCTAGGCATGGTGACGCCGCACACTTCAACAACAAAGAGCAAACCAAACTAAATGTCTGAGGTTTAAATAAGACAGGTTCCTCCAAGATCCTCTCTAACGATGTTCTAATCATTTGCACATGAGCTGGTGCACCTGATTCTAATTTTAGGTATTTGAAGTAGTGATAAATGTAGGGGTGTACTTACTTTTTCCACATGTGAAATTTGCATTTATGTTTATTTAAATTATACAATGGACTACAAAATGTAAATGTTTCATGATATTTGTTATATTATATCACCTTTATCTATCAATATTGTTGAAATGAAGATCAAATAGCTGTATGTTGAAATATGTTGAAATAGTCAAAACTTTACATGGGGTGCACTTACTTTTTCACGTGACTGTACCTGTCCCAAGTCCTTCTTGCTGGGTTACTCAGTTTAGTCGGACATCCTGCTCTATGAAGATTCTGGTTGGTTCCATATTTTTTTCATTTCCTAATGATGTAGCTTACTGTGCTTTTGGGAACTTTCAACACTCTAGGAATTGTTTTACACCCTTTCCCAGATCTATACCTCTTCACAATTCTATCTTGGAGTTCTACGGACAGTTCCTTGGATTTCATGGTAAAGTTTCTACT
The DNA here is from genome assembly GCF_964187855.1 of Myxine glutinosa. Lineage (NCBI taxonomy): Eukaryota > Metazoa > Chordata > Myxini > Myxiniformes > Myxinidae > Myxine > Myxine glutinosa. The sequence goes on from NC_136270.1 coordinate 55,471,223, forward strand.
CATCCGGATCTGTAATATGTGCTACGGAATGGTGTGCTATGTGGATCGATTGCGATCAAAGATAATTTATTGTGTTTGGGCCATACAGCATTCAGGTAAACAATGATCCCAAAAAGCAGAGAATCGATTAATATTCCACTCGATAAGTAATTAATCGCCCATTCAACCTTTTCTTAAAATGTATGAAATCATTTGCAAGGAAAACTGCTTTGTAATCCTTTGTGAGTTTATACACAACTTTAGATTTTTTTTGAGGCTGCCACTGCAGATGAGGATATGACCCCATTCCTAGAGAGCACAGTTGTATAGAAGAGTTACGCACAATGGAGGACAACAGAGCCATGTGTATCGCAGGTAGCTTCAACTTCAGGTGCAGTACACACAGTAGTAATATGCCCAGGAAAGTGTTTGTGCCAAAGTCCTGTGTTCTATGCAAAACACCCGGGAATCTTACAACACGCACAATCTGCCGAGTCCTGTTTTTTACGGGACAATGACAAACAATTCATTGGTCGATCCAGACTAGTTTCTGGTGATGACTGTGATGCTGATTAGGCTATAATGTCTGATGGGTACAACGTCGCTGCACAGGTGTCTGATGACTGCGATCTTTCAGCCCACCATTTTGAGTGCGCCCTGCCGAGTCGTAGAGTGAATGTCGTCCAATCTCTGGTTTTGAACACGTTCTACCAGCACCATCCTGACGCACTTACACTTCTCACCGAGGCCACGACCAATTTGATCCCTGCTTCCACTGCTAAGGCCTGCAAAACAGCCCTTTCTCTCAGGTACTTTTCCAAGTATTTCCAGCTTGTTTTAGAAGCTTTGTGAGCCATTTTAGGTCAAAATCCATATCTCCCTCACACAACATACTTACCGATGCTCTAAATGCAGCCATTTCCTGGGGTTTGTGCATATGCGTTCCGAGCATTCTGGGGCAGAATCCATCATTTTGAAAGTCGCGTATTTGCCGTGCACAGTTACTCCTTTATTCCTTATCCCTTCCAAAACTGAATACAATTCCTTATCCCTTCTCCTTTTCAATATCCCCAAAACTTGTCTTTGTGGTTCATTTTGAGTGCGCTCTGCCGAGCCGTAGAGTGAATGTCGTCCAATCTCTGGTTTTGAACACGTTCTACCAGCACCATCCTGACGCACTTACACTTCACACCGAGGCCACGACCAATTTGATCCCTGCTTCCACAGCTAAGGCCTGCAATCTCCCAATCCATCTAGCCCCTCAGATGGTTTGGCAAGCGGATGGTGTTACCCCTCTCAATGTCATCATTGAGGTACACTGGAACTTGTCGAGAGGGAGCCTCATGATCAGACTTGATGCCTTGGTTGTCAAGAAACTTGATGTGGGAGTGCTTTTTTTTCTATACTAAGTCGAGGCTCGTGTAAGAGCTAACACATAAAACATATAATAAAGGGAGCGGGAGACTAGAGAGGGAGAGAGAGGGGGTTGCACAACAACAGTAGAGAACAGGGACATCGGGAGATCTGTGGAAGGGAGAAATTTTTTGGAAGTGATTCTTCACCATTGACTAATAGGGCTAAAATCGATATATAGCACGATATCTCAAAGTTCTGGATGGATTCGGATGAAACTTGGTGGACAGGTTGGGTGTGTGACAAGGACAAATCTATTCGATTTTGGTGAAGACCCAAATCCAGATACGAGATTTATTGAACTTTTAAATGATTCTTCACCATTAGGGGGTTAGATCACACCCCCAATGAATTTCCCGCATCAAAATCTGCACTCATCAAGGGGTTAGAGTTGGGGTTAGGATTACTTACACGATCTTTCTCTTATATCGCTACATCGAATTTGTTTACTTGAGATACATAAAAGAGCTTCATCGATTTCCCCTTGACCGATCAGGGCAGGGTTACTGATTCGCAGCCACAGTTTCCTCTTGCGCAAACATCACATATATCTGCACCTCTCTTGACATGCTGCGCTGCACTATCCTCTTCCTCTTCTTCCTTCCCTCCTCCCCCCCCAACCCCCTCCACATCATGTGATTCCCGGGACACACGTGGGCCGCTGACTCACATGCAGGCGAGCAATAAAAAAAAATTTTTTTAACCACCTTTTGAGGCCATTTTTCCCCGCAAGCGGGGGTTGGCCTTTTTCGGGAACCGTGGTTGTTGTTGTTTTTCGGTCCCCTTTTTGAAGCAATGTTTTACGGCTGGATGCCCTTCCTGACGCCAACCCTTTTTGCCGCCTTTAACGACAAACAGGGAATTACCAGTGAACTGGTCCTCAATTAGCCGACCTCGGAAGGATGACAGGCTGAGTCAACCCCCCTGGCGTTAATTCAGCGATCAGACCGGGATTCGAACCCAGGATCCTAGGATCCTAAGCTGGCACCCTAGCCGCTAGCCCAACACCAGGGCAGGCGAGCAATAGGTCGACAATATTCCTCAACTTCTTCTTCTTCCTTTGCCTACCCTTTCTTGTCGAATTTCTCGGTCAAATGAGATAAGACCAAATGTACAAGAGGTTCTGTACACGCTAGGGGTTAAAACTGTTCTTTGTGACACTGCATTGACCCTGTTCTTTGTGACACAGCATTGACCCTGTTCTTTGTGACACTGTTCAGTTAAAACTGTTCTTTATGACACTGCATTGACCCTGTTCTTTGTGACACTGTTCAGTTAAAACTGTTCTTTATGACACTGCATTGACCCTGTTCTTTGTGACACTGTTCAGTTAAAACTGTTCTTTATGACACTGTTCAGTTAAAACTGTTCTTTGTGACACTGTTCAGTTAAAACTGTTCTTTATGACACTGCATTGACCCTGTTCTTTGTGACACTGTTCAGTTTAAACTGTTCTTTGTGACACTGTTCAGTTAAAACTGTTCTTTATGACACTGCATTGACCCTGTTCTTTGTGACACTGTTCAGTTAAAACTGTCCTTTGTGACACTGTTCAGTTAAAACTGTTCTTTGTGACACTGTTCAGTTAAAACTGTTCTTTGTGACACTGTTCAGTTAAAACTGTTCTTTATGACACTGCATTGACCCTGTTCTTTGTGACACTGTTCAGTTAAAACTGTCCTTTGTGACACTGTTCAGTTAAAACTGTTCTTTGTGACACTGCATCTTTGTGAAGACGTGTTTGTAAATATGTGCCTTTGATAATTACCTATAAGCTTTCCAAAGCTGATCAATCATCTGTTTCCTCCATTGGTTAGATATAATACGTCATAAGTAGATGGGAGGTTGTATCCCACTGGTTCGCAATGATAGACTAGCCGACAATCCACTTATGGTCCTGCTCGGCCGTACCTAATTAATAGATCAGGGTGGGGCGTCAAGAGCACGGTTCCCCATCTGGGGAGCGGGAACCCGACCAAATTCATTCACTTTAGACACTCCGTGGTTGCTTAGCAACCCATCATGACACGGAGTTATCTGCGGCTCATCAGCGTCAGGGTCAATGGTCGGGAAGCGGACCGAGAGAAGTCACTCGTGACCTGGCCAGCAAGCACGTCCTTCCCATCACGCCCATAAATGTTCTTCCCATCGGTGTTCATTCCAGATACAGTGTCCATTCACTGGTGGCAATCCGTCTGGGGTCTGTCCCAGCACGTGCCCGCCCATTTGGGCTTTCCACCAGCCCACGTGGTAGGGAGTTTGCAGGATGAGCTGCTGTCCATTCGGGGAGCTGAGAAAGTTCTCCAAGTCTTTCGTTGTGCAGAAGTACAGCCCTTTCTCTCAGGTACTTTTCCAAGTATTCCCAGCTTGTTTTAGAAGCTTTGTGCCTCCTCCTCGACCTTGGCCTCGTACTCGTCCCTTCGCTCCTGCCTGGCATGGCTCTGAAGTACTCCGCCGCAAGGCTTCTTCTGCTCAATACCCGCTCCACCCCATCATGCATCTCTGCCATCAAATCAAATGGACTCCTCCGACGACCCAGGTACATTCACCGTGGCTCCGGTCGCAAGTTTGTTTATTTGCAATCAGGTCACTCCATCCCCGTCCTCTGGTCGGCTCAGCGCACTCTCACTCTTCGTCCCAGCGCACCTGGTCACAGCAACCCACACGATCGCACCTCTTGCCTACGAACCCTGGCTAAATCACCTGAATTCATCCCTGCTGTTCAAAACAACATCAAGCTCACCCTGTTCAACACCCGGTCCCTCAACAATAAATGCCTCATCCTGAACGAATACATCCTGGATAACAAACTGGACTTTCTCTGTCTCACCGAAACCTGGCAACAACCTCTGGACTACTACACACTCAACCTCACCACACCCAATGGATATTCCTACGTCAATAAACCACGCTCGGAGGGCCGAGGTGGTGGAATTGCCGTTATCCACCGTCAAGACATCAAGACCAACCTCATCTCCATCTCATCTGCTCCATCATTTGAACACCTGGCTTTAAAACTCTCTGGTCACACGCAGTCAGTCATGGCTGTCGTCTACCGCCCTCCCAAACCACACCCATCATTCCTGTCTGACTTCTCCTACTTTCTGACCCAGCTATGTTCCCTCTCCCCCTCAATCCTCCTCCTTGGTGATTTCAATATCCACATGGACTCCACTGACTCCACAATAACCACTGACTTCACTGATTTACTCACCTGCTTTAACCTCACTCAACATGTCGACTTTCCTACCCATATCCGTGGTCACATTTTGGACCTTGTCTGCTCCACTGGATTAAATTTGCACCATCTCTATGGCTCCGACCTCACCCTCTCTGACCACTTAGCCATCACTCTGACCATCAACATCCCCGCCCCAACACCAAGGCATTATCGCACAATCAACTTCCGTAAGCTAAACGCTCTTTCACCTACCTCATTCTCATCCACCCTCTCTGAAAAAATGTCCACTTCTCCCTTCATTGACCTCCACACCCCTTCCGACCTCACTGACTACTACAACCACACTCTCTCCTCCTGCCTTGACCAGCTTGCGCCTGTAAAAACCAAAACAGTTTCTTTCACCCATTCTGCTCCCTGGTTTACCCCTGAACTCCACCTGATGAAAACTCGTGCTCGCCAACTTGAAAGACTCCGCAATAAAACGGGTCTCACAGTTCACTCCCAAGCCTACAAGGACCACATACAACACTACAAAGATGCCCTCTCCCGCGCCCGCTCTGCCTACTACTCTCAAATTATCCACTCTGGCTCCGGAAACCCAAAAGCACTCTTCTCGACAATAAACAAACTCCTCCGCCCCCTGAACACCACCACCCAGTCATTCACAGTAGACAACTGCATCTCCTTCCTCTCTTTCTTCCAACGCAAAATTGACAACATCTACAACAGCTTGACCACCGCCGCACCCGCTCCCCCTCCAACCACCTGCCCCCCCTTGTCCTGCCATCCCCTGTCTCGGTTCTCCCCAATCTCTCCTACTGACCTCTCTGAACTCCTCATAGGAATGAAAACTGCCACCTGCACTCTTGACCCCATCCCCTCCAGCTTTGTCAAAGCCTCCCTCCCTGCTCTCTCTCCACTTATCATTGCAACAATAAACTCCTCCCTGTCTACAGGCATCGTCCCACCTTCCCTCAAAATTGCTGCTGTTACCCCCATTCTAAAAAAAACCTGGTCTAAACCCTGACACCCTAAACAACTTCAGACCCATCTCCAACCTACCCTTTCTGTCAAAAGTTTTGGAACGCGCTGTAGCCACTCAACTCAAACATCATCTCTCTGCCAATAACTTGTATGAAACATTCCAATCCGGATTCCGCTCCAACCACAGTACTGAAACTGCTCTCCTCAAAATCACCAACGACCTTCTCCTCTCCTCTGACGCTGGCAACCTCAACATTCTCGTCCTCCTCGACCTCAGCGCTGCCTTTGACACCATCGATCACACTATCCTCCTCACCCGACTTGAATCCACCTTTAACGTCACCGGCACTGCCCTCTCTTGGATTAAATCATACCTCTCTGACAGATGCCAGTTCATCTCCATCAATAACTGCAAATCCCCCACTGCTCCCCTCCCCCAAGGTGTCCCCCAAGGTTCAGTTCTTGGCCCCCTCCTCTTCATCCTTTACCTGTCCCCGCTCGGTCACTTAATCCGCCGTCATGGTCTCCAATTCCACTGCTTCGCCGATGACATCCAGCTTTTCATCTCCACCAAGTCCGTCTCCACCGACACCCACTCTATCCTGACAAACTGCATCACTGAAATAAAATCCTGGCTTCAAATCAACTTCCTCAAGCTTAACTGTGATAAATCTGAAATAATCATCATTGGCCCAAAAACGCTCACAAAATCCACCCATAACTTTGCCCTCAACATCGACGGTATCCCAGTATCCACCTCCCCTCACATCCGGAATCTTGGCGTCAACTTTGACCAAACCCTTTCCTTCGACAAATACACTAAACAGATCACAAAGTCAGCCTTCTTTCACCTGAAAAACATTGCCCGTCTCCGCTCATCCCTCTCCTCCACGGCTGCAGAAACCCTCATCCACGCCTTCATCACCTCCCGTCTGGACTACTGCAATAGCCTCCTCTATGGTTCACCCTCAAAAATCACCAATAAACTCCAATACATTCAGAACTCCGCTGCCCGTCTACTCACTCATTCCCGGACCCGTGACCACATCACCCCCGTCCTTTACAAGCTTCACTGGCTCCCCATCCCCCAGAGAATCCAGTACAAAATCCTCCTCTTGACATACAAAGCCCTCCATAACCTGGCCCCATCCTACCTGGCTGACCTCCTCTCCAGACACACTCCCACCCGCAACCTCCGCTCTGCTGGTACCAACCTCCTGACCCCCTCCATCCGGACCAAATTCAGATCCTGGGGGGACAGGGCCTTCTCCATCGCTGCTCCCACCCTCTGGAACTCACTACCTCACACCATCAGAGACTCCTCCTCACTCACCACATTCAAAACATCACTAAAGACCCACCTGTTCAACGCTGCATTCAACATTCAACCCACAGCATTTAACCCCTGACTATCTCTTCTCCTTCTCCCTCCTTTTGCTTTAAATATTTCCCTATTGATTCTTGTCTTGTCTTTTTGATTCTTGTCTTATATATATGCCGTATATCGCTGCTGTTTGTTTTCTTGATTCTTGTCTTTTTGCAATTGTTGTTTTCATGTATTGTTATGCATTATGTTTTCCACTCTGTCAAAGCGCCTTTGGGCTTCTGGAAAAGCGCTATACAAAATAAATGAATTATTATTATTATTATTATTGTGAGCCATTTTAGGTAAAAATCCATATCTCCCACCCACAACATACTTAACGATGTTCTAAATGCCGCCGTTTCCTGGGGTTTGTGCACATGCGTTCAGAGCATTCTGGGGAAGAATCAGTCATTTTGAAAGTCGCGTATTTGCCGTGCACAGTTACTCCTTTATTCCTTATCCCTTCCAAAACTGAATACAATTCCTTATCCCTTCTCCTTTTCAATATCCCCAAACTGAATAAAATGTTTCTTCCTTTAAAATCCCTTTATAACATTTTTAAAACGCTTCAGAGAATGTATTCTAAAATGTTTTACTCTGCTTACTTCTGAGTCAGGAACAACCTTTCATTCTTCTCCTCTTCATCAAAATCTCTTCCTTTTCCTTTCCCCAAAACGTCTTCACGCCTGAACACTTAGTTCATCCAGCCTCCTCTTGTACCTACAGCTCAATTTTCCTTCGTGCCTTCAACCAAAAACATTTTTTTACCAACCCATCCATGAAGTCTGTCGCCATATATTCAGTTTGGGAATCCTGAGACATCAATTTTGCAGAGGTCGTGAGAAAGCTGAATGCCTCAATTCTGTGTTTGCTTCCAAATCTTGTCCCCAACCCCTCATTCTCAATAGCCATCCTTTCCTGTCGTACTCAACTGCTCCTAAACTCTGTATCTTTTGCACCTGAGAAGGTGGAGAAGGTTCTTTCAACCCACGACTCTGACTCTGCAACTGGACTGGACGGCATCAGCTCACGTGTCCTAAACACCTGCTCTGCTGCTCTTGCACATGCTCTATTCTTCTCACCCTGTCATTTGCCCTGGTTCATAATTCCATCTGCTTGGAAGCCAGCAAACATCATTGCATTGCAAAGACCAATGCCCTCAACTACATGCCCATCATCAGCAAGGTCATGAAATCCATCATCATAGTTGATATGAAATACTTCCTTTTTTCCAACAACCTCATCTCAGATCACCAATTTGGATTCAGACCAGGTCACTCTACCTTGGACCTGCTGCTTCTAATCACCCGACAATGGATGGAGGCCCTCAATGTCGGACATGAGATCAGGGACGTCTCTCTGGACATCTCTCATGCTTTTGATCTAGTCTGGTATCCTGCCATACTCTCCAAACTCTGCCTGTAGCATCCAAGGTCAACTCCACACATGGCTTACTGACTTCCTCTATTCTTGTAACCAACTATGGAGTCCTTTCATCTCCTTTCCCTGTCAAGGCTGGAGTGCCGCAAGGTGGTGTTCGAGGCCCATCCTATTCCTGATCTTCATTAATGATCTCTCTGAATCTGGAAAATACTCTATCTCTTTGCTGATGACTTCACCACATGCTGTGACATCCCTCATCCTTCAGACAGGCAACCTGCAGCCTCTTCCTTCTCTTCAGATCTTGACAAAAATCATAATCTGTTCAAACACTTGGAATATTTCTTTTAATCCTGAGAAATCTCACACTTTCACTATCTCTCTCGGAAAAGACCCTCTGGCAAACCCTCCTATCTACTTTCTTAATAATCCTCTCAAAGAAGTTCGGTCACTGAAACTCTTGGGTCCCACTCTCAGCCATGATCTTTCTTCGGCAAACCACACTTCAACATTAGGCCTCCAAAGCCAGCCACAGACTGGGAATCCTCCATCGTGGACTCCTTCCTTGGCACACCTATCCACCTACAAGGCTTTCATCTGCCCACTGATCAAGTACCTTCTTTTTTTTTTTTTTTTCTTTTTTTTTTGTATACAAGATCGAGGCTCGTGAAAGAGCGTAAGTACTGTTCTCCCCTCTGGGCTGGCTCCCATGCCTTACATCTTACTCAGCTTGACGCCATGGAAACCACGGTCTTCAATGTCGTTTTAATATCCCACATAGAAGGTGAGTTTATCGGCCTATCGCGATGCCATATTCGACAGGTCGGTGGTCTCTCTGTCTTCTTCCGCATCCTTTCTGGTCTTGCACCCTCTGCCCTCTCTGTGCTTTGTCCTGCCCAAGTATCTGCAGGATGCACACGGTCCACCATCAAACCCCTTCTAGTGAAACTCCCAAATGCAGAATCACTGCTCACCTCTACTCATTTGTTCCTCTTTTCCCCCACATGTGGAACCAACTTCCACATTCTCCTCAATCTCATTCTTCCCTTCAGGTCTTTAAGACAGCTGTTTATCATGGTCTCAGATCACCCCTTACCCCCAACTCCCTTCCAAACCATTTTTTTTTCTACACCGTTAAACCACCCCCACCCCACCCAAATGTTACTTATGTATCCATCTTGTCCACCCCTTGCGTTCTCCCCTACCCGAACTGCCCTGGACCACGACCTCTTCCCGGCTGCTTGTTCCTATACATCTGAGCTGGTACATTGCCTTGCATCAAATCAGCCGAGCTAGCAGGGGAGGATCTGGAGTGGCTGCTTCAGCGTCACCATGTTCAGAAGGTTCTGATAAATGGTCTTCCTCAGAACCAGAAACGTCATTATCCACACTTTCATCAGAGTCATCTAGGCCATGGAAAACAGTCGGGGGACTTCTGCTGCGTACTTCGCTACTCTTCTTCTGTTAGCCATTGTTCACTGCAAATAGAGTATTCCTAGTCTTTACAAGGACAACATCAAGTGTAAAGTGAGTCACATCAGGAGAACGAATTTAGGATAAGCTTACCCCTCCCCTCCCCCCCCCCCCCCCCACCCAGAATGAATCAGAGCACTGATGTTTCGGGCAGTCGGGTCATGGAATCTGTCACAGGAAAAGGGGATGATGATGGGAACGAGTAAGTGGTAGATGTGTCAAGTAGTAGATTTGTTATTGCCTAAAGTTCAGTTATAGACGTTGGGTGCTAATGTGTTATGATTTATATGATGTCTAAAAATGCTATTTCATAAAGTAAATAAAGGGTTTTTGCTTCGTTTTAGTTTTGGATGAGGAAAGGCTTAAAATGAGGTCATGCTGAACAAATTGTATACGTGTGCTTTTTTCGAGGCTGGTCGTAAAACCACGCCCACATGCGCTTGTTTTAGCGTAATGCTAGTAGAATGACATGATCGTTAACCATATATATTTTGTTTTAATCTCAGCAACGCATGACTCTGTATAAACATGCTTTGGATTACTCATGTACACAAACCCATATATATATGGGTTTGTTTGGCTAAGCATACACTCTCCTCATTGTGAGTTACATTTCTGTTTTCTCGGAGCCCAGAGAAACATTTGGTCCAAATGATAAGGACGGGCTGACTCCCCCGAATGATAACGGTGGGAGGAACCTCTCCCAGTGTTGTTTGTTCCCTCGGAGATTTCCTGATAAAACGTGTCCCTATATAAATGGACTGGGAATCAATGTGTTTTCAGGAAGGCTTGACGTGGCATGAGACTGGCTCTTGCTATAGATGTCTTGGCCTCCTCCGGATCTGTATAAGTTGGTTTTTAATAAAGCTGCGCCATTCCAGGCTATTGTGGACTTCTTTTGCAAACGAAGAGCTGATTCTTCACAGATGGTACCAGGAGTGGGGTGTCAACAGACGCGGAGGACGGGAAACGGAGCCCGATGGACAGGAGGAAGGCTGACCTGAGGCCGGCGCCGGCACGTTGATTTGATTAAAGGTGGGAGTTGTTTTATATCAGAGGGCTATTATTCCAAATTCGTACCTTCCTCCCTCGCGCGGGCTTAGTCTCCTTGTCTTCCGCGCTGTCTGCACTCGAACAGAAATTGTAAGTAGAGGCTCATTTAGGCCTCAGAATGGCGTAGCTTTGTTAAAGCCAGGATAAACAAGTAAGGATAAACCAGGAAGGACTTAACAGTAAGCTTAAAGTTACAGTTAGCACCAGGAGGGGAAAATGAGGTCGGACAGCCATATAGGTTGAAACCAGGTGGCCAAGATTTTTCCAGGAAGGAACAGCCCAGAGACAAGATGGGGTATGCCATTGCATGCCAGGGAACGAAGGGCTGTGGCTAACTTAGGTAGAACTTAAGAGGGCCATAGGAACATGGCCAGTAAAAGGATTTGCGCAGGATATCGGTGAAGATATCGGTGAAGATAACGTTCGGTAAGGGTAACGTTATAACTTAACAAGGGAGAGGGGAAAATGAGGTCGGACAGCCATATAGGCTGAAACCAGGTGGCCAAGATTTTTCCAGGAAGGAACAGCCCAGAGACAAGATGGGGTATGCCATTGCATGCCAGGGAACGAAGGGCTGTGGCTAAACTTAGACGGCCAAAGGGACATGGCCAGGAAGGGTGAAATGCGTAGGTACCAGGTAGGTTTGACAAGAAGGTAGTGACAACTACGAGGTCAAGCCAGGAAGCTCTAGACTAAGTTCTAGACAAGAGGTCCAGATAAAGCAGGCCAGGATCTGGTGGACAAGAGAAAATAAATAAGCTCACAGGAAATGGGCCAGGTGGCCACAGGGTGAGAAGGACAGGTTAGGTTTTGAAATATTGAAAATTGAAGCAGGAGCTGCATTGTAGGAATTTGAAGCTTCAGAGCCAAAGGAAGCAAGTTCAGGAAGCAAAGTTCAGGACAAAACAATTAAGGAGGTAGTTAAACAAGTAAAACAGCGAGTGATGCCGCTGGACCAGATACCAGACCAAGAACCCCCACCCCCCCAAGACCTGAGCTCAGTCCCGGGGCTCTAGGCAACACCCCCCCACCCCCCCAAGACCTGAGCTCAGTCCCAGGGCTCTAGGCAACACCCCAACACCCCGCCCTGCCTTCCCTTTTTTTCACCTCAACCAACCCCCGTCCAACCAGTCCCAAAAATCCTTTTCCTTGAATGAGAGACGTAACATGAATGAGCAAAGATTGTTTGGGAGTGGCTGGATAAAGGCATGATTTGAGTCGATCTGAGTTTCGCGCGAAGAATGGGAGACTCACTCGTATATGAATGAGGAATGAATGTATATTGGGATGTTAATTGACGTGTGTGTCTGGCCAATGTGTTTGTCTGTGTGTCAAGTGCAAAGCAGAGGGTTTCGGTGTGAAACTTTGTAAGCGATCTGCTCGACTTGGGGGAAATTCAGGCCGGGAATGTCCATTTTAACGTCTATCCGAGAGAACAGGCGAGGTCCTGAACTGAGTCCGGATTTTCATCTGTTTGGGAGTTGTTTGGGAAGCGAATTGATATAAATCGGGTCAGGAAAGCACCCGGAGTGCCCTTGTCGATCTACTGTTGATATGAAGCGGTTTCTTGGAGATGGTTGCAGAATTCGAATCAATATGTGTGTTTTACTTGAATCGAAGAGTTCATTCAATGGCAGATATTGTGGATTGTATGTGTGGGATGTATCGCTGAGGCAGCTCACCTTTGAAATTGGTGTCATATAGTGCATTTTGGGGTCGGGTGCGATGAGGTTGCTCAGAGTGCCGGCGATAACTCGCCCACTCTCAGAGGAAGTGTGTGCCCAAATGCATTGTGGGTCATTTCGACTTTGCTGGATGTCGGACGTTCACATGTCAGTATCTTGTCAGAATCTTCTTCTTCATGTCATGTCCTTCATCCTTCATCTTCTTGTCAGAATTAGACATGAGTCATGAGCCATGTCGGAATAGTGGCCGGCTGCGACATATATGCCAGGCAATGTCACAGGACGAATACGTTATTTAAGATGGATTTATAAGATGGATAGATGGATGGATTTATTTAAGATGGCTAAAATAAACGATTTCAAGACAGAGTAATTAATTTCCGGAGTCAAGTTCCAACAGGAAGTCTTGTTCATACAGTAAGGTACAGTGCGGAGTGGCGGCTGGAAGATGCATCGATGCATTTGTGTTGATCGATGCGGACACAGATTTAGTATGCTGGTAAGGTTGTTATTAAAACACATATGGGTCTGAGGGCAGATAATGTGGGACAAGCTGCCTCACGGGCGCTGCAGGGAGAGTATTTGGAAATTCAATAATTTGAACAGAAATGTCACGTTTTCAACAGAACGCTGATCCGAGGAAGGAGGACGGTCGAGGTTTCAACTGTCGGTATGTGGTGTGGCTTGTGCCAAGGTGTGGACGCGAGGAGGTGCGTTGATGAAGCGTTGTGCGAACGAGGAAGGATGTGCGATGGGCATTGTGAAGCACGCCTCGTACGGAAGGTCCTTGGACGAAGTGTGACGGTTGTTGGATTCGTAGAAGTTAGCATTATGCTATGTAGAGCCACATTAATGGTCATTTGTCCATTGTCGCCGGACTTGCATTACTTGTGGGATAATAAAGCGCTGGTTACCCCAATTTGAAGTTTGACCTTTCGAAGTTTATTTGACCTTTGTTCGAGATATGTAAGGGTAAGAGGTCAGAGGCAATTCACTAACCTTGGAAGAACGACAGGCGGAGTCAGTCTACAGGGTGTTGCTTTAACGATAGGATATATAGGACTTAAATCTGGAGAATATCGGGACATTATATTGTGGGTAAAACCAAAATCATGTACATAATTAGTGGACAGAGAATATCGAGTTTTTTGTTGTTGTGGAAGCGTCAGTCAGGTACAGTACGCTTGGAATTTAATTTAACCGGGTCGAGTACAGTGACGTGTTCGATCGAGCTGTGGGGATTTGAGATGGATTTGAGTCACGTTAAATGGAGGACATTTGTGAGGATGAAGAGATGCAAGTAACGTGGATTAAATTGTGGTATCACGAGTTGGGTGCCAGAGATATTGTGGTTATTATAACTCACTGAGTATAGGGGGCGCCGGGCGCACCGAGTACAGATCGGGTTGCATGATGGAGCACGCATGCATGGATTTTGGCTTTGCGAGGCTCCGGATAGAAATTGGCATTTCGATGCTGTGGATTATATTATGCCTGCCCGGAAAGGGGATGTCCTGTGCTGGGGCTGGCGACATGCCTCTGTTATTTGTCTGTCTGTCGGTCTGATTGTAAGTCTTTGGTACTGGGAGGGCTAATTGAGTGCTCAGGCGTCATTGTTCCATGGAGGCAGGAGCTGTGAGTCACAAAATGTAAATGTAACACAGAGAGATGAACAGGACAACAATGGAGTTTATATGGACGGGTTTGGGGATGCAACTTCGTCCGGGGGTTTTGGTCCAGCCTGCAAGGAGTCCAGGGGCTTGTTTTAGGGCTGGGTCGCCAAAAATGGGATGCTGTGCCCATCTGGATGTAAAATTATCCATCAAGGACGGGGAATAATGTGCAGTGTGATTGGGTAAGAGGTAAAGGCCATAAAACACCAACCCCATGAGGAACGAAATAAATGGAGAGATGTTGGGATCACATGATGGTTGGGATTGAAGAACAACCTACTGGGATTTCAAACCTGTGTTTGGGTCTGGGGCAACTGGGTGATGGGCAATAGTGTATGAGTGAGTAATTATGATCTGTTTAAGTGTAAGAGGCGGTGGAGAAGAAAGGGGTGATGAAAAGTTATTTGTTTTAGTGTGAAGTAGGTTGGTTGCTTATTTGTCACAGTAAGATGAGAGTTGTGTTTTTAAGCTTGGTCTTTGAATGAATTGTTGCTTGGAATGTGTTGATTGGAAAAGTGATTTCTGATCGCTGATCCGATCTGGTTTTGAATTGTTGATTTAATTTTGAATTGATTGGAGGTAATAAGGATTTGTGTTGATTTCCTGATTTGAGTTGATCTGGAAACAAAGACAGATGGGATTAATGTGTATATCAGGAACATTTTGGAAAAGAAATATGGATATATGACATTACTAAAATATAACCAAGCAATTGAGAGTTCTTGGGTTAATGGGATATAAATAAATGCATCTACAAGTTGATGGTTTATAAAAATTTAGGTCTGGATGATACTTAAACGATGAACAATGTTGGCAATATACAAAGAATGTGACTTGTTTTTTGGGGGGAAAACATGTGGTTTAAATTTGGTTGGCTAAGTTTTAAAGATGGAGATGTTTCGCAGAACTCTTATGATTATTTACATGAGTGGTGGACTATTCCATGGCGAAGCATTTTTCAGTTTTTATGATTAAGGTTTAAGGTCTTTATGATCTGTTTAGTGTATTTTTCAAAGGAGAGGGTTTTGGTCAATGATGATGCCAAGATTCCGGATGTGGATACTGGGAAACCATCGATGTTGGGGGGAATGAAGATTAATTCAGATTTAGCGTAGTTAAGTTCGAGGAAGCTGATCTGAAGCTAGAATTTTATTTCAGTTAGGCAGTTTGTCAGGATAGAGTGGGTGGTGGTGGAGCACGATTTGGTGGAGATGAAAAAGCTGGATGTCATCGGTGAAGCAGTGGAATTGGAGACCATGGTGCATTGGCTATGGTGCATGACGGATTAAGTGACCAAGGGGGGATAGGTACAGGACGAAGAGGAGGGGGCCAAGAACTGAACCTTGGGGGACACCTTAAGGGGGAGTGAATTGTGGTGATTAAGCTGTTGTAGATGCTGTCAATTTTGCTTTGGATGAATGGTCCAGGAAGGAAGGAGGGTGCAGGTGGCACCAGGTGTGAGTGCACAGGTGTGCACCAACAGGTGTGTGGAGCAAGGTGGTGGTATCCAGGGAGCTGAGGAGTTTGTTCACGTTGTAAAGTTTGTTTATTTAGTTTGTTTATTGTAGAGAAGAGTGCTTTTGGGATTCCGGAGCCAGAGTGGATAATTTGAGAGTAGTAGGTGGTCCATGTAGGCTTGGGGGTGAACTAATTTGGGTTTAATAGGCACAAGCTGGTCTAAACAGGGTGAGGAGGATGGCGTGATTGATGATGTCAAAGGAGGCGTTGAGGTGAGGAGGATGAAAATGTTGAGGTTGCCGGCATCAGAGGAGAGAAAAGGTCGCTGGTGATTTTGAGGAGAGCAGTTTCAGTACTGTGGCTGGAGCAGAATCCGGATTGGGATGTTTCATACAGGTTATTGGCAGAGTGGTGATGTTTGAGTTGAGTGGCCACAGCACGTTCCAAAACTTTTGACAGAAAGGGTAGATTGGAGATGGGTCTGAAGTTATTTAGGGTGTCAGGGTTTAGTCCAGGGTTTTTCCAGAATGGGGGTGAAGTTTCACGAGTTTTTGGGGAAATCGGTATGTGAAGCTGGATTAAGTTGGAACTGCTTGATGAGCCATGGAGATGGATTGGGTTTTGTTGTTGGTTGCCTGGGTGTTCGGTTGTTGCATTGCCAAAGGTTTCTGTGTGGTGGACACACTCGTTGGCTGTTGTCTTGTGTGACGTGGATGGAGATGTATGTGGCTGTGTGTGGCTGCCTGGAGGGGAAGGCGGCTACAGTGGTTGATATTGGTTGTGGGTTGTCCGGGGTGCTTCGATTTGCATAAGGGGTGAAGATTGGGATATTACATTATTTTGAGTAAGTATTGGCATGAGTAATTACAGAAGTAATTATGAGTTATTATGAGTAATTAGTGGTATGAGTATTAGTTATGAGTTCCAGGTGTTGAGCTAGTTATGCTAGTTATCCAGCTAGTTATGAGTAAGTGATTATTTTAGTAAAATCACATGTTTCGCTGTGTTGTTGATCTGGGGACAAGCTAGTTTGATGGGTACCCTGGGGTCTTCGGCGTGTCTATGTGTTTGGCTGTCTGTCACACCGGACTCTTGAATGGGTTTTCATGAGACGAATTTCAGACATAACAGTGAGAATCTATTTTGAGCGAATCACAGTGGGTGAGGAAAACATTGTGTGTGACCAGACACCAGAACTGACCAGAATTGAAATTGGAAGTAGACCAGGTTATTTCTATTATTTGTTTATTCGTGAAAATAAATAAATAATAGGGGGAGTTTAATGGAGGTTAATGGTGGTTTGTTTGTGTTAATGGAGGTTAATGGTGGTTTGTTTGTGTTAATGGAGGTTAATGGTGGTTTGTTTGTGTTAATTCTAGTTGAAACTCTCGCTGAAGTAATTTTCGTTTATTTTTATTTTTTTGATTCGATTTGAGAGTTGAGATGATTGATTTTTTATTAATTTTATAATTTTATTTTTATTGATGTTGGAAACAGGTAATGGGATGCTGAGAGAAGGATTGATGAAACTATGAATTGAATGAATTGAATCTATGAATTGGAGACCTGTAGACCAGGCGCTCCCAGGAGACTTGTGGACCAGGTGTTCCACCAGAGGAAAAAAGACCAGGTGTTCGTGGAGCACTTCACCTGCAAGAACGCCTTGGAACCAAGGTGGAAGGGACCAGTCCAGGTGTTGCTGACTACTTCGTGGATCCACGCCACGCACTGTAAGTTGGCCATACAAGCACCAGACACCACACCCCCAGAACACAGTAAGGATGGGCCTAATCATAGGTACAATACTATTGATAGCGACAGCAGCTAGGGGAAACTCCGATTCCAATAGATGCGAAAACGAAACCCGACACCTCACCGTAACATGGGGACAAAGAGTATCACTACCATGTTTCGAACAGAAAGCCCTGCACACAAATTGGGTGAACATAAATTGGCTAGCACTGTCGGCAGGGCCTGGACGCGTTGGCATGGTACTACAAAAGCAACGAGAGTTCCGGGAAGACGGGCAAGCTAGCATTAAGACCTTGGCCCAACCAGGATACAAATGGGGAACCCCTGATTTTAAGCTACAAACACGCACACGCCTAGGGAAAGACATGACCATGCAGGTCCGGTGCAGCGTCTGGACCCCTGGCGCGGCCGGTGGCGAAAGGAACTACATACCATGCATCGAATACATACTCACGCCACAACCCCAGAATAAGGCCCCAAAGAAGGGTGAAAACACATATTGGAAAGTGGCCAGGGGGGTGGCAACAATTCAAAATAGGACACACTGCTGGTCGTGCATGCGCTTTCCCCAAGCAGGCACCACAGGAATACACATGATAGTGCTACCTCTGTCCCTCAATGACCTCTGCTCACAACCTATCGATTCCCCATGTTTAGTCACCACGCTGGAAAGAGAAGGGGTTGACAACGGCAAGAGTTGCAATCGACAATTTAATTATCGCCCGTCAATGATTGCCCATGTGGCCGAGAGGCCTGCCCCCGTCTGGGTCAAACCACAGAAAGGGAAGGTCTGCCTCCAGGGTTCCGGCCACTTGCGTATGGGAGAATCAGAATGCGCCTACACTCTCCCCGGGAAGCTGGGACAAGGGAGCTCGGGGATTACATTACGAATAGTACTGCAAGATAAACGCAACCACAACATAACGGCTATAACATTCTCTAGGGGGGTTAGTAGGATTAATGGGGTGGTAAAGGGACTCCAGTGCTTATCCACCCACCTGGTCCCACCCCATGGGACAATGTTTATATGCGGCGACAAGGCTTACCCCTATTTACCAAATAATTGGGGGGGCACATGTTATCTGGGTTCAGTCCTTCCTGACGTTGAGATACTGGATGAGCTAGACCCAAAGTCCTTGGACAGGCGTTATAAGAGGTCAGTCATAAACGAAGATGGAACCACTAAACTACACGGGAGTCTATGGGAAAAGGTGTTTGGTTTCTTCTTCCCAGGAGCGGGCACAGTCATGGATAGTTTCCGGATAGACAAATTGGCTTTGGCCCTAGAAAAGGTGGCAAACGACACCGCTACGGCTCATGACATACTATTGGATCGATCGGATCGCGCGCGAAAATTCTTATACATTTAGCTGGCTCACTGACTGGTTCCAGGGATGGACGGGCACCATAGTGAAGTGGTTATTGACCGCACTGGCTGTGATAATCGGGGTAGTAATTTGGGGGGCACTAATGAAATCTCTAGTCCTCCTCTGTATGAGAAAGTATTTTACAGGATGGAAAGTGAAGAAGCCGCCGACAACAACTATGGCTCTGACCACAGAGGCCGTCGACCTGAACGGGTCCTTCAACAAGGCAGTTGCGACCGGCGCTCCAGAAAATTGTATTGAATTTTGTGACGACTGTGATACTTGTGTGGATCCCATGTGGGAACTGGCTGCTGCCTGTAACGGTGTATGTGATGACTGTGATACTTGTGCTATAAACCCCTTGCGTGTACTGGCTAACGCTGCTTATGTATTACAAGCGGACAGCTGCACGCCCCCTTCCGACCCAACTATGGATCTGATTGCGACACTGGGTCTGGCGGTCGAGGGACCCGACGTGGATATCCTAGACCCGCAAGCCGACCAGGCGCCCATGGGAGACTTTGACATAAAGGAAGTCCCTCTCTTTTCTTCAAATGTTTCGGATCTCTTTGATCCAAATGTTTCGGATCTCTTTGATCCAAATGTTTCGGATCTCTTTGATCCACATGTTGCGGATCTCTTTGCTTCAAGTGATTCGGATTCGGATTTTTACGCTCTGTACCCTGACCAGGAAATTGAGACACAAGATACTGACGACATTTTGTATTCCCCAGAACAGCAACACGTGAGGGACCTCATGGGCATGACCGTTGATTAACTTCGAAGATCTGCAAGGACTGCGTCTGCAAAGGGTGGGGGGAGCCAGTTCCGCAGGGGAAGTGATGCACCCTCTGGCGGAGCAGAACCTCATCTGGACCAGACGTCTTCGTTGTGGATCCGAAACGTTAATGGACTTTCATGTTCTGAGCCCTCAGGCTCCGAGCACGCACCACACGACACGTTCGCCAAATGCACGGGCGAGGCGCTTTGGGCGCACGATATGCCCTTGGGAGATACCCGCATTACACAATTATTTTTTCAATACCCGCATTACACAATTATTTTTCAATAAAGCCCGATGTGGCACGTTGTCTCTTAAGATACTTTGTCTCGACGAGACAAGAGGAAGGAATGTCAAGTAGTAGATTTGTTATTGCCTAAAGTTCAGTTATAGACGTTGGGTGCTAATGTGTTATGATTTATATGATGTCTAAAAATGCTATTTCATAAAGTAAATAAAGGGTTTTTGCTTCGTTTTAGTTTTGGATGAGGAAAGGCTTAAAATGAGGTCATGCTGAACAAATTGTATACGTGTGCTTTTTTCGAGGCTGGTCGTAAAACCACGCCCACATGCGCTTGTTTTAGCGTAATGCTAGTAGAATGACATGATCGTTAACCATATATATTTTGTTTTAATCTCAGCAACGCATGACTCTGTATAAACATGCTTTGGATTACTCATGTACACAAACCCATATATATATGGGTTTGTTTGGCTAAGCATACACTCTCCTCATTGTGAGTTACATTTCTGTTTTCTCGGAGCCCAGAGAAACATTTGGTCCAAATGATAAGGACGGGCTGACTCCCCCGAATGATAACGGTGGGAGGAACCTCTCCCAGTGTTGTTTGTTCCCTCGGAGATTTCCTGATAAAACGTGTCCCTATATAAATGGACTGGGAATCAATGTGTTTTCAGGAAGGCTTGACGTGGCATGAGACTGGCTCTTGCTATAGATGTCTTGGCCTCCTCCGGATCTGTATAAGTTGGTTTTTAATAAAGCTGCGCCATTCCAGGCTATTGTGGACTTCTTTTGCAAACGAAGAGCTGATTCTTCACAGATGTAGGATGGATGATGTCAGTAATTATGGATAACGACCACAACTCAGCAGTGGAAGGTCACGGAGAGCCATGTTTGGGGTCGTTCGACTCTAGGGGTCCCACGAATACCGTGGACCCCGGAGTTACCCAACTCCACACTTCTGTTTGTTTGCAAGTTCCAAAAATCTAACGTGCCAGGTCTCATGGGTCCAAGTTCTGACCCACGTGGCTGTGTTCCCCTTCTTCCCCCTTTCGTATTTCCGCTGCTCTTTCCTGCTCCGTTGTGTTATAGCTTTTCCATGAGACTCGATCATCCGTATCCCAAAACATCATTGGAAGTGGAGTGATGGAATGTTAATCATTCAGGATCGATTTTCACTTTCAAATCCCGATTTCCGGATTACATCTCTGTGCAGGATACTGATCATCGTGGGCAACACAACAAGATGTCATCCTAACCAGTGGCGTACCTAAGGTATGGCAGGTATGGCACGTGCCCTGGGCGCCACTTGAAGAGGGGTGCCACTGAGCAGTTTCTATTAAAGTCAGACAAGCCATCCTCGGATAGTGAAAAAAGAATTTTCTTCAGATGTATGATCTGTCTTTGATTATCATGGGTGAGAAGCACTAGGATGGCGAGATTGCTAACCCACTCATATAAATTATCAGGTAAAAATACAGTGCTGGGAGCTACATAACCACATACCTCACAGTACCACTGCTCAGTGCCAACTGGCAGTAAGACCATTCTCCTGCGCATACTAGGGAGGTAGTCTAGAATTTTGTGCAAAATCTGTGAAATTTAATGTTCTTATTAAAAATGACATTTCCTTATTTCAGAGCTTTGTGTAAGAAGACCATGAAACGTTTCTTCACGAAGATGAAGGAAAGTGGAGCTGAAGGACGGAAGAGACGAAAGTAGGAGACGGAGGAAGCCAAGAAGTCGAGCAAGTTCTTCATGCCCTTCTTTGAAAAGCCCGGAACAAGTTGTTCGACACATTCCATGGAGTCGCCTGCACCTGCTACAAATTTGTTAGAATCCGAAGGTGGATCAAGTACAAATGCGTCACAAGCCGAGGAGGAAGTCAAGTCAGATAAATCCGAGTATGACGAGATTAAAAGTGAGGCTGCCAGAGAGAACGTGGACATGACAGGAGGGGAAGACGATGGTGGTGGTGGTGATGTTGAGTTTATTGACGAGATTTTACCTGACGAGATTGAACCTGACGACACTGAACCTAGTGAACTGGATGGTGTCGAAGAGCCTCGAACTGTCATACCAGAAGTGATTGAACAGCATGACATTGCACTTCTGAAGTTCGACAAGGATACTGGAAAAGCAATTCTGCCTGACGCGTTGAGAACAGAAATAATAAAGCTGGGTTCGAAGTATTTCCAGAACAGTGAGGGGCCTTTCCTACCAACAAATAACCGCTCAATGAACAAAACTTGGTTCAAGAGGAAATTGGGAAATGGTCGTGGTGAGGCAGTGACTCGCTTATGGCTGGTCTATTCCCCTTCTAAAAAGTCTGCGTTTTGTATCTGTTGTCTTCTCTATTCCCGTTCCTGGTCAGACCATCAATCTTCATTTGAGAAGGAAAGTGGATTCAACCAGTGGAAAGCACCTGAAAGGATTAGTGTTCATGAAAATGCTAAGAATCATCGGGAGTGCTTCACACAGTGGAAAGAAATTTAGCTGAAAACAGAGGAGTTATTGACACAGAAACTTCAGTCACAGATTGAGAAGGAAAAGCAGAAGTGGCGTGATATCTTGACGAGAATCCTTCACTGCATAAAATTCCTTGCGATTCAGAACCTGGCTTTGCGAGGACACAGGGAGTCACTTCAGCTGGACGATGACTCCAATGTGGGTAATTTCCTTGGCTTACTGAAACTACTGGCCATCTTTGACCCTGTCATGAAAGAACACCTCACTCGTGTGGAAAGTCATCCTGGATCCACGTCTTATCTTTCACCGGGTGTACAGAACGAATTCATCCACATGATGGCATCCACTGTTCGCCAGAGTTTACTGAGAAGCATTCGTAAAGCCAAGTACTATGGTCTCATGTTCGACTCGACTCCTGATCAGGCACACCGTGAGCAGATGTCAGAAGTAGTGAGGTCCGTGGAAGTTGATTTTGAGAGGAAAACAGTCCGTGTTAGAGAGTCCTTCCTTGGTTTTATCCAGATAAGCCAGAAGGATGCTGAGAGCTTGGTTGAAGACATCTTGAAACAGCTAGAGAAGGACGAAATGGAGCTACAAGATTGTCGATCACAGTGCTATGACAACGCTGCTGTGATGGCTGTACACAGAAGTGGTGTTCATCAAAGAATAAGTGAGAAAAACAACCTGGCAGTGTTTGTGAATTGCGACAATCACTCCCTCAACTTGGTGGGTGTACATACAGCCAAGCAGGATACAATGATGGTCACGTTTTTTGGAACCATCGAAGCTCTCTACGTGTTCTTCTCTCGTTCAACACAGCGCTGGGAAAAACTCAAAAACGCCGTGCCTGTGGTTGTTAAGTCGGAGTCCGAAACCAGGTGGAGTGCAAGGAGAGAAGCAGTGAAGCCCGTCAACAAGTACCTTGAGGAGATACTTCAAGTTCTCCAGGACATGATAGACAATGAAAACGAGACCAGTGAAACAAGAAGTGACGCAAGGCAGCTGTATAACCGCATGTTGAGTTACGATTTTCTGACTTTGCTAGGATTTTGGAACAAAGTACTCATTCGCATTGACCGTATTCAAAAGAGGCTGCAGGATCCTAGCATGGACTTACACGATGCTGCCCTGGATTTGAAAGCCCTCCAAGATCATTTTGATGATGAAAGAGAAGTGTTGGTCAGTGAGTCACTCAAAGAAGGACTCGGTCTCTGTCAATAATGAAATATTGAAGTTGAAAGACGTCAGAGACGAAAGAAACGAATGGCTGATGATAACTCGAGAGACGCTGGGTTAACAGCCAAGGAGGAAATGGAAAGAGTCATGAAGGGAACACTCGACCCTCTTCACAGAGAAATGGATCAAAGGTTCGCTCGTTTGCACGACACCGACGCCAAGTTTGGGTTCCTTCTCGATGTCGAGGGACTGTGTTGCGGCACCGACAGCAACGACCTAAAGAAGAAGTGCGAAAATTTGGGCGAATTGTACAGCTCTGATGTTGATGGACAGCAGCTATGTGAAGAAATTTTGGATTGCAGAATGTTGCTATCAAGTCGGGCCAACATGAAAATACCAAGAGCTGAAGAGCTTCTCGAATTAATTGTTCAGTATGGAGATGAGAGCGTCTTCCCCAAACTTCGCATTGCTATTCAGATAATGCGAACCATCGGTTTCCATCGCCAGCTGTGAGAGATCATTCAGCAAGTTAAAACGAATACTTTCGTATTTGAGAGCCTCCATGGGTCAAGGCAGACTCTGTGATCTTGCTCTGCTGAGTGTAGAAAGAGAAGAAACTGAAAAAACTGACTTTGAGCACATCATAGACCAATTAGCATCAGTGAAAGCAAGGAAGGTGCAGTTGTAATTTTCATGTAGTGCCATAATTAGTTAATTAAAAGATTAACGAGCTTGACTTGTATTTTTGAGCTGATTTTATGGTAAAGTTATCTAAAAGATGGGAGTCAGATGTTTGGACAGGGGCGCAATTTCAGTGCTTGCCATAGGCGCTATTTTCCGTAGATACGGCCCTCATCCTAACTGCCGTCCGAGTTCCGGTCCAGGGCTGCATCATGGAGCACGTCATTCTCCACAAGGAAATGGAAAGTTTTCGTGATTCTGATGGAAAACTGAAGGGAAATCAATTTCCCATGAGTGATTCGCAATCGTCGGGCCCAAATGGGCCTGTGCCTTGAAATTTCAGATTGCAGATAGACATTGTTGGGAAGCCATATTTGTACCATTGGCGATACATCCGGTAGACAAGTTGGGAAGTGATCTGTGGTTTAAAGGATCGTTGGTCAGGACCAGTACTCAGCTTCGCGATGGTGGTATAGTGGTGAGCATAGCTGCCCCTCACGGAGCGATGGTGGTATAGTGGTGAGCATAGCTGCCTTCCAAGCAGTTGACCCGGGTTCGATTCCCGGCCATCGCATGTCCTTTTCCTTTTCCCTCTAATAAGAGGGATATTAGTTGTTCCAAACGTTGTGACGTTCGATGGTTGTTTATTTGTTTTTGTTCACCTCAGCCACACAAGCCTTCGATACAACACGGACATGATGAAAGCTTCGTCCATTGCGTCGCCACCTATGGGTCATTCTGCGCCACGGTTCGCCATTCCGAATCATCGGACAAATCAAATAATCTTTCATGGAGACTTTTGTCTCTTTTCATCCTAAAAATTGCTTCTTATCCGGTTCAGTCGTCGTGTCTGACTTCAGGTGACGTTCATGATCAGATTTCTCTCAGACTCACTGCTTCGCGAAGCTCTGGTAGAGGGAGAGAGACAGCTTTGTTGCAACCATCGCCCCCACCCCATCCCTCCCTCCTGATCCATTACCCTCAAGGTCTGATTCTTCCTCTTCTTCCCTCAACCACACTCAGCATGGTTAATTTCACCACTTTCGTTACAAATTGTACACAAGCGTTACACCTAGGTCCCCCGTCAGTGAAGGGATGTGAGTTGACAAAGTAGAAGACGCAAGGCAGCCATCTTGGATTTTGACGTGGCGACCCAATTTGCAATAGCGTTCTTCCTTATGCCTAGATACACCCACACACCAGATTAGAAGTTAGTAGTTCGTTTATTTTTCAAGATACTCTGCTCACAAGGTTCAGACATACATGGCGGCGGCCATCTTGGATTTTGACGTGGCGACCCAATTTGCAATAGCGTTCTTCCTTATGCCTAGATACACCCACACACCAGATTAGAAGTTGGTACTTCGCTTATTTTTCAAGATATTCATGTCACAAGGTTCAGACAAACATGGATGCGGCCATCTTGGATTTTGACGTGGCGACCCAATTTGCAATAGCGTTCTTCCTTATGCCTAGATACACCCACACACCAGATTAGAAGTTGGTACTTCGCTTATTTTTCAAGATATTCATGTCACAAGGTTCAGACATACATGGCGGCGGTCATCTTGGATTTTGACATGGCGACCCAATTTGCAATAGCGTTCTTCCTTAAGCCGAGATACACCCACACACCAGATTAGACTTCGGCCCTTCGCTTACGCACGCACGGACGCACAAACCATAGTCCCCCTTTGGCTCCGCAGTGCGACGGAGGCCAAAAAATGGCCTTTTCTTCGATTGTCTAATTCGAGACCAAGTGACCGTTTTCTCTCCTTTCTAGAAAGTGATTGCATGAAGTCAAACATTACTCATTATTAGTTGTTACTGAACATCAATTTCAGGCTTATGGAGGAGTTTGTGCAAAAATCACAAAACAAGGACATCAGTGTGCTTTGACGGGGATTGCAAGGACAGACGATGCACAAATACATGTGGCATTTGAACCCTGGACGATCGTCGTCAGCGAATGCACTCTCAAACCGTACAGGTGAAAGAAAAAATTTTTTGAAAGGGCATGCACCCTTGATCTCTTCCAGATCCTCATTGTGGTCTAGTCCACAACAAGCCTGCCCATATCATCATCATCATAATGCCTGTCCTGATGGGCCATGCGGGTTCAGGGCGAGGATTCCTGCCCTGCTGGGTCATGCGGGTTCAGGGCGAGGATTCCTGCCCTGCTGGGTCATGCGGGTTCAGGGCGAGGATTCCTGCCCTGATGGGTCATGCGGGTTCAGGGTGAGGATTCCTGCCCTGCTGGGTCATGTGGGTTCAGGGCGAGGATTCCTGCCCTGATGGGTCATGCGGGTTCAGGGTGAGGATTCCTGCCCTGCTGGGTCATGCGGGTTCAGGGAGAGGATTCCTGCCCTGATGGGTCATGCGGGTTCAGGGTGAGGATTCCTGCCCTGATGGGTCATGCAGGTTCAGGGCGAGGATTCCTGCCCTGCTGGGTCATGTGGGTTCAGGGTGAGGATTCCTGCCCTCCTGGGTCATGGAGGGGATTCCTGCCCTGCTAGGTCATGCGGGGTCAGGGAGAGGATTCCTGCCCTGCTAGGTCATGCAGGTTCAGGGAGAGGATTCCTGCCTTGCTGGGTCATGTGGGTTCAGGGAGAGGATTCCTGCCTTGCTGGGTCATGTGGGTTCAGGGAGAGGATTCCTTCCCTGCTGGGTCATGCGGGTTCAGGGAGAGGATTCCTGCCCTGCTGGGTCATGCGGGTTCAGGGTGAGCATTCCTGCTCTGCTTAGTCATGTGGGTTCAAGGCGAGGATTCCTGCCCTGCTGGGTCATGCGGGTTCAGGGAGAGGATTCCTGCCCTGCTGGGTCATGCGGGTTCAGGGTGAGGATTCCTGCTCTGCTTGGTCATGCGTGTTCAAGGCGAGGATTCCTGCCCTGATGGGTCATGCGGGTTCAGGGAGAGGATTCCTGCCCTGATGGGTCATGCGGGTTCAGGGCGAGGATTCCTGCCCTGATGGGTCATGCGGGTTCAGGGTGAGGATTCCTGCCCTGATGGGTCATGTGGGTTCAGGGCGAAGCTTCCTGCCCTGATGGGTCATGCGGGTTCAGGGTGAGGATTCCTGCCCTGCTGGGTCATGCGGGTTCAGGGAGAGGATTCCTGCCCTGCTGGGTCATGCGGGGTCAGGGAGAGGATTCCTGCCCTGCTAGGTCATGCGGGGTCAGGGAGAGGATTCCTGCCCTGATGGGTCATGCGGGCTCAGGGTGAGGATTCCTGCCCTGCTGGGTCATGCGGGTTCAGGGTGAGGATTCCTGCCCTGCTGGGTCATGTGGGTTCAGGGAGAGGATTCCTGCCCTGCTGGGTCATGCGGGTTCAGGGTGAGGATTCCTGCCCTGCTGGGTCATGCGGGTTCAGGGTGAGGATTCCTGCCCTGCTGGGTCATGCGGGTTCAAGGCGAGGGTTCCTGCCCTGCTGGGTCATGCGGGTTCAGGGTGAGGATTCCTGCTCTGCTGGGTCACACGGGTTCAGGGTGAGGATTCCTGCCCTGCTGGGTCATGTGGGTTCAGGGTGAGGATTCCTGCCCTGCTGGGTCATGCGAGTTCAGGGTAATGACATTGGGGGTCACAAATGTACTTTTTAAAGTCTTGAGAGGAGCATTTGTGCACATGGACGACCAAATTAAACTGATAATGGCTGTTTGCATTGTGGAATGGCTTGCTTAACATTCCCATTTGAACACTGGCGCATGATTATGAATCCCATTACATAGCAAACATACTACAGTCGTGGCCAAAAATATTGGCACCCTTGCAATTTTTTCAAATAATGCACCATTTCTTCCAGAAAATTGTTGAAATTTAAAAATCTTTTGGTATCAGCATTTGTATTTCTTTGGTTTGCAGTGGAACAAAACAAAAAAAGCTGAAAAAATTTGTAAATCTCAGCTTATTCCACACAGAAATCCTAAAATGGGTCGGACAATATTATTGGCACCTTTTAGAAGTTGTTAGAAATAATTGGATTTCAAGCAGGTGATTCTCCTTTAATTTGGAATTGAACTCACCTGTGGTGAGTTGCAGGTGTCTGCAATACAAAAATCACTCACTCAACCAGTTTGAATGGAGAAAAGGAGTCATTCTGCTGTTTTGTGTCACTGTGTGTACCGCAATGAACATGGAGAAAAGAAAGAAACCAGAGAATTATCGGAGGAGGTCAGAAACAAGATTGTAGCCAAGCATGGACAATCTCAAGGCTACAAGTTCATCTCCAGAGACCTTGATGTTCCTGTGTCGACGGTACGCAATGTTATCAGGAAGTTTAAGGCCCATGGCACTATAGCCAATCTCCCTGGACGTGGCCGCAAGAGAAAACTTGATCGAAGATTGCAGCAAAGGATTGTTTGGATGGTGGAGAAAGCACCTCGATCAACATCCAAACATTGGATTCAAGGTGACCTTCAGACACAAGGTACAACAACAACAACAACAAAAGGCATTTTAAGGCCATTTTCCCTGCAAGAGCGGGGGTTAGCCTTGCGGTCCCCATGACAATCTTCTCCATTTTGCCCTATTTTCTGCATCTCCCCTTGTTAACCTGCTTGCCCGCATTTCTTCTTCGACCATCTTTAGCCAAGTCTTTCTCGATCTTCCCCATCCTCTACTTCCTTCTGCATTCATTTCCATCACTCTTCTCAACCAGTCACTTTCATCCTTCCTCAACACATGACCAAACCATCTCAAACTGTTTCTCTTCACAGCATCCATCACAGGCTCGATTCCCATCATCTTTCGCAATTCATCATTTGTCTTCCTCTCTTTCAACGATACTCCACACATCCACCGAACCATTCGCATTTCCACCCTTTCCAGGCTACGTTACTGCTCTACGTTCATTACCCATGTCTCGCTCCCAAAAATCATAACACTTCTCACACATGCAGCACACACCTTTCCCTTCAGCTTCAACGACACTCCCCTCCTCATCAGCACGCCACTCAGTTCCCGAAACTTCTTCCATGCACATCTCACTCCAGCAACTGTTGCCGAGTCTGATCCACCTTCTCCATTCAGCATGTCTCATGGGTAACAAAATGTTTTCACACCTTCCAGCTTCACGCCGTCTCCAAGATCCAACTCAACATTTCCTCCATCTGCAGCTCCCTCTGTGCACACCTGAAACTTGAATGTAGCTGCCACACTGGTTAATGACCCTCTCAAACCACTACATTTTTGATGAACCCACTCAGCGCACATTGTACATTGAATGGAATTCACTCCGACACCCTTCCTGCACACAGCACATGGCCACTTCCCAGTTCTTTCCACCTCACCACATGCTTTACCACTTGCCATCACCTTCGTTTTTCTGATATTCACCTTCAGACCTTTTGTCTCCATACATTCCTTCCACTTGTTCATCTTCTCCTTCAGTCCATCCATACTTTCTGCAATCAACACCAGATCATCTGCACACAACAACTCCCACGGTAAACCCTCCTTTACGTTCCGAGCCAGCACCTCCATCACAGCTACAAATAGTAGTGGACTTAGTACCGACCCCTGATGCACCTTAACCTCAAACTCACCACTGTTCCCGTCCTTCGTCCTTACAGCTGTGCGTGCTCTTTTGTACATTGCCATCACTACTCTGATCAACCATTCCTCCACTCCTAACTTCCTCAATGCCCATGTCACTACTTCATGTGGAATCCTATCGAATGCTTTCTCCAGATCAACAAACTCTTTTTGAGGCAATGTTTTTATGGCCGGATGCCCTTCCTGATGCCAACCTTTTTAGTCGCCTCTTACGACACACAGGGATATGGTGTACCTATTCTAAACTGGGGTACACACCGGGAGACACACAGGACACAAGGTACGACAGTTTCAACTCACACCATCCATAACCAACTCGATGAAAGGGGGTTCCTATAGTAGGATACCCAGGAGGACCCCACTGCTGAGAGAGAGAGACATAAGACACTAAGTCTGGAGTTTGCCAAAACACACCTGAACAAGCCAAAATCTGTGGACAGATGAGACCAAATTAGAGCTTTTTGGTACAGCACATCATCTCTATGTTTACAGAAAACAAAATGAAGCCTTCAAAGAAAAGAACACCTTCCCTACAGTCAAACGTGGAGGAGGTTCTGTGATGTTTTGGGGTTGCTGTGCTGCCTCTGGCACTGGGTACCATGAATGCGTGCATGGCATCATGAAATCAGGAGATTACCAAGGCATTTTGGAGCGCAATGTTCAACCCAGTGTCAGAAAGCTGGGTCTCCGTCGAAGGTCATGGGTCTTGCAGCAGGACAATGACCCCAAACACACTTCAAAAAGCACCTGGGAATGGTTCAAGACAAAACGCTGGACTGTTCTGAAATGACCAGCAATGAGTCCAGATCGAAATCCCATTGAACACCTGTGGGGAGATCTGAAAACAGCAGTTGGGAGAAGGCACCCTTCAAATCTGGGAGAACTGGAGCAGTTTGCACAAGAAGAGTGGGTCTTCTACCGACTCTTCTCCAGCCTAGCTCCCCCAGCTCTCTCTGTGCTCTGTCCCCCAAATATTCCTACAGGTCGCACAAGATCTGCCTGCAACCCTCTTATGGTTAAAACTGCCAAAATCTAGGCTCTCTGCTCACCTTCACTTTTTTCATTCCCCCTTCCTCTCTTCCTCTCCCCTCTAGAACAAACTCCCTCACTCTCTTCAATCCCACTCCTCCCTCCAGGTCTTTAAAACAGCTGTTCACCACCATCTCTTATCTTCCCCCATCCAAAACCTTGATCTTTTCTACCCCCGCTAATTCACCCTAGATCCACTTATTTGAAATACCGATTTCTTTCCTGGAAGTTCTGGCAGTGTCCATGTGTTTTATACTTCTCCCACCCCTCCCCCTGCAGGGGACAAGGCATCAGCGGCGACAGCGGTCACTCAAGCTTTTGGGTCTCACGATCTGCCATGATCTTTTCTGGGAAAACCACATTTCCAAGCTGGCCTCCAAAGCCAGTAGCCGACTGGGCATCCTCCATCGTGCAAAGTCCTTCCTTGGCACACCTGAGCCACGCCTCCTCCCCCCAAGCCCTCCCACAGATATCCCGATGTCCCTGCTCTCAAATGTTGTGTTTGTGTGCTTCCCCTTCTCTCCCCATGTTGTCTACCGCTACCCTCTTTCACAAGCCTCGATCCTGTATACAAAAAAAAAAAAAAAAAACACATTCAAGGAAGCTGTATTACCATCTCATATCATCGCCCATCCCGACATATGATGGATTCCTGCCCTGCTAGGCCTTGTGGATTCAGTGCGGACCACGAATCAACCACCGCCCCTGGGCCAACCTCACCCATTCTCAACGTGTCGACCAACAGCAACAGAGTCCTCCCTTTTTGTTATGAAATTTATTTTATTCCCAAACACGACTTAAACAAATATTCCTCTTAAATCCAAAACAAAAGGAGAAATCATGACAAAACATTTTTTACTTTGAAAAATGAATGGGAAACTGAGCTGTTCCTGATTGGAGGCAGTTCCTCCTTATAACTTTGGTGTGTGTGTGTGTGTGTGTGTGTGTGTGTGTGTGTGTGTGTGTGTGTGTGTGTGTGTGTGTGCGTGCGTGCACGCTGTGGATGAGGGGATCAGACTTTGCTTAGATGGAGCATCAGTCATGAGAGCCACAGATAGAGAAGGAAATTTGTACTGCAAACCATCAATAAAACGAAGCACAAACTTCATATTGTTGCAGAAATATTTCTCACAAGACCTCCATGACGACATCCTGTCCGGCTGATGCCTCGCCGACCTCGTTTCCATCGCAAAGATGATCTGCAACAGTCGCCTCCACTTCTGGCTGCGCGAGCATCTGTGTAGCTACACATAAGATATGATAACATTTAGTAATGTTCTCACTCAAAGCAACGTATTGTCAGAAAATATGTTACAAGTAAGTTACACAAAGAAGAAGAAGAACCACTCTTTTCACATCTTCATACACGTAGGGCTGCCGAGGCAGTTTTCCATTGCCTAGGGGGGGGGGGGGGGCACAGTCCTGGACTGGTCACCACTGACGCAGGATACTCAAATGGCTCATTCTTCCCAGTCATCCTGCACACAATTTGCTGACCTCGGAAGGATGACAGGCTACGTCAACCCACCTGGTGTTATTTTGACGGAATGACAGGGGCTCAAACCCAGGACCCAAAGATCTTAAGCCGGCCAGCTTAACCGTTAAGCCAACACTAGGCTTAAGTTACATGGAAGGTATATTTAATAATCACCATTACATCCTGGAATTCAGATTACAGCAAATGCTCGTTAAGATCCAGCCAGCCTGTTGATCGATAATATGATTTGTTTACAAATGTAGTTGAGCACCTGTATCTAGGTAAGACTCGAGCTGTGAGGAGCCAGCCGAGATGTCGAGCGATGCCTGCATCCTGGAACGTCGCCTCTCCAGTGCTTGCTTCCGCTTCTCTACCAATCTAACCAAAATTTCACTCGATAGCTGTTCAGGGCCTTCAGCAGGTACTGGGCTCCGAGGAGAGCTGGAATGGTCTGTACCCGGAGGTGCATTCAGGTCTTGCTCTTCATTCACTGGCTTGTCATCTGCAAATGCAGCATCATCCTCTGGGATCGTGACAAAAGCAGTTCCAGCCGATATTAACATTACTTGTCTACTTTATTAAAACGTCAACATGCAGTAGATTTGTGTGCTTTCCTATGTAGGACATGGTATGCTTGTTTAACCCTAATCAGTCTATAGAGGTAACACACAAACGCTAATGCCAAGTAAAAAAAAACAAGAAAACGAAGTTGCACAGTTTACGTTTTGGATCCCACTGATGGGCCGGATCCAGATCCGGATCATCACCAAAATCGAGTCCTCGTCACACACCCATTTTTGGATGTCCTGCTCACAGACAAACAAACAAACAGGGGTGAACCCAACTTCCGCCCACCCTCGGTGGCAGAGATAACTATAAAGAGCAATCAGAGATTGCAAACCCTCGCAAGGCCTTGTTTGGTGTGGTTGGACCGTATGTACTTTATAGACGTATTCACATTCTAATTGTACATACTTTATAGAAGTACTTGGTTGAAGAAAAAAAAACCGTATAACACTGGCAACCACGCGTGGGGTTTGTGGCCTACGTTAGCACATCATGTGTGGACAGACAAACAAACAGGGGTGAACCCAACTTCCGCCCACCCTCGGTGGCAGAGATAACGGTAAAGAGCAATCAGAGATTGCAAACCCTCGCAAGGCCTTGTTTGTTGTGGTTGGAACGTATGTACTTTATAAACGTATTCACATTCTAATTGTACATACTTTATAGAAGTACTTGGTTGAAGAAAAAACAACAACCATATAACACTGGCAACCACCCGTGGTGTTTGTGGCCTACGTTAGCACATCATGTGTGGACAGACAAACAAACAGACTGACAGACAAACCTAAATGGATTCCATATCCTCCGTGAGGGTAATAATTAGTACGATGATCCGACGCAATGTCAACACGTTTCATTTACTTTCTGGGTAGGTTACACAGAATTAGTAAAATACTGTGTATTGCCGCTCGAATCCCTCGGTTAATACCATAGGATTGTGGATGACCCAAACCGACTTGAATGGAAGCGACGATCAATGCGGATTCGACTATAAAAGCGTGGAAGGAAGGAGGAAGAGGAAGAAGCGGCAAGCGCGTACCTCTAGCAATCCGACGGCAGCTCCGATCCTGGAGGAAATGAACTCAAACGAGAATCCGGGGTAAAATGTACAAAAATAAACAGGTTTATTTCGGAACCCGATACAACGAAACGCGACGGAAGAACTAACTATGGTTCCTAAACCGGGATCCCGCACTCAGACTTCATATACAGGACAAGGGGAGAACGAATAAAATAAATGCCCCGCCGTGTACTTGTGAAATGTGGGTGTGAGCTTATCTGTCTGTATGGTGTGTCCGTCGTCCAACGCGGCTCCGTCCGGCTCCGATGCTGGCGCGAAGGCCTCAGTCCACCTCGTTCGCACGCTCCGCGAGGCCCCGAGCGACCCGCTCAGCGGCCTCGTCTGCTCAGCGACACGCCTCGCTCGCACACGAGGTCCCGTTCGCTCGCAGCACCAAAAGCACCATGAAGGACCAGGGATGACGCCAACGAACACCAGGGAGGAACGCAGGGAGGAAGAACCAGCGAAACCGATCACCCATGCGTGAAGCACAAGCACAGAACCCCAGAACGAAGAGCTTCGAACCAACGAAGAACGACGAGCCTCCCACGAAGAACTCAGAACGAACAGACCAGCACGAACTGATTAGAGCGAAGACTGAATACAAAGAGTCCAGCGCAGAGCGAGAGAAAGCCCGCGAGCGAGACGTTTTGTCACTCGCCTGGTGACGTCAGTTCTGGTGCGTTACCAATTCGTTCTGCCCTTCTTTGCGGTCTTTTCGCGCCTTCCCACGTCACTCGCACTTGTCCTCTAATCAACAACCCGTTTCTAATTGGTCGTTTGGCGCCTTCCACCCCGATTGGCCAAATGTTCGTGCCTTCCGCCTCAACCAATCACACGTTCCCTGGGCGTGGTTATAGCCTGCCTTGCACGATGTTTGACGCCCACGCCGGCGTTGG
Organism: Myxine glutinosa; assembly: GCF_964187855.1. NCBI lineage: Eukaryota > Metazoa > Chordata > Myxini > Myxiniformes > Myxinidae > Myxine > Myxine glutinosa. The sequence continues at coordinate 55,505,914 of NC_136270.1, forward strand.
ACGCGGCCACTTCCTGCTTGTCTTTCCGGTGCGTCTTTTTGTAAGGGAGGTGATTTAATTATTGTGTGCACGAAGGTACCTATCTTCGTGTCTAAATGAGTGTGTTGCCATAATGGACACTGGATTGGCAACAGAGGGAACGACAAACAAAGGAATTTTATCCATAATCCCTGCACTAATTAGCATGCCCCGCCCCCCCCCTCGCGGCAGGGACACAGATACGCACTTATACCGACATCTGGGCTAAACATAGAACTTATTACAGGTAGATTCCCTATCACGACAGTCGAGCACCGACCTATGCAGATCTACCTGGCTCTAGATATTCCTCTAACCCCCCCGACATAACAGTATTATCTGATATAGTGCTGTCTGTTATTCCAACGTCGTCGTTTCACATCACTGTAGGAGTGCAACATGTGAATTAATTTTATTGACCAAATGTTGAGAGAGGTATGCTAACCACTGTGGGAAAGAAGGCAAGGCCACTTTGCAGACGTGAGGCTCTTCCTCTTGCTTAGGAGGGCTCACGTAGGAAAAGTCACCTCACCTTATTTTCCACGGCAGTTAGAAAAGCCGTCTTGTTTGAGAAATCTCAACCTGCATTCAAACATTTCTTTTCTTGAGTTATTATTATTATTATTACTAGGGCATTGCCCGTACGTGGGTGCCCGTTCCTTGCCAAAAAAAAAAAAAAAACGCTACCCGTACGCTCTACCCCGCCCGTACGCCCGTAAACAAAAAAAACAACGCTCTTCGCTTCCGCCCTTCGCTCTGACTGAATTGGGAGAAATAATGCGCATAAGAAATCGAATTACGTACCGTAATGGCGGTCAGCTCGTAACGCGCTCAGCTCCGCTCGTCTCACATCGGCCACGCCTACGCAACAAAGCGTTCTGTGATTGGCTGCCGGAAGTGAAGTCTTCACTGTCCGGAAGTTCGCAAATCGCAGTTACGATGAATCGTTTTAATTTAATCGCAGTTTGAATTCGTTTTAAAACATAGTTTAACGGCAACATAGTTTTCCAACGTGAAATAAATGAATACGCTGTCGTCCGATGTGCCGTCCGAGGCAGAGTCTGATCGCCACGTTCGGCACACGTGATAGCTCGCTGCTCTCTGATTAGTTGAAGCGTTTTTTGGACATAGCTCGGTAAGTACTTGTCCGATTAATTTCAAACCTTGAAAAGGCACATCCTCGGGTCCCCAGCAATATACGTGGCAAGTTTAAAGTATATCGGACCCGTGGTTGTCGAGAAACAGCGGTCACAGACAAACACACAGACACACAGACACACAGAGATTACTGGAATTATAGATAGATGTATGCAGACTGTGGCTGCTGGTTGCATCATTTCCGGAAGTGCAGCAGTGCTGCTGATGCAGTACCCCCTGTTCCGAGTAAGCTGGTACTCATTTTGCCGACCTCGGAAAGATAACAGGCTGAGTCAACCCACCTGGTCTTAATTCAACGGCTCGACAGGGGCACAAAATCAAGACCCTAAGATCTTAAGCGAGCCACCTTAACCGTTAAGCCAACACCAGATTCATTTTCCTGTATGAAGAAGATAAAATAAAGTGTATTTTCTTCTGTTATTAAGATTATGAAACCAACCTTTAATAATAATGATGATAAACTTGATCCAATAATGCGATTGCGATGTTGATGATGGCGATAATAAACACGAGTTGATGGAGAAGACCGGTACACATACCCATATTGGTGGCTTCTTCTTCACCTCAAAAAACATGATACGCCCTCAAATGCGATATATCGATATATTGTGTGGTTCTTGGAAGTATTATGAAGGTGATTTGTTTTATTCAGTCTTCAAGTATATAATTCAATTTAAATAAAGGTTAAAGGCGTATAAATAAAAAAAATTCCGGGTTTTAGCGCCATTTTGTCCAGTGTCTATTACACCACCTGATCGAACATGTTACATTCGTTATTCGTGCATGTTGTTTGTGTCCTTTATAATGTCTTTAAAAACAGTAAGTTTATTGTTTGGAATGATGTTTCAATTTTGTTTCACCACCAGACAAGGTAAAAATATTACCTCACTCCTCTCTGCGCATGTGCGGTGAGGATGAATTCAGAGCCAAAGTACGGTGGAATGAAACACTTGTCATTTTATACATGTTCTGATTTGTGTTAAAAATATAACATTTCATTTAAATACTCTGTTACTCAATCACAAACTGATAAGACGGACGCTTTTCGCTTTGCGTGCGTGTGGTAACAACCCAGAAAAAAACACTTGATAAACACGAGCGGAACTACAAACACATTTATCTAATATTTGACATTTTCATGGCATTTCCATCATAACTTTTGAAGAAAGAGAGCATTGTATGTCAAATTTGGCATAAATCATCTGTAAAGTACTCCAAATGCCCTGAACTGAAAGAAAACAGGATCCATGAGCCATTTTCTTTTTTAATGACTATCTAAATTTGATGAAGTAATGGTGATTGAGAAACATGTTGAATTTTCTTTTTCAAATAGTCTAGCTCTACACATGCTGGTAGTTCAGGATGTGCTACATACTTTACGTGGAAGGAAAAAGGAACCACGTTTAGAGGCCATTTTTCCCCGCAGAGCGGGGGTTGGCCTTTTTTGGGCACCGTGGTCCCCTTTTTGAAGCAATGTTTTATGGCCGGATGCCCTTCCTGCCGCCAACCCTGTTAGTCGCCTCTTGCGACGCACAGGGAATTACCAGGGAACTGGTACTCGATTTGCCGACCTCGGAAGGATGACGGGCTGAGTCAACCCCCCTGGTGTTAATTCAGCGATCCACCGGGATTCGAACCCAGGATCCTGGGATCCCAAGCCGGCACCCCAACTGCTAAGCCAACACCAGGCTCAACATACTTTACATCAACATACTCAACATACATACTTTACATGCATACCCAAAATTTAAATAATGGGTTCAAAGGTTGGGAATAATTTTTACCTCCGTCACCGAAGGTGGACAGAGGTTGTTTTCACCCCTGTCTGTCTGTTTTTTGGCTGGACCATGATATCTCAAAAAGTTGTGGACAGATTCAGACAAAACTTTGTGGGCAGGTTGGGTGTGTGATAAGGACGAATCGATTCAAATTTGGTGAATATCTGGATCCGGATTCGAGAATTTTTAATAATGAAGTGATTCTTCACTATCGAGAGATCGGGCAAGAACGATGTACAGTATATATAGCATGATATCTCAAGAAGTTATGGACAAGTTATGCCAAAAGTTGGTGGAGGAGTTGGTTATGTGACAAGGACAAGCCAATTCGATTTTGTTTCAAGTCTGGATCAGTGGGATAGAAAACGCAAACTGCGCAGCCTTGCACAGGTACAGTATGCGCTCCACCTAGGGCTGTTCTCGTTTAAAAAAAAAAAAGTATTTCTCTTGTTTATAATTAGTACGCAAATTACACGTTTGACATCAAAAAAGTTCGTCATGCCAGATGACGAAGTGTGATAAAGTAGAAAAATATTTTTTCCCAAAGTAAAAAAAGCCAGTTTTGCTTCAATGGAATTTTATTTCTCTCCTACATATTGATGTATTAGGTAAATTGGAACCTTTGTTAGAGATTAAAGTAAAAACCTCGTCTATGAAAAAGAAAAAACTCATTTGGTAAACAATTTAAAGAGAAGTTTGCTTAAGTTAAATAATTCCATAGCAGTGGACACAATAAGAGAGTAGAGGTGAACGGAGCCGTTCGTACCCATGTCTGCTGTCACAAAGTCTGAAGCAAACACAGGAATGTCCAGCCTTATCTTGTGCATACATGTCTGCGGAGAGCAAAAGGGCAATGTCAGTCGGCACACGCAAACCTCACAACACCGAACGTTTTAACGACGCAGCCTGCCGGGTCACGGGTCACGCCGCTGCGGTCAAAACACTCCGGGCGTCGCCAAAGCCCGTAATGGAGGTCAACACTCGGGCACTGCATGGAATTCAGAACCAAAAATAAAAATAAAATCTTCCAAGATGGCAAACACATCCCCTTCTCCCACAATGCAAACATTTTTTTGACTGCCATCTGGCCAGTTCCTGACGAATGATGCCGGCTTGGATCATTTATAGATAACACTTTCTAAGTTAAAAAGGTAAAATCCCACCTGGATCTCTCTCTTGCTGCCCAGCCTCTCCAGATTCTCCACAAAGTCTCCAAAAGCCAGGTGTGGGCACAAACGATGGGCCCAATGCTGCAGGGTCCACAGCAATGTGTGCAGGTCGTCCGCCTGAATGCAATAACCAACATAGGACTTGCTTTGCTTTTGCCTCAAATCTTTTTTTTTTTTACAAACTATGGCATTGGGGTGAAGGGGAATGTGGGAAGCATAATTTAGGGAGGGGGAGGGAGGGTAGGGGGAATCGAGGTGAAAATTACCACATTTGTGGATTGTTGACCGTCTATTTAAAAAATCAAAAATAAATTGAAAGTTTATTCAAAGCAATTACGAATGGTGCACTTTTGACAGAATATAAACTATGAGGTTATTTAAATAGTTTTTGTATTTTGCAAGAACACAGAACACATCAGGACACAACATAACAAAAGGAACAGCAGGAGGGGGAAAAGGCAACAGCAGGGCCGAGGGAGAGACTAGATGAAGATGGCCAAACAAGGGATGCAGGTAATGATGCGGGGTAAGGGAGAACGCAAGGAGAGGACACGATGGATACAGAAACAAAATTTTGGGAGGGGTGGAAGTGGTTTAACAGGTGAAGAAAAGATCATTGTTTTGGGAAAGGGAATGATTTAAGATGGTGGTGAACAGCTGTCGTGAAAACCTAAAAACCTGGAGGGAAGAATGCAATTCAAGAGAGTGTGGAAGTTGGTTCCACAGGTGGGAAAAGAGGAATAAATGAGTGGAGGTAAGCAGTGGTTCTGGAATTAGGCAGTTTCACTAGGAGGGTGTTGTTGGATGACCACATGCGTCCTGCAGATACATGGTGGAGGAGGTGAGGGTGGGAGGGGATGAAGGACAAAACATGGAGAGCAGAGAGGGTGCAAGACCAGAAATGAGGCAGAAGAAGACAGAGAGACCAATGGTGACGGTGAAGTGATCGGCCCATTAACTCAGCTTCATCGCGAGAGATTCCAACGGTCTGGAAAAGCCTTGGTTTCCACTGCGTCAAGCTGAGCAAGATGTGAGGCAGGGGAGTCGGCCCGGAAGGGAGAGCAATACTCCATCAGGCTGCGGACGAAAGCCTTGCAGGTGGATAGGAGCTCAGGTGTGCCAAGGAAGAACTTTGTATGACAGAAGATGCCCAGTCAGTGTCTGGCTTTGGAAGACAACTTTGAAATGTTTTCTTTTTTTACCTTTTCCTTTTCACAGGCGGGACGGGTGCATCACAAAGGGCCTCGTCCATCAGATGACCGTTAAGTCGGGTGTCCCTTCTGCTAGCATTAGTTGGTGGATGGAAAAGATCCACGGTGTCTATCGACGAAGGGTAGGGGAGTTATTGCCGGTACACTGTAGAAATTACAAATCCCTGCCCAAGTCAGCTCCAGTCAAACATCACATCTGGTCAGCTGGTTTGTGAAAGACGAATCAAAGACATACGGCGGCCAACCTCACAAGAAGGGAATAATTGGAGACAACAAAGTGGTGGTGGTCGTAGTAGCAGCAGTAAGGGTACTCTGAAGTTGCGCCATTGTAAGATAGGGCATGGGAATGCACATCACTTGTTAACAAATTGGTTACTTTCTTTTATCGCTTGTATTCCCGGTATGAACTACAACAACAACAACATGCATTTTAAAGGCCATTTTCCCTGCTAGAGCGGGGGTTAGCCTTGCGGTCCCCATGACAATCTTCTCCATTTTGCCCTATTTTCTGCATCTCTCCTTGTTAACCCCCTTGCCCGCATTTCTTCTTCCACCATCTTTAGCCAAGTCTTTCTCGGTCTTCCCAGTCCTCTGCTTCCTTCTACATCCATTTCCATCACTCTTCTCAAACAGTCACTTTCATCCTTCCTCAACACATGACCAAACCATCTCAACCAGTCACTTTCATCCTTCCTCAACACATGACCAAACCATCTCAACCTGTTCCTCTTCACAGCATCAATCACAGGCTCTATTCCCATCATCTTTCGCAATTCATCATTTGTCTTCCTCTCTCTCAACGATACTCCACACATCCACCGAACCATTCGCATTTCCACCCTTTCCAACCTTCGTTGCTGCTCTACGTTCATTACCTATGTCTCACTCCCATAAATCATAACACTTCTCACACATGCAGCACACACCTTTCCCTTCAGCTTCAACGACACTCCCCTCCTCGTCAGCACGCCACTCAGTTCCCGAAACTTCTTCCATGCACATCTCACTCGAGCAACCGTTGCCGAGTCCGATCCACCTTCTCCATTCAGCATGTCTCCGAGGTAGCAAAATGTTTTCACACCTTCCAGCTTCACGCCATCTCCAAGATCCAACTCAACATTTCCTCCATCTGCAGCTCCCTCTGTGCACACCTTACATTTGAATGTAGCTGCCACACTGGTTAATGACCCTCTCAGACCACTACATTTTTGATGAACCCACTCAGCGCACATTGTACATTGAATGGAGTTCACTCCGACACCCTTCCTGCACACAGCACACGGCCACTTCCCAGTTCTTTCCACCTCACCACATGCTTTACCACTTGCCATCACCTTCGTCTTTCCGATATTCACCTTCAGACCTTTTGTCTCCATACATTCCTTCCACTTGTTCATCTTTTCCTTCAGTCCATCCATACTTTCCACAATCAACACCAGATCATCTGCATACAACAACTCCCACGGTAAACCCTCCTTTACGTTCTGCATACAACAATTCCCGGTATGAACTAATCTATGAATATAAGGAGATGCGTCGCTGTGTGTCAATCGCGTTTCATTCTAAAGGGTTTCTGCTGTCGTCGAGTAATAACAATGGTACCGTTGGAAAAGTAATAATCAATTTACTTGGAACAATTTTTTTTGTCCGTTTAATCACAAACGTGCCTCTTTTGAAAGCCATCGTTTCCGGATTGAGGAAGAAGAGGGATCTTGAGCTTTAATGTAGCGGTTCCAATAGTAACATTTATTATTCAGATATAGAAATACAGAGATATATAAATACCTCACAAAGCAATAGAAAAACATATGTACACGGAAGGAGCACACAACAACAACAACAACAACAACAACAACAACAACACGTTATAAAAGATAGTTTTTCGCGTTTTTCACTTCATTTTACATTCTCATTGAGACTCCCACATAGACATGCAATATGTTTGTAAAGTACAACCTGCTCCCTTTTGATTAAACCCATCAGAGAAGTGACAGGAAGTACGTCGGGTCGGGTGTTAACTAAAATAATGCAAACTGAACTAGACTGGAGTTGGATTTGGTGAGAGAAGTGAAGAATGATCTATTACCCGAGAATGATCCATGACCCGGGAATGATCCATGACCCGGGAATGATCCATGACCCGGGAATGATCCATCACCCGAGAATGATCCATCACCCGAGAATGATCCATCACCCGAGAATGATCCATCACCCGAGAATGATCCATCACCCGAGAGTGATCCATCACCCGAGAGTGATCCATCACCCGAGAGTGATCCATCACCCGAGAGTGATCCATCACCCGAGAATGATCCATCACCCGAGAATGATCCATCACCCGAGAATGATCCATCACCCGAGAATGATCCATCACCCGAGAATGATCCATCACCCGAGAATGATCCATCACCCGAGAATGATCCATCACCCGAGAATGATCCATGACCCGAGAATTACGTTAACAAGGTGAAGAATCAACTATCCCTGTTCCGGATCAGCAACGTTGCATCAATCATCATGTCAGTGATCATCTTCCAATAATGCATGGGTGCTTACTTGGGTGTAGACGCTTATCATTCAAGTCTTTTATCCAAAAGGGTAGTGGGGGAGGTGAGGGCACGTGGGGGGTTGGGAGGGAGGAGTGGGGGGGATTGGGAGCAGAAGAAGGGATGCCCACTGAAGGGAGAGGGAACGCGATAGTCAGGTTCACTATGTTTTTTCGTTCAAAATCATGGTAGATTAGCAAACCTATACATTTTTGGAAACGTTATTACATGGAAAATCTGAAAATCAATGTTTACATTTGCCAATTCCGACCAATTCGATTCGACCAATTCGACCAATCGACCAATTCCATTCGACCAATTCGACCAATCGCTTCGATCGACCATTCGACCATTCGACCAATTCGATTCGATTCATCGAATTCGATTCGATCGACCATTCGACCAATTCGATTTGCCAATCAATTTGACCGACCTTTGCTTGTGTGGAACGGACTGCGAAAACGATGCGGATTATATTGTCGGATACGACACACAGGACAGTGATACGAACTCTAAATGGCATATTCTGTAATCGTGTATGTTTGATGCCATTGACTGCCCGTGTATATTTTGTCATTGACTGCCTGTGTAGATGTGAAGTTATACTGACTACATGTGTATATATGATTTTGCTGACTGCCTGTGTATGTTTGGTGATATGAATTATTGTGACACATTTTGATGTTATTAACTGCCTGTACAAAATGATAACATGTATTTGATTATGCAACTTATCGCGAATATAAAGACAGTATTTTGCAATTCAAAACCTTTGATTCGTGTCTTACCATTCCCCATAGCACTAATTTGATACTTTCATTGGATTCCTTGTCCCTGAAAATATAGGTTTAGTATATTTTAAAAGGTTTTTAGGGTAATTAGAGGCAGAAATAGAACAAAATATGTATTTTACAGTGGCCATTTTGAAAATCCAAAATGGCCGCCATACAGGTATCTCTCCAAATGCAAACATTGATTTTTAGTTTCCTTATGCTATAACCTTTCCAAAAATGTATAGGTTTGCTAATCTACCATGATTTTGAACGAAATATAATTTATTGACATAGTGAACCTGACTACGAGTAAAAGAAGAAACAATGTGCTGCACGTAGTTGTTACGGTAGCTCGTTATCCATGTACGAGATTAAAGAAACCGAGCAAGTACCACGTAGTGAAACACAGATACGATGGACTGTTTATCTCATGTTACCATGTTTTGTTTACACACCTTGCGCATCACTCACCTCATGCCCTTTCCCTTTAAAATTCACCTTCTCAAAATACGTCAGGAGGGCAGGCAGACCTCGCTCGGACAGCAACCTGGTGGGGCACACAAAGGCAGGAAAATCTGTGTTACCTGTCAAATCACAATATTTGACTTGAGCTTCGCCCAAGATAGATTAGCAAGAAATCCTCACCTTTGAGCGTCGAGTTTAAGTCGAGGTTTTCTGATGATGCGTTTCACAGGTTTGTTTTCTTCCTCTGCTGCAAAAAAAAACAATTTCTTTTTTTTTTTTAAATATATACAATATATTGTGACGGTTTTGCGCGACCCCGTTCCCTTACCAAGGGGAGATTAAGCCCCTTGTTCTCCTTGGGTCTTCGCAACCACGAGACTTGAGTCGCCACTTCCGGTCAGACGTGGAACAGGGTTTCGGGACAATTTTCGCACGTACCTAAGTACCTACGCCGCTGCGAAAGCGGGGATCAAGTCTCGCACGAACCACGCGTAATTTGAGTACACCCGAGTGGATTGCACACCACGTGGTCCGTGCAGTTACCTTGCTATTGGAACCCGATCAGAGCGATATAATTCGTACCATGCTTAGTCAATGATGGAGAGACAAAAGCGATCGAATGAAAGAAATAACAGGTTTAATTATTATTTACAATGATTGGTAGAAGAAGCAGAGACACAGGGCAGTCTTAAACAGTCTTACTTATTTCCCAGACAATGGGCCCATTCACACTCACAGGGGGATGAAGGAAGGATTGTTCATGCGCTGAACGTGCCGGCTTTGGTCGTCCAGGAACAGCTCACCCGGCGTGGCCCTCTGGCGGTCACCGCACGTTCCCCGGCGAAGACAGGCAGGCAGGCGGAAGGAATCCTGGCAGCGCGTGTATTGGCAAAGCAGGCAGGCGGAAGGAAATATTTGCGCGTCTCTGGACCGGCACGGCTGACTTTCACAGGGCGATTAATACAACTGCGCGCTTTCACTCTCGTAACTCAACGGAGGATCTGATTCAAGCTCAACCGAGAACTCAACTTCTAACTCATCTGCCTCCCTTCTCATAACTTAATTCATCGGAGGACCCCGGCTCACAACTGAGGTGGGGGCTCCGGGCACAGGGTTATATCGCCACGCCCTGGCCTGCATCGAATGTTCCAAACCACGCCTTTTGCCGCAGTGGTAAGCCACTCCCCTCGAGCCCTGATTGGCGGCTCGTGCTTACCGTCACTCCCACTCTTCCTGTCCCGCCTTCCTTTGGCCTTGATCGACTTGTTCAGGCCGGCCTCGTGGGATTTCGCGCCAAATCCAAAAGCATCGAGGCAGCATAAGCATCGGAAGGAGACCTAACTCTCATTATTCTACTCAACGCAAAACTAAACATAGGAAAGGTCTACGCTTACATTTACTATGAAATAACTGAGCTTAAACGAGGCTACATGTTGTCGTGTAACTAAACTATGAGGGGAAATTAACCTTTTATTGTAAAAACACAAAACCGCAACAATATATTTACTTTTAAATCATATTAAAATACGCAATTTGGTATATCTATATGTCTGTCTGACTGCGATACATTTGGCCGTTACTTATCCAATCTCAACCATCCTTGACAGGAGGTTTAAGGGTCACATGATGGAGGTTGTAGCGACTTGATGGTTTTCCCCCTTCCCGAAGGGAGTTGTCTGCCTTGGGCGAAATCCGTGTTAAGGTGTATATCCGTGTATGATGGTGTGAGTCGTCGGTTTCGATAGCCAATCGTAATCACTTTCCGTGTATACATAGCTAATCGTGACATTTTTCTAAGGCCGATTCTAATAACAAAAGTAACAACAGGGAGAATTGCTTTGCAATACATGTCCGCTACCAAGTCCCAGTTCAATATTGTCCTGTTCACCGCGGGGTTAACACCCCTGGTGACGAATGGACGATCGAGCTTTACACTCAGAAGCGTTGTCCAACTATGGTGGTGTTATTTATACAAGTGAGGGTGTAGTGGAGGGCAGCGAGCACTTACCTAGACGGGTTTCACTTGGCATCTTCGAACCCACGATAATTCAAAAAGACAGGCACGGAATTAAAAATGCAACAAATAAAGGGTTTAATGGAAATAATGCCAGGGACAAGAAATGCACGGTAAAACCGATTCCTAAATTGGGGCGCCCCCACACGGACTCATGAAACAGACACAGGGAGAGATAAATGAAAACAAGCGTTACGCCTAGGTCCCCCGTCGGTGAAGTGATGTGAGTTGACAAAGTGGAAGACGCAGAAAACATGCTATGATATGATATTTCGCTCACAAGGTTCAGACATACATGGAGGTGGCCATCTTGGATTTTGACGTGGTGACCCAATTTTCAATGGCGTTCTTCCTTATGCCTAGATACACCCACACACCAGATTAGAAGTTGGTACTTCGCTTATTTTTCAAGATATTCTGCTCACAAGGTTCAGACATACATAGCGGCGGCCATCTTGGATTTTGACTTGGCGACCCAATTTTCAATAGCCTTCTTCCTTGTGCCTAGATACACCCAAACACCAGATTAGAAGTTGGTACTTCGCTTATTTTTCAAGATATTTCACTCACAAAGTTCAGACATATATATGGTGGCGGCCATCTTGGATTTTGACGTGGCGACCCAATTTACAATAGCGTTCTTCCTCATGCCGAGATACACCCACACACCAAATTAGAAGTGGGTACTTCGCTTATTTTTCAAGATATTCATCTCACAAGGTTCAGACATACATGGCGGCGGCCATCTTGGATTTTGACGTGGCGACCCAATTTTAAACAGCCTTCTTCCTCGTGCCGAGATACACCCACACACCAGATTAGAAGTTGGTACTTTGCTTATTTTTCAAGATATTTCGCTCACAAGGTTCAGACATATATATGGTGGTGGCCATCTTGGATTTTGACGTGGCGACCCAATTTACAATAGCGTTCTTCCTCATGCCGAGATACACCCACACACCAAATTAGAAGTTGGTACTTCGCTTATTTTTCAAGATATTCATCTCACAAGGTTCAGACATACATGGCGGCGGCCATCTTGGATTTTGACGTGGCGACCCAATTTTAAACAGCCTTCTTCCTCGTGCCAAGATACACCCACACACCAGATTAGAAGTTGGTACTTCGCTTATTTTTCGAGATATTTCGCTCACAAGGTTCAGACATATATATGGTGGCGACCCAATTTTCAATAGCGTTCTTCCTTATGCCGAGATACACCCACACACCAAATTAGACATTGGTACTTCGCTTATTTTTCAAGATATTCATCTCACAAGGTTCAGACATACCTGGTGTTGGGCTAGCGGCTCGGGTGCCAGCTTAGGATCCTAGGATCCTGGGTTTGAATCCCGGTCGATCGCTGAATTAACGCCAGGGGGGTTGACTCAGCCTGTCATCCTTCCGAGGTCGGCTAATTGAGTACCAGTTCACTGGCAATTCCCTGTTTGTCGTAGTCGGGGTTGGCGGCAGGAAGGGCATCCGGCCGTAAAACATCGCTTCAAAAAGGGGACCAAAAAACAACAACAACCACGGTGCCCGAAAAAGGCCAACCCCCGCTTTGCGGGGAAAAATGGCATCTAAAGGTGGTTATTTTTTTTATATAAGGTTCAGACATACATGGCATCAGACATACAAGGCGGCGGCCATCTTGGATTTTGACGTGGGTTGCACCCACACACCAAATTTGAATGCGGTCCTTCGCTTATGCACGCACGCACGCATGCCCGCACGCAAACACGCACGGACGGACGGACGGACACACGGATGGAGGGGAAAACCATAGTCCCCCTTTCGCTCCGCTGTGCGACGGGGGACAATAAATGCGGTGTTTGTGTGAACTCAGGTTTAGAGCGGCCCTCAAACCCCGTCGGCCCTCGAACGGGTTCCCGAGTCCATGCGCGGGAAAGCACACCTTGGCACGCAGTCCATTCACCCCAGCTGCCGAATGTGAAGTGAGCAGGCCCTCGTTCCTTCCTTGTTGTCCACTCCATAAAGCACCGAGGTGAGACAAGAGAAGGATGTGTCTGCCCAGTGTGCCAGCCCGTCAGAGTGAACGAGCTGCCAGTGCCTGCCCCGAACGTCGAAACCAAGAGAGGAATAATAAAATGCGACTGTTCGTACTGTATGTCGGCCAAGAGAGAGAAAATGTGCGACTGCACGCTATGAAGGCCAGCCCGGAGAGAGAGAAAATGGAGGTCCACAGCTCGAACAAAAAGTTCCCCGGTCTCAAACATCATCTGATGACATCCGCGTGCGCTCCAATCAAAGAGTCCATCGCCTTGACGAATCATCACCTCTCGGAGCGGGGCCCCATGGCCCTGCTTGCTTTGTGTTCCGATGACTCGGCTGATGGCGTCAGTGGTACTTGAATGTCCTGGTTCCGGTTACTTTATTTAGTGCTATGAACCGGCTACTTTATTTAGTGATAAGAATTTAGGTGCGGAGTGCATGGCTGGTGTGGGTGTGTGTCATAACTCATAAGGAACAAAGGCAAAACCACAGAGATAATTTACATAGTGAATTAATTACCCTTATACCCTCCTACCTAATTAACATAAGCTCCACCCCTCTCATGGAGACAATTTTCAACCTTACACACATCCGGTCTAACAGATTCCCTACTTAGTTACGTGGGTGTTTCTTCTTTTTCACGACAGTCGGAGCACACTACCCTATACATTCCTATCTGGCCCTAAAGTATTTCATTGGTACCCCCCCCCCCCCCCCCACAAATGTAATAATATGTTAAAGTGACACAATCAGGACAATTTTAGAAGAACTATGTTTAAGAGGATGATATCTCTGACCCTTTATAACAAAAATATTTTTTGGGTGAGAATAATAAACTAGATAATCATTTTTAAATTGGACTATTTTCACTTCCATTATGCAAATGAGCTACTTCAGTCTATTCATGTGACGTCACGGGTGCACAACTCAACTGACGGACACGTACGCATGTGTTTCATCACAAGTTATTCTAGCGTTTAAGATGCCGATGTGCCAAGCTTTGAACTGCTCCAATCGTCGAGAAATTTGCCCGCAGAAATCTTTTTTGCATCCCTGACCCATGAAAAGATCATCAACGATTGTGTGCTTTGTGGTTGAAAAACCAAGGAACATCCAAATTAAACATCAAAACGTGTTCATTCAAAATATCGTGTTGTTTGCGAAGACGACTTCAAATCATCAGCATTCATATTTGATCAACAGGCGATGACTACCTGGGAAACGAGCCTCAGAACTAGAACTAACTGAAATATGGTGCCGTAACGACACTTTTCAGCCACAAATCCTACACAGCGGCCCGATCACGACCCTCTACGGTTCAGAGACATAATGCTCAAATACAAAGAAAGGTAAGATATTTTATTTTAACTATTTTAAAATACAAGAAAACAAACATGACATAATAAGAATAATGTTATTGTTATTATGTCGTGTTTGTTTTCTGGTGTTTTCAAGTTCTGTTGTCCCAAACATCTGTTCATTTAACTTTTTCCACAATATTATCCTTTGAAACTTCGTCGATGTTGCTAGTAGCATAGAGACAGTTCACTAGTAATGTACATACTACTACCCCCATGTTATGTTTAGCGATTATAGTCGATAGGTACTTGTTCCAGCAGATGTCCCACGGTAGGTGGGAGGTTTCATAAATTCCTAAATACAATTTTGATTTTGAAATTCGATCAATATGAACCTACTCCCGATTCAGAAGTAAACGCACGATCACGAACATTCGCTGGTTTGATATCTCAATACAATCGTGATTTTGAGTTTCCACCCGAACGACGCCGCTTTATCCATCCTGAGGTAGGTGGGAAGTTTCATAAATTCTTCAATAAAATTATGATTTTGATTTTCTATTTGTAAGCGTTTCATATCTGCCTTTTCTGTTATCATATCAGATCGGTCAATATGTGTCTGTATCATGAGTATTTTTAACATTGTATTTTGTTATATTAATGCTATAATATTAATTTGTGATTGGAATGATGCTATTTGGAATGAAAATATAGACATCTATCTATAATTCCAGTAATCTCTGTACGTTTGTACGTTTGTACGTTTGTCTGTCTGTGACCGCTGTTTCTCGACAACCACGGGTCCGATATACTTTTCACTTGCCAGGTATATTGCTGGGGACCCGAGGATGTGCCTTTTCAAGGTTTCATATTAATCGGACAATTACTTACCGAGCTATGTCCAAAAAACGATTCAACCAATCAGAGAGCAGCGAACGATCGCGTGTGCCGGCGTTGCGAATGGACCAAACCATTCCATGTAAATAGAGGGGGGGGTTCTGTGGTCGTTGCGAATGGACGAAACCATTTCATGTAAATAGAGGGGGGGGATTGTCACTGTACTCGCAAGCCGTTCGCCGTTCGCTTTGGCGTTGCGAATGGACCAAACCATTTCATGTAAATAGAGGGGGGGGATATAATTTTAGATAGATATATAGTACGGGCATATATATAGTACGGGCATGCCCTAGTTTAGTTTAAAGCAGAGTGAAGAAATTACGTGAGGGTTTGAACCCGTGACATTCGCGGATTTGACATTTTAGTGTAGCAGCATAGCAAACCTGTTGTGCATTTTGTGATACAAGCACCAAATTTGGCACAAATGTACATTAATGTTGCGAACATTTTCAGATATTGGGCCACTTGAAATTCTCTCTTTATGTCCGCCATATTGGATTTCAAAATGGCCGCCACTTGAAATCTACATTTGCTATTATCTCTGGACGTAATGCAGCTATTGACTTGATTCTGGTATCTAAATATGTTTTTGGGGGCAAGGAATCCAATGGTACCAATTTCAACTTAATATTATCTATCACAGTCTGTTATATAATTTTATTTGGAAATTATCTAGGCAAATATTGGATTCAACACAATACTTTGAAAAGAATGTCTTAGTTCTGTAAATGTCTTAGGTATAATACTGACATGCTACATGGTCTAGTATTTGAGGCTAGGTGTACTGGTATCTGAGGCTAGGTATATACCGGTACTGAAGATACGTGTACATAAACAGTGTCATGTTAACAAGTTCAGCATTGCCACAAGTACATGTATGTTGTTGACTCATCGTCATGTGCAGTCCCCTTCACACACACAGAGGGCTGTGCACTGAAGGGCAGCCTTTTTGCACTTGCAGCGCCTCACACACCCTTTCTTGCACTTGCAAGAAACCAGCTCAATGCAGCTGTGAGCTGCCTCAGTTAGCCTGGTCCAGTAAGGTGTGTACTGTCCTCCTCCAGTCCTTGACCAACCCCAGTTGGTTGGTGGAGGGAGCTCTGGTGCTGGCAGCAGTATCTGACCCCACACATGTCCACCTTGATACACTGCCCTCTTGACATGTTCCTCCAGAGCTGCCTTCGTTGGAGGGATGAGCTGCACATTGTTCTTCCTTGCGAAGAGTTTCCTCCTGGCCTTGTCAATGTCTGTGCATTTGCTGGTTCGATCATACAACAGGATCACGAACCTCTCGATGATGCGCATTTAGGGTCTTCAGTGTCTTTTGGGTCTTTGGTGTCTTCAGGGGCTTTTGGGTCTTAAGGGTCTTCGGTGTCTTTTGGGTCTTCAGGGCTTTTGGGTCTTAAGGGTCTTTTCGTTCTTGGTCTTTAAGGGTATTTGGGGTCTTTTGGGTCTTCGGGGTCTTTTTCGTCTTCAGGGTCTTTTGGGTCTTCGGGGTCTTTTTGGTATTCAGGGTGTTTTGGGTCTTCGGGGTGTTTTGGGTCTTCGGGGTGTTTAGGATGATGTGGTGCCACGTGTTCGCTTGTGTTTGATGCTGTTGAACTTCAGTATCTGAGCTGTGGCAATTGCTGCAGGGTTAGTGTCTGCCATCTGTTCCTTGATGCTGGGTCCCTCTAGGATCATACTGACTAGGGCAAGCAGCAACGGTGGCACAGATTCTTCTTGACATACTTCAGGGAATCCTGTGAAGGGCTTGGCTTCTCCAAACATGTGACGGCGAACAATCTGTGCAGCATGGGCAAGATGGACTGCATCACTATCACTGTCCAGCTCGCAGGCTTTGGCAAGAGCAGCACCGACATCTTCTTCAAATGCCATCAGGATGTCTCTCCCCTTGGTGTGTGCCCGCATGTCAGGAAACTGAGCCAACAGTCTCTGTTTCAGTCGTGTGGAGTGGACTCTCGTGTCGAGCTGGACTCCTAGCTGTTCCATTCTGGACTGATAGAGCTGGACAAGGTCAGCCAATCTGAATACTGGTGCCGTCTCCTCATCTTGTCTGGTTTCTTCAATGTAGAGGACGAGTTCAGCGAAGACAACTGCCGACATTGCTCGCTCTTGTTTTGTGTCCTGTGATCCTGTTGACTGGGCCTTTCTTGTGCGATTGTAAAGTCCTATCAAGCACCGTGGGTGATACTGGGCGTCCAACGCTATCATGTCCCCACCACTGAGACGGCCCAGCAGTTCTGTATCACCAAGAAGGGTTGCACAGGCACGCACCCGTTTGTCCATTTGGAATGTTGCAGCTTTCCGAAGACTGTCAGCCCCAGCAGGTTGTTCACAGAAGAAACAATTTTCTGGGACCTTCTTCTCTGTACTCGATGAGCGTGAATGTAACCTGGTGCGTTTGCATGCAGCTTGTTCCTCATCGCTCTCACATTCTTTCTTGAGTGCTCTCTTTTGTGCTCTCTGCAGTTTGGTGTTGTTGTACTGGAGCCTGCATGTCTGATGATATTTTGCACCGTGTGCAACCATCGCAGCTTCAATGCCATGACCATCATCGAGTCTTTCCAGGTGAAATGATCCTGGAAGCTCTCCAAGTTCACTGAATTTGACCAAGTTCTCTGCGAGTGAACTGTACCCACTCCCAATGTCTTTTCTCTTTGATTGGTCAGGTTTGGTCAGTGTCTCCGTCTTGTCCTCTTGACATATAAGGCATAACTTCCAGTCAGTTGTGGTGAGGTGCTGTGATGTTGATGGTGAAGTTCGCTCAACATCAGCTAGTCTGAAGCTCTTGGACATGGTGGAACTGTCTTCTGAATCTGCAACGATACAATGATATAATGTTAACATTTTGTTATATATATAATAGAGGGGTTTCCTCCGCCATACTAATGGAGAGGAGGATAATTCCTCTATATCGTAGAGCATTTAGCTTGGCACACTTAGGGAATTAGTTTTGTGAGATTATGCCGGAATTAAATTTTCACCCATACCGGAGGCAAGAAGAGAAATAAAATCACATGAGATTCTTTAGTTAAAAAATATTCCCAAATTTATTGAATATTTACAAAACATTTGAATTCATAAATTCTTACAATATTTACACAGCCAAGATTTAAATATAAATCAGTCTAAACTCTTATTAGGTTGGACAGTACATTTTCCAGACATTCCCCGTTCTGTTAATTACAGCCTTCGTGTTAAATTCAGAACATGTCAAAACTGTCAGTGTGGAATACACACTTCACTCAAAATACTACTTTATATAAAACATTTCTAATTTAAAGCCTTATAGTAAGAATTTCAGATAAACCCCAAAAAAGTAAGACCAGGTTGGCTATTAGACAACCTGCCTCTGTCGTGCCCACCAGACAAGTGGTTTTAGCCAGCACACATGTGTATCAGGTAAGCTTGTGCTGAGTACATCATACCTGAACAACTCAGTGAGGCAGAACACAGCAGTGCACACCAGGGTGACCCCTTCAGTGCATAAACCAATTAACCTGTCCACTGCAGGGCATATAGAAATGAAGTTATTTTCTGCATATAATAATAATATAAGTTCAGTTCTATATAACAATTTCTGTTATCACCACTACCACTACAACTACCACTACTACAAGCTTTGTCTGGAATTTTGTGGACTAACAGACAAACAGACATACAGACAAGCTGGGATCAAAACATTACCTCCTTCCACCATTGAGTGTAGAGGTAAACATCATGGAAATTATATCATGCCCTAGATTTAATTCATGCTTACCCGTGTATTTGCTTCACTGGTTCACAAGGTCTTTTGCATACATGTAATTCAGACTCTCGTCTTCATTGCTGACCACACAATGTTGTCTAGCTGAGCCCAGATTGTATGTAATTAACTCATTTATGTGGAGTCACAAGGTGATTTAAACACAGCCACACACAAAGAACACAGTTGATGTGGGTCAACACACATGCAGCCTCTCTACTCTTTTATTTGGGTCAGGGCTGTGATTAAAGACATGTAGTGGAGTCATGTTTGTAAACATTGTTAAAGACATGCTACAGTGCATTGTTAAGGAAACAAGACAGATGGAAGCCTATACAAGAAATTTCTGTACTCTAGAAACACAAAAGATGGCTTAAAGGGTCTAGGAAAAGGGGATTATGCATGTTTGGTATTTATTGACAATATGAATGTAATGTTACATAAAATATGCATATGAAAAACACAAATGAATGGGTCACTTTGTTTCCTAATGGGATATGAATTTATATTTTAGACTGCCAGTATATATGAGCTTGTCTGAGTTGTTACTAGTGATTTAGTATAGTTTTTTATTTTATTTATATTTACAGAACTAAGACATTCTTTTCAAAGTATTGTGTTGAATCCAATATTTGCCTAGATAATTTCCAAATAAAATTATATAACAGACTGTGATAGATAATATTAAGTTGAAATTGGTACCATTGGATTCCTTGCCCCCAAAAACATACATTTAGATACCAGAATCAAGTCAATAGCTGCATTACGTCCAGAGATAATAGCAAATGTAGATTTCAAGTGGCGGCCATTTTGAAATCCAATATGGCGGACATAAAGAGAGAATTTCAAGTGGCCCAATATCTGAAAATGTTCGCAACATATTAATGTACATTTGTGCCAAATTTGGTGCTTGTATCACAAAATGCACAATTCTTTTGAATATTTGGGCTAAGCCGCCCCACTATTTGTAGTTTCGTCATTCGGCATATTTTATAAACAATACTGAAATTATATTTTTAAAAGAAAATATTTTGTAATGCAAAATTTACAAGAAATGTGTATGTGCCAATCTGGCTAGTAAATTGACACTAGGTGCACACTTTTGAGACGTGCACCTGTGACTTCATGCAAGGACGGAAGTAGCTCGTTTGCATAATGCCAGTGAAAATAGCCCGATTTTAAAAAACGATTATCTGGCTTATTATTCTCCAATATATATATATATATTTTAAGGTGGAAAAGTCTGGAAAACTAACACAAGTTTAATAAGTCCAAAAAGGACAAAACTCCATGGAAAAATTGGTGAAACGCCCCAAAACTCAAACTTATCATAATAAAACCATGTACAAAGATTTAGTTCAATATGTTAACGGGCATGGGCAGAAAGTCTGGAAAACCACAGGTGGTACAGACAGACAGACAGACAGACAGATGGAGACGGAGACGGAGAGCAAACGTATAGTCCCCTCCAGGTAGAGGACTAATAACAACACTAATGATACTGGCGTGATATTAATGTTATCACAAATATTAATACTGAATAGAAGTGCGCTTTATAACTGCGAGTAGTTATGGCCGGATACCAAGCCGCTTTGATCGGACATCTGACTCATGATGTCACCTTTATTAAATCAAATTCACAATTGGTTGTCGATCACATCTTTAAAGTTTCGCATTGATCGATATGGTTTTTTTTTTTAATCAGACGTGGCTGCGAGACCATGTGACCGATGATATTGAAAGTTTCATCCAACAATCCACATGCCTAATTCATAAAAATCTTTATTTATAAATAAATAAATACATAAATAAATGTATCGTGATCTCATTAATGATGTATTCATTTGTATATATTTACAGGCCAAAAAAAAAACATTGCTGGTCTCTGGTCAGACCAAAGTTCCAGAATTGATGCGGCGATGCGGTTTTTTTTTTTCTTTTTTCTTTTTGAAAAGCATGGATTGCACATATGTATAGGGTTTTTTTTTGTGTCCTCATGCCTTGCGGTCCTCCTAATCTGCTGTGGCGCCATCCAGAGAGAAATTAAAGACAGCCAATGGGACTTGTAGGCCTTTTTTTTGTAAATAATTAATGAATCACAAGCTTAAGTTATTTTAAAATGTATTTATTCTGAAAATTATTAAGTTCTTCAAGCATATTATAGACTGCCATTTCGTTCTCGAGATCGCCTCGCCGTACCGTCAAACATTCCAATGCGTCGATCGCGTCAACACTGCGCATGCGCAAGTGGTCTAACAGGCCGATGGTCTCCCACGATCTCTTCTCCCAGTCCACCAGATTATCACAGACACTTACAACTTCATGACAAACGAGATAGGATCCAGGCCTAACGAGACCACCAGCAGCTCTCTAGGCCTTCTGGTTGCTTCACACGAACCCGACAAAGAACGTCTTCGTTTCAATAAATGACAATATCCAGCCGATAGAGGCCTTGCATCGCGTGAGCGTCGTCCATGGCAACCGGTTCCGGCCACCATCTTGGGTGGCATAAACAACATGGCGAGAAAGCTGTCGTTCGATCAGACGGACCTGTCAGTTTACGCCTGTAGCTTGCCTGTTGAGGCGTTTTCGTGGTACTGCGAGAAACTGAGGCTGTGTCATCTGCCTGTGGACCCATGTGGACCCACAAGTATGCCACACACACTCCACAGTCCACACGTACGCCACAAGAACGCCACACACACTCCACAAGTATGCCACATATACGCCACACGTACGCCACACACGCGCCACACGTACGCCACAAGTACGCCACAAGTACGCCACAAGTACGCCACACGTACGCCACACGCACTCCACACGCACTCCACACGCACTCCACACGTACTCCACACGTACTCCACACGCACTCCACACGCACTCCACACGCACTCCATACGTACACCACAAGTACGCCACACGTACGCCATACGCACTCCACATGTACGTAACCAAATGCCTAATCCTGCTTTTCGCTTCGCGAGCGAAGGTAACAACCTCATGAGCCATATTCTCACCTGAGAGCCGCAGTCAAGGCAGCCATGAATCCGTTTTAGCGTTGTGTCGTCCGAAAAACGGTAGAATGACAAGCCCGATCCCTTATGAAATCGGGCTGTACATCCGACAGCACAACAACTCTTTACCATCGTGTAGGGGGCAATTTATATGTGAGACGAGTTTCAAATTGCCGCCATTACGTATGGTGGCAGAAGCAATGTTTTGCCACCCAAGCGGTCACGTGACTAAGACGATGACGTCACATGCAACTTCCTTATTGGATTCATGACGTCACGGCACACAACACTACTCATATCTTTGGAACGGCTGGTTGGATTTGGACAAACCAAACGCAGTTTTGTAGGGGAGAACCGTGCGCGAACGTCGATAGGAAGAATCGATTCGATTTTGGTGAAAATTCAGATCTGGATCCGGATCCAAGTAGTATTTAATTTTTTTAGTGATTCGTCACCATTGAGAAGTAGGCCCAAACGATATATAGCATGATATTTTAAAAAGGTTATAAGAAAAAAACATGTTTATAAAATGTGGTGAGGGTTGGCGAAGCCGTTTTTAGAACTTCAGGACGAACTTCAGGAAGCCGCTTTTCCTTACAAAACTTGTAATGTTAGACTTCCGGTCTGGAATGGTCACTTTACCACAGATATAGCACAACTTGCTCGGGTCATTCTTGCACTTTCGATTCATCGTGAATCACAGTAACGTTATAGTAAGGAGGACACGACGCAGGACGTACTAAGTGGACAGGAGACACCAGACCGAGCCACGCAGGACGTACTAAGTGGACAGGAGACACCAGACCGAGCCACGCAGGACGTACTAAGTGGACAGGAGACACCAGACCGAGCCACGCAGGACGTACTAAGTGGACAGGAGACACCAGACCGAGCCACGCAGGACGTACTAAGTGGACAGGAGACACCAGACCGAGCCACGCAGCTGCCGGAGCGACTGAAGTCGGGCGTTGCCAGAAACAACGATTTATCTATATTTTTCTGAAATTGAAATGAAAGTAATTGAGAAAGCACTTTCTTCCACATTAAGTGTACCTGTGTGTCATTATATGTATAGTTTGTACATTTTCACACAATGTAAGTCTGATTTTGAATAAATAAAAAATGCTAATTAGAAAAACAAAAATTTTGATTATTTTTTTCCTTAAAATTGAGAAAGATAAAACTTGACCTGATTGAGCGAAATTAGATACATTTCTGAATTCAGCAAAAAACATAGAAGAACCGTTGAGAAAACCTAGACCTCTGAAAAAAACATTTTACATGCAGCCGGTGTAGTCAGACTTGTGTACGCGCAAAATAGGATGGACAATAAATCATCTTGAATCCTGTAAATAGGGGAGCATTGAGCAAAAGGAGGGAGTATAGAGTAACAGGGGGAAGTGGAGCAAAATGTGGGTGGAGTTTAGGGCAAATGAGGGAGTATAGAGCAAGGGGGGAGGGGGGAGGGCGGAAGTAGAGAGCAAAAGAGGGGGGGGGGGGAGTATATAGCAAAGGTGGAGTACAGAGCAAAGGTGGAGTACAGAGCAAAGGTGGAATACAGAGCAAATGTGGAGTATATAGCAAAGGCGGAGTATATAGCAAAGGTGGAGTATATAGCAAAGGTGGAGTACAGAGCAAAGGTTGAGTATATAGCAAAGGTGGAGTGCAGAGCAAAGGTGGAGTACAGAGCAAAGGTGGAGTACAGAGCAAAGGTGGAGTACAGAGCAAAGGTGGAGTACAGAGCAAAGGTGGAGTATATAGCAAAGGTGGAGTACAGAGCAAAGGTGGAGTACAGAGCAAAGGTGGAGTACAGAGCAAAGGTGGAGTACAGAGCAAAGGTGGAGTACAGAGCAAAGGTGGAGTACAGAGTGGAGGGACGTGGAGTGAAGGAGGGACGTGGAGTGAAGGAGGGACGTGGAGTGAAGGAGGGACGTGGAGTGAAGGAAGGAGGGGCGGACAGGGTGAAGGAGGAAGTATAAAACAAAAGTTTTTAATTTGTTAATAAATGTAATTCTGATGAATGTTTTACCATCGTCCTCGAGACGGGCCTCACTGAGCCATGACGGGTCGTTGTCCCTCAGTCTGTCGTCCTCGTCCCGCTCTGCCTCAAACAAACCCCTCGCTCCTGGCTCTTCCTCCATAACTCTCCTCTAAACTCTTCTTTCGTTACAAATGTGAAACAAACGTCCTGAAGATCCGAGTAGTTTGATGATCAATTTAAGATCTGGTCCATCTCACACGCTCCAAGTACAGCCGCACCATTTTCCCGCCAAATCAGGAAAATTATAAACAGGAAATGACGTTTCATTTCTAAAGTTTCATCGAGAACATTTGTGAAGTTTCTTAAATTTACAAAGAGAAGCGGATCAATGGAAATCAAATAAATCCAGGTGTGTGTTCAAGAACCAAGTTTATTGTAGAACCACGGAAGACTTAAAATCAACCTGGAGGACCAATATGGCTCGGAAAGTGAAGCCAACGGAAGTGCTGCGGCGGCCATATTGGCATGCCCATAAACCTGCAAACAAACCACAGCAGAGTAGAAACTGATTGCTCCCACGTGGAATCTCAAAGATTGTTTTCATGGGAAATTGTCGATTATCTTGAGTTATTTATTTACTCCCTAATTGTGAGAGACTCAGTGGGGATTTATCAAGCATCAAGATGCTTGGAACAATGGACCAGGTAAAGGTGCTGTTGTGGCGGACACAAAAGCCCACTGGCGTGGTGACATCATTCCACGCACCAAGTGGGCGGTGGCCACGCCCGAGGGGTAGGCGTGGCCTCATGCTATACACCGGGCGACCAGCCCGGAGGAGTTCAGTGTTACAGTGTAGTCTTACAATAAAGACGTTTATATGTTACCGCTTGTCCGCTTCCTCCTTGCTCACAAGCAGCGCGCGTAACGCCGCGCTTTACTGGTGACCCTCGACGTTGGATCTGCCGTAGCGATCCTTCCGAACACGACGCCATTGCAATGGCCAACGACAAGGCAATGGCGATTAAACTTCCCGAATTTTGGGAGGCCCAGGCCGAAGTCTGGTTCGTTCAAGCCGAAGCCCAATTTCAGCTTCGGCGCCTCACCAACGACGACCTGCGCTACTGCCATGTCGTCGCCTCCCTCGGGCCCGGCACGGCCGCTCGAGTTGTGTCCGTCCTTCGCCACCCACTGGACGGCCACAAGTACGAGGCACTCAAGCGGCTACTCCTAGCCACGTTCGGCCTCACGGACGACGCACGGGCCGATCGCCTCCTGGATCTCCCCGAGCTCGGTGAGACGCGCCCGTCGGTCCGAATGGACAATATGCTGTCACTGTTGGGCGACGAAGCCCCCGGTTCGCTATTCCGGGCGCTTTTCCGTCGCCAACTTCCAGCGCAGGTTCGCCTCGCGTTGGCCGGGACCAGGCTAACGGAACCCCGAGCATTGGCGGCCGAGGCGGACAAGTACTTCGCCGCTTCGGACACGCGGGCGAGCGTTGGCGTGGCCGTCACGGCCTTCGACGCTGATGTTCCACAGCATCATCTTCTACAGCACGCTGAGGTTCAACAGCATGCTGATACGCACCTCGTGAACGCCGCCACGCCCCGCCCACCGCCGCGGCGAAAACCGCCACCGCGGGGAAACCCGTCGACTCCACCGGCCTGGCGGAGCCAGCCGCGCTCCTCCAGCTCCACCACCTGGTGCTGGTTCCACGCCAAGTTCGGCCACGAAGCTCGGCGGTGTCATCCGCCGTGCTCCTTCAACGGGTCGGGAAACGCCCGGGCCGGCGCTCAATTGTGGCGATGAGCGCCGGCCGTTCGAGCAGCCTGCTGTTCATAACGGACACCTTCTCTGGGCGCCGTTACCTGTGCGACACGGGAGCACAGGTGAGTGTCATTCCCGCCAGCACGTCAGACAAGCACGCCGCGGGTGGGGGCCCCGCGCTGCTTGCCGCGAACGGGACGCCCATCCGTACGTACGGAAAACGCTGCCTCTCTCTGCGGTTTGGAGGGCAGGTTTTCCGATGGACGTTCGTCACCGCCGACGTGCCCATGGCACTGCTTGGCGCGGACTTCCTGTGCGCTAATGGGCTCCTGGTCGACGTCAAGCGCAGACGGCTTGTCCAGGCCGAGACGTTCAGCTCGCTCGCATGTGCGTTGCCCAGCTCAACGAGCGGCTTGCCAAGCGGCTTGCCGAACGATTCGGTTCCGGCCACGTTGGTCTGTACGCTTCCGGCAGCGGACGCATTCACCCGCCTCCTCGCCGGCTTCCCGGCCCTCACGCGGCCCACCTTCTCGGCGGGGGCCGTCAAGCACGGGGTGGCCCATCACATCCCCACCGTCGGGCCACCGGTCTACGCCCGGGCACGCCGCCTCGAGCCGACGAAGCTGGCGGTGGCAAAAGCGGCGTTCGCTACCCTGGAGCGACTCGGCATCGTTCGGCGCTCAGAGAGCGCTTGGGCGTCGCCGCTGCACATCGTGCCGAAGCCCGGCGGGGGATGGCGACCGTGCGGGGACTATCGCCGTCTCAATGACGCCACGACTCCCGACCGCTACCCCGTCCCCCACATTCAGGACTTTTCCGCCCGTTTGGCGGGCAGGTCCTTCTTCTCGAAGGTGGACCTCATACGCGGCTACCATCAGGTCCCCGTCAGGCCGGAGGACGTCCCGAAGACGGCGGTCATCACGCCATTCGGACTCTTCGAGTTCCTGCGCATGCCCTTCGGTCTGAAGAATGCGGCTCAGGCGTTCCAGCGACTGATGGACAGCGTCCTGCGCGACTTGGATTTTGTCTACGTCTACCTGGACGATATCCTCGTCGCCAGCGCGTCCCGCGAAGAGCACCTACGCCACCTCCGCACGCTCTTCGAACGCCTGGGCCAGCATGGCCTGATTGTGAACCCCGCAAAGTGCCGGTTCGGCGCCGCCACAATCGATTTTCTGGGGCACCGTGTCACCAGGCACGGAGCCGTCCCCCTGCCGGCCAAGGTGGAGGCGGTGAAGGGGTTTCCGCGCCCCCGCACGATCAGAGGGCTGCAGGAGTTCCTGGGCATGGTGAACTTTTACCATCGGTTCCTGCCCCGTATCGCCCAGCTCCTGCGCCCCTTGCACGAAGCTCTCCGAGGTAAGCCGGGCAAAGGCGACGTTACCTGGACCGAGCAGATGGACACGGCGTTCACGGGCGCGAAGCTCGCCTTGGCTAACGCCACCATGCTCGCGCACCCGGCGCCCGATGCACCGATCGCCCTCACCACCGATGCCTCGGACTACGCGGTGGGCGCGGTGCACGAGCAATGGGTGCCTGGAGCTTGGCAACCGCTGGCGTTCTTTAGCCGGCAGCTTCGCCCGCCCGAACGCCGTTACAGTACCTTCGACCGCGAGTTGCTCGGACTTCACTTGGCGGTCAGGCACTTCCGCCATCTGCTCGAGGGCCGGGCGTTCACTGCCTTCGTCGACCACAAGCCGCTGATCTTCGCGATGGGCAAGGTCACCGAGCCGTGGTCAGCCCGGCAGCAGCGTCACCTCTCGGCCGTGTCCGAGTACACGACGGACATCCAGCACGTCGCGGGGAAGGACAACCCGGTTGCGGATTGCCTTTCCCGGGCCGTCGCCCACGCAGTCCACCTCGGCATCGACTATGCCCGGATGGCAGCGGACCAGGCCGCTGACCCCGACGTCCAGGCCTTGCGGACCGCCGTCACGGGCCTCCGCGTCACCGAGGTGCCGTTCGACGGCGCGGGCGCGGCCCTCTTGTGCGACGTCTCCCTCGGGCGTCCTCGCCCCATTGTGCCCGCGGGCTGGCAGCGCCAGGTGTTTGACGCCATCCACGGCCTGTCCCACCCGGGCGCGAGGGCCTCCCAAAGGCTGATCGCCGACAAGTTCGTCTGGCATGGCCTCCGGAAGGCCGTCCGCGGCTGGGCCAGGACATGCCTCGCGTGCCAGCGCGCCAAGGTGCACCGGCACACCCAGGCCCCGTTGGCCCCGTTCACGGTGCCGGAACGCCGGTTTGACCACGTCCACGTGGACCTGGTGGGACCTCTGCCCCCCTCGCGGGGTTTCACCCACGTCCTCACCATGGTGGACCGCACCACCCGGTGGCCGGAGGCCGTGCCCTTGGCGTCGACAACGGCGGCCGATGTCGCGCAGGCTTTCATCGCCACCTGGGTCGCCCGGTTCGGCGCCCCCTCAGACATCTCATCCGACCGCGGCCCCCAGTTCACCTCGGAGCTCTGGGGGGCGGTTGCGCAGGGGCTCGGGGTCCGGCTGCACCGAACCACGGCCTACCACCCCCAGGCTAACGGCCTGTGTGAGCGATTTCACCGCTCATTGAAGGCCGCGCTCCGGGCCACCCTCCGCGACGGCGGCTGGGTCGACAGGCTCCCCTGGGTCCTGCTGGGCCTCCGGACGGCGCCCAAGGAGGACCTGCGCGCATCCGCGGCGGAGTTGGTCTTCGGGCAACCGCTGCGGGTGCCGGGCGAGTTCCTCCCCGACTCCACGGCACCATGGTCCGCGGCACAGCAGCGCTCCGCTCTGCAAGAGACCGCCCAGAGGTTCGCCCCGGTGCCAACGGCATGCCACGGGCACCCACCGACGCACGTCGCCCCGGAGCTTCGCACGGCGGAGTACGTCTTCGTCCGCCACGATGCCCATCGGACACCACTGCGGCCCCCGTACGACGGGCCTTTCCGCGTGCTGGAGACCGGGGCGAAGCACTTCACCCTGGACATCGGCGGTACTCCTGACCGCGTTTCGGTAGACCGCCTCAATCCGGCCACCTCGATGTGGACCATCCACCACCAGTGGCCCGACCCCCACGTCGGGGCCGCCCTCCTGCGGGCGGACCCCCGGCACCGCCCAGCCCCGCCGCCACGGCGCCCCCCGGTCCTGCACCCATCCCAGGGGCAGCCAGGGGCATCCCACCTGGTATCCCTGCACCCCGGACGCCGCCGATCGCCAGGGGGCGCTTCGGCCGGGTCATTCGACTGCCCCACAAACTGGCCCTCCAGGTGCGCGGGAATTCTGGGGGGGCGCGTGTGGCGGACACAAAAGCCCACTGGCGTGGTGACATCATTCCACGCACCAAGTGGGCGGTGGCCACGCCCGAGGGGTAGGCGTGGCCTCATGCTATACACCGGGCGACCAGCCCGGAGGAGTTCAGTGTTACAGTGTAGTCTTACAATAAAGACGTTTATATGTTACCGCTTGTCCGCTTCCTCCTTGCTCACAAGCAGCGCGCGTAACGCCGCGCTTTACTGTGAAAGGGACAATCACATTCAACAGAACACAGAAAAACAATATGATCACAGGTGAGTATTTACCTGACTAGTCCTGCCATTATATTGAAACTCGATTGTGATCCATCATTGACTATATTGATGATACCTGTGATCCATCATTGACTATATTGATGATACCTGTGATCCATCATTGACTATATTGATGATACCTGTGATCCATCATTGACTATATTGATGACATCTGTGATCCATCATTGACTATATTGATGATACCTGTGATCCATCATTGACTATATTGATGATACCTGTGATCCATCATTGACTATATTGATGATACCTGTGATCCATCATTGACTATATTGATGATACCTGTGATCCATCATTGACTATATTGATGACATCTGTGATCCATCATTGACTATATTGATGATACCTGTGATCCATCATTGACTATATTGATGATACCTGTGATCCATCATTGACTATATTGATGATACCTGTGATCCATCATTGACTATATTGATGATACCTGTGATCCATCATTGACTATATTGATGATACCTGTGATCCATCATTGACTATATTGATGATACCTGTGATCCATCATTGACTATATTGATGATACTTGTGATCCATCATTGACTATATTGATGATACCTGTGATCCATAATTGACTATATTGATGATACCTGTGATCCATAATTGACTATATTGATGATACCTGTGATCCATCATTGACTATATTGATTATACCTGTGATCCATCAATGACTATATTGATGATACCTGTGATCCATCATTGACTATATTGATGATACCTGTGATCGATCATTGACTATACTGATGATACCTGTGATCCATCATTGACTATATTGATGATACCTGTGATCCATCATTGACTATATTGATGACATCTGTGATCCATCATTGACTATATTGATGATACCTGTGATCCATCATTGACTATATTGATGATACCTGTGATCCATCATTGACTATATTGATGATACCTGTGATCCATCATTGACTATATTGATGATACCTGTGATCCATCATTGACTATATTGATGATACCTGTGATCCATCATTGACTATATTGATGATACCTGTGATCCATCATTGACTATATTGATGATACCTGTGATCCATCATTGACTATATTGATGATACCTGTGATCCATCAATGACTATATTGATGATACCTGTGATCCATCATTGACTATATTGATGATACCTGTGATCCATCATTGACTATATTGATGATACCTGTGATCCATCATTGACTATATTGATGATACCTGTGATCCATCATTGACTATATTGATGACATCTGTGATCCATCATTGACTATATTGATGATACCTGTGATCCATCATTGACTATATTGATGATACCTGTGATCCATCATTGACTATATTGATGATACCTGTGATCCATCAATGACTATATTGATGATACCTGTGATCCATCATTGACTATATTGATGATACCTGTGATCCATCATTGACTATATTGATGATACCTGTGATCCATCATTGACTATATTGATGATACCTGTGATCCATCATTGACTATATTGATGACACCTGTGATCCATCATTGACCTTTTGATGACATCTGTGATCCATCATTGACTATATTGATGATACCTGTGATCCATCATTGACTATATTGATGATACCTGTGATCCATCATTGACTATATTGATGATACCTGTGATCCATCATTGACTATATTGATGATACCTGTGATCCATCAATGACTATATTGATGATACCTGTGATCCATCAATGACTATATTGATGATACCTGTGATCCATCATTGACTATATTGATGATACCTGTGATCCATCATTGACTATATTGATGACATCTGTGATCCATCATTGACTATATTGATGATACCTGTGATCCATCATTGACTATATTGATGATACCTGTGATCCATCATTGACTATATTGATGATACCTGTGATCCATCATTGACTATATTGATGATACCTGTGATCCATCATTGACTATATTGATGATACCTGTGATCCATCAATGACTATATTGATGATACCTGTGATCCATCAATGACTATATTGATGATACCTGTGATCCATCATTGACTATATTGATGATACCTGTGATCCATCATTGACTATATTGATGATACCTGTGATCCATCATTGACTATATTGATGATACCTGTGATCCATCATTGACTATATTGATGACATCTGTGATCCATCATTGACTATATTGATGATACCTGTGATCCATCATTGACTATATTGATGACATCTGTGATCCATCATTGACTATATTGATGATACCTGTGATCCATCATTGACTATATTGATGATACCTGTGATCCATCATTGACTATATTGATGATACCTGTGATCCATCATTGACTATATTGATGATACCTGTGATCCATCATTGACTATGTTGATGATACCTGGTTTTCTTTCTTGATGAGAGAACAACATCACCTTGCTGTACCTGTGCTGGAATCGCACTGAAGAGAAGCAATTAGAGACGTTCTGAATCAGTGTGACGTTGTGATTATGTTATAGCTGTGATTATGTTATAGTTGTGACTATGTTATATTTGTGATTATGTTATGGTCGTGATTATGTTATGGTCGTGATTATGTTATGGTCGTGATTATGTTATGGTCGTGATTATGTTATGGTCGTGATTATGTTATAGCTGTGATTATGTTATAGATGTGATTATGTTATAGTTGTGATTATGTTATAGATGTGATTATGTTATACAGTCACGTGAAAAAGTAAGTACACCCCATGTAAAGTTTTGACTTTTTCAACATATTTCAACATACAGCTATTTGATCTTCATTTCAACAATATTGAAAGATAAAGGTGATATAATATAACAAATATCATGAAACATTTACATTTTGTAGTCCATTGTATAATTTAAATAAACATAAATGCAAATTTCACATGTGGAAAAAGTAAGTACACCCCTACATTTATCACTACTTCATAAAACTAAAATTTGAATCAGGTGCACCAGCTCAGGTGCAAATGATTAGAACATCGTTAGAGAGGATCTTGGAGGAACCTGTCTTATTTAAACCTCAGACATTTAGTTTGGTTTGGTCTTTGTTGTTGAAGTGTGCGGTGTCACCATGCCTAGATCAAAAGAGCTCTCTGAGGCCTTCAGAAAGAAGGTTATAGATGCCGACGAGTCTGGGAAGGGATTTAAAAAGATCTCCAAACAATTTGAAATCAATCATTCGACTGTCCGGAAGATCATCTACAAGTGGAGAAGATTCCAAACAACTGCCAACTTGTTCAGGCCAGGCCATCCCAGCAAGTTCAGCCCGAGAGCAGACCGCAAGATGCTGAAAGAAGTCTCTACGAACCCCAGAATGTCATCACGGGACCTACAGGTAGCTCTTGCCACTGTTGATGTCAAAGTGCACGAGTCTACCATTAGAAAGAGGCTGCACAAATTTGATCTACATGGGAGGTGTGCCAGGAGGGAACCTTTGCTGTCCAGAAAGAACATCAGTGCAAGACTAAAGTTTGCCAATGAACACCTCGGCAAACACCAGCACTTCTGGAACAATGTGCTCTGGGCAGATGAGTCAAAGGTAGAGCTATTTGGCCACAGTACCAGAAGACATGTTTGGCGAAAACCAAACACAGCATTTGACCACAAGAACCTGATACCAAATGTAAAGCATGGTGGTGGAAATATTATGGTTTGGGGCAGCTTTGCTGCATCAGGGCCTGGGCAGCTCACCATCATAGAATCCACTATGAATTCTTCATTGTACCAGAGGGTGCTTGAGGATAATGTGAGGCCATCTGTCGGAAAGTTGAAGCTCAACCGAAGGTGGACCTTGCAACATGACAATGACCCGAAACATACCAGTAAATCCACCAAGGAATGGCTGAAAAGAAAGAAATGGAGGGTTCTGGAATGGCCAAGTCAAAGCCCGGATCTAAATCCCATCGAGATGTTGTGGGGGGATTTGAAACGAGCTGTGCATGCAAGAAACCCCTCAAACATCGCACAGCTGAAAGAATTCTGCATGGAGGAGTGGGCAAAAATTTCTCCCAGTCGTTGTGATTATGTTGTCGTTGTGATTATGTTATAGTTGTGATTATGTTATAGTTCATTGTTTCAGCCTCTGAATCAAACATGTGTTCACTCAGCGAATCAAACACAGATCCTCCAAATCTGGTCGGCTGGTGCGGGAATGTCGGGGCCGCAATGTCCAACTTCAGGACGTTACTTTTTAACTCAATGTTCCTTACTTTGCTCCCGAGCCGTAGGGGGAGCAGGAGGACGAGGAGAGGGAGCAGGAGGACGAGTGAGAGAGAAGCAGAGGGAGGAGGAGTGAGAGAGGGAAGCACACAAGCACAACAGTGTAGAACAGAGACATCGGGAGATCTGTGGGAGGGAGAGGCCTGGGGGAGAGGGGGGAGTGGAGGGGGGAAGGTGTTGAAATTGTGGAAATGTTGAAATTCTGGGCGAAAACCACATATTCTGGGGCCAACCACATAGATAAAGCCATTTTTGCAGATTGTTGGGAATACCATACGCCTGGGAAAACTCGTAACCGTCCTCCCTTCTGTCTAACCTGTAGAAGGTCTGTCTAACCTGTAGAAGGTCTGTCTAACCTGTAGAAGGTCTGTCTAACCTGTAGAAGGTCTGTCTAACCTGTAGAAGGTCTGTCTAACCTGTAGAAGGTCTGTCTAACCGGTAGAAGGTCTGTCTAACCTGTAGAAGGTCTGTCTAACCGGTAGAAGGTCTGTCTAACCGGTAGAAGGTCTGTCTAACCCGTAGAAGGTCTGTCTAACCGGTAGAAGGTCTGTCTAACCCATAGAAGGTCTGTCTAACCCGTAGAAGGTCTGTCTAACCTGTAGAAGGTCTGTCTAACCTGTAGAAGGTCTGTCTAACCCGTAGAAGGTCTGTCTAACCTGTAGAAGGTCTGTATAACCTGTAGAAGGTCTGTCTAACCGGTAGAAGGTGTCTAACCTGTAGAAGGTCTGTCTAACCTGTAGAAGGTCTGTTTAAACTGTAGAAGGTCTGTCTAAGCTGTAGAAGGTATGTCTAACCTGAAGAAGGTCTGTCTAAGCTGTAGAAGGTCTGTCTAACCTGTAGGTCTGTCTCACCTGTAGAAGGTCTGTCTAACCGGTAGAAGGTCTGTCTAAGCTGTAGAAGGTCTGTCTAACCTGTAGAAGGTCTGTCTAACCTGTAGAAGGTCTGTCTAACCTGTAGAAGGTCTGTCTAAGCTGTAGAAAGTCTGTCTAAGCTTTAGAAGGTCTGTCTAACCTGTAGAAGGTCTGTCTAACCGGTAGAAGGTATGTCTAACCTGTAGAAGGTCTGTCTAACCTGTAGAAGGTCTGTCTAACCTGTAAAAGGTCTGTCTAACCGGTAGAAGGTCTGTCTAACCTGTAGAAGGTCTGTCTAACCTGTAGAAGGTCTGTCTAACCTGTAGAAGGTCTGTCTAACCTGTAGAAGGTATGTCTAACCTGTAGAAGGTCTGTCTAAGCTGTAGAAGAGCAAGAAAACAAATTGGTCCAGACTCCCTACCCATAAATCCTGTTAATAAAGTACCAACCTGGCCCCTCTGGACTCTTGTTACGGCCCAAATCCATCTTGATATATGGGAGAAAACCGATAAGGAAACCCGCTCACTATCTTGTGAGCAGGTGATCGAGTTTATATCCACTCTGTA
The DNA here is from genome assembly GCF_964187855.1 of Myxine glutinosa. NCBI lineage: Eukaryota > Metazoa > Chordata > Myxini > Myxiniformes > Myxinidae > Myxine > Myxine glutinosa. The sequence goes on from NC_136270.1 coordinate 55,540,945, forward strand.
TGGGGTCAATATCTCCACATCTTCACATCCACTCTGTATGGGGTCAATATCTCCACATCTTCACATCCACTCTGTATGGGGTCAATATCTCCACATCTTCACATCCACTCTGTATGGGGTCAATATCTCCACATCTTCACATCCACTCTGTATGGGGTCAATATCTCCACATCTTCACATCCACTCTGTATGGGGTCAATATCTCCACATCTTCACATCCACTCTGTATGGGGTCAATATCTCCACATCTTCACATCCACTCTGTATGGGGTCAATATCTCCACATCTTTACATCCACTCTGTATGGGGTCAATATCTCCACATCTTCACATCCACTCTGTATGGGGTCAATATCTCCACATCTTCACATCCACTCTGTATGGGGTCAATATCTCCACATCTTCACATCCACTCTGTATGGGGTCAATATCTCGACATCTTCACATCCACTCTGTATGGGGTCAATATCTCCACATCTTCACATCCACTCTGTATGGGGTCAATATCTCCACATCTTCACATCCACTCTGTATGGGGTCAATATCTCCACATCTTCACATCCACTCTGTATGGGGTCAATATCTCCACATCTTCACATCCACTCTGTATGGGGTCAATATCTCCACATCTTCACATCCACTCTGTATGGGGTCAATATCTCCACATCTTCACATCCACTCTGTATGGGGTCAATATCTCGACATCTTTACAGATTGGTCCAAGGTCTCGGCCCTCGCTAGAGCAGCCGCCACAATATGCATCCCCAATGTTGAGGTCATCAAGGCCATGAGGCCACGACCATCGGTCTGTGTTCTCGGCTGAACTCTTTGCCATCGTATTATCTCTGGCATGGATAATTGATTTGAATCCACTCAGTGCTGCTATTTCTTATGTTTCTCATTCTGCACCAATGGCGTTGGAATCCCTCCAGGATCCAGCAGACACGGGTGACAATATCAGGGATAGTCTGGTGTTTTTCCATGTTTTTTCTTTCACTCGTGCCTGTGGTGCAATTATATCAAAATTCTCTTTTTAATACAATTATTAATTTTTTTCTTTAAAGTTTAAATAATGGGTGTGCTGCAATTAAATGGGTGTGCTCGAATAAAACGGGTGTGGTCCATCGGATGAATGAGTGTGGTGAAATCACGGTTGTGGTCCATCGGATGAATGAGTGTGGTGAAATCACGGGTGTTGTCCGTAGGATGAATGTGGTGAAATCACGGGTGTTGTTCGTCGGATGAATGTGGTGAAATCACGGGTGTTGTCCGTCGGATGGGTGTAGTGAAATCACGGGTGTTGTCCGTCGGATGGGCGTGGTGAAATCACGGGTGTTGTCCGTCGGATGGGTGTGGTGAAATCACGGGTGTTGTCCGTCGGATGGGTGTGGTGAAATCACGGGTGTTGTCCGTCGGATGAATGAGTGTGGTGAAATCACGGGTGTTGTCCGTCGGATGAATGAGTGTGGTGAAATCACGGGTGTTGTCCGTCGGATGGGTGTGGTGAAATCACGGGTGTTGTCCGTCGGATGGGTGTGGTGAAATAACGGGTGTTGTCCGTCGGATGAATGAGTGTGGTGAAATCACGGTTGTGGTCCGTCGGATGAATGAGTGTGGTGAAATCACGGGTGTTAACCGTCGGATGAATGAGTGTGGTGAAATCACGGGTGTTGTCCGTCGGATGGGTGTGGTGAAATCATGGGTGTTGTCCATCAGATGGGTGTGGTGAAATCATGGGTGTTGTCCATCAGATGGGTGTGGTGAAATCATGGGTGTTGTCCATCGGATGGGTGTGGTGAAATCATGGGTGTTGTCCATCGGATGGGTGTGGTGAAATCATGGGTGTTGTCCATCGGATGAATGGTTGTGGTGAAATGACGGTTGTGGTCCGTCGGATGGGTGTGGATCGAGGTTTTGTATCTGATCAACATTGTCATTTGTAGGGTTTTGGTGGTCAACCTGTGTTGGATTTTTTTTTTTTTTTTTTTTTTTTTTTTTTTTGTATACAAGATCGAGGCTCGTGAAAGAGCGAACATTAATCACACAGAAAGACAAACAGACACATAAAACAAATAACATCGGGAGCGGTAGACAAGATGGGGAGAGAGGGGGAAGGACACAAACACAACATTTGAGAGCAGGGACCGAGAGACATGGAGACATCGAGAGATCTGTGGGAGGGAGAGGGCTTTGGGGGGGAGGCATGTGAAGGGGGGGAGGCATGTGAAGGGGGGTGGGGGGGTGGGATCTCTGCTCATGTGGGCATTGGGGAAATGAAGCCTGCGACCTGACAGCTAAACATGCCCTCAAGCTAGAGTTTGGTACCCAAATCCCTCTGGACCCGTCAGACATTATGATCCTGGCCAAGGACCAGATTGAAAAAAAAATATGGCAATCCCAGTGGGACATCAACACCAAGGGAAGATTCCGTTACACTGTTACAGGGTTAGCCCGGTGATGACTCCCCCAGTTAGGTTCCCACGCCTTTCTGCAGACCAAGACCTCCAAAGGATAGGATGTCGCCCAACCTGTGTGGAACCTGTGACACTTGAAGGGTACCTGAACATCTGAACCGTGTATTTTAAAAACTAGGGCATGCCCGTACTATATATATATCTAAAATTATATCCCCCCCCCTATTTACATGAAATGGTTTGGTCCAAAGCGAACGGCTTGCGAGTGGTGACAATCCCCCCCCTCTATTTACATGCAATGGTTCGGTCCAAAGCGAACGGCTTCCGGAGTTTGGTAAAGAAATCGCCATCGCGTACACAAACGCGCAGGAAAGCGAATGAATCGCAAATTCGTTTTTATTAGTTGTAAAACATAATGCCCAATTATTCAATTAGCGCCAACGTATTTTGGCTGTTTGCAATTTAATCGCAAGGAAAAGTAGAAAGAGAAGAGGGAAAAAAAGAAAAGCCTTGCCTTGCTGCAAACAGCTGCTGCAAACAACAACAACAGGGAAGGCTGCACTGTCCGGAAGTTGGCATATCGCAGTTAGGATTATTTTAGTGTTAATGGCCAATTATTCAATTAGCGCCAACGTATTTTGGCTGTTTGCAATTTAATCGCAAGGAAAAGTAGAAAGAGAAGAGGGAAAAAAAGAAAAGCCTTGCATTAACGCATTAACGCTTGCATTGCATTAACGGTTCGGCACACGTGATAGCTCGCTGCTCTCTGATTGGTTGAAGCGTTTTTTGGACATAGCTCGGTAGGTACTTGTCCAATTAATTTCAAACCTTGAAAAGGCACATCCTCGGGTCCCCAGCAATATACCTGGCAAGTTTCAAGTATATCGGACCCGTGGTTGTCGAGAAACAGCGGTCACAGACACACAGACAGACACACAGAGATTACTGGCATTATAGATAGATGCCCCCAACGTAGATGAGAGGCGACTGCCCCGACTCTGAGAGGCGACTCTAAATTTTTGACACAGATGGAGAAATCCATTTAATGTTTTGGATTTCCAAAAGGCTCCTTCATTCCCCACAAGCAGGTGTGTGCACGTCGCGTGGCGCATGTAGAGTCTCGCAGCTCGGAAAACGCCATAAAAACACGGAGTTATAAATAGAATCTGGAGAGCCAATGAAGCCTCTCTTTTGAAGCAGCCGGAAGTAATGAGACGGCCATCTTGGAGGGCCGATTGTCAGCTGCTTCGAACTTTTTGACACAGACAGCTCTGCATAAGTCTCACGCTGAAAATATGCCTCAATGTGCTCCATTTGGTTGCACAAATGCCACAGGGAAGAGCTGCAGTGTATAATTTCATGGGTAAGTGGAATAATGTTGTGCACAACAGATTATTGCACAACAGATTATTGCACAACAGATTATTGTACCAGAGAAACACTGGAAAGGTTAGCAGGTGTTCGTCTTTTTGTCACTGGGGAAGTTAGTGATTGTTTTGAAACGAACTTTTCCTGCCGTGTCCTCCGTCTGACACGTATTTTACGATTATTTATGTATTATAATTGATAAATCAGATTACTAAAACAGCGTCTTATTTACAAGTCGTCAGGGGAAAAGGTTAGGGATACTCTTAACTAAGTTAGGTGAGGGGTTGGGCAATAAAGTAAAGTTTGCCCTTGGTACATGGGGGGGGGGGGGGCGGGGGGGGTCACGAAACTTTTACGCTGACCTACTTCCAATTCCCCGCCCACCCACTACATAATTTATGAGCACCCCCTCCTCGTTTTGGCAGCACTGAAATCGGAGAACTTAGCGCAGTGAAATGTTGCTGTTCCGTACATTGTAGAGTGATATATACATGGCCATCTGTGATCGCTTGGAGCATGAACTCTCCTCTCTACAGTTACTTATCATCGTCAGACACATTTGGGAAAACCGCGAGATTCCTCTATTGTCGTATGCAGCAACATTAAAACAAAATATTAGGTGTTTGTGGGGGGCCCCAAATTGTGGGGGCCCTGTACGAACGTACCATTCGTATCATTGTTAATCCGGCACCGGCTTTGGCTAATTGGCAGTCACAGTATTTGTGTACCTACATATGTGTACTCACTCACCCCTCACCACCGACACGGCTCACTCACCCCTCACCACCGACACGGCTCACTCACCCCTCACCACCGACACGGCTCACTCACCCCTCACCACCGACACGGCTCACTCACCCCTCACCACCGACACGGCTCACTCACCCCTCACCACCGACACGGCTCTCACCCTTCACCACCGACACGGCTCTCACCCCTCACCACCGACACGGCTCACTCACCCCTCACCACCGACACGGCTCACTCACCCCTCACCACCGACACGGCTCACTCACCCCTCACCACCGACACGGCTCGCACCCCTCACCACCGACACGGCTCACTCACCCCTCACCACCGACACGGCTCACTCACCCCTCACCACCGACACGGCTCACTCACCCCTCACCACCGACACGGCTCTCACCCCTCACCACCGACACGGCTCTCACCCCTCACCACCGACACGGCTCTCACCCCTCACCACCGACACGGCTCGCACCCCTCACCACCGACACGGCTCACTCACCCCTCACCACCGACACGGCTCACTCACCCCTCACCACCGACACGGCTCACTCACCCCTCACCACCGACACGGCTCACTCACCCCTCACCACCGACACGGCTCACTCACCCCTCACCACCGACACGGCTCTCACCCCTCACCACCGACACGGCTCACTCACCCCTCACCACCGACACGGCTCACTCACCCCTCACCACCGACACGGCTCGCACCCCTCACCACCGACACGGCTCACTCACCCCTCACCACCGACACGGCTCACTCACCCCTCACCACCGACACGGTTCACTCACCCCTCACCACCGACACGGCTCACTCACCCCTCACCACCGACACGGCTCACTCACCCCTCACCACCGACACGGCTCTCACCCTTCACCACCGACACGGCTCTCACCCCTCACCACCGACACGGCTCACTCACCCCTCACCACCGACACGGCTCACTCACCCCTCACCACCGACACGGCTCACTCACCCCTCACCACCGACACGGCTCGCACCCCTCACCACCGACACGGCTCACTCACCCCTCACCACCGACACGGCTCACTCACCCCTCACCACCGACACGGCTCACTCACCCCTCACCACCGACACGGCTCGCACCCCTCACCACCGACACGGCTCACTCACCCCTCACCACCGACACGGCTCACTCACCCCTCACCACCGACACGGCTCTCACCCCTCACCACCGACACGGCTCTCACCCCTCACCACCGACACGGCTCTCACCCCTCACCACCGACACGGCTCTCACCCCTCACCACCGACACGGCTCACTCACCCCTCACCACCGACACGGCTCTCACCCCTCACCACCGACACGGCTCACTCACCCCTCACCACCGACACGGCTCTCACCCCTCACCACCGACACGGCTCACTCACCCCTCACCACCGACACGGCTCACTCACCCCTCACCACCGACACGGCTCACTCACCCCTCACCACCGACACGGCTCTCTCACCCCTCACCACCGACACGGCTCTCACCCCTCACCACCGACACGGGTCACTCCTCTCTCACCACCGACACGGCTCACACCTCACACATTATTACATACATTATTACTTACATTGTTACGTACAAATGTAAATTGTACTTCTGCTGCCGAGTCTATTACTAGTAGTAAGTAGTATTAGTCACCGATGCTTTTGAGGCCAGCACCGTCGCCTGCCTTTTGTATAATAATAAAATCAAACATTTAAACAGCCGTGGACGTGCACCTTGACCCCACGGCCAAGGCACACCGTCTATCAAGGCTGTCCCATTAGCATACACATGCACTTCGACCCCAAGGCTGAAGCACATGGTCATTCAAAACACATGCATCCTGACCCCCAAGGGCCAGAATGCATGGTCATAGTCATACAATTGGACCCCTCCTCCATAGGAGTGAGTCCACCGTCCACCAGTGGATTCTACACCCTTAAGATGAAGCCACCAGTGGTTTTAACACACCGAGTCACCGATGGGCGCAATGGTTCGTTGACAAAACATTCGGCCCGCCAATATGGCCGCCGCTCGGCTTCACGGCTGCTAATGCTGCGCCGCATCTCATTGGCTCTCCGTGCATAAAAAACTTTTAAGAAGAAGAAGAAGTGTATGATGTCCATGTCAGTATTGTTCGCGATAGTTTATTTAAAACTTCTTGTCTATAGATAAATAACCGATTTATTACATTTGAAAACTATTTTAATATACATAATACAGTACTTGGAAAGAATGGAAGTAATTAATGCGCGAAGAGGTTTTTGTGACTGCCCGATGTATTCAGAAACGTTCTTTTATTTTTAACATTGTCTGATTTACGAAAGGAAATGAATGTCATATTTTAATCTCAAACTGATATCCCGTCCCGCCGTTTTGCCACGGAATAAGCTAATGCTATGTTTACATGAACTGTACCTGTACCGTAAAAACAGGTGAAACGAAATGGGAAGCCAATGGATATATTGTGTGAGTTGTTTGTTGCAGAACTCACTGAATGATGGCGGCACTCACATGGAATACTGGACGTGGCCTGGTGGTTTTAGGCCAAGGCTTGAGCACAATCCAGCATGCTGGGCACCTACCTGTACTCACCTTGTTCACAAAGGTGTGTTTGTGTGCCTGTATTTGGGTGCAGATGGTAAAACGTCTCGAAGTCGTGTTTATAACATTTTTACCTCCACCAACAAAGGTAGGTGTAGGTTGTTTTCACCCCTGTCTGTTTGTGAACAAGATGTCTCAAAAACTTGTGGACGGATCTGGACGAAACCTGGTGGACAGGTTGTGTGTGTGACAAGGACAATCGATTTGATTTTGGTGAAGATCTGAATATGGATCCGGATATGAGAATTATTTAATTTTTTAAGCGATTCTTCACCATTGCATTGGAAGATAGGGCCAAAAACGATACCTTGCAGGATATCTCAAAAAGTTATAGATGGATTTGGACGAAACTTGTTGGACCGGTTGTGTGTGGCATGCGTTACGTGCTCCTCCCCAACCCCCTGGTCACGGTGTACCTCCGAGCCCTGAGAGGAGTCACGGCAGAAAAATGTGTTATTCTGTATGCCAAAGATCACTGGTGAAGCCACACCAGTTGTTACCAACAAACAAATATTGTATTAAGATCACACAAGAATAACAGTACAACAATAATAGTAATCAAAAGTACAATCAATATATATCCTATGATGGTACCATCAGTTTCATAACATATAACTCACTGTGCTCCAAGTGAGTGAAACAATAACATTCCCAATGTCTCTTTCCCTGCTTCAAACCAAAGTTGATTCCGGTTTCAAGCCGGTCGATCCCGGCTTCAAGCCAAATTCGATCCGCTCCAGCGATCGTCAGAACGATGTCTAATCGAGACCAGAATCCCGTTCGGATGACGGTCACAGCCACACGGCCAAAGCTGCACCAAGGGGCCTGGAAAGTCCAAAAGCGCCCTCCAGGCGACTGGGAAATCACACCCTCCTCGGGTATGGACGTTTCACGGCTCACAGTCGGCGAACATCAGATTTACCTTCAAAATCCATGTTACACACACACACCAGATAAACGTCTGAATGCGGTGAAAACGGCTGAAGCGAAGCAAAGAAACCTTGCGCGACGTGCAAAGCGCGCGAGTCAAAATGGCCGACGGCCCGTACTCGAGACGTAACGGCAGTCCAACGATTCTCTTCGGAATCGACCGCAAAACCTGACATGCAGGTCGATCTGTCACAGCGATAACTCTGTCGCAGGAATCCTTTTCCCGGGAAACCCAAAAGTTCACTCGTGACTCTTGCTCGCCAACGTTCGCTCCAGACCGCAAAGCAACTATGCTTCTTGTCCGACTCCACTCGCTCCGCCTTCTTTTCCCTCTCTTCCTCGTCGTCGTCCGGTTCCCGATCCGGTTTCCGGTTTCTTTTAACACTAACTTTTTCACCTTTCGAAAACAGTTCATACACAATAAACCTTTTGAAAACAATAATAGTACATGGAATCAAAAATGTTTACAGTGGATGAAAACCACCACAATGGAAGTGACGAATCCGTAACACATGGAAGAATAGATTCAATTTTGGTGAAGATCCGGATGCAGCGAGTATAATTTTAAAAGTGATTCTTCACCATTGAGTGATATGGCCAAAAACGAGGGGTAGATCAGGGTATGAAAGACTGGACCCTATGGTGATTCCTGTGATTCATTTTGATTAAATGTGATTCTGTATTGTGATTTTCTGGTCTACTCTGAGATACAAAACGTAAACTGTTCACCAGGGGGAGGTATGCTCTCTACTGAGTGCCGTTCTAGTCCATGTTACAATTAACTGAAGGAATGCATCTTGGAATAAACACCAAAACCATTGCATGACTATTTTACCCCCAAACTTTGGGAATTCACATCAGTTGTTGTTGGTTCAATATGTAGCCTGTGGCTGCTGGTTGCATCATTTACTGGGACCACGGGCAGGTCAGACAGGTAGACGTCATTGCACATTACGTGAATTACAAGGATGTTCATAGACAATGGGCAACAACATGTGGAATAGTACTTATATATGGTACAAAAGTATATGCAACCACAATTGTTCATGTACAATGTAGATATGTAGTTACATATGGTACAAAAAATGGAGCCCGACGGTATGGTACAGAGGACACTTGTCTTTCAGTTTACCAGTCTGGGTTTGATTGACACCCTGACTTCAGATGGTCATGTCGTTTCACAGACAGAGCGTTGCTCCAGGTTGATACTGTTGCATGGAAGTGTGGAGGGGGGGGGGGGGGGGGGGGTCCATAGCTAGACTGGTAAGTGCAGTCTGGAGTCCTGGTCCGTGTGTTTCGAGTAGGTTAGATTGCCATGTAACAGGGACCTTTCAGTCGTTTATTAGACGTAATGATGAGTACGCAGCGTATGTAATTTATAGACAGATTAGACTAATTTTGTGGACGTAAACACCAAAAGTTGTAGGCAGGGCTAGTTGATGAGAGCTTCCTATGAGGCACACATGCCAGGTGTGAGAAAGGCCATCACAATCTGTCTGGCCAGTGTGTGTCAGCCATGGCAGCATAATATGCTGTGGACCTGTAAGTGCCGTCATGCATGTATGTTTATTCCACGAGAAGGCCACAGGAAACTCCACCTGGGAGGAAGAATGAGAACTAGAGGGTGATGAGGAAGAAAAGAAGAGGCCTCGTGTGTTCAGAGAGAGATCAGGAAGCCTTGTGTGGAAGGAGCACAAGCAAGATCATGGAGGAGTTTTGAAGGAGACTTTAATTGTGGCTTTGTCCCTTGGGATTGGCCAAAGCTGGGATCACCCAACTGTTTATGGAGGGCCTGGAGGAAGAGGACTTAGGGGTCCACGAGGCTTGGTTGAGGAGGCCGTTAGTCGCTGGCCTTCCTCGTGACTGAATTTCATCATGCTCCGTTTGGCTTTCGACATCTTGGGAGCTCCTCGCCACTGGTTCTCGTCTCGCACATGGTTTCCAAAGCTGCGTCCATGCGCATCAGAGTAAAGGGAAGTCTCACCTGCATTATAAGCGTGTTGTGCGAGTGTGACCTGTGGTGCCTGTTTGGTTAAGTTTGGGTTCATTTCTCAACAATGTATACAAGTATTCCCATTTACCTGTGGGTCATTTGACTTGCTTAGTTAGTTCTGTTTTTGTTTACAGCATTTTGTTTACCCTCTTCCCTGCTTTCCTTATAAACTAAATCCTCTAAAAGGTAAGAACACGTTTTTGAGGTATCCGTATTCCGTGTGCCGTTTCCGTCGATTTAAGCCCAATTGAATGATCCTTGGGGAACGGTGAAGTTATAATCTGTTGAACGCAGTGCATTCAAACATAGTTTGAGCCATTTTCCGAGACTAAAGGTCTTGGCGCTGAAGTTTGTCTTAACAGGTGCTTCAGCTGTGACAATATATTATGTCACAAGGTTGAGCAATACATAAGGAACCATTTGGCCCATCAAGCCTCTGCTACATCAGCACCACCTTATTTGGATCTGGATTTATTAATTGAAAATTCATGGGGAGTGGTGGAGAGGGGATAAGAACAGTTTAAATAGGAGAGTTATTTCAAATTCTTGCCCAAACCTTCAGTCGAACGTCAGGCCTGACCATCGGGCTTGCGAAAGACTTGGGCCAAAACCTTCCGCAGCCACCCCCCATAAATGGAGGACGATAAGTGGGGTAGTGGTGGTAGTAGTAATAGTGGTAGTCATGTTTTGTTTACCCTTTGGGTCTCTTCAGCTTGAAGCACCAACTTACAATTTCATACATCTCGGTGAAGGTAATACTAATTTTAGGCCTCATTGGCGAGATTTCAATATCTCGGGTGAATATTGGTTCAAAAGTATTTGACTGGTTGAAGATTTTCCCATTATTTATGCAAAACCAATATTGAGTTGTCAATTTTGTTTGATTTTTCTTTGTAGAAAATGTGTCCCCTTTGTGATGAGGCAAAGGAAGAATTGAAACCTTACAAGAAACGGGTGGGTACTTAGGGTGGCGGGTCGTGTGTTTGGGAGAGGGGGTACACATGTGGAATGACATTTAACTTCAATGTAACACAACAATCATCATGTGGTGGTTTTAACCTGCAGTCCCCGTGTGTCCCCGTGCCGCAGCTTATCCTTGAGGAGGTTTACATTGACAGAGTGGAGAATTCATCTTGGTACGGCAAGTACAAGAACGACATTCCTGTGTTCCACCTCAATGGGCAATTTCTGATGAAACACCACATCGACAAAAGACTTCTCGAGAAAAGCCTGGAAAAGCTGGAAAACCCACCGGAGGGAAACTCAAACCACTCGTCAATCAGACAAGGGCCCACCTCATGAAAGCCTTGCGGTCCGTCCCCAATGTCCGGGATCATAAGAGACGTTCAAACCAAAACCGCCGTGCTGTACAGACGCCTTACATCACCAATGCTGGGAAACTATCGGCAACTGGAACAGAAATTCATTTTCCTTTAATAAACCATTTCCAGGCAAAGACGACGTATTTAAACAAAGAAAAGCAAACGTTTCTTGGTGACCTAATGCACTCGTAAAGGTTCACCTGATAGTTAAAAACACACCACGTGACATCACGTGTTTCTATTGTGAGATGCTCGTACATACAGCTGTGTACTTCGACCAGTTATTGCCTGAGACTTCAGCCTCGTTCCAAGTTCCACAACCGTACAAGCTCGAATGGATATTTACAAATAACAGGATAAAATTGAAAGGCCTTCATTGGACCCAGCGACCCAAGTCGAGGTCACTTCATGGTCGGTGATGCAAATTAACCTGAACATTTCAAACTGCATTTGTTGTTGTTGTTTTAGCAAGTCTGCATTCATTCAGCAAATTGTACTAGGAGACGTCACAAAATACCTCGCACACGTGGTGGTACAGATACAAGTCGGAAAGTAAAAAAAAAAAAAAAAAATCAAAGAGGGAAGAAGGTAAAAATGTCAGGTGAAGAAATGGTGAATGAAAAACCTGGAATTGCTACTTTGGGGTTGAGTGAGTGCAGGAGGACTTCGTCATGCTCATCAAAAGCAACTTGTGAAGAAAAAGTGTAGCCTTGCTAAAATCATTTCAGATCAACAGCAAAATAAGTTGGCCTGCTACACGTGTATGGATCACAGACTTTCAAATTGCCGTCTTACTTTGTCCGCGGCCATGCGGTCCAGCTGCCTTTGCCGGAGCATCACGAGTAATGTAAAGAAGAGTCCCGTGGACAGCATGGCGGCCTCAAAATACCAGAACGTTCTTTCTTCCACAACACGAGAGCGGCAACTAAGGAACGGTTACAGGAAAGGGGATGCAGAGAATGTGGAAACACAAAGATTAATGAATACAGACTCAATTAGGGTAAAGTGGTATCACTGATAAATGTCCAATCTCACCCACAAACTCGGCTTGGCCTACCTCAACCCTGGATTCAGCCCCCCTTGCCCCCCCCTCCCCCTCTGTCAATTTTGTAATGACAATTTATTTTCTTCTCCACCAGCCGAGAAGACCGATGGTTCAGTGCTGTCTCTCCTTTGGTTTGAAGCTCTGCTTTTCTCCTCCGACAGCACTACCTGCATCTTCAAAGACTGTAATCGGTCCCATATTCTTAAAGGGGGCGGGGGAGGGCAAGAGAGGAGGTTTGCCCCAAGTCATTCACGAGCCAGCCGGCCACACCTGACCAAGGTGATTTGGTCAGGAATTTGTGATCCGTTGAGGGTGCTGGTGATAACTCACCGACTCTTCATGAGAGACATTGTGGGATATTTAATGTCCACCGACCTATGCAAGCATATGGGACACCCAGCTTATCATCCATCTGAGGGACGGTGTACTTTGTGATTCAATCAATGTCCTCTCTGCGTAGCATTGATCAAACGATTTATAATCGGGTCGAGAGTGCTTGGAAAATTCTCGATCACTTCACGGATATCGCATATCGGCAAACGGTACCTGTCGTGTGAACATAGGTCTAAAATGGAAGCAAACGGTACCTGTGGTGTGAACATAGGTCTAAAATGGAAGCAAACGGTACCTGTGGTGTGAACATAGGTCTAAAATGGAAGCAAACGGTACCTGTGGTGTGAACATAGGTCTAAAATGGAAGCAAACGGTACCTGTGGTGTGAACATACATGTAGGTCTAAAATGGAAGCAAACGGTACCTGTGGTGTGAACATAGGTCTAAAATGGAAGCAAACGGTACCTGTGGTGTGAACATAGGTCTAAAATGGAAGCAAAATGTTTTACTCCTGAATATTTTTTAAATACAAAACTGAATTGTTAACTTTAGAATAACTGTTAGGGTATGGAAGGAATGTCAAAACGTCACCAGATCTGCATACATAATAAATAGATAGCCACTAATTAATTTATACTGTGTGCACAAACCAAACATTAAACACGATATATGATACAATAACCATGATCGATCACTTCAATCCAGATTACTCAGAGTAACATACATGTGGAAACCATAGCTCAGATCCAGAGATTGTACACATTCACACATTGTCTTTTCTATCATGATCAATGGCTGGAGGGATGGATGAGTGGCTGGAGGGATGGATGAGTGGCTGGAGGGATGGATGAGTGGAAGGAGGGATGGATGAGTGGAAGGAGGGATGGATGAGTGGAAGGAGGGATGGATGAGTGGCAGGAGGGATGGATGAGTGGAAGGAGGGATGGATGAGTGGAAGGAGGGATGGATGAGTGGAAGGAGGGATGGATGAGTGGAAGGAGGGATGGATGAGTGGCAGGAGGGATGGATGAGTGGAAGGAGGGATGGATGAGTGGAAGGAGGGATGGATGAGTTGCAGGAGGGATGGATGAGTGGCAGGAGGGATGGATGAGTGGCAGGAGGGATGGATGAGTGGCTGGAGGGATGGATGAGTGGAAGGAGGGATGGATGAGTGGCAGGAGGGATGGATGAGTGGCAGAAGGGATGGATGAGTGGAAGGAGGGATGGATGAGTGGCAGGAGGGATGGATGAGTGGCAGGAGGGATGGATGAGTGGCAGGAGGGATGGATGAGTGGAAGGAGGGATGGATGAGTGGCAGGAGGGATGGATGAGTGGCAGGAGGGATGGAAGAAAGGGTGAATGAGTGGAAGGAGGGATAGATCATCTTGAAGGAGGGTTGGATGCATCTCCACGGAATTATTTTCTCGAATGCTGAATCAAAAGCAAGACGACGTGGATCAATGCGCTGGATCTCCTCCAACAATTTTCCGTGGCGATTCGATTCCAGGCACGTGCGTAATTTCAATTGGATATTGGAAACATGGGCGGAGTGTCACAGGCTAATCAGCTGTTTATATGTATACAACGAAATGGATGTTAATCTCCTTTCAATCAATCATGTCGAGTCTCCTCCGGCTATGATGGTGGTGCCATCCTATTACCTTTCTATGGCTGGTACACACGGGTAAGTGTGTGGTATGGGCGGGGGGCGTGGTCGCCACTACTCTCCGTCCCTCTGCTGGCCGTTGGGGGAATTCACCCTCTTCCGCCCGTGCTGTTGGAGTCGACTGGACTCTCATCCACCGGATGTGTGGAGCCATCTGCCATTTAAACCACATGGCTGCGATTTAAACCTTTCGTAAATCGACATTTAAACGTGTAATTAACTGTGCGTGTACAACAATGTTTTTGTGAGCGTTTAAGGGTTAGGCGTGTGTTAACAAGACGCTCGGTCGCTAAACGCCTTTCGAAAATCAGTCCGAATTATTTCGAGGTGAGGGAGAGGAAGGTGGCAGCTGCCATATTAATTTTATTCTCCAATCAATTTATAGTAAAGCAATTAATCAAAGTCACTAGTGTTGTTATCAATTCCGACTAAGGTGGCCATCTCAAATTGTGCCTCCAAATGAAGAAGAACTGCGAGTGCTTTGTTGAGCAGTTGTGTTAAAAACAAAAATGAGAGTGCTCGATTCACAAGGACTTATTCTCGTCGACGAAACTTGGAAAACGATGATCCCCGAAATCATGACGGTGTCAATCCTGCAGTTTCCTCAATCGTATCAAATGGAACGTTTCTTCAAATAATACGTTTGATGTTCCACAGTCTATGGGGCGTTAGTGCTGCCCAAGCAGTTTATCGGCGAGGATTATACCGGGTGGTTTGCCATTGCCGTCCCAATGTTATTTCTCCATGTTTTTTCGTTTTAAATGCTCAGCGTCAATTCAAACAAGGAAGCAGCACACACCATGTTTAAAAATCTTTGATATGACTCGGACGGGATTTGAACCATCGATCTCTCAGACTCGGAGAGGTCACGCAAACAATTATGATACAACTATATAAACCTCTGTAGAGCAATCGGGAAATAAAGATAATTTGTGTCCTTTATGTAAAGCCTGGTGTTGGCTTAGTGGTTGGGGTGCTGGCTTGGGATCCTGGGTTCGAATCTTAGCGGTTAGGGTGCCGGCTTGGGATCCTGGGTTCGAATCTTAGCGGTTAGGGTGCCGGCTTGGGATCCTGGGTTCGAATCTTAGCGGTTAGGGTGCCGGCTTGGGATCCTGGGTTCGAATCTTAGCGGTTAGGGTGCCGGCTTGGGATCCTGGGTTCGAATCTTAGCGGTTAGGGTGCCGGCTTGGGATCCTGGGTTCGAATCTTAGCGGTTAGGGTGCCGGCTTGGGATCCTGGGTTCGAATCTTAGCGGTTAGGGTGCCGGCTTGGGATCCTGGGTTCGAATCTTAGCGGTTAGGGTGCTGGCTTGGGATCCTGGGTTCGAATCTTAGCGGTTAGGGTGCCGCTTGGGATCCTGGGTTCGAATCTTAGCGGTTAGGGTGCCGGCTTGGGATCCTGGGTTCGAATCTTAGCGGTTAGGGTGCCGGCTTGGGATCCTGGGTTCGAATCTTAGCGGTTAGGGTGCCGGCTTGGGATCCTGGGTTCGAATCTTAGCGGTTAGGGTGCCGGCTTGGGATCCTGGGTTCGAATCTTAGCGGTTAGGGTGCTGGCTTGGGATCCTGGGTTCGAATCTTAGCGGTTGGGGTGCCGGCTTGGGATCCCGGGTTCGAATCCCGATCGATCGCTGAATTAACGCCAGGTGGGTTGACTCAGCCTGTCATCCTTCCGAGGTCGGCAAATTGAGTACCAGTTCCCTGGTAATTCCCTGTGTGTCGCAAGAGGCGACCAACAGGGTTGGTGGCAGGAAGGGCATCCGGCCATAAAACATTGCTTCAAAAAGGGGACCACGGTGCCCGAAAAAGGCCAACCCTGCTCTGGGGGGAAAATGGCCTCTAAAGGTGGTTCTTTTTTTTTTTTAATGTAAACTTAAAAGTGTTTAAAACCACAATTTCCTCCAGAACACATTTTACTCAAAGGGTTAAACCCATCATATATAGTATTTTAACGTCTTATACCAAAATACATCACATGATCATTTGCAGCGACATTTGTGTGGACACATTTAAATTCCTGCTGATGGAACGTGGAACACAATGAATTACCTGCGGTAATCTTCTTTTTCAGAATGTGAACACAAAAGTTTCTCCACAAATCCTGTGGCTTTGCATTCTTGCAAAGTTTTCTGTGGAAAAGCAGGAAAGAAAGTTTAGTGTTGAATCCTCTTTTTCTTACTTGTTTCCCTGTACATGGGATGAGGCCTAATGGTACCTGGCCACCGCTACCCCACCTTTTGTACAATACTTCTGAACTGCTTTCTATCGCTAGCCATCCTCTCTCCATTCTCCCATAACACCCCATCTTACATCCCTCCTTACCCAATCTTCCCATCTCAGCAGAGGTTAACCTCTTTTCCTCCTACCTTGCTCCCTCGACCCGTCCGCTTTCTTTGCCATTCTCTCCTCAATTCACACCAGGTGCCCAGCCCACCTCAACCGGTTCTTTACCAAATCTCTCTGCCAAGTTCATCCATACTTCTATCCACTCTCTTCACTCCCGCTATCCTCCTGACTAAGGTATTTTTGCAGACCTGCGGCCTCTGTTGTTACCTCCGCCACCAAATGTGGATGGAGGTTATGTTTTCACCCCCATCTGTCTGTCTTTTTGTCTGTCTATCTCTTTGTGAACAAGATATCTCAAAGTTGTGGACGGATTCGGACGAAATTTGGCAGAGATGTAGCGTATGTGACAAGGACGAAATGATTCGATTTTGGTGAAGATCCCGATTCGGATCCGGCTACTAGATTTTTCTAAGTGATTCTTCACCATTGAGTGATATGGCCAAACCAGGTGGAGGAATGCTCTCTACCGAGTGCCGTTCTCGTTGCTTCTCTGTCAGTGCCACCATCTCCAAATTGCAAAGATCGGCCGGCATTACACAGGACTCCAGAACTTTCCCTTTCAATTTCCTTGATATTTTCCTGTATGCCACGAGTCCCTCCACTTTCCTCCATGCACATGCACCCACCTGTAGCTTCCTCCACACCTGTGCCCCGTTCCACCTAGATACTCAAATCTGCTTCCCTGCCAGATGTTTTTACCCTTTAAACTGATGTTAAATTCCTTTTTCTGACGTCCCACCCACATGACCTCAGTCTTCTCCAGACTCATCCTCAATCCATGTCTGTCAAGCACATTTTACCACTTTTCCAAAACCCACATTTCCTGCCACTCTGTGCCACAATAAATACATACGCTGCATGTATTATCTTTCTCAGATTGCTTACCTTGCTGACCCGTCCTGCTCACCAGGTCCATCCCAATCCCCATAACAAGCAGCACTGGGCTGAATGAACTTCCCCGTCTCAAACCGATGTTCACACTGAACTCTCATGACGACCCATGGCCAACCAAAGCTCTTCCCTTTGTTTCCTCACACAGACATTCCTCAAACTTAACTTCTGCTTCCAGCACTTCCATCCAACGCATCTCGTGACTTCCATCCAACTTCCATCCAACTCGTGATGCACGAGTGTTAAAACGAAAAACATATTTTGAAAAGCTTGGAGATAAATATCAAATGGCATTTCAGAAAAAAGATATGTTAAACAAGCATTCTGAGTATTGTCCCCAACCGGCAGTCTGTGGTCCGGAAAACTGTTGGGGAAATTACCGAGGGTTATTCACCCACAGGTTCCGAATCGTTCCCAATCGCTAATTACCTCAGGACGGGCTCACCTGTGATTCGCACTCGGGACTTCGATTTATACATCTTGCAGACAGGTCAGCAGAAGCACGAGAAAATAAGTCGTTGATAAAGAACTTTTCGAGTCGCTAAATATCAGTAATTTATTTTATTTTCCGGTTCACGATCAATGATCGATGTGTATATATGTATATGTTGCTCGGCTTGGCTCCGCCCCTCCCAAAAGCGCGCGCTGTGTCGCGCTGTTGACGTTCGCAGACGTCGGAAATGTCGGAAATGGTATCTCAAGCTATGACTATGAACCGGTGCGGCTTGAGGAGAACTCTAGAATAAACAAAGTGCCATAACTTTGTCAAAAATGATCGAAACGTCGTGAAGTTCGAACGTGATCTGTAACTTATCATGAGGAAACCATGTGCCAAGTTTGAAATCATTAGCATTAGGAGTTTAGAAAAAAAAGTCCGGAAAACTGTTCTTTGCGTGACGGACTGACGGACGGCGTGCAAACCTATAGTCTCCTCCGGTGTACACCGGTAGGGGACTAATAAATAGGAGGAAACTGACTAATATTACAACTACAACCCCAAGTAGTCCTACATTGTGGGGTCGGTTGGGATGTTCGCCTGAAGGCGATTTGGACAAGAATTTGTAATTTGTTCAGAGTGCTGGAGAGAACTCGCCTACTCTTCATGAAAGACACTCAAATTTAGAACCTCCAACAACCAGTGCTGGTAGGCGGGTCCTCCCGCTTGATGTCCACCTGTTGGATGGTACACACATCGAGGAGTCATCCTGCATGCGAAACACCAGGATGACAGTTTATAGCTCGGCCAATATTCCAACCCAGGATAGACGGCTCAGAAATGAATGTGTGTACATCTCAGACATCCTACCAGCACTTAAATAAAGACGCTGAGATACAGTTATTCAATACGTTACCTTTTGGAGGTCTGAGCACGGGCTACAAGTTTGCACAGTTTGGTATTCCTCCATCTTCCAGCAAGGCTGTTTTGATGATAATGAGCCTGCAGCTGGAATAAAGAATTGAAATGAATGCACACAAAGAGGGGTCACACAAAGTGATGCATTAATCAGAACATTCAGTGTTGCGGGTCACATGGGACGAGGCGAGGCCGTGCAAAACGAGATATTTGGTTAAAGTTTTGCTGTTTCAGAGTTCAGCTCTTGGGACTGATAGGTTCAGAGAATCTGAGCTCGACTGTCAGAAACTCTTCCTTGATGTACAAGGAAGTAAATCTGTTGGAAAAGAAATAAATTTGGGTTTGCCTGCTTGCTGTTGCGATCTCGGCAGATAGCGCATGATGCTATGATCCCACCTCGGCAGATAGTCTAACATGCTATGATCCCACCTCGGTAGATAGTCTAACATGCTATGATCCCACCTCGGCAGATAGTCTAACATGCTATGATCCCACCTCGGCAGATAGTCGAACATGCTATGATCCCACCTCGGCAGATAGTCTAACATGCTATGATCCCACCTCGGCAGATAGTCGAACATGCTATGATCCCACCTCGGCAGATAGTCTAACATGCTATGATCCCACCTCGGCAGATAGTCTAACATGCTATGATCCCACCTCGGCAGATAGTCTAACATGCTATGATCCCACCTCGGCAGATAGTCTAACATGCTATGATCTCACCTCGGCACATAGTCTAACATGCTATGACCCCATCTGAGCAGATAGTCTAACATGCTATGATCCCACCTCGGCAGATAGTCTAACATGCTATGATCCCACCTCGGCAGATAGTCTAACATGCTATGATCCCACCTCGGCACATAGTCTAACATGCTATGACCCCATCTGAGCAGATAGTCTAACATGCTATGATCCCACCTTGGCAGATAGTCTAACATGCTTTGATCCCACCTCGGCAGATAGTCTAACATGCTATGATCCCACCTCGGCAGATAGTCTAACATGCTATGATCCCACCTCGGCAGATAGTCTAACATGCTATGATCCCACCTCGGCAGATAGTCTAACATGCTATGACCCCATCTGAGCAGATAGTCTAACATGCTATGACCCCATCTGAGCAGATAGTCTAACATGCTATGATCCCACCTCGGCAGATAGTCTAACATGCTATGATCCCACCTCGGCAGAAAGTCTAACATGCTATGATCCCACCTCGGCAGATAGTCTAACATGCTATGATCCCACCTCGGCAGATAGTCTAACATGCTATGATCCCACCTCGGCACATAGTCTAACATGCTATGATCCCATCTGAGCAGATAGTCTAACATGCTATGACCCCATCTCAACAGATAGCCTATGATGCTATGATCCCATCTCAACAGATCACGTATGATCCCAGGTTCAAATCCCATGTATTATAGTCGATTTGTCAATCTCTTTCGTCTTCTGCCCTTGTTATTTGTATGTGCAATTCCAGTAATGAGTTTTAAAATGTGCTGGAACAGCATTGTGTTCGCTCATCCATGTGACCTTTGATGACTGCATGGTTGTAGGGTGGGAGTCATGGGGGGGGGGGGGAAGGGGTGACCTTTCCTATGGGGGAAGACAGGGGGAGGGGGATGAAGAGCTTATAAAAATCTATTAGACAAATGGTCTTGATGGTGGATCTCCCTCACACGTACCAATATCCAAACGCGTGTTTTTTTCTGTCATAAGCGGAGGTGCAGCATCAGAAATAACATTCCTGCAAACAAAGATCACATGCACCGAGTAATGATAGCAACAAGCACAGAGGTCACAGGTCAAAGAAGTGTTCTGCTATAGGCAGCTTGATTAATGTTATGATGTAAATGATATCTCAAGCTATGACCATGAGCTCAGAACTAGACCATATCTCAAGCTATGACCATGAACTCACAACTAGACCATATCTCAAGCTATGACTATGAACTCACAACTAGACCATATCTCAAGCTATGACCATGAGCTCACAACTAGACCATATCTCAAGCTATGACTATGAACTCATAACTAGACCATATCTCAAGCTATGACTATGAACTCATAACTAGACCATATCTCAAGTTATGACCATGAGCTCAGAACTAGACCATATCTCAAGCTATTACCATGAGCTCAGAACTAGACCATATCTCAAGCTATGACTATGAACTCACAACTAGACCATATCTCAAGCTGTGACCATGAGCTCACAACTAGACCATATCTCTAGCTATGACTATGATTATGAACTCATAACTAGACCATATCTCAAGCTATTACCATGAGCTCAGAACTAGACCATATCTCAAGCTATGACCATGAGCTCACAACTAGACCATATCTCAAGCTGTGACCATGAACTTACAACAAGACCATATCTCAAGCTATGACCATGAGCTCAGAACTAGACCATATCTCAAGCTATGACGATGAACTCACAACTAGACCATATCTCAAGCTATAACCATGAGCTCACAACTAGACCATATCTCAAGCTATGACTATGAACTCACAACTAGACCATATCTTAAGCTATGACAATGAACTCACAACTAGACCATATCTCAAGCTATGACCATGAGCTCACAATTAGACCATATCTCAAGCTGTGACCATGAACTTACAACAAGACCATATCTCAAGCTATGAACATGAGCTCACAACTAGACCATATCTCAAGCTATGACTATGAACTCACAACTAGACCATATCTCAAGCTATGACCATGAGCTCAGAACTAGATCATATCTCAAGCTATGACTATGAACTCACAACTAGACCATATCTCAAGCTGTGACCATGAGCTCACAACTAGACCATATCTCAAGCTATGACTATGATTATGAACTCATAACTAGACCATATCTCAAGCTATTACCATGAGCTCACAACTAGACCATATCTCAAGCTGTGACTATGAACTCATAACTAGACCATATCTCAAGCTATGACTATGAACTCATAACTAGACCATATCTCAAGCTATTACCATGAGCTCACAACTAGACCATATCTCAAGCTGTGACCAGGAGCTCACAACTAGACTATCTCAAGCTATGACTATGAACTCATAATGAGACCATATTTCAAGCTATTACCATGAGCTCATAACTAGACCATATCTCAAGCTATGACCATGAGCTCACAACTAGACCATATCTCAAGCTGTGACCATGAACTTACAACAAGACCATATCTCAAGCTATGACTATGAACTCACAACTAGACCATATCTCAAGCTATGACCATGAGCTCAGAACTAGACCATATCTCAAGCTATGACGATGAACTCACAACTAGACCATATCTCAAGCTATGACTATGAACTCACAACTAGACCATATCTCAAGCTATGACCATGAGCTCACAACTAGACCATATCTCAAGCTATGACTATGAACTCATAACTAGACCATATCTCAAGCTATGACTATGAACTCATAACTAGACCATATCTCAAGCTATGACCATGAGCTCACAACTAGACCATATCTCAAGCTGTGACCATGAACTTACAACAAGACCATATCTCAAGCTATGACCATGAGCTCAGAACTAGACCATATCTCAAGCTATGACGATGAACTCACAACTAGACCATATCTCAAGCTATGACTATGAACTCACAACTAGACCATATCTCAAGCTATGACCATGAGCTCACAACTAGACCATATCTCAAGCTATGACTATGAACTCACAACAAGACCATATCTCAAGCTGTGACTATGAACTCATAACTAGACCATATCTCAAGCTATGACTATGAACTCATAACTAGACCATATCTCAAGCTATTACCATGAGCTCAGAACTAGACCATATCTCAAGCTGTGACCAGGAGCTCACAACTAGACTATCTCAAGCTATGACTATGAACTCATAATGAGACCATATTTCAAGCTATTACCATGAGCTCATAACTAGACCATATCTCAAGCTATTACCATGAGCTCAGAACTAGACCATATCTCAAGCTATGACCATGAGCTCACAACTAGACCATATCTCAAGCTGTGACCATGAACTTACAACAAGACCATATCTCAAGCTATGACCATGAGCTCAGAACTAGACCATATCTCAAGCTATGACGATGAACTCACAACTAGACCATATCTCAAGCTATGACTATGAACTCACAACTAGACCATATCTCAAGCTATGACCATGAGCTCACAACTAGACCATATCTCAAGCTATGACTATGAACTCACAACTAGACCATATCTCAAGCTATGACGATGAACTCACAACTAGACCATATCTCAAGCTATGACTATGAACTCACAACTAGACCATATCTCAAGCTATGACCATGGGCCCATAACTTGACCATATCTCAAGCTATGACCACGAACTCACAACTAGACCATATATCTAGCTATGACCATGAGCTCACAACTAGACCATATCTCAAGCTATGACCACGAACTCACAACTCGACCATATCTCAAGCTATGACCATGAGCTCAGAACTAGACCACATCTCAAGCTATGACCATGAGCCCACAACTAGACCATATCTCAAGCTATGACCATGAACTCACAATAAGACCATATCTCAAGCTATGACCATGAACCCACAACTAGACCATATCTCAAGCTATGACCATGAGCCCACAACTAGACCATATATCAAGCTATGACCATGGGCCCATAACTAGACCACATCTAAAGCTGTGACCATGAACTCACAACAAGACCATATTTCAAGCTGTGACCATGAGCTCAGAACTAGACCATATCTCAAGCTATGACCATAAGCTCAGAACTAGACCATATCTCAAGCTATGACCATAAGCTCAGAACTAGACCATATCTCAAGCTGTGACCATGAGCTCACAACTAGACCATATCTCAAGCTATGACTATGATTATGAACTCATAACTAGACCATATCTCAAGCTATGACCATGAGCCCACAACTAGACCATATATCAAGCTATGACCATGGGCCCATAACTAGACCACATCTAAAGCTGTGACCATGAACTCACAACTAGACCATATCTCAAGCTATGACCATGAGCCCACAACTAGACCATATATCAAGCTATGACCATGAGCCCACAACTAGACCATATCTCAAGCTATGACCATGAGCCCACAACTAGACCATATCTCAAGCTATGACTATGAACTCATAACTAGACCATATCTCAAGCTATGACCATGAGCCCACAACTAGACCATATATCAAGCTGTGGCCATGAGCCCACAACTAGACCATATATCAAGCTATGACCATGGTATAGTATTTAAAGACACATCTCCCTGTTTCGTTGCTTCGCATTGTTTCGGTCATTTGAAACCGGTAAACTCGGTAAACCCCCTCCCCCTCGGTAAACTCCCTCCCCCTCGGTAAACCCCTCCCCCTCGGTAAACCCCCTCCCCCTCGGTAAACCCCTTCCCCCCTTTGCGTACGGAATAAGTAGAAAGCCTGTTATTCCATGTAGTAATCATGTAAGTAAACAAAGACAACGTACATGGAATGGATATTGAATAATGAAGCATGTTTTCGCGTATTTCCCGCATCTCGTACCGTAAGAAAGCGAAGGCTAAGCAGAGGCAGAAGAATGTTCGGAACAAAGCACTGGTTACATCGGAAACGGCACAGGACGGCCTCATGCTGCCTCCGCTCGGTCTCCTCTCCCTGGTGAAAATCCCTATCAATGACGAACAATCGGGCGAGGCCTCCTTTGACCTGGTCGATCCGGACCTACTTTCCGTCCTTCCATTGGTTTTGAGCCAGTGCGACGATAAATTCCTTCAGACGCCGAACCGAGAGGCGACGTGTGTCGGGAACGGGGTACACCTCTTGTCGGTGTCAACACTAGGAAACTGAAAGGCCGTTAAATCTTAGGCTTCGGTTTGGCCTCGTTTCTCCTCAGCACGGAGAATCGATCGGCGGAATGCGAATCTTTCTTTGAACAAAGCACGCACAAACGAACAGACTGACGAGTCACCGGTTAACTTGAATTAAATACACACGTCAACCTTACACCAGTGTGAACATCCCCATTTACCATGAAATTGTAAACGTCATCACCGTGGACCCACGGGCCACGTCCCACGCACTGTGCATTGAAATCGGACTTTTGTCGCCTGCGTTTCTCAGATCTACTAGAACTAATTGACCACTCTTTTCATAATCCATAGATCTACTATAAATCACCGACCACTCTTTTCATAATCCATAGATCTACTATAAATCACCGACCACTCTTTTCATAATCCATAGATCTACTATAATTAAGCGACCACTCTTTTCATAATCCATAGATCTACTATAATTAACCGACCACTCTTTTCATAACCTATAGATCTACTAGAATTAAGCGCCCACTCTTTTCATAATCTATAGATCTACTATAATTCAGCGACCACTCTTTTCATAATCCATAGATCTACTAGAATCCATCAACCACACTCATATTCCATAGATCTACTAAAATTCAGCGACCACACATCTCATATTTCATAGATCTCCAAGAATTCACAACCACACTCATATTCCATAGATCTACTAGAATCCATCAACCACACTCATATTCCATAGATCTACTAAAATTCAGCGACCACACATCTCATATTCCATAGATCTCCAAGAATTCACAACCACACTTCTCATATTCCATAGATCTACAATAATTCATTAACCACACTTCTCATATTTCATATTGTTATGAATTTTGGGGTAGAGTGATGTATAGATCAGCTAGATCTGTGTAGGTATCATGCTCCGACTGTCGTGAAGAAGAAGAAGAACCATCTCGATGCATATAAGCAGGGACCTGTCTAGCCCGGAATGTCGTGAAGAAGAAGAAGAACCATCTCGATGCATATATTAAGCAGGGACCTGTCTAGCCCGGATGTCGGATTAGGTGTATATTTGTCCCGATTACGAGGAATGGGGCATGTTATGGGCCATGCTCGGCTGGCGTGTGTATGGAAACGCACCCTTCTTTGGTTGTAAAATGTGAAAAATGTTTGGCACAGGTAATCTCAGGGTTAGAATATATTAAAGCGCGATGCTGCGCGCGCTAATGCTTACGCAAGGAGCAAGCGGACAACGCGGTTCATAAAAGAGTCTTTATTCAAAGTACTCAAACTGCAGCACTAAGCTGCTCAGGGCTGCGCGCCCCGTGTATATCGTGAGGCCACGCCTCTCTCCCTGGCGTGGCCCATCCCCACTTGGTGTGCGGGGTGATGTCACCACGTCAGTGCTTTCGTGTCCGCCACAATATGTAAATTTAAGGGTGAATTTTGATTTTTGAGAGGCCATGGTGGACATTGCACAGTGGCACCATCATTGATCCAGGTGTGTTAGACCAAAGTGTTGGAGGCTGGGATAAAATTGATAGGTTAGCAGGACACAGCCTTCAACTGGTTACGGGGGCGACTGCACCGATATTTGGGACGCGGGATTGTGGATATGTAGTTGGGTTGTCTGGGGTTCAACTTGGTGCTATGGGTGTCCGAGGTGTGTGGACCATATCTTCTGGAGGAGTCTCCTGGTGGAGCATGGCTGTCTGCTAGACCTTGGCGTGATCAAGGTGTGGGTGGGCACTGGGGGCTGCAGTTGTGTGGACGGGGTGTGTGGGCGGTGCAGGTGACGTGATGTGGATGCCCCCAGGGCCGATGTTTCTGGGAATGGGAGTGTTGGCAGCAGGTGCTCATCACACTGGCTAGCTGGGGCTAGTCCAGCCGTGTTCCTCGCAGGGGGGGGGGGGGGGGGGGGGGCGAAGGATGGATGGTGGGTCGCACCCTTATGGACACTCATGGGTCATGTTGGCGTTCGACTGCTCAGCTTGTCCCGATGGCCCTTGCACGGAAGAGGTGCGGAGCGTAGCCAAATGTAGTAGTATTGTACAGATCACCGTTGGAGGCAAATCCACATACCTGCCAGTACAGTGGGACAAAAGTGCAATTTGGAAGTATTTGACAGGCCCAATGGGATAAATTTGGGGATTTTGTTCGGGTGGATGGCACTCTTGGACCCGACCAACCTGCGACTACCTGTACTTGAGGTAAGTGCTTTGAAGTTTACTGTCCCAGGCTTCAGTACTTGCTTGAGAAATTGGGGACATGTAATTTGGAGTATGGGGCGGGTGAGAGTGATGGCATGGCCGGTGAAGGGATTGGAATGTGTGCCACACAGAGTCTTCTGGGTGGTGTTTGTTTTTATGTGGAGGTTTTGTGTTTTGGTGTGGTCGGGAGAATGGAAATTGAGTGCGAGTGAGGATGATTGTGTTTTGAAATGTGTTTGGAAATGGTAAAATGTGAATTGGGGATTTCACATGAAAGCAGGCGATGGCAAAAAAAAACTTTTTTGAGACATCTATGAAAATGTGGTGGAGAATTGCATGGCAGCGGGGGAGGAAATGTTATTGTGGATTTTGTGGGTGGGGAAGGCGTGTGTGTCCGCAGGTACGGATCAAGCTCTGGAGGAGCGATGACTGCGGCTCCCCTCTGCAATGATTACCCCTGGCAGCCAGTGGTGTCTGGAAATTGGAGCCGTCGGTGGTGGGTCTGTTTGGGCGCCCTGGGGTGAGAGACTCCCGGCGAACCGTGAGGCTGTAAGGAAGCCGGAGGCTGTGGGATGACAACGAAAGGAGCTGTTTGGCTGTCACGGGGTCAAGAGGTAAAGGGGGGGCGACGAAGTTGTAAGTCGGGTGACTTGTTTTTGGGACTGCGGGCACCACAGCCTGAAGCACCCCCACCATCTTGCTTCGACGGTACCTCCCCGCTGCCTAGTAGAAATGCACACATATGTGAAATGACATCAATGCCATGGTCCTGCAGGGGGGTGAAATAAGTGCTTTGTTGTGATTTTTGTGTCTTGATGATTTTTGGAATGTGTATGAGTGGTTATGGGTTCGTGTTGAATGAATGTGGGCAAAATCCACCGAGCCATGTCACACCTGTAACACCAGGACAGGGCCCGCGGAAATTTGGGGTGCATTGGGATGGCCCCGCAGGTAACGTTGAGTCTTGAGGCATCCACCAGGGGACGCAGTCTGTAGGAAGGAGTTGTACAAATGTTTTTACGAATTTTGCAAGTTTTTAGTTAAGGTTTGTGGTTAAGTTAGGTTTGCGTGTTGTTTTTCTCTTCCTCCCCAGGAGCACGAACTTCAATAATTTTGTACATATTCATACGTGTGTTGTACCGTCCTCCAAATAGTGATGACTCCATTTACATTTCGCTGTCTGATAACATGGACCAACTTCTATCAACTCATCCCAACTCTCTCTTCCTCATATGTGGCGACTTCAACTATCATCATGCCAGCTGGCTGGGTGTGGGTTCCTCTCTCACCAGCCTTGGCGCCTCAGCAAAGGACTTCTGCGACTGACACAATCTGTCAATTTCCCGACCCGGATCTCAGTCAATGGAGTATTTTCTCTTCTAGACTTGGTTATGACAAACTTCCCTGCAAATATCTGCTGCTCTTCTTCTGCTCCAATCGGTTCTTCTGATCATGTGCTTGTTAAAGTGGACATCTCTCTGGCCATTCTCAGAGAGCCTCCTCAGCGTCGACGAGTCTGGCATTTCACTCAGGCCGACTGGCAGGGTCTTCAAGCAGCCATCACTCATCTGGACTGGTCTCCCATCTCTACTGCCTCTGACATCAATTCTTCCTGGGAATTCTTCCAAAGCAAACTGCTCTCTCTCATGCACAGATTTATCCCATATCGTCTTCAGTTGTCTTACCCTTCCTCCCGTCCATGGTACACTGAATCTTGTGGTGAGGCAGTTGCCCTGAAACAACTTGCCTTTGCCTCTTGGAAGGCTAATCCAACTGAAGGCAATCTCAGTTCCTTCCACCAAGCTCGGAACAAGTGTGTGTCTACCCTCAGGAGTGCCAGGAAGCACTATCTCTCCTCACTCAAGAATGAACTCTCAAACCTGTCTCCTTCCTCCAAATCCTGGTGGCGTCTGGTCAAATCCGTTTCTGGTGTTTGTTCCCCCTCCATCCCCTCCCTTACCTCAAATGGCCACACAGTTGACATCGCACGTGACAAAGCCGAATGCCTCAACTCTGTGTTTGCCCCAAAATCCTTAGTCCCAAACCCATCTCTCTCTGTTCCCACCTTTCCCAGTCGAACCCAACTGCTCCTGGACTCTGTGTCCTTCTCTCCTGACAAGGTGGAGGAGTTTTTGTCAAACCTCGACTCTGATTCTGCAACTGGACCAGACGGCATCAGCCCACGGTTCCTAAAATCCTGCTCTGCCGCTCTATCTCACCCTCTCTCTGTTCTTTTCACCCTATCTTTTGCTCAAGGTCATCTGCCAGCATCCTGGAAATCAGCAAACATTACCGCTTTACACAAAAAAGGTGCAAAAACAGATCCTTGCAACTACAGACCAATCAGCCTGCTCCCAATTATCAGCAAAGTCATGGAATCCATCATTGCTTCAGATATGAAATCTTTCCTCTTCTCCAATGGCTTGATCTCTGATCATCAATTTGGTTTCAGACCAGGTCACTCTACTCTGGACATGCTGCTTCTGCTGTCTCAACAATGGATGGAGGTCCTCAATGCCAAACAGGAAATCAGAGCTGTCTCCCTTGACATATCACGTGCCTTCGATATGGTCTGGCACCCAGCTCTGCTCACCAAACTCTCCTCCTATGGTATCCATGGAAATCTCCATGCATGGACCTCCTCTTTTGTGGACCTCCTCTCTGGTCGTAGTCAACGTGTGGCCCTGGATGGATTTCTCTCATCTCCCCTTCCTGTTCAGGCTGGAGTTCCCCAAGGCAGTGTTGCTGGGCCCTGTGCTTTTTCTGGTCTTTATCAATGATCTCTCCGACTCTCTGGAAAATCCTCTCTATCTCTTTGCTGATGACTCCACTCTCTGCCGCTCCATTACTCTTCCCTCAGATCGGCAGTCTGCAGCCTCCTCACTCTCTGAAGACCTGGACAAAATCACAGACTGGTCAAACAAGTGGAACATGTCTTTCAATCCTGACAAATCTCACACTCTTACTATGTCTCTCCGAAAAGATCGACTGGACAACCCTCCCATCTACTTTCTCAACAATCCTCTCCAAGAAGTTCTGTCGCTCAAGCTTTTGGGTCTCACTATCTGCCATGATCTTTCTTGGGAAAACCACATTTCCAAGCTGGCCTCCAAAGCCAGTCGCCGACTTGGCATCCTCCGTCGTGCGAAGTCCTTCCTAGGCACACCTGAGCTCCTCACCACATACAAGGCTTTCATCCGCAGCTCAATGGAATACTGTTCTCCCCTACGGGCTGGTGCTCCTGCCTCACACCTAGCTCGGCTTCACGCTGTTGAATCCAAAGCTTTCAGAATCATTGGAATCTCCCGCGATGAAGCTATCTCTGAGGGCCTTTCACTCACTCACCGCAGGCAGGTAGGTGGTCTTTCTGTCTTCTACCGACTCCTCTCCGACCTTGCACCCCCAGCTCTCTCTGTGCTCTGTCCCCCAAATATTCCTACAGGTCGCACAAGATCTGCCAGCAACCCTCTGATGGTTAAACTGCCGAAATCTCGGCTCTCTGCTCACCTTCACTCTTTCATTCCTCTTTTCTCCCGCCTCTGAAACAATCTCCCACACTCCCTTCAATCCCACTCCTCCCTCCAGGTCTTTAAAACAGCTGTTCACCACCATCTCTTATCTTCCCCCATCCAAAACATTGATCTTTTCTACCCCCACTAATTCACCCCAGATCCACCTTGTTTGAAATTCCAACTTCGTTCCTGGAAGTCCTGGCAGTGTCCATATGTTTTATACCTCTCCCACCCCCCCCCCCCCCTTCCCATGCCTCCCCCCCAAAGCCCTCTCCCTCCCACAGATCTCTCGATGTCTCCATGTCTCTCGGTCCCTGCTCTCAAATGTTGTGTTTGTGTCCTTCCCCCTCTCTCCCCATCTTGTCTACCGCTCCCGATGTTGTTTGTTTTATGTGTCGGTTTGTCTGTTTGTCTTTCTGTGTGATTAATGTTCGCTCTTTCATGAGCCTCGATCTTGTATACAAAAAAAATAAAAAATAAAAATGTGAAGGATATGATGATGTACTCCTCACCACAGCCTGGTTCATAGATTTCATGAACAGATGGTTTGACCTAATGTCAAGCAGACATCCTGTCATGGCACTGAGTCAAATCAAGCATGAATCATACGAAGCTGCCTTGTCACATCTGCGTTCAGCCATTTGGGTCATGAAGAACATAACCATTGGTGTACAAGGCTACTTGAAGCCAGTGCAGACAGGTGTTATCCTCTCGACGTCATCAATCATCGATCTTCAATCTGAGCTTCTTGCTAAGGGTCATATGTATGTCTTGACGTCAAGGTTCACCCAAGACTGCCTGGAAAATCTCTTTGGATGCATCCGAATGAAGAATCCAGTCCCTACAGCTCTTGAATTGAGACAATCGTTGAAGATTATTACAGTTGCCCAATTTCTGAGATACCCCTCAACAGGTAGTTACCAGGAGGATGACCGTGCTTTCCTTGCTGAATTTCTTGATCAACCACCTATGTCTTCCAGAGAGAGCCCTGTTAGTACTATACCTGTTAATCATGTAATAGTGCGTAGTTATAGTGCGTAGTTATTTTGGAACATTTACATGTGGCGTGACTAACACAGGGAAACTAGAGCAGCAGTTTCATAGGAGGGTAAATCATTTTGAAAACTTCTGAAAATGTGGATGGGTTCATCAAATTGGGGCAATGGATCTTTTTTATATACCAGGTCGAGGCTCATATAAGAGCTTTTCTGAGGAGACTTTCCATACAAGATCATTGATGTTCCTGCTTTCCTGCACAAGTCTCTTTCATACCTTGGAAGAATCCACCTTGCAATTTAAACTTCTTCACCTCATTGGCTGGCAGGCTACTGCTTCATTGTCACTTCCTGATTGGCAAAACAAGCAAAATGGTCCACATCTTCAAAAATTATTTTCAACACAGACTCCCCCAAATCCAATCCCCCCCCCCCCCCCACCCCCTCAAACTCTGATTCCATAATATCTCTTCCTGGTTACTCCCTCCTCCGGTATGGTAGACCTGAGCCTCGTCCTGGTGGTGGGGTGGCTATCTTTATCAAAAACTCTCTTCCTCACTCTCTTTGCACTGCCCTCTCTCCATCCCACCCCCAGGAGAACCTCTGGCTACGGCTTCATCTCCGCTCCCACCTTTTGTTCATACGTGTGTTGTACCGTCCTCCAAATAGTGATGACTCCATTTACATTTCGCTGTCTGATAACATGGACCAACTTCTATCAACTCATCCCAACTCTCTCTTCCTCATATGTGGCGACTTCAACTATCATCATGCCAGCTGGCTGGGTGTGGGTTCCTCTCTCACCAGCCTTGGCGCCTCAGCAAAGGACTTCTGCGACTGACACAATCTGTCAATTTCCCGACCCGGATCTCAGTCAATGGAGTATTTTCTCTTCTAGACTTGGTTATGACAAACTTCCCTGCAAATATCTGCTGCTCTTCTTCTGCTCCAATCGGTTCTTCTGATCATGTGCTTGTTAAAGTGGACATCTCTCTGGCCATTCTCAGAGAGCCTCCTCAGCGTCGACGAGTCTGGCATTTCACTCAGGCCGACTGGCAGGGTCTTCAAGCAGCCATCACTCATCTGGACTGGTCTCCCATCTCTACTGCCTCTGACATCAATTCTTCCTGGGAATTCTTCCAAAGCAAACTGCTCTCTCTCATGCACAGATTTATCCCATCTCGTCTTCAGTTGTCTTACCCTTCCTCCCGTCCATGGTACACTGAATCTTGTGGTGAGGCAGTTGCCCTGAAACAACTTGCCTTTGCCTCTTGGAAGGCAAATCCAACTGAAGGCAATCTCAGTTCCTTCCACCAAGCTCGGAACAAGTGTGTCTACCCTCAGGAGTGCCAGGAAGCACTATCTCTCCACACTCAAGAATGAACTCTCAAACCTGTCTCCTTCCTCCAAATCCTGGTGGCGTCTGGTCAAATCCGTTTCTGGTGTTTGTTCCCCCTCCATCTCCTCCCTTACCTCAAATGGCCACACAGTTGACATCGCACGTGACAAAGCCGAATGCCTCAACTCTGTGTTTGCCCCAAAATCCTTAGTCCCAAACCCATCTCTCTCTGTTCCCACCTTTCCCAGTCGAACCCAACTGCTCCTGGACTCTGGGTCCTTCTCTCCTGACAAGGTGGAGAAGTTTCTATCAAACCTCGACTCTGATTCTGCAACTGCACCAGACGGCATCAGCCCACGGGTCCTAAAATCCTGCTGTTCCGCTCTATCTCACCCTCTCTCTGTTCTTTTCACACTCTCTTTTGTTCAAGGTCATCTGCCAGCATCTTGGAAATCAGCAAACATCACCGCTTTACACAAAAAAGGTGCAAAAACAGATCCTTGCAACTTCAGACCAATCAGCCTGCTCCCAATTATCAGCAAAGTCATGGAATCCATCATTGCTTTGGATATCAAATCTTTCCTCTTCTCCAATGGCTTGATCTCTGATCATCAATTTGGTTTCAGACCAGGTCACTCTACGCTGGACATGCTGCTTATGCTGTCTCAACAATGGATGGAGGTCCTCAATGCCAAACAGGAAATCAGAGCCGTCTCCCTTGACATATCACAAGACTTCGATATGATCTGGCACCCCGCTCTGCTCACCAAACTCTCCTCCTATGGTATCCATGGAAATCTCCACGCATGGCTTGCGGACTTCCTCTCTGGTCGCAGTCAGCGTGTGGCCCTGAATGGATTTCTCTCATGTCCCCTTCCTGTTCTGGCTGGAGTTCCCCAAGGTAGTGTTCTGGGCCATGTGCTTTTTCTGGTCTTCATCAATGATCTCTCCGACTCTCTGGAAAATCCTTTCTATCTCTTTGCTGATGACTCCACTCTCTGCCTCTCCATTCCTCATCCCTCAGATCGGCAGTCTGCAGCCTCCTCACTCTCTGCAGACCTGGACAAAATCACAAACTGGTCAAACAAGTGGAACATGTCTTTCAATCCTGACAAATCTCACACTCTTACTATGCCTCTCCGAAAAGACCGACTGGACAACCCTCGCATCTACTTTCTCAAAAATCCTCTCCAAGAAGTTCTGTCGCTCAAGCTTTTGGGTCTCACTATCTGCCATGATCTTTCCTGGGAAAACAACATTTCCAAGCTGGCCTCCAAAGTCAGTCGCCGACTGGGCATCCTCCGTCGTGCGAAGTCCTTCCTTGGCACACCTGAGCTCCTCACCACATACAAGGCTTTCATCCGCAGCTCAATGGAATACTGTTCTCCCCTCTGGGCCGGTGCTCCTGCCTCATACCTAGCTCGGCTTCACGCTGTTGAAACCAAAGCTTTCAGAATCATTGGAATCTCAATGGGGATGAAGCTAACTCCGAGGGCCTTTCACTCACTCACCGCAGTCAGGTTGGTGGTCTTTGTTTTCTACCGACTCCTCTCCGGCCTTGCTCCCCCAGCTCTCTCTCTGTGCAATGTCCCCCAAATATTCCTGCAGGTCGCAGAAGAGCTGCCAGCAACCCTCTTATGGTTAAACTACCAAAATCTAGGCTCTCTGCTCACCTTCACTCTTTCATTCCCCTTTACTCCCGCCTCTGGAACAAAGTCCCCCACTCCCTTCAATCCCACTCCTCCCTCCAGGTCTTTAAAACAGCTTACTAAAACCTCCATCCAAAACCTTGATCTTTTCTACCCCCACTAATTCACTCCAGATCCACTTTTTTGAAATTCCAACTTCTTTCCTGGAAGTCCTTGCAGTGTCCATACGTGTTATACCTCTCCCACCTCCCCCAAACCCTCTCCCTCTGACAGATCTCTTGATGTCCCTGCTCTCAAATGTTGTGTTTGTGTCCTTCCCCCTCTCTCCCCATCTTGTCTACTGCTCCCCATGTTATATGTTTTATGTGTCGGTTTGACTTTTTATGTGATTAATGTTCGCTCTTTCACGAGCCTCGATCTTGTATACAAAAAAAAAAAGAAAAAAAAATCCTGAGATAGATGAGTTACCACGTACTCCAGGCCTGGTAGATGCAGAGAGAAGCAGCTTACACAATGTCATTGGATACTGTATACGCAAAGTGGTGAAGCAGAAAAAAAATGTGCTCAAAGTGCAAAGAAGCAGTAAAGGACCAAACTCCAAAAGCAGGAACTCTTCAAAAGGTAACCTCATTGAAGGAATACAAGGAAGGCTGTTTGGTGTTCTGCTCCGATGAATGCTGGAAACTATTTGATAAGGCCTAGCAACTGTTTAGAGCAAGTGAAGAGCAGTTCGTGGGCAAAAAAAATCTGTCATCAAGACTGGTAAATCAAGCTGCAGACCTGACACGGGACATTGACTTACCAGCCTGCCGTGTGCTGAAGCGCAGTCTCTCAATGAAATTCTTCACTACGAGGTTACACTTTTATGCGAGAAAACAGGGGAAGATGCGTAAAGATAAACTAACTAAATCGAAGTCAAGTGGAGCACGAGGAAGCAAGAGTATGGCAATGCGAGAAGTTGTAAAAAAAATTGCGATCATTTAAGGGCATATAACATTATAAACTACAAGGAGCCCTCAGCAAGTGGACATAGCATGTTAACACATGGAATTCAAATACATGTATATGTTCAAATGTGTGTACATGTACTTGCTTTGTGTTTCATG
This sequence comes from Myxine glutinosa, assembly GCF_964187855.1. Classification (NCBI taxonomy): domain Eukaryota; kingdom Metazoa; phylum Chordata; class Myxini; order Myxiniformes; family Myxinidae; genus Myxine; species Myxine glutinosa. Next base: position 55,576,602 of record NC_136270.1, read on the forward strand.
AAGTGTTTCATGTGTGTTTCATGTGTTTCATGAAGCAGTTATGATACTTTAGCAGTTCAACTAACTGTGTGCAATCGGATGTACCATACATTCTTTCTTTTGTAGATCATCTCACCAACATTGTGCAATTAAAGTGTCAAGTTAATCTGAACATAAATTTGTAAGCTTCCTTGTAGCACAATCAATAAATCAGTATGACTTCGAAGATGGAAGAGGAGAGGCAAGAGAGTGAGAAAGAGGGAATATGAAAGTGTGAGAGAGGGGAAGGGCGGCAGTGGAGGAGGGAAGGGAGAAGTGTATTAAAGACAGAAGAGAGTAAGGAAATAGGAAGAAAGGGATTTTGAGGAGTAAAAATGAGAGGAAAAGGGGAATGCATTTAAGGAAAAAGAGAGGAGGAAGAGAGCAAGTACAGAGATGAGGTAGAGACCTAATCGCGTATAAGTTGACTCGTGAATTGAACGAATCTTCATCACTTCAGATATACCAGCAGAAAGTACAGAGTGAACGCTACACATAGTCAGTCATTAAACACGCAAAGGGATATCGATGAATTAACATTAAAAAAATAATTAATTCCATCCAATCTATATATATAAAACACAGTTTGTGTGTGTGTGTGTGTGTGTGTGTGTGTGTGTGTGTGTGTGTGTGTGTGTGTGTGTGTGTGTGTGTGTGTGTGTGTGTGTGTGTAATGTTACCGATAGACTCCGAAACGGAGAGGCTTACGTGCTTGATATTTGGCATAGACATGGCCATTGAGCGTGGGACGAACATGGCCGAACTCTATTTGACGATCCATATTTTTTATTCATATTTACCTCAGCGCATTTCAGCGCACGGAATCAACGGAATCGGAGCAGGTGGGCGCTGATTCGCTCAGAGCGACCACGTGATGACGCTATGACGCTATGAACGCTATGACGCTATAAAAAAAAAATCGCTATGACGCAATGAAACGCTATGAACGCTATGAACGCTATGACGCTATGGACGCTATGACGCTATGAAAAAAAAAATCGCTCGCTTTACCAAGGGGCTCGCTCTCCCCCCCGTTCCCCTCCCCTCCCCTTCCCCTTCCCCCTCCCCCTCCCCTCCCCGGCAATGCCTGGTATTTCTGCTAGTATAGACATAATGGATGTAGCAAGGAGATTTTTATTCTTCAAACGAAAGAAGTGAAGCCCAGCAATTCAAGGACCCTCGTTTGGGATGACTGAATGTGAAAAAAACAAAAGCTTAATACACTGTAAATGAAAAATAATGGGTCAGTGAAATTCAAACAAATCTAATCAATACTTGTACGTACATTTGTGTAACAGGGACAGGATTTGCAACTGACTAAACAAACAACAAACAACTAAACAATGATTAAAACTCAGGAACATAAAAACAAGAAGACGTCATGCGGAGCACGATACTTGCAAAATCAGCCCCCACACCCAAGAAAAAAAATTCCATTGATACAGCAAATTGTCCATTTCATCAAGATTAAAATTGACAATCTTGATCAAAGCTCGGGTCAACAGGAAGAAAAGTGACGATTTCTCAGATGAAAAATGATTTTGTTAGGTTGACCTTGAGTTGACCTTTGACCATTGACCTCAAAAATAGTTCGTTTCCCTATTTCGTGACTCAATGTCTTTTCCTCGCGGTCCCTCTGTGCTGTCTTTCCCTCGCGGTCCCTCTGTGCTGTCTTTCCCTCGCGGTCCCTCTGTACTCTCTTTCCCTCGCGGTCCCTCTGTGCTGTCTTTCGCTCGCGGTCCTTCTGTACTGTCTTTCCCTCGCGGTCCCTCTGTACTCTCTTTCCCTCGTGGTCCCTCTGTGCTGTCTTTCGCTCGCGGTCCTTCTGTACTGTCTTTCCCTCGCGGTCCCTTTCTGCTGTCTTTTCCTCGCGGTCCCTTTCTGCTGTCTTTCCCTCGCGGTCCCTTTCTGCTGTCTTTTCCTCGCGGTCCCCCTGTGCAGTCTTTCCCTCGCGGTCCCTCTGTACTGTCTTTCCCTCGCGGTCCCTTTCTGCTGTCTTTTCCTCGCGGTCCCTTTCTGCTGTCTTTCCCTCGCGGTCCCTTTCTGCTGTCTTTCCCTCGCGGTCCCTCTGTGCTGTCTTTCCCTCGCGGTCCCTCTGTACTCTCTTTCCCTCGTGGTCCCTCTGTGCTGTCTTTCGCTCGCGGTCCCTCTGTACTGTCTTTCCCTCGCGGTCCCTTTCTGCTGTCTTTTCCTCGCGGTCCCACTGTGCTGTCTTTCCCTCATGGTCCCTCTGTGCTGTCTTTCCCTCGCGGTCCCTCTGTGCTGTCTTTCCCTCGTGGTCCCTCTGTGCTGTCTTTCCCTCGTGGTCCCCCTGTGCTGTCTTTCCCTCGTGGTCCCCCTGTGCTGTCTTTCCCTCGTGGTCCCCCTGTGCTGTCTTTCCCTCGCGGTCCCTCTGTGCTCTTTCCCTCGCGGTCCCTCTGTGCTGTCTTTCCCTCGCGGTCCCCCTGTGCTGTCGTTCCCTCACGGTCCCACTGTGCTGTCTTTCCCTCATGGTCCCCCTGTGCTGTCTTTCCCTCGCGGTCCCCCTGTGCTGTCTTTCCTTCGCGGTCCCTCTGTGCTGTCTTTCCCTCGCGGTCCCTCTGTGCTGTCTTTCCCTCGCGGTCCCTCTGTACTCTCTTTCCCTCGTGGTCCCTCTGTGCTGTCTTTCGCTCGCGGTCCCTCTGTACTGTCTTTCCCTCACGGTCCCTCTGTGCTGTCTTTCCCTCGTGGTCCCTCTGTGCTGTCTTTCCCTCGTGGTCCCCCTGTGCTGTCTTTCCCTCGTGGTCCCCCTGTGCTGTCTTTCCCTCGCGGTCCCTCTGTGCTGTCTTTCCCTCGTGGTCCCTCTGTGCTGTCTTTCCCTCGCGGTCCCCCTGTGCTGTCGTTCCCTCACGGTCCCACTGTGCTGTCTTTCCCTCACGGTCCCTCTGTGCTATCTTTCCCTCATGGTCCCCCTGTGCTGTCTTTCCCTCGCGGTCCCCCTGTGCTGTCTTTCCCTCACGGTCCCTCTGTACTGTCTTTCCCTCGCGGTCCCTCTGTGCTGTCTTTCCCTCGCGGTCCCTCTGTGCTGTCTTTCCTTCGCGGTCCCTCTGTGCTGTCTTTCCCTCGCGGTCCCTCTGTGCTGTCTTTCCCTCGCGGTCCCTCTGTACTCTCTTTCCCTCGTGGTCCCTCTGTGCTGTCTTTCGCTCGCGGTCCCTCTGTACTGTCTTTCCCTCACGGTCCCTCTGTGCTGTCTTTCCCTCGTGGTCCCTCTGTGCTGTCTTTCCCTCGTGGTCCCCCTGTGCTGTCTTTCCCTCGTGGTCCCCCTGTGCTGTCTTTCCCTCGCGGTCCCTCTGTGCTGTCTTTCCCTCGTGGTCCCTCTGTGCTGTCTTTCCCTCGCGGTCCCCCTGTGCTGTCGTTCCCTCACGGTCCCACTGTGCTGTCTTTCCCTCACGGTCCCTCTGTGCTATCTTTCCCTCATGGTCCCCCTGTGCTGTCTTTCCCTCGCGGTCCCCCTGTGCTGTCTTTCCCTCACGGTCCCTCTGTACTGTCTTTCCCTCGCGGTCCCTCTGTGCTGTCTTTCCCTCGCGGTCCCTCTGTGCTGTCTTTCCCTCGTGGTCCCTCTGTGCTGTCTTTCCCTCGCGGTCCCCCTGTGCTGTCTTTCCCTCATGGTCCCCCTGTGCTATCTTTCCCTCGCGATCCCCCTGTACTGTCTTTCCCTTGCGGTTGTCAGCTCTTTCACGAGCCTCGATTCAGTATAAAAAAAAAAAAAAAAAAAAAAAAAGTGCAAATGCTGTTCAATTTTCAAGTCAATCGGATGAAAATTGAGGATTTAAAAAACTTGGCCTATGTTGACCTCAAAAAGAGTTAGTGGTTGAATTCAGTGACCATATATGTAAATCCTCTTAGAATTTCAAGTCAATCAAATGAAAATTGGTGATTTTAGAAATTTGGCCTATGTTGACCTTTTGGCCTATGTTGGCCTTTTGGCCTATGTTGGCCTCAAGAATACTTGGTGGTTGAATTCAGTGACCAGATATGCAAGTTCTCTTCAAATTTCAAGTCAATCGGATGAAAATTGAGGATTTTAGAAATTTGGCAAAGTTCGTGACCTTTGACCTTATGTTTGACGTGACCTTATGTCCCAATAAGGTAACCCCCACACCAACCAATATACTTGAAAAATCTTTGATTTTTCAAGTAATAAACCCGTCCCTATAAATAGCAGTAAGTTGCACGCACACGCACATGTGCACTTGACCTTGGGTAACAACATGGCGCCTATTGTTTAGTTGGCCAAACTCTCTCTATCTACAGCTCTGGCGGACGTGTTTGTATATTATCCCTCCGCTTCCCAGCTGACCTCATCTTGTCAAGGCCAGTATTGTAATCCTTTTTTTTTCCTGGGAATGAACTGTTATTTTCTCCCTGTGGCCTTGTCTCTCCCCCCAAGGCTCCTCACTGTCTGGACCACCTCTTTGATCTCCCAGTAGAGGATGAGGGGAGGAGGGAGGGTAGGGGGACATGGTGAGGTCTATGTATATGACCGGGTGACGAGTAGAACTCTAAGATTTTCGGTGTATGGCTTCGAATTCCTTGTGCATTGTATGCATCACGACTTGCTTCTTGCTGATGTGGGTTGTGCTGCCGTGCATCGGGAGCTGCCGCCTTGGCACATAGACTGAGAATATTCCATGCACGTTATTAGTCATTCTATAATAAACCTCTTGTACAGCAGTTCCAGTGCCTCCTGGATTTCTTCCTGGGGAATTAGGGGGAAACGGAAGGGGGTGCTGACTGCTGCCCCCACATGTATTTGTCCCAATTACGAGGAATGGGGTGTGTTAACTCATGTAGGGATGAAGTTAATTCCCCTGTGTGTGAAACCTCTGTAGTTACTCCTACTGTTTTGACCATCACCAGTGCCCACGAGTTACCCTAATTAATAATTGCCCAAATAAAACTAACCGAAAGTGCAGGCAGGAAGCCCCCACGCATTGCGCCGCCATGGCGATAAAACATTACTCAGGCCGGCTGAGGCCACGCCCACGCCCACCTCACGACGGATTGGTCGAGGGGTTTGATGGGGAGATCACACCAATGGTAGGGAGGGCCAATCGACACACAGCTGAAGCCCAGAGGCAAGGAGCCAGCTGATTGCCCAGGGGAGATGATAAATAGGGAGTGCGTCCGACATTTTCTCTCTCTCTCTGCTCCTGGGTTTTGGTGAGGATTGCGCCCTGCACTCTGTTCTACTGCTGAGATTGGTTATCTCGCTCATCGGTCTCTCAGTGCTGGGTGGATCGCGATCGTCACACCTGGGACATTCCAATAAGCGTTCCACCATCACACCACAGAAGGAAGGCTGCCGGACTGCTGTGTGTTGGGCTCGACGGAGGCGGATTGTTGGGCTCGACGGATCCTAGGATCCCAAGCCGGCACCCTAACTGCTAAGATTTGAACCCAGGATCCTAGGATCCCAAGCTGGCACCCTAACCGCTAAGATTTGAACCCAGGATCCTAGGATCCCAAGCTGGCACCCTAACCGCAAAGATTTCAACCCAGGATCCTAGGATCCCAAGCCGGCACCCGAACCGCTAAGATTTGAACCCACGATCCTAGGATCCCAAGCCGGCACCCGAACCGCTAAGATTTGAACCCAGGATCCTAGGATGCCAAGCCGGCGCCCTAACCGCCAAGCCAACACTAGGCTTGGACAAGAGAGAAGGAGAAAACATAATGTATGAATATGGCAGAAGGGAAATTATCAAGTATATTTAATATTGTTGCACACGTTCTCTGAGTGAGGGATTGGCTTGGCAAATCGAAATTATTCCTGCAAAAGGAATGGGATAAGATTGCAAGATGTGAAGGGAAGGAGCAATGGGAAGGTTTGCATGACGAGACAAGATGGACGATAAAATGTTATAGGACATGTTAACAAAATAATGATTCATTAACAGAGTTCTTCCAGGTTTGATTGCAGAACGACATGAGTAGTGGGCCCAACCAGGGTCAATGATGTATTTAGGAAGGAGGTTGAAGAATAAATGCAATTGAAGAGCAATTCAACAATGGATGTAATTTAATAGGGAAAACCAACTGCCGCAGTCGAAGGCCTTTGTTGGTCCGAGTAGGTCCCAACTGGTATATCTTCGCTGTTTCGACGACTATGTCAAATCATGTCAACCTTGAATGTCAAACATTAATTGTTTGAATAAATTGTAGACAAGTCCATTGCATAAGAAATGCATTTTCACATCATTTACTACAAAATAAACAGTAAATAATGATAACAGTAGACAACTAGAGGGGAAAAGCGACTGAAATTACTTTCATTTGATTGCACAATTCCTACCCATGGGAATAAATTAGGAATAAATACATTCTCCTTTTAAATATATAATTACTTTTAGATCGACATCATTTTCGGGCCCAAGTATGCTTTAATTTGAGGAAGCAGATTCTTGGAATACAAATGTATTCATCAAGTTATTCCTGAAGAACACATGCACACCTACACACACAAACACACCAACAACTTGGGGATAAAATGTGAATCACATATCCATGTCTTCATGAACACGATCAATCAGAAATGTGAAGTGACCATTTTATATGAATAATAAAAATCAAATATGTGCACCAAAGCTTGCTGATGATCATTGCACCACTACCAGCTTCCTGTGCTATTCCATCAGCTGGAATTACAAACTGGCATTCTGCGGCATCCTGCTGTACAGAAATAAACAACAATAAGCCAATCGATCTGTGACGTCACAATCATCGTCCTCAAATGCACCTGCAGTAGCAAACAGGAAGCAACAATCGCATAGTGCTGTCATAAAATATCACACAGCTAGATACACAGATAAAGAAATAAATCTTCACAGCATATTTGCTTCATTTTAAACACAAGAAACACCTGTGTATCAAGTATACGTCATGATGTATCTATTCTCAAAAAATCTTCACCGAACAGGGATATCCCACACCAAAATAAAAAAACTGGAGTTCACAAAAGGTCAATACCTTGGTCCAGAGGTCGAGGTGCTAGACGGAATGCCCAACTAGTTGTGACAAGAGGTGGAAGACTGTAAAAGAAGAAACCAAAAACAACGTCCTAAAAGCAAGCAGGAAGAGGCTAAATGAAGAAGAAGAGGAAATAAATGTTGCAGAGAAGGAGAACAGTCACAGAGATGAAAACAAAAGGCAGATCAATAAAGGAGATGATGCGGCTAGAGGACCGACTTCCAACAAAAACCTTGGAAAAACAAAGATAGATATTTCAAATAGGCGTTCATAGAGATATAAAGTGACAACAGAGCAGGAAAAACAATAAATCTTTTTTAAAGGATCACAGAGAGCACATTAGGTCTAGGATGGGGATCTTAAAAGTAGAGCAGGAAAAACTGAAGATGAAGAAACAAAGGTGAAAGAGAGATGGAAGGACAATACCGGAACTCTATACAAATGAGATATAGCAATATGGCGGCAACCTTCGGATAAGGAGAATATGACCAAGAACCAACAGTGATAGAATGTGAGATGCGTAGAGCCATGAAAAGAGCTGGAAAATGGAAAAGCTCCAGGTGCCAAGGAAATTCCAAAAGAACTCTTTAAGGTATTTGTGAAGGAGGGAATTACATTTTTAACAGGTATCTGTACACAGATCCGGAGTAGGATTGTATGGCCTAAGAGGTGGAAGCAGTGAGTCGACGTACCATTGCTAAAGACAGGGGATCCAAGAGAATGTTCAAATAATTGATCCAAGAGAATGAGTATGGAGTAACAGAATGGTTTGGAATTGGAAAAAGGGGTCATACAGGGGTTCATTGTCACCCCTTACTTGTTCAACCTGTTTGGTGAGGACATCATGAGGAAATCAAACATGGATGACATAGACAAGGGTCATTGTCTCCCCTTACTTGGTCAATCCGTATAGTGAGGACATCATGCGGAAATCAAACATGGATGACAAAAACAGGGGTTGTCACCCCTACTTGTTCAACCTGAGTGGTGAGGACATCATGAGGAAATCAAACATGGATGACATAGACAGGGGTCATTGTCTCCCCTTACTTGTTCAACCTGTGTGGTGAGGACATCATGAGGAAATCAAACATGGATGACATAGACAGGGGTCATTGTCTCCCCTTACTTGTTCAACCTGTGTGGTGAGGACATCATGAGGAAATCAAACATGGATGACATAGACAGGGGTCATTGTCTCCCCTTACTTGTTCAACCTGTGTGGTGAGGACATCATGAGGAAATCAAACATGGATGACATAAACAGGGGTCATTGTCTCCCCTTACTTGGTCAATCCGTATAGTGAGGACATCATGAGGAAATCAAACTTGGATGACAAAAACAGGGGTTGTCACCCCTTACTTGTTCAACCTGTGTGGTGAGGACATCCTGAGGAAATCAAACATGGATGACATAAACAGGGGTCATTGTCTCCCCTTACTTGGTCAATCCGTATAGTGAGGAGATCATGAGGAAATCAAACTTGGATGACAAAAACAGGGGTTCATTGTCACTCCTTACTTGTTCAATCCATATAGTGAGGAGATCATGAGGAAATCAAACATGGATGACATAGACAGGGGTCATTGTCTCCCCTTACTTGGTCAATCCGTATAGTGAGGACATCATGCGGAAATCAAACATGGATGACAAAAACAGGGGTTGTCACCCCTTACTTGTTCAACCTGAGTGGTGAAGACATCATGAGGAAATCAAACATGGATGACATAAACAGGGGTCATTGTCTCCCCTTACTTGTTCAACCTGTGTGGTGAGGACATCCTGAGGAAATCAAACATGGATGACATAAACAGGGGTCATTGTCTCCCCTTACTTGGTTAATCCGTATAGTGAGGAGATCATGAGGAAATCAAACTTGGATGACAAAAACAGGGGTTCATTGTCACTCCTTACTTGTTCAATCCATATAGTGAGGAGATCATGAGGAAATCAAACTTGGATGACATCGAGGCTGGAGTCAGGATTGGAGGAAGACCTATCAACAACCTAAGGTCTGCTGATGATTGTACTCAGTTGGGAGAAAGTAGAGAGAGCTTGATGAAAGTGGTGCAGACAGTGAAGAAGAAAAGTAAAAAATCTCATCTCTATTTAATTAAACATGAAAATAAACTAAAATATTGTGAACTGAGAAGATCGATGTGTTCAGATTTGGAGACGATAACGTGGAAATCATATAAAGTTTCATCTTCCTGGGTTATAATATTGAAGTGAGTGGAGAACGTGGAGGAGAAAGTAATGGACGGTTCGTGTTGCGAAGAACAGCAACGTCAGGATTGACAAAGATCTGGAAATACAAAGATGTGACAACACAAGCAGGATGGGGCAATGGGGCACGTCCTGCTATTTCCAGTTACAATGCATGGATGTGAGTCATGGGGAGTGAAAAAGAGAGGAAGAAGAACGACAGTTTTGAAATGTGGTGTCGGGGACAAATGTTAAAAATCCCATGGACTGCAGGAAGAACAAACAAATCGGAGCGTGAAGAAACGAGACCACCATGAAGAAGCGCTGAGGATAAAACAGAAACTGACATGCTTTGGACACATCATGCGTGCAGAACAAGAAAGTCTGGAAAGGTCAACCATGCTGGGTATGACAGAGGGGAAGAAGAGGAAGTGTGTTGAAGAAGAGGAAGAGTGCTGGAGAAGAGGGCGCGTGCTGAAGAAGAGGAAGAGTTTTCTTCAAACGTGCTGGACCTTGTATGTGCTGGATTGATGGGATTAATTAAGCCTGCAATGAAGCCGTCTCCACCAAAGCTTCGGGAAGCAGCTCAGGATCGGGACGTTTGAAGAAATCTGATTATGAACGTCACCAGAAGTCGGGTACATAGATAACTATAGATTAATAGAATTACAAGGCTTTTGTCTAACGATATTCTATTGACAATCTTCGTCCAAAGCCCACTCAACATTGTTGTTTAATCATCCTGCCACTCGGAGACCGTCTCTGCAGCTGTGCATTACACCATCATGACTTTCAACGACAGCTTGAAACCTCACTCTGAACACCCTGGGAGGATAGGGATGCCGTTCCTCCCAATATTAGGTCATCTCCTGGGTAAAAATGTTAAGTTTTAATTGAGATCATCCCAAAACTGGAAGAAGAGTTCGTGAATAAACTGTCGCTGCTCTTTACAGAGAAATGCACAAAATACTTTCAAAACTACCACTACCACCCCAGAATTAATGTACATTGGTTTAAAATATTGGATATGTTCTAATTTTGGTGAGCATGACCAACCACCACCCAATCAGAACACCCTCAGTACAAGACTTTAACCAACGACGGCCCATGTTAACAAAGGACGGGGCACGACCATAAGACAATACATGGGTCCAAAGTGGAACAAAGTCCACAACCTTCACTTGGCTTTGACACGAGAGAGAAACCGCCATTTTCAGCCACTCGGTGAATGTCTGGTCCAAAGGCTTGCTTGTCGACAATGATGGCTACAATACACGGTGGCGCATCACTGTTTCAGGCTTGCGGCAGAAGGAGCTTCACGATGTTGGATCCTGAAGGAGTTTCTGGAGGTTTGCTTTTATCTGCAAAAGAAAAACTGTAATTCAGATTGTATGATTGTATTCAGATTGTATGCTCTTTCTAAATATGTAGTAAGACTTATTGTTCTCCAGCGATGGACAGTCACATGCATAGGACACAATTGTCTAACTTGGTACAATGCAAATGCTATGCATTGAATTTATGATGCGCAAACATCCTGGACTTTACCTTTTGTAACAGGTACACAGAACTGGCCTTTAGCAGCAAACTGTACATCAAATATTTAAATCGACTTTCTTTTTTCTGCTGTGCCAGCAGATGAGGTAACAGGGAGCTAAGGCCCAAGTGTTATTTTCAGTATTTTTTCATATTGATCTTCAGCTCATGGAAGAGTTTGTACATAGGACAAAGGCCATTGGAGGACATCAGTGTGCTTTTGCTTGAATTACAGGGACATTACTAGACCAATGATAAACAGTCAGTATGTATGTATGTATGTATGTATGTGTGTATGTATTGTTATGTTCATGGGGGAAAATCAAGAAATACCTTAGTCGAGATATAATCGTGTAGGTTTAGAATGCTCCGAGTGACGCGAAGAAGAAGCCCACCTCGATGTAACTAAGTAGGGAATCTGTATAGAATAAGATCGTATATGTGTCTCCATACGAGGGGTGGAGCTATGCTAATTAGGTAAGGCTTAAGGATAATCCCCAGTATGTAATTGCCCTGTGATTTTTCCCTTCGTTGTTATTGCATCAAAAAGGGCTGCCATTACAACAACTATAACCAATTGACTCATTTGCTCACCACGTCGCCAGGGCCGACAAGGGCAGCATTTGTCGATAAGCACATAAATCCCGCCTCATGGCTTTCGACGTCATCCGAACATTCCTGAAAGAGATTGGACTCCGCCCCCCGACGACTCGTAATGAGGAGGCCATGCCCTGGCCCTCGTCATTGATGGAGGCACGATGGGATGATTGAGTAGAGCTCGATGATTGCAGAGAGTGTGTCGTCATCATGAAGATTCGAGAGCTGAAGGAAAAGAGAAGCTGTCGCGCCATCTTGCTCTTCTGGTCCTGGCTTTGATAGTGGGCAGTCACATTTCTTCCTTGTTCTGGTTTGGTCGTGGGTGTGTGGTCTTTGGTTCGTGTGCGCTCTTGGGAAAGGGCTGGTGAGAAACAGCGGTTCGGGATAGCCGGGACTACAAGGCACAGGATCGACGTCGGCAGTGGACTGGGTCCATGTCGTGTTTCCTCTGGACATCGAGGAGCGCGACTCCGCGCCATTTTGTGCGTTTCCCGCGCGGTGGTTTGGAGGTGATGAGTGGCCAGCAAGCCTTACCAGCCATTTGGGGACGCAAAGCTGAGTTCCGCCCGATCACCAAAGCATTATTTATTTTATTTTACTTTCGTTTTCCCCTTGTTTGTCTACGAGTCTGAATGTAGACGTCTCAATTATGAATTTTAGTTTTTACCTCACCTTTCGTTGTTATTTGCATTGATTTCCACGAAATCATTATTTGTTGAATCTTACTTTTCTAGGTATTGTGGATTTTGCTGTTCCGTCTTTGTGTTTGTGGGTTTGGATAACGCCTGCATGTGTTTCCGATCAGGTAAGACTTTGAACCTTCCCGTGCGTGTCACTACCGCCAAGGTGGGTATACGCCTCGGAGTAAAGCTCGTTTCAGTCATTCGTCACCCTGAGGTCTTCATCAGAGGGCTGACACGACAGTATGTATGTATGTATGTATGTGGGATTCGAACCTGGATTTTCCACACCATGAGCCTGGGGTTTACATGGGAATGCTTAAAAATCTCAACAACAGCGCAATAGAGCAAGGTGAGGCAAGCTTCCCCCATCAGGAAAGGTGGTGAAAGATTTACCCCTCTCCACCATCCCTCCCTCGCATGTATGTACATCATACTCAGTCCCTTTGTTCCGTATCCTGAATATTCCTCAATTGAAATCGCCCACTACACAATCAGCGAAGGAACCGTCTGGTGTCGGCATTCAGGATACTTATGAATAGGGAATTCAATGAGAAAGGGGAAATGGGCAACTTGCCCCATATTTCTCGACTCAGATGAATGATCCTTGTGGTGAGGAAGGTGGCACAGTTATAACATGAAGATGGCACAGTTATAACAGGAAGGTGGCACAGTTATAACAGGAAGGTGGTTCAGTTATAAAAGGAAAGTGGCATGGATATAACATGAAGATGGCATAGATATAACAGGAAGGTGGCACAGATATAACGTGAAAATAGCACAGATATAACAGGAAGGTGGCACAGTTATAACAGGAAGGTGGTACAGTTATAAAAGGAAAGTGGCATGGATATAACATGAAGACGGCACAGATATAACAGGAAGGTGGCACAGATATAACGTGAAAATAGCACAGATATAACAGGAAGGTGGCACAGTTATAACAGGAAGGTGGCACAGATATAAAAGGAAAGTGGCATGGATATAACATGAAGACGGCACAGATATAACAGGAAGGTGGCACAGATATAACGTGAAAATAGCACAGATATAACAGGAAGGTGGCACAGTTATAACGTGAAAATAGCACAGATATAACAGGAAGGTGGTTCAGTTATAAAAGGAAAGTGGCATGGATATAACATGAAGATGGCATAGATATAACAGGAAGGTGGCACAGTTATAACAGGAAGGTGGTACAGTTATAAAAGGAAAGTGGCATGGATATAACATGAAGATGGCATAGATATAACAGGAAGGTGGCACAGTTATAACAGGAAGGTGGTACAGTTATAAAAGGAAATTGGCATGGATATAACATGAAGACGGCACAGATATAACAGGAAGGTGGCACAGATATAACGTGAAAATAGCACAGATATAACAGGAAGGTGGCACAGATATAAAAGGAAAGTGGCATGGATATAACATGAAGACAGCACAGATATAACAGGAAGGTGGCACAGATATAACGTGAAAATAGCACAGATATAACAGGAAGGTGGTACAGATATAACAGGAAGGTGGCACAGATATAAAAGGAAAGTGGTACAGATATAAAAGAAAAGTGGCACGGATATAACATAAAGGCGGCACAGATAGAACGTGAAGATAGCACAGATATAACAGGAAGGTGGCACAGATATAACAGGAAGGTGGCACAGATGTAACAGGAAGGTGGCCCAGATATAACAGGAAGATGGCACAGATATAACAGAAAGGTGGCACAGATATAACAGGAAGGTGGCCCAGATATAACAGGAAGGTGACACGGATATAACAGGAAGGTGACAAGGATATAAAAGGAAGGTGGCACGGATATAACAGAAGGGTGGCACAGATATATAACAGGAAGGTGGCACAGATATAACAGAAGGGTGGCACATATAACAGGAAGGTGGCACAGATACAACAGGAAGGTGGCACAGATACAACAGAAGGGTGGCACAGATATAACAGAAGGGTGGCACAGATATAACAGGAAGGTGGCACAGATATAACAGAAGGGTGGCACAGATGTAACAGGAAGGTGGCACAGATATAACAGGAAGGTGGCACAGATATAACAGGAAGGTGACACGGATATAACAGGAAGGGTGGCACAGATATATAACAGGAAGGTGGCACAGATATAACAGAAGGGTGGCACATATAACAGGAAGGTGGCACAGATATAACAAGAAGGTGGCACAGATATAACAGAAGGGTGGCACAGATATAACAGAAGGGTGGCACAGATATAACAGAAGGGTGGCACAGATATAACAGGAAGGTGGCACAGTTATAACAGGAAGGTGGCACAGTTATAGCAGGTAATATTACGTTTCCTCCAATAACATATTAAAAATCCCACTGTATCTGATGAAAAGACTACACATGTTATCTACCAGTTGTTTGATGTACCCTACTCTTTACAGAGCGTTGGTGCTGCCGAAGCGTCCCATTTATAAATTATTTAGTACTAGCTGAATGCTAGGAATATAATATAAAATATAACCACCTTTAGAGGCCATTTTTCCCCGCAAAGCGGGGGTTGGCCTTTTTCGGGAACCGTGGTTGTTGTTTTTTGGTCCCCTTTTTGAAGCAATGTTTTTGAATCAGGAAGGCCCTTCCTGACGCCAACCCTTTTTCCCGCCTTTAACGACAAACAGGGAATTACCAGTGAACTGGTACTCAATTAGCCGACCTCGGAAGGATGAAAGGCTGAGTCAACCCCCCTGGCGTTAATTCAGCGATCGACCGGGATTCGAACCTAGGAATCCTAGGAATCCTAAGCCGGCACCCTAGCCGCTAGCCCAACACCAGGGCAACACCAACACCAACACCAACACCAACGCTAGCCCAACACTAGGAATGCTCGCTGAAAATGCTGAATTTAGTACGAGCTGAACGGCGTGAAGCTGGAAGGTGTGAAAACATTTTGCTACCTCGGAGACATGCTGAATGGAGAAGGTGGATCAGACTCGGCAACGGTTGCTCGAGTGAGATGTGCATGGAAGAAGTTTCAGGAACTGAGTGGCGTGCTGATGATGAGGGGAGTGTCGTTGAAGCTGAAGGGAAAGGTGTATGCTGCACGTGTGAGAAGTGTTATGATTTATGGGAGCGAGACATGGGTAATGAACGTAGAGCAGCAACGAAGGCTGGAAAGGGTGGAAATGCGAATGGTTCGGTGGATGTGCGGAGTATCGTTGAGAGAGAGGAAGACAAATGATGAATTGCGAAAGATGATGGGAATAGAGCCTGTGATGGATGCTGTGAAAAGAAACAAGTTGAGATGGTTTGGTCATGTGTTGAGGAAGGATGAAAGTGACTGGTTGAGAAGAGTGATGGAAATGAATGTAGAAGGAAGTAGAGGACGGGGAAGACCAAGAAAGACTTGGCTAAAGATGGTGGAAGAAGAAATGTGGGTAAAGGGGGTTAACAAGGGGAGATGCAGAAAATAGGGCAAAATGGAGAAGATTGTCATGGGGACCGCAAGGCTAACCCCCGCTCCAGCAGGGAAAATTGCCTTGAAATGCATGTTGTAGCTGAATGCACCCGGCGTTGCCCGGGTTCTTTTTTAATTAATTTAATCTTCTGTACATAGGTCTGACGCGAGCCCAGTATCAGTTAATGCTCAACGATTCCTTGTTCTTTCTTCTGTCGGGCCCCGCGAGAGAGAATTTTGAAAGCATGTGTTGCAATCAGTCAGATATTCCTATTAAGTGCATAAGTTGTACGTCAAGAGAGTTTTGAAAGAAGAAGAAGATTTATTGCAAAATGGGCCCAGCCCGGCCGAGGCGGCCTCGAGCAGCCTCGCCACCTAGCCTATAACCTTCCTGGGGCCCGTCCCAACATTTTTTTGTTTCAGAGGTTTCCTCCTATCTTTCACCGTTCAGGAGATGAGCGCGTGCAGACAAACAAAAAACAAACAAACAAAAACTTTCTTTTATATATATATATATAGAAGACTACCTGAATGCACCCGGCGTTGCCCGGGTTCTTTTTGAATGAATTTACTACTATAATTCAGCTTTTACTCGCGGCCGTAGAAGGTTGACTATTATAATTCACCTTTTACTCACGGCCGGCCGTAGAAGATTGACTACTATAATTCAGCTTTTACTCGTGGCCGTAGAAGATTGACTACTATAATTCAGCTTTTACTCGCGGCCGTAGAAGATTGACTTCTATAATTCAGCTCAGCTTTTAATTGCGAAATGGGTCCAGCCCTGGTGGTCTGGTCGTAGTCAACGTGTGGCCCTGAATGGATTTCTCTCATCTCCCCTTCCTGTTCAGGCTGGAGTTCCCCAAGGAAGTGTGCTGGGCCCTGTGCTTTTTCTGGTCTTTATCAATGATCTCTCTGACTCTCTGGAAAATCCTCTCTATCTCTTTGATGATGACTCCACTCTCTGCCGCTCCATTCCTCTTCCCTCAGATAGGCAGTCTGCAGCCTCCTCACTCTCTGAAGACCTGGACAAAATCACAGACTGGTCAAACAAGTGGAACATGTCTTTCAATCCTGCCAAATCTCACTCTCTTACTATGTCTCTCCGAAAAGATCGACTGGACAACCCTCCCATCTACTTTCTCAACAATCCTCTCCAAGAAGTTCTGTCACTCAAGCTTTTGGGTCTCACTATCTGCCATGATCTTTCTTGGGAAAACCACATTTCCAAGCTGGCCTCCAAAGCCAGTCGCCGACTGGGCATCCTCCGTCGTGCGAAGTCCTTCCTCGGCACACCTGAGCTCCTCACCACATACAAGGCTTTCATCCGCAGCTCAATGGAATACTGTTCTCCCCTATGGGCTGGTGCTCCTGCCTCACACCTGGCTCGGCTTCACGCTGTTGAATCCAAAGCTTTCAAAATCATTGGAATCTCCCGCGATGAAGCTATCTCTGAGGGCCTTTCACTCACTCACCGCAGGCAGGTAGGTGGTCTTTCTGTCTTCTACCGACTCCTCTCCGGCCTTGCTCCCCCAGCTCTCTCCGTGCTCTGTCCCCCAAATATTCCTACAGGTCGCACAAGATCTGCCAGCAACCCTCTGATGGTTAAACTGCCGAAATCTCGGCTCTCTGCTCACCTTCACTCTTTCATTCCTCTTTTCTCCCGCCTGTGGAACAAACTCCCACACTCCCTTCAATCCCTCTCCTCCCTCCAGGTCTTTAAAACAGCTGTTCACCACCATCTCTTATCTTCCCCCATCCATAACCTTGATCTTTTCTACCCCCACTAATTCACCCCAGATCCACCTTATTTGAAATTCCAACTTATTTCCTGGAAATCCTGGCAGTGTCCATATGTTTATACCTCTCCCATCCCCCCCCCCCTTCACATGCCTCCCCCCCTTCACATGCCTCCCCCCTTCACATGCCTCCCCCCCAAAGCCCTCTCCCTCCCACAGATCTCTCGATGTCTCCATGTCTCTCGGTCCCTGCTCTCAAATGTTGTGTTTGTGTCCTTCCCCCTCTCTCCCCATCTTGTCTACCGCTCCCGATGTTATTTGTTTTATGTGTCTGTTTGTCTTTCTGTGTGATTAATTTTCGCTCTTTCACGAGCCTCGATCTTGTATACAAAAAAAAAAAAAAAAAAAAAAAAAAAAAAAAAAAAAAAAAAAAAAAAAAAAAAAAAAACAACAACAACCCCGGCCGAGGCGGCCTCGACCGGCCTCGCCATCTCGCCTATAACGTTCCCGGGGCCCGTCCCGACATTTTTAGTTATTTTTGAATGAATTTACAACTTTAATTCAGCTTTTACTCACGGCCGTAGAAGATTGACTACTATAATTCAGCTTTTACTCGCAGCCATAGAAGATTGACTACTATAATTCAGCTTTTACTCACGGCCGTAGAAGATTGACTACTATAATTCAGCTTTTACTCGCGGCCGTAGAAGATTGACTACTATAATTCAGCTTTTACTCGTGGCCGTAGAAGATTGACTACTACAATTCAGCTTGTACTCGCCGCCGTAGAAGATTGACAACTAGAATTCAGCTTTTACTCACGGCCGTGGAAGATTGACTACTATAATTCAGCTTTTACTCACGGCCGTAGAAGATTGACTACTATAATTCAGCTTTTACTCACGGCCGTAGAAGATTGACAACTATAATTCAGCTTTTACTCACGGCCGTAGAAGATTGACTATTATAATTCAGCTTTTACTCGCGGCCGTAGAAGATTGACTACTATAATTCAGCTTTTACTCGTGGCCATAGAAGATTGACTACTATAATTCAGCTTTTACTCATGGCCGTAGAAGATTGACTTCTAAAATTCAGCTTTTACTTGCGGCCGTAGAAGATTGACTGCTATAATTCATCTTTTACTCATGGCCGTAGCAGATTGACTACTATAATTCATCTTTTACTCGTGGCCGTAGAAGATTGACAACTATAATTCAGCTTTTACTCGTGGCCATTGAAGATTGACTACTATAATTCAGCTTTTACTCATGGCCGTAGAAGATTGACAACTATAATTCAGCTTTTACTCGCCGCCGTAGAAGATTGACTGCTATAATTCAGCTTTTACTCACGGCCGTAGAAGATTGACTACTATAATTCAGCTTTTACTCGCGGCCGTAGAAGATTGACTACTATAATTCAGCTTTTACTCGCGGCCGTAGAAGATTGACTACTACAATTCAGCTTGTACTCGCCGCCGTAGAAGATTGACAACTAGAATTCAGCTTTTACTCATGGCCGTGGAAGATTGACTACTATAATTCAGCTTTTACTCGCGGCCATAGAAGATTGACTTCTAAAATTCAGCTTTTACTTACGGCCGTAGAAGATTGACTGCTATAATTCATCTTTTACTCATGGCCGTAGCAGATTGACTACTATAATTCATCTTTTACTCGTGGCCGTAGAAGATTTACAACTATAATTCAGCTTTTACTCGTGGCCATAGAAGATTGACTACTATAATTCAGCTTTTACTCATGGCCGTAGAAGATTGACAACTATAATTCAGCTTTTACTCGCCGCCGTAGAAGATTGACTGCTATAATTCAGCTTTTACTCGCGGCCGTAGAAGATTGACTACTATAATTCAGCTTTTACTCACGGCCGTAGAAGCTTGACTACTATAATTCAGCTTTTACTTGCGGCCGTAGAAGATTGACTGCTATAATTCATCTTTTACTCGCGGCCGTAGAAGATTGACTACTATAATTCAGCTTTTACTTGCGGCCGTAGAAGATTAACTGCTATAATTCATCTTTTACTCGCGGCCATAGAAGATTGACTGCTATAATTCAGCTTTTACTCATGGCCGTAGAAGATTGACAACTATAATTCAGCTTTTACTCGCCGCCGTAGAAGATTGACTGCTATAATTCAGCTTTTACTCGCGGCCGTAGAAGATTGACTACTATAATTCAGCTTTTACTCACGGCCGTAGAAGATTGACTACTATAATTCAGCTTTTACTTGCGGCCGTAGAAGATTGACTGCTATAATTCATCTTTTACTCACGGCCGTAGAAGATTGACTACTATAATTCAGCTTTTACTCGCGGCCGTAGAAGATTGACTACTATAATTCAGCTTTTACTCACGGCCGTAGAAGATTGACTACTATAATTCAGCTTTTACTTGCGGCCGTAGAAGATTGACTACTATAATTCAGCTTTTACTCACGGCCGTAGAAGATTGACTACTATAATTCAGCTTTTACTCATGGCCGTAGAAGATTGACAACTATAATTCAGCTTTTACTCGCCGCCGTAGAAGATTGACTGCTATAATTCAGCTTTTACTTGTGGCCATAGAAGATTGACTACTATAATTCAGCTTTTACTCATGGCCGTAGAAGATTGACTACTATAATTCAGCTTTTACTTGCGGCCGTAGAAGATTGACTGCTATAATTCATATTTTACTCGCGGCCGTAGAAGATTGACTACTATAATTCAGCTTTTACTCGCGGCCGTAGAAGATTGACTACTATAATTCAGCTTTTACTTGCGGCCATAGAAGATTGACAACTATAATTCAGCTTTTACTCGCGGCCGTAGAAGATTGACTACTATAATTCAGCTTTTACTCGCGGCTGTAGAAGATTGACGACTATAATTCAGCTTTTACTCGTGGCCGTAGAAGATTGACTACTATAATTCAGCTCAGCTCTTAATTGCGAAATTGGCCCCGCCTGGCTGAAGCGGCCTCGAACGGCCTCGCCACCTAGACTGTAACCTTCCCGGGGCCCATCCCGACATTTTTTGTTTCAGAGGTTTCCTCCTATCTTTCACCGTTCAGGAGGTTAGCGCATGCAGACAAGCAAACAAACAAACAAAAACTTTATTTTATATTTATAGAAGATGGATATAGATATAAATATAATAATATAATATATAAAAATATAATATATATAGAAGAAGAAGAAGAAGATGATAGATGACTCGGCCCAGGTTTGATCCACTGACCCTCCAGAGCGTACGTTCTCACCATTACACCACCGACTCTACCGTTACACCACCATGTTGGCCAAATAATATGTTTGTGGTTAATTGGAGAATTAACACCTGGAGTAAGTTGTTGGGAGTGTTTCGTTGTGAATATGACACAGGCGTTATGGGCCCCATGGTGTCCACGTAAGTTCTAACTTCTTTGTTTGATATGTTGTGAATTTACAGATGTTGTGTGCATACAGTACCTTGTCAATTCTTGCAATACTAAAGGTGATTTCTTCTTTCCAACACACGTGGTTTTCCTCAGGATTACTTGATGCCTTACAGTTGGCCAGACCCAACAACCTGCAAAATAAAGACAAATATGATATTACACATAAAATAAAACAACAACAAATGTACTTGTGTGTTTTGGGCATAACTTCATCTCCACACTTTACGTTATTTTTTATAATAAATACAAATACAGTATTCATTTAGGAAGGAGGGGTTGGGGCAGCACTTCCTTTTACCTGGGTCACATTTCGATGGTACAGTATATGGGATTTGAGTCTCTTCTTCTCTCTACTATGAACCCAAAACAAAATAACCAAATTTCCTTCTTTCAAATGTATAGATCCATCCACATATTATATACACAAAATAGTAAATTTTCAGCCTCTTCCCCTTTCAATATACTTTCCTTAACACCCTCTCATAATGACATTACCTCCACATAACCTCCTTTACACACCCCCGTGACCTCCAACCAATCTTTCCTTCTTCCCAATCCCTGAAAACTCTTTTTTTCCTCCTTATCATTCTTTTCTCAATCTCAATGAATGCAAACCCTCCCATTCAGTGTGCATGATACATGATCTTGCATCAAAGTACATGTGATGAGCTCAGCCATGATCAATGGTCCTAATGACCAGCTCTTTGCAAATCAATTCCAAGAACGACCGATATGTTTTCACTTTACCTTGTTAAATGCTAAACGTACTCGTACATAGCGACTATGATCAGCTGTTTCATGTGCAGAAGTAAATTGAGCAAAAGCTTTGGAAACAGAACAGCCATAGATAGGTTGGCTTCCATGGGGAGAAGGAAATTCCCTCCTTAGGAAACACCCCGCTGAGTGTGGTGAGAAAGGCGGAGTCTTTGTTGTGACGTCACTGATACCCAGAGTGCCCCAGGAAGTAATAATAATAATAATGCATTTATTTTATATAGCGCTTTTCAGGAAGCCCAAAGACGCTTTGACAGAGTGCAAAACATAATGCATAGCAAAACATAAAGACAATTGCAAAAAAAGAAGAATCAATAGGGAAATATTCAAAGCACAAAGGAGGGAGAAGGAGAGGAGATAGTCAGGGGTTAGATGCTGTGGGTTAAATGTTGAATGCAGTGTTGAACAGGTGGGTCTTGAGTGATGTTTTGAATGTGGTGAGTGAGGAGGAGTCTCTGATGGTGTGAGGTAGCGAGTTCCAGAGGGTGGGAGCAGCGATGGAGAAGGCCCTGTCCCCCCAGGATCTAAATTTGGTCCAGATGGGGGGGGGGGGGGTCAGGAGGTTGGTACCAGCAGAGCGGAGGTTGCGGGTGGGAGTGTGTCTGGAGAGGAGGTCAGCCAGGTAGGATGGGGCCAGGTTATGGAGGGCTTTGTAGGTCAAGAGGAGGATTTTGTACTGGATTCTCTGGGAGATGGGGAGCCAGTGAAGCTTGTAAAGGACGGGGGTGATGTGGTCACGGGTCCGGGAATGGGTGAGTAGACGGGCAGCGGAGTTCTGAATGTATTGGAGTTTATTGGTGATTGTTGAGGGTGAACCATAAAGGAGGCTATTGCAGTAGTCCAGACGGGAAGTGATGAAGGCGTGGATGAGGGTTTCTGCAGCCACGGAGGAGAGGGATGGACGGAGACGGGCGATGTTTTTCAGGTGAAAGAAGGCTGTCTTTGTGATCTGTTTAGTGTATTTGTCGAAGGAGAGGGTTTGGTCAAAGATGATGCCAAGATTCCGGATGTGAGGGGAGGTGGATACTGGGAAACCGTCGATGTTGAGGGCAAAGTTATGGGTGGACTTGGTGAGCGTTTTTGGGCCAATGATGATTATTTCAGATTTATCATAGTTAAGTTTGAGGAAGTTGATTTGAAGCCAGGATTTTATTTCAGTGATGCAGTTTGTCAGGATAGAGTGGGTGGCGGTGGAGACGGACTTGGTGGAGATGAAAAGCTGGATGTCATCGGCGTAGCAGTGGAATTGGAGACCATGACGGCGGATTAAGTGACCGAGGGGGGACAGGTAAAGGATGAAGAGGAGGGGGCCAAGAACTGAACCTTGGGGGACACCTTGGGGGAGGGGAGCAGTGAGGGATTTGCAGTTATTGATGGAGATGAACTGACGTCTGTCAGAGAGGTATGATTTAATCCAAGAGAGGGCAGTGCCGGTAATGTTAAAGGTGGTTTCAAGTCGGGTGAGGAGGATGGTGTGATCGATGGTGTCAAAGGCGGCGCTGAGGTCGAGGAGGATGAGAATGTTGAGGTTGCCAGCGTCAGAGGAGAGGAGAAGGTCGTTGGTGATTTTGAGGAGAGCAGTTTCAGTACTGTGGTTGGAGCGGAATCCGGATTGGAATGTTTCATACAGGTTATTGGCAGAGAGGTGATGTTTGAGTTGAGTGGCTACAGCGCGTTCCAAAACCTTTGACAGAAAGGGTAGGTTGGAGATGGGTCTGAAGTTATTTAGGGTGTCAGGGTTTAGACCAGGTTTTTTCAGAATGGGGGTAACAGCAGCAATTTTGAGGGATGGTGGGACGATGCCTGTAGACAGGGAGGAGTTTATTGTTGCAATGATAAGTGGAGAGAGAGCAGGAAGGGAGGCCTTGACAAAGCTGGAGGGGATGGGGTCAAGAGTGCAGGTGGCAGTTTTCATTCCGATGAGGAGTTCAGAGAGGTCAGTAGGGGAGACTGGGGAGAATTGAGACAGGGGATGGCAGGATAAGGGGGGGCAGGTGGTTTGAGGGGGAGCGGGTGCGGCGGTGGTCAAGCTGTTGTAGATGTTTTCAATTTTGCGTTGGAAGAATGAAAGGAAGGAGATGCAGTGACGGTACTTCCCCCAAGCTCAGTGGCCGTGTTGGTCTCGTCATCGAACAGTCCTGTGTTGTGTCTCGTATATTCGTCTGTTTGTCCATGTGTGTGAGATGTGTATGTGGCAGAGTGACTACGAGCCCTAGGTACTGTAAAAACAAAACAAAAAAAAAACAAAGCAAAAAAACGATGCAAAGCCAGTTTGGTTCAAACCGATCTGCACATCAGTTTACAAAAGGTTTAAATTGTATTCATTTTCACAAATCAATGTACAATTACTTAGCTTTGTATAAACCAAGAAATACATAATGCAACTCCACGTGGTAGTAAAACCTCTAAACCCGTAGATTTACACAGATACAAAATAAGAAATACAGAAATACATGGCCGACTATCAAGGGGAGACGTAAAATCAAGACTCTCTATTCACCTTCACTCTTTCATTCCTCTTTACTCCCACCTCTGGAACAAACTCCCTCACTCTCTTCAATCCCACTCCTCCCTCTAGGTCTTTAAAACAGCTGTTCACCACCATCTCTTATCTTCCCCCATCCAAAACCTTGATCTTTTCTACCCCTGTTAATTCACCCCAGATAAACTTTTTTTAAATACCGACTTCTTTCCTGGAAGTCCTAGCAGTATCCATGTGTTTTTTACCTTTCCCACTCCCCCCCCCCCTCACCCTTCCCCCAAGCCTTCTCCCACCCAGATCTCCCGATGTCCCTGTTCTCCATCTTGTTCTCCCGCTCCCTTTATCATATGTTTTATGTGTCAGTTTGTCTTTTTTGTGATCAATGTTAGCTCTTACACGAGCCTCGATCTTGTATACAAAAAAAAAAAAAATACCCCTCCCTTTATATCAGGGATCGTTTCTCTGGTTGCAGCTTTTACATGGGGACTGAAAATACGTTTCTCAGCTTCTACTGGACGAAATCGGCTGCAAATTTCAGAAGCAAATGCTTTGTATGTTGAGGTAATATGTTCCAAATTTCAGCAATGTCTGTTTCCACATTCTTGAATTTTATTTAGAAAACCCTCGAAATCATGTTGGTGTCTGTCCGTCCGTCCGTCCCTCCGCCCATAATGTGTTGGCACTCATATCTCAAGGACTATACATTGAAACTAGCTGAAACCTGGAATATACATCAGCCAATAGGTCTAATTAATGGCTTTCGAAACAAATTCCACCTAAGTGCCATAGTTTTTGCTTTAAAATTAATTTATATTTTATATTTCGTTTTTGCTTTAAAATTATATTAAAGTAACCAAGTAATGCTCTAGAAAAGTTCATAGGAAGCGGCGCCAATTTGATTTATACACCTGCATGAAGAAGTAAATGTATTTTATTTGCCAGATGTCGGGCGCCCCTTCATATGAACTTTTCTAGAGCATTACCTGGTTCCTCATAAGAACACAAGGGTAGTCCAGCATGCACACGAGATTTTTTGAATGTCCCTTATTTTGTATTGTTTGACATTTTCTACAAACTATGGAATGTCCCTTCTTTTCTATACTTTGCCACATGGCAGATACCCTGATATAAAGGGGCCTTTTCTATGCCCCTGGAATTTTACCCAAGAATTACAATAGTGAATCCACATGGTGAAAAATGGGGAACACCAAATGTGAGCTGCAAGATCAGGTTGCCGGAGCAGGAACGAATAAACACAAGAGTAAGAAAATGAGTATACAGTATTTTCAGCCTCCTAGTCTATGTAGTAAACCTTCTGAAGTAGGTATCACGTGTAGACCAAGGAGGTGGCGTAGTTAGGAGTAAGAAAATCACGGGTAGCCTTGGAACTGCTCGGTCAGCTGACTCCAGTCTTTCAGACTCTGTGAGTGCTGCTCTCATAATGTCTGAACTCAGTGGCAGTGAAGATGAAAATTCTCAATGGCAAGATGTTTGGGAGTGCCATCAACAATCGCCCTTTATAATTTGCAGTCCAAAAGTGTTGTCATTGTTGCTGAAAAATCCTACTCTTCTGGTTGGGTCCAGATTTTCCATAACCCCCCAGAATCTTCCTGGAGACTCAGATGCACTTCCCTTTAGTTGGTCCAGTTCCGTTCCCAAATTTTCCACCGGGCTGAGCACTCACTGATTTGCAGCCCCACGCAGCAAATCCCCACGGAGTCAAAACTGACATATTAATTTAATTAATTTCATATTGCAAAGTATCTCGTCTTTGAATTATGTTTACAGAAATCTGCTGAAACAGATACTGTACTTTGACATTGACAAAAGGAAAATCAGACAAGAGATGAAGACACCGAGACAGGTAGACAAAGCAGACAAATCCAGAAACACCAAAACTACTGTATGTAATGTATAATTGCAATAAAACTTTGCATAACTAATACTACACCTCTGAGCTCATATCACACATTATGTAAAGGGCAAATGAAGTACAATACACAGATCAAACATTCATGAGATCAAACCAGGAAGGGTAGCACAAACATCTGACAAGGCCAAGACTATTGTGGGCTGTTTGAATGATAGGAGGATGCACAGTGCTCGCTTACGCAGGGTTCAGTTCCAGAAAGGTGATGTCCTTTTCCAGAGCAATGATTCTCAATGCCAGGTAGCAGGATGAGGTCAGCAGAAGAACTATCCTGGAATATAAAGTGAGAAATGCAAGGTGAGGAACCGACAGGTATCAATCCAAGGTCCGTCCAAACAGCACATTAAGTCAGAACAAGCTTCTTATTATTGTCTCTCACTGAACTATTGACCTTTGTAATAATACAATGTGCAGTGTTGGTGAAAACTGAAAGGATTCTGGGAATATCAAGAAATATAATTATATTCTTATAAATAAACATTATCTGGTTTTTCATTGTACAATTATACATTCCACAGGAGAATGGTGGAGGTAGCATCATGTTATGGGGCTGCTTTTCATCAGCAGAGTTAAAAGAATCTGTTTTCACATGATATTCAAACGATTGTTACCATGTATGATATAGAAGAGATTTAAAAGAACATACAGTGGCCTGCACAAGTATTCACCCCCTCCAACGTTTTCACTTTTTTATTTTACCTGGGCTTATTTTATGATCCGTTAAATCAAACTTCACAAACAAGGAATATATAGTCTTCGAATATATAGTCTTCACAAACAACTCCAAAGTGATAAAGCTAAAAAAAATGCAGAAAAACTGTGAATAAGTTTGATTAGCAGAGAAAATCAGTTACATAGGTATTCAAACCCTTTCAAGAAGATTTCAAAGTCTCTCATTATCCCTTTGAATACGGTGATATCCATCATTTCCACCCAGAATCTACACAGATTAGGCCGCCCATCCAAACTCAGCAGCCGCGCAAATAGGAAACTGGTTCGGGATGTCACTGTAAATCCAAGAATAACTTTGAAAGATTGCAAGGCTCTATGATGATGAAGAGGATGAGTGTTCATCAATCAAGAATATCCCGTTCCCTTCACAAGGCTGGCCTCCATGAGCACGTGGCAAGAAAGAAACCATCACTGAAAAAGACATATGTTTACGAGCTCGTATAGAGTTTGCGACATTAACCAAAATCGAATCGGCTTGTTGTCACCTAACCAACTCATCCACCAAGTTTTGCCATAAGTCATCCACAACTTTTTTTAAAATATCGTGATATATATAGTTTTTTGCGCGATCTCTCAATGGTGAAGAATCACTTTTTAAAATTAAATAATTCTCAGGTCCAGCTCCGGATTCAGATCTTCACCAACATCTAATCATTTCGTCCTTGTCACATACCCTACCTCTCCACCAAATGTCGTCCGAATCTGTCCACTGCTTTTTGCGACATCTTGTTCACAGACAAACAAACAGACAGGCAAACAGACAGGTGAAGATCTGACGGGTGAAAACTTTTGTGGCGAAGGTAATCAATGCCGAGAAGGCCTTACTTGACTTATTATCTGTACCTGGTTTTATCAGTTCGATGAGGTGCGTGGAGGTGGTCGGGTGAAGAGGGAGGGTGCTTTACAATGTTTGGGGATACATAAAGAGCTCCACCAACAGGAGTACACTTACAAAAACAGGTAAACGCAAAGAATGATGTTGATGAGGCCATTTTCATCCTTTGTAGACTTGGGATTCTGAGCAGAACCTGCTAGAAAAAAAAATAAAAGGAAGGAGGGGTGGGGGTGGTGGTGCAAACCAATGTATTTGGTTATTTTGACCATCATGTTTGCACATCATCATTGTCAGTGTAGCCTTCCAGATATCCATCTATCTATAATTCCAGTAATCTCTGTCTGTACGTTTGTACGTTTGTACGTCTGTACGTCTGTTTGTCTGTGACCGCTGTTTCTCGACAACCACGGGTCCGATATACTTTTAACTTGCCAGGTATATTGCTGGGGACCCGAGGATGTGCCTTTTCAAGGTTTCATATTAATCGGACAATTACTTACCGAGCTATGTCCAAAAAACGATTCAACCAATCAGAGAGCAGCGAACGATCGCGTGTGCCGAACGTGGCGGGCACACTCTGCCTCGGATGGCACATTTGAGAGCGTATTCATTTATTTCACGTTTGCAAACTATGTTGGCGCTATGTTGGCGTTAAACGATGTTTTAAAACTAATAAAAACGAATTTGCGATTCATTCGCTTTCCTGCGCGTTTGTGTACGCGATGGCGATTTCTTTACCAAACTCCGGAAGCCGTTCGCTTTGGACCGAACCATTTCATGTAAATAGAGGGGGGGGATTGTCACCACTCGCAAGCCGTTCGCTTTGGACCAAACCATTTCATGTAAATAGAGGGGGGGGGATATAATTTTAGATATAGATATAGTACGGGCATGCCCTAGTATTAATAATTCCAGTAATCTCTGTCTGTACGTTTGTACGTTTGTACGTCTGTTTGTCTGTGACCGCTGTTTCTCGACAACCACGGGTCCGATATACTTGAAACTTGCCAGGTATATTGCTGGGGACCCGAGGATGTGCCTTTTCAAGGTTTCATATTAATCGGACAATTACTTACCGAGCTATGTCCAAAAAACGATTCAACCAATCAGAGAGCAGCGAACGATCGCGTGTGCCGAACGTGGCGGACACACTCTGCCTCGGATGGCACATTTGAGAGCGTATTCATTTATTTCACGTTTGCAAACTATGTTGGCGTTAAACTATGTTTTAAAACTAATAAAACCGAATTTGCGATTCATTCGCTTTCCTGCGCGTTTGTGCACGCGATGGCGATTTCTTTACCAAACTCCGGAAGCCGTTCGCTTTGGACCAAACCATTGCATGTAAATAGAGGGGGGGGATTGTCACCGTACTCGCAAGCCGTTCGCTTTGGACCAAACCATTTCATGTAAATAGAGGGGGGGGGATATAATTTTAGATATAGATATTGTACGGGCAATGCCCTAGTCCATATTAATTGATGTAACAACAAGGAAAGCAGGATGGAAATTTGGAGCATTGAAAATGAGGAGCCGGACATTCATACAGTTGCTCTCACAAACACATAGAATATAAGGAGACGTGTTCTGTAAAATACACACAGACCGATGGTGCAAAAAGGAAGCATCTACATCTCTATCATTTGCTTTCTTTTCCGGTTACTATTATAAAACTTTCCTCCAAAATCGATCGGTCCATCAAACTTCGCAGAAACAAAGATTACACCAATAATTGTCAGGTTTGTTCAAGCTATCCCCATTGTAAGTAGCTCAATGTGAGGTCTAAAAGGTCGAAGTAGTTCTGGGTGTTAATGAGGATTTCCCAAAATCTCACTAATTGGGTCATCATGAGGTCTAAAAGGTCGAAGTAGTTATGGGTGTTAATGAGGATTTCCCAAAATCTCACTAATTGGGTCATCATGAGGTCTAAAAGGTCAAAGTAGTTCTGGGTGTGAATGAGGCTTTTCCCAAAATCTCACTACTTGGGTCATCATGAGGTCTAAAAGGTCAAAGTAGTTCTGGGTGTTAATGAGGCTTTTCCCAAAATCTCACTACTTGGGTCTTCATGAGGTCTAAAAGGTCAAAGTAGTTATGGGTGTAAATGAGGCTTTTCCCAAAATCTCACTACTTGGGTCTTCATGAGGTCTAAAAGGTCAAAGTAGTTCTGGGTGTTAATGAGGCTTTTCCCAAAATCTCACTACTTGGGTCTTCATGAGGTCTAAAAGGTCAAAGTAGTTATGAGGCTTTTCTCAAAATCTCACTAATTAGGTCTTCATGAGGTCTAAAAGGTCAAAGTAGTTATGGGTGTTAATGAGGATTTCCCAAAATCTCACTAATTGGGTCATCATGAGGTCTAAAAGGTCAAAGTAGTTCTGGGTGTTAATGAGGCTTTTCCCAAAATCTCACTAATTGGGTCTTCATGAGGTCTAAAAGGTCAAAGTAGTTATGGGTGTTAATGAGGATTTCCCAAAATCTCACTACTTGGGTCTTCATGAGGTCTAAAAGGTCAAAGTAGTTATGGGTGTTAATGAGGCTTTTCCCAAAATCTCACTAATTGGGTCTTCATGAGGTATAAAAGGTCAAAGTAGTTATGGGTGTTAATGAGGCTTTTCCCAAAATCTCACTAATTGGGTCTTCATGAGGTCTAAAACGTCAAAGTAGTTTTTTTTTTTTTTTTTTGTATAAAAGATCGAGGCTCGTGAAAGAGCGAACATTTATCACACAGAAAGACAAACCGACAAACCGACACATAACCGACAAACCGACACATAGAACAAATAACATCGGGAGCGGTAGACAAGATGGGGAGAGAGGGGGAAGGACACAAACACAACACAACACAACACAACACAACACAACATTTTAGAGCAGGAACCGAGAGACATGGAGACATCGAGAGATCTGTGGGAGGGAGAGGGCTTTGGGGGGGAGGCATGGGAAAGGGGGTGGGAGAGGCATAAAACATATGGACACTGCCAGGACTACCAGGAAAGAAGTTGGAATTACAAACAAGGTGGATCTGGGGTGAATTAGTGGGGGTAGAAAAGATCAAGGTTTTGGATGGGGGAAGATAAGAGATGGTGGTGAACAGCTGTTTTAAAGACCTGGAGGGAGGAGTGGGATTGAAGGGAGTGTGGGAGTTTGTTCCAGAGGCGGGAGAAAAGAGTAATGAAGGAGTGAAGGTGAGCAGAGAGCCGAGATTTCGGCAGTTTAACCATCAGAGGCTTGCTGGCAGATCTTGTGCGACCTGTAGGAATATTTGGGGGACAGAGCACAGAGAGAGCTGGGGGAGCAAGGCCGGAGAGGAGTCGGTAGAAGACGGAAAGACCACCAACCTGCCTGCGGTGAGTGAGTGAGAGGCCCTTGGAGTTAGCTTCATCACGGGAGATTCCAATGATTCTGAATGCTTTGCTTTCAACAGCGTGAAGACGAGCTAGGTGTGAGGCAGGAGCACCAGCCCAGAGGGGAGAGCAGTATTCCATTGAGCTGCGGATGAAAGCCTTGTACGTGGTGAGGAGCTCAGGTGTGCCAAGGAAGGACTTCGCACGACGGAGGATGCCCAGTCGGCGACTGGCTTTGCAGGCCAGCTTGGAAATGTGGTTTTCCCAAGAAAGATCATGGCAGATAGTGAGACCCAAAAGCTGCAGCGACAGAACTTCTTGGAGAGGATTGTTGAGAAAGTAGATGGGAGGGTTGTCCAGTCGATCTTTTCGGAGAGACATAGTAAGAGTGTGAGATTTGTCAGGATTGAAAGACATGTTCCACTTGTTTGACCAGTCTGTGATTTTGTCCAGGTCTTCAGAGAGTGAGGAGGCTGCAGACTGCCGATCTGAGGGAAGAGGAATGGAGCGGCAGAGAGTGGAGTCATCAGCAAAGAGATAGAGAGGATTTTCCAGAGAGTCGGAGAGATCATTGATAAAGACCAGAAAAAGCACAGGGCCCAGCACACTGCCTTGGGGAACTCCAGCCTGAACAGGAAGGGGAGATGAGAGAAATCCATTCAGGGCCACACGTTGACTACGACCAGAGAGGAAGTCCGCAAGCCATGCATGGAGATTTCCATGGATACCATAGGAGTAGAGTTTGGTGAGCAGAGCTGGGTGCCAGACCGTATCGAAGGCACGTGATATGTCGAGGGAGACAGCTCTGATTTCCTGTTTGGCATTGAGGACCTCCATCCATTGTTGAGACAGGAGAAGCAGCATGTCCAGAGTAGAGTGACCTGGTCTGAATCCAAATTGATGATCAGAGATCAAGCCATTGGAGAAGAGGAAAGATTTCATATCCGAAGCAATGATGGATTCCATGACTTTGCTGATAATTGGGAGCAGGCTGATTGGTCTGTAGTTAAAAGGATCTGTTTTTGCACCTTTTTTGTGTAAAGCGGTAATGTTTGCTGATTTCCAGGATGCTGGCAGATGACCTTGAGCAAAAGATAGGGTGAAAAGAACAGAGAGAGGGTGAGATAGAGCGGCAGAGCAGGATTTTAGGACCCGTGGGCTGATGCCGTCTGGTCCAGTTGCAGAATCAGAGTCGAGGTTAGACACAAACTCCTCCACCTTGTCAGGAGAGAAGGACACAGAGTCCAGGAGCAGTTGGGTTCGACTGGGAAAGGTGGGAACAGAGAGAGATGGGTTTGGGACTAAAGATTTTGAGGCAAACACAGAGTTGAGGCATTCGGCTTTGTCACGTGCGATGTCAACTGTGTGGCCATTTGAGGTAAGGGAGGGGATGGAGGGGGAACAAACACCAGAAACGGATTTGACCAGACGCCACCAGGATTTGGAGGAAGGAGACAGGTTTGAGAGTTCATTCTTGAGTGAGGAGAGATAGTGCTTCCTGGCACTCCTGAGGGTAGACACACACTTGTTCCGAGCTTGGTGGAAGGAACTGAGATTGCCTTCAGTTGGATTAGCCTTCCAAGAGGCAAAGGCAAGTTGTTTCAGGGCAACTGCCTCACCACAAGATTCGGTGTACCATGGACGGGAGGAAGGGTAAGACAACTGAAGACGAGATGGGATAAATCTGTGCATGAGAGAGATCAGTTTGCTTTGGAAGAATTCCCAGGAAGAATTGATGTCAGAGGCAGTGGAGATGGGAGACCAATCCAGACGATTGATGGCTGCTTGAAGCCCGTCCCAGTCGGCCTGAGTGAAATGCCAGACTCTTCGACGCTGAGGAGGCTCTCTGAGAATGGCCAGAGAGATGTCCACTTTGACAAGCACATGATCAGAAGAACCGATTGGAGCAGAAGAAGAGCAGCAGACATTAGCAGGGAAGTTTGTCATAACCAAATCTAGAAGAGAAGAAACTCCATTGGCTGAGATCCGGGTCGGGAAATTGACAGATTGTGTCAATCCCAGTGAGTCACAGAAGTCCTTTGCTGAGGTTCCATGACTGGTGAGAGAGGAACCCACACCCAACCAGGTGGCATGATGACAGTTGAAGTCACCACATATGAGGAAGAGAGAGTTGGGATGAGTGGATAGAAGTTGGTCCATGTTGTCAGAGAGTGAAATGTAAATTGAGTCATCACTGTTTGGGGGACGGTACAGAACACATATGAACAAAAGGTGGGAGCGGAGAGGAACCCGTAGCCAGAGGTACTCCTGGGGGTGAGGAGGAGAGAGGGCAGTGCAAGGAGAATGAGGAAGAGAGTTTTTGATAAAGATAGCCACCCCACCACCAGGACGAGGCTCAGGTCTATCATACCGGAAGAGGGAGTAACCAGGAAGAGATATTGAGGAATCAGAGACATCTTGAAGGAGGAAAATCTCTGTTAAGCAGATCAAGTCTGGATTGTCAGAAGCAACCTGTATGGAGAGATCAGTCAAGTTTGAGCGAAGGCCCCGGATGTTTGAGGTCCATACCGTTAAAGAAGAGAGAGGGGGAGCATCGGGTACAGGACAGGGGAGGGGAGGAGTAGGGTAAGATGAAGGATGAGAGGGGGAGGTAGGGAGAGCAGTTGATAGTGTGTCAGAGATTACAGAAGAGTTCCAAAAAAGGGAAGGATGAGGAGGATGAAAGGTTTGGTGGTGAAGGGATGAGGCAGAGTGAGGGGTTGTTTGAGGGGGGGCATGGGACAGTAGAAGGTTGGGGGGGGGGGTGGAGGCATGAGATAGAAGGGAGACGAGGTGGGGAGGAGGCAACTTTGAGAAGGGGGGAGGAGGGAGAATTTGAGAGGAATGGTATGGGAGGAGATTTGAATGGGAGGAGTTGGGGGGGAGTTTTGAAGGGGAGGAGTGAGGCGGGAGTTTAGGAGGGGAGGGGCAAGGGGGAAGTTTAAGAGGAGAGGGGCAAGGGGGGAGTCTAGTAGTGGAGGGGCAAGGGGGGAGTCTAGTAGTGTAGGGGCAAGGGGGGGGATTTGGAGGGGAGGGGCAAGGGAGGAGTTTATGAGGGGAAGGGCAAGGGAGGAGTTCAGGAGTGGAGGGGCAAGGGGGGGGATTTGGAGGGGAGGGGCAAGGGGGGGGATTTGGAGGGGAGGGGCAAGGGAGGAGTTTATGAGGGGAAGGGCAAGGGAGGAGTTCAGGAGTGGAGGGGCAAGGGGGGGGATTTGGAGGGGAGGGGCAAGGGGGGAGTTCAGGAGTGGAGGGGCAAGGGGGGAGTTTAAGAGTGGAGGGGAAAGGGGGTAGTTTAGGAGTGTGGGTGCAAGGGGGGGATTTGGAGGGGAGGGGCAAGAGGGGAGTTTAGAAAGTGGATGATTAATGAAAGACGAACATTGATAACAAATTGGGTTTGTTGTGATTTTCAAGTTAGCAATCCGATTCAGAACGATGGAGGAGGGATGGAATGAATGTGAATTTAGACCATGTAGTGAGGGAGACGTATAAGATATTGAATTTCTTTTTTTTGACGTGGAATGAGTTGGAGAGGAAATTGAGAAAAGCCTTTTAAATAGGAAGAAAAACAGCGTGTTGTAATATACCACTGAATAAACCACTGAAGGGGAAAGGGTAAACATATTTAAAATAATATTTAAACAGAACCGTGAACAATCTTATATGCACAAAATACCAACGGGGGGAGGGCCGAGAGGGACCACCACGAGTCACGTGAACAGGGCAAAAGGTGGATGGCAAGGAGATAATGGGGGCGGGGCGAAAAGCACCGCGATACACCTGGACAGAAAGTACAGGATGAGACAACGGCACACGTGGAGAAAGGAAAAATAAATGTGTTTTTTTTTTTTTTTTTTTTTTGGGGGGGGGGGGGGTGGTGGGGTGGGGTGGGGTGTGGATTTAAAACGTTAGACAGAGAGTATTACGTTCGGTGTAGAAGGGAAAAACTGAGAGCCAAGCAAAACACGATGTAGGGGACTTAAGTTAACAAACACCGACAGGGGTACAAGGCCGCACACGAGGCGCAGAACAGGATTAATTAATTACGAGTTACAGGAAATTCAAACCAAAATTAACTATAAACAAACAATAAAGCATGGACGATAATCAATCATGGACGAATCATGGACGATAAGCATAAAGCAAACAATAAGTTATGGGTGTGAATGAGGATTTCCCAAAATCTCACTAATTGGGTCTTCATGAGGTCTAAAAGGTCAAAGTAGTTCTGGGTGTTAATGAGGCTTTTCCCAAAATCTCACTAATTGGGTCATCATGAGGTCTAAAAGGTCAAAGTAGTTCTGGGTGTGAATGAGGATTTCCCAAAATCTCACTACTTGGGTCATCATGAGGTCTAAAAGGTCAAAGTAGTTCTGGGTGTTAATGAGGATTTCCCAAAATCTCACTAATTGGGTCTTCATGAGGTCTAAAACGTCAAAGTAGTTCTGGGTGTTAATGAGGCTTTTCCCAAAATCTCACTAATTGGGTCTTCATGAGGTCTAAAAGGTCAAAGTAGTTCTGGGTGTTAATGAGGCTTTTCCCAAAATCTCACTAATTGGGTCTTCATGAGGTCTAAAAGGTCGAAGTAGTTATGGGTGTGAATGAGGATTTCCCAAAATCTCACTAATTGGGTCTTCATGAGGTCTAAAAGGTCGAAGTAGTTCTGGGTGTGAATGAGGATTTCCCAAAATCTCACTAATTGGGTCATCATGAGGTCTAAAAGGTCAAAGTAGTTCTGGGTGTTAATGAGGCTTTTCCCAAAATCTCACTAATTGGGTCATCATGAGGTCTAAAAGGTCAAAGTAGTTCTGGGTGTGAATGAGGATTTCCCAAAATCTCACTACTTGGGTCATCATGAGGTCTAAAAGGTCAAAGTAGTTCTGGGTGTTAATGAGGATTTCCCAAAATCTCACTAATTGGGTCTTCATGAGGTCTAAAAGGTCAAAGTAGTTCTGGGTGTTAATGAGGCTTTTCCCAAAATCTCACTAATTGGGTCATCATGAGGTCTAAAAGGTCAAAGTAGTTCTGGGTGTGAATGAGGATTTCCCAAAATCTCACTAATTGGGTCATCATGAGGTCTAAAAGGTCAAAGTAGTTCTGGGTGTTAATGAGGATTTCCCAAAATCTCACTAATTGGGTCATCATGAGGTCTAAAAGGTCGAAGTAGTTCTGGGTGTTAATGAGGATTTCCCAAAATCTCACTAATTGGGTCATCATGAGGTCTAAAAGGTCGAAGTAGTTATGGGTGTTAATGAGGATTTCCCAAAATCTCACTAATTGGGTCATCATGAGGTCTAAAAGGTCGAAGTAGTTATGGGTGTTAATGAGGATTTCCCAAAATCTCACTAATTGGGTCATCATGAGGTCTAAAAGGTCAAAGTAGTTCTGGGTGTTAATGAGGATTTCCCAAAATCTCACTAATTGGGTCATCATGAGGTCTAAAAGGTCGAAGTAGTTATGGGTGTGAATGAGGATTTCCCAAAATCTCACTAATTGGGTCATCATGAGGTCTAAAAGGTCGAAGTAGTTCTGGGTGTTAATGAGGATTTCCCAAAATCTCACTAATTGGGTCATCATGAGGTCTAAAAGGTCGAAGTAGTTATGGGTGTGAATGAGGATTTCCCAAAATCTCACTACTTGGGTCATCATGAGGTCTAAAAGGTCAAAGTAGTTCTGGGTGTTAATGAGGATTTCCCAAAATCTCACTAATTGGGTCATCATGAGGTCTAAAAGGTCGAAGTAGTTATGGGTGTGAATGAGGATTTCCCAAAATCTCACTACTTGGGTCATCATGAGGTCTAAAAGGTCAAAGTAGTTATGGGTGTTAATGAGGATTTCCCAAAATCTCACTAATTGGGTCATCATGAGGTCTAAAAGGTCAAAGTAGTTATGGGTGTTAATGAGGATTTCCCAAAATCTCACTAATTGGGTCATCATGAGGTCTAAAAGGTCGAAGTAGTTATGGGTGTTAATGAGGATTTCCCAAAATCTCACTACTTGGGTCATCATGAGGTCTAAAAGGTCAAAGTAGTTATGGGTGTTAATGAGGATTTCC
Organism: Myxine glutinosa; assembly: GCF_964187855.1. Lineage (NCBI taxonomy): Eukaryota > Metazoa > Chordata > Myxini > Myxiniformes > Myxinidae > Myxine > Myxine glutinosa. The sequence continues at coordinate 55,613,384 of NC_136270.1, forward strand.
CAAAATCTCACTCATTAGGTCTTCATGAGGTCTAAAAGGTCAAAGTAGTTATGGGTGTGAATGAGGATTTCCCAAAATCTCACTACTTGGGTCATCATGAGGTCTAAAAGGTCAAAGTAGTTATGGGTGTTAATGAGGATTTCCCAAAATCTCACTACTTGGGTCATCATCAGGTCTAAAAGGTCAAAGTAGTTATGGGTGTGAATGAGGATTTCCCAAAATCTCACTAATTGGGTCATCATGAGGTCTAAAAGGTCGAAGTAGTTATGGGTGTTAATGAGGATTTCCCAAAATCTCATACTACTTGGGTCATCATGAGGTCTAAAAGGTCAAAGTAGTTATGGGTGTTAATGAGGATTTCCCAAAATCTCACTACTTGGGTCATCATGAGGTCTAAAAGGTCAAAGTAGTTATGGGTGTTAATGAGGATTTCCCAAAATCTCATACTACTTGGGTCATCATGAGGTCTAAAAGGTCAAAGTAGTTATGGGTGTGAATGAGGATTTCCCAAAATCTCACTACTTGGGTCATCATGCGGTCTAAAAGGTCAAAGTAGTTATGGGTGTTAATGAGGATTTCCCAAAATCTCACTACTTGGGTCATCATGCGGTCTAAAAGGTCAAAGTAGTTATGGGTGTTAATGAGGATTTCCCAAAATCTCACTACTTGGGTCATCATGAGGTCTAAAAGGTCAAAGTAGTTATGGGTGTTAATGAGGATTTCCCAGAATCTCACTACTTGGGTCATCATGAGGTCTAAAAGGTCGAAGTAGTTATGGGTGTTAATGAGGATTTCCCAAAATCTCACTAATTGGGTCATCATGAGGTCTAAAAGGTCAAAGTAGTTATGGGTGTTAATGAGGATTTCCCAAAATCTCACTAATTGGGTCATCATGAGGTCTAAAAGGTCGAAGTAGTTCTGGGTGTTAATGAGGATTTCCCAAAATCTCACTAATTGGGTCATCATTAGGTCTAAAAGGTCAAAGTAGTTATGGGTGTTAATGAGGATTTCCCAAAATCTCACTAATTGGGTCATCATGAGGTCTAAAAGGTCGAAGTAGTTCTGGGTGTTAATGAGGATTTCCCAAAATCTCACTAATTGGGTCATCATGAGGTCTAAAAGGTCAAAGTAGTTATGGGTGTTAATGAGGATTTCCCAAAATCTCACTAATTGGGTCATCATGAGGTCTAAAAGGTCAAAGTAGTTATGGGTGTTAATGAGGATTTCCCAAAATCTCACTAATTGGGTCATCATGAGGTCTAAAAGGTCAAAGTAGTTATGGGTGTTAATGAGGATTTCCCAAAATCTCACTACTTGGGTCATCATGAGGTCTAAAAGGTCAAAGTAGTTATGGGTGTTTATGAGGATTTCCCAAAATCTCATACTACTTGGGTCATCATGAGGTCTAAAAGGTCAAAGTAGTTTTTTTTTCTTTTTTTTCTTTTTGTATACAAGATCGAGGCTCGTGAAAGAGCGAACATTAATCACACAGAAAGACAAACCGACACATAAAACATATAACATAGGGAGCGGTAGACAAGATGGGGAGAGAGGGGGAAGGACACAAACACAACATTTGAGAGCAGGGACTGAGAGACATGGAGACATCGAGAGATCTGAGAGAGGGCGAGGGCTTTGGGGGGGGGGGGGGCGTGGGAAGGGGGCGGTGGGAGAGGTATAAAACATATGGACACTGCCAGGACTTCCAGGAAATAAGTTGGAATTTCAAACAAGGTGGATCTGGGGTGAATTAGCGGGGGTAGAAAAGATCAAGGTTTTGGATGGGGGAAGATAAGAGATGGTGGTGAACAGCTGTTTTAAAGACCTGGAGGGAGGAGTGGGATTGAAGGGAGTGAGGGAGTTTGTTCCAGAGGCGGGAGAAAAGAGGAATGAAAGAGTGAAGGTGAGCAGAGAGCCGAGATTTCGGCAGTTTAACCATCAGAGGGTTGCTGGCAGATCTTGTGCGACCTGTAGGAATATTTGGGGGACAGAGCACAGAGAGAGCTGGGGGTGCAAGGCCGGAGAGGAGTCGGTAGAAGACAGAAAGACCACCTACCTGCCTGCGGTGAGTGAGTGAAAGGCCCTCAGAGATAGCTTCATCGCGGGAGATTCCAATAATTCTGAAAGCTTTGGTTTCAACAGCGTGAAGCCGAGCTAGGTGTGAGGCAGGAGCACCGGCCCATAGGGGAGAACAGTATTCCATTGAGCTGCGGATGAAAGCCTTGTATGTGGTGAGGAGCTCAGGTGTGCCGAGGAAGGACTTCGCACGACGGAGGATGCCCAGTCGGCGACTGGCTTTGGAGGCCAGCTTGGAAATGTGGTTTTCCCAAGAAAGATCATGGCAGATAGTGAGACCCAAAATCTTGAGCGACAGAACTTCTTGGAGAGGATTGTTGAGAAAGTAGATGGGAGGGTTGTCCAGTCGATCTTTTCGGAGAGACATAGTAAGAGTGTGAGATTTGTCAGGATTGAAAGACATGTTCCACTTGTTTGACCAGTCTGTGATTTTGTCCAGGTCTTCAGAGAGTGAGGAGGCAGCAGACTGCCGATCTGAGGGAAGAGGAATGGAGCGGCAGAGAGTGGAGTCATCAGCAAAGAGATAGAGAGGATTTTCGAGAGAGTCAGAGAGATCATTGATGAAGACCAGAAAAAGCACGGGGCCCAGAACACTGCCTTGGGGAACTCCAGCCTGAACAGGAAGAGGAGATGAGAGAAACCCATTCAGGGCCACACGTTGACGACGACTAGAGAGGAAGTCCGCCAGCCATGCGTGGAGATTTCCATGGATACCAAAGGAGGAGAGTTTGGTGAGCAGAGCGGGGTGCCAGACCGTGTCGAAGGCACGTGATATGTCGAGGGAGACAGCTCTAATTTCCTGTTTGGCATTGAGGACCTCCATCCATTGTTGAGACAGCAGAAGCAGCATGTCCAGAGTAGAGTGACCTGGTCTGAAACCAAATTGATGATCAGAGATCAAGCCATTGGAGAAGAGGAAAGATTTCATATCCGAAGCAATGATGGATTCCATGACTTTGCTGATAATTGGGAGAAGGCTGATTGGTCTGTAGTTGCTAGGATCTGTTTTTGCACCTTTTTTGTGCAAAGCGGTGATGTTGGCTGATTTCCAAGCAGATGGCAGTTGACCTTGAGCAAAAGAGAGGGTGAAGAGAACAGAGAGAGGGTGAGATAGAGCAGCAGAGCAGGATTTTAGGACCCGTGGGCTGATGCCGTCGGGTCCAGTTGCAGAATCAGAGTCGAGGGTTGACAGAAACTTTTCCACCTTGTCAGGAGGAAAGGACACGGAGTCCAGGAGCAGCAGGGTACGACTGGGTATGGTGGGTACAGAGAGGGATGGGTTTGGGACACAAGATTTAGAGGCAAACACAGAGTTGAGGCATTCAGCTTTTTCACGTGCGGAGTCAGCTGTGTAGCCGTTTGAGGTAAGGGAGGGGATGGAGGGGGAACAAACACCAGAAACGGATTTGACCAGACGCCACCAGGATTTGGAAGAGGGAGACAGATAAGAGAGTTCGGTCTTGAGAACGGAGAGATATTGTTTCCTGGCTCTCCTGAGGGTGGACACACACTTGTTTCGGGCTTTGTGAAAGGAAATGAGATTTCCTTCCGTTGGATTTGCTTTCCAGGAGACGAAGGCAAGTTATTTCTGGGCAACAGCCTCACCACAAGATTCCGTGTACCATGGACGGGAGGAAGGGTATGACAACTGAAATGGGTGTGAATGAGGATTTCCCAAAATCTCATACTACTTGGGTCATCATGAGGTCTAAAAGGTCAAAGTAGTTATGGGTGTGAATGAGGATTTCCCAAAATCTCACTACTTGGGTCATCATGAGGTCTAAAAGGTCAAAGTAGTTATGGGTGTTAATGAGGATTTCCCAAAATCTCATACTACTTGGGTCATCATGAGGTCTAAAAGGTCAAAGTAGTTATGGGTGTGAATGAGGATTTCCCAAAATCTCATACTACTTGGGTCATCATGAGGTCTAAAAGGTCAAAGTAGTTATGGGTGTTAATGAGGATTTCCCAAAATCTCACTACTTGGGTCATCATGAGGTCTAAAAGGTCAAAGTAGTTATGGGTGTTAATGAGGATTTCCCAAAATCTCACTACTTGGGTCATCATGAGGTCTAAAAGTTCGAAGTAGTTATGGGTGTTAATGAGGATTTCCCAAAATCTCACTAATTGGGTCATCATGAGGTCTAAAAGGTCAAAGTAGTTATGGGTGTTAATGAGGATTTCCCAAAATCTCACTAATTGGGTCATCATGAGGTCTAAAAGGTCAAAGTAGTTATGGGTGTTAATGAGGATTTCCCAAAATCTCACTAATTGGGTCATCATGAGGTCTAAAAGGTCAAAGTAGTTATGGGTGTTAATGAGGATTTCCCAAAATCTCACTAATTGGGTCATCATGAGGTCTAAAAGGTCAAAGTAGTTATGGGTGTTAATGAGGATTTCCCAAAATCTCACTACTTGGGTCATCATGAGGTCTAAAAGGTCAAAGTAGTTATGGGTGTTAATGAGGATTTCCCAAAATCTCATACTACTTGGGTCATCATGAGGTCTAAAAGGTCAAAGTAGTTATGGGTGTGAATGAGGATTTCCCAAAATCTCACTAATTGGGTCTTCATGAGGTCTAAAAGGTCAAAGTAGTTATGGGTGTTAATGAGGATTTCCCAAAATCTCACTAATTGGGTCATCATGAGGTCTAAAAGGTCGAAGTAGTTATGGGTGTTAATGAGGATTTCCCAAAATCTCACTAATTGGGTCATCATGAGGTCTAAAAGGTCAAAGTAGTTATGGGTGTTAATGAGGATTTCCCAAAATCTCACTAATTGGGTCATCGTGAGGTCTAAAAGGTCAAAGTAGTTATGGGTGTGAATGAGGATTTCCCAAAATCTCACTACTTGGGTCATCATGAGGTCTAAAAGGTCAAAGTAGTTATGGGTGTGAATGAGGATTTCCCAAAATCTCATACTACTTCGGTCATCATGAGGTATAAACGGTCAATGTCACCTGATGTGTATTGATTTTGGATGACCAGACCATCTGAGCTACAGGGACATTGGGCCTATTCTTCATGTTTTTTATTTTTATCCTCACTTAATCTCAGGTAAATTTTGGTTTGTTTGTCTTTATTAAAGCGACAAATTATTCCGAGTGTTTTTGTGTTGAACTCGAAATGCAACATTTCCCATTGGTCAAAAGCCTCTTCCTCGACTTCATCTTTGATGATCTTTAACGTCCACCAACTAATGCCCGCAGGTGGGCCGCCCTGTTTAACGTCCATCCGAGGGACGACACACAGACATTGATGAACTACCGTACCTGTGAAACATCGGGATGACCGTTTATAGCTGGATCGGGATTCAAACCCAGGCGAGACAGGTCAGAGGCGAGTGTGTGTGTACCTGCCAGCCCTAGAGATGAAAAGCCTCGAATACCTCAAATGTCCTCATATTATTAGACACCTCGATGCCTAAAAGTATCAAAAACCTTTTAATTTGCAATTTAAAAAAAGATTTATTGTAGGAGAATTGTAGGAGAACTCTCCGCAGGATTTTACCTTCAGCTCCCCAAGAGACTTTGTGGAATAGTCACATTGATTTACAATAGTTTATACAGTGCACACCTTTTCTACCTTGAGGATTCATTAGTAATTAGACAAAATAAATTAGAAGTCCAAATCTTCTGTCAAAAGACTGTAGCACACCTTGAATGTGAGGAGGTCAATACTACAATAACCTTTTGTGGCAGAGATAGAAATAAGAGTAGAAATTGAGAGAAAATTAGAAATCAATAAAGAAATTCTGCTCCGACGTCACCAATTGATGAAAACACAAAGGTATTCTACCTGATGTTGCCATTGCAGCGTCCGGCACATCTTCGGCCGAGCGACTCTGGCTCCGACAGGTGGAAAATTTTGCTGTTCTTCTTGACCTCCAGGTCTCATCTGCGGGAAGTATTCAGACTTGTACGATTCGATTGTCGCAGAAGAATTGTTCTTAACTCGAATGTAAGTTTGTCTTGTAGAGTTAACACATTTACCTGGAATTATCTTGAATTTAAGGAAACAATTACTCTCTGCCATTTGATGCAATACGTTCTTGATTAATACCGTGAGATGATTTAAGTACAAATTTAATTATACGGTAACAATACTTCATTACCTTTTTTTTTTTTTTTTGTATACAGAGTCGAGGCTCGTGAAAGAGCTAACATTTATCAAACAAACAAATCAAACAAACAAGCAAACAAAGTATATAAAAAAGGGGAGCGGTCGACAAGATGGGGAGAGAATGGGAGGAAGCACACAAACACAACATTTGAGAGCAGGGACATCGGGAGATGTGTGGGAGGGAGAGGGCTTGGGAGGAGGAAGCATAGGTATAAAACGCAAGGACACCAAAGACTTCCAGGAAAGAAGTCGGCACCTCAAAAAAGTGGTTTGGGGTGAAATTAGCGGGGGTAGAAAAGATCAAGGTTTTGGATTGGGGAAGATAAGAGATGGTGGTGAACAGCCGTTTTTAAGACCTGGAGGGAGTAGTGGGATTGAAGAGAGTGAGGGAGTTTGTTCCAGAGGCGGGAGAAAAGAGGAATGAAGGAGTGAAGGTGAGCAGAGAGTCTTGATTTTGGCAGTTTAACCATAAGAGGGTTGCAGGTAGATCTTGTGCGACCTGTAGGAATATTTGGGGGACAGAGCCCAGAGAGAGCTGGGGGAGCAAGGCCGGAGAGGAGTCGGTAGAAGACGGAAAGACCACCAACCTGCCTGCGGTGAGTAAGTGAAAGGCCCTCGGAGATAGCGTCATCGCGGGAGATTCCAATGATTCTGAACGCTTTGGTTTCAACAGCGTGAAGACGAGCTAGGTGTGAGGCAGGAGCACCAGCCCAGAGGGGAGAGCAGTACTCCATTGAGCTGCGGATGAAAGCCTTGAATGTGGTGAGGAGCTCAGGTGTGCCAAGGAAGGACTTTGCACGACGGAGGATGCCCAGTCGGCGACTGGCTTTGGAGGCTAGCTTGGAAATGTGGTTTTCCCAGGAAAGATCATGGCAGATAGTGAGACCCAAAAGCTTGAGTGACAGAACTTCTTGGAGAGGATTATTCAGAAAGTAGATGGGAGGGTTGTCCAGTCGGTCTTTTCGGAGAGACATCGTAAGAGTGTGAGATTTGTCAGGATTGAAAGACATGTTCCACTTGTTTGCCCAGTCTGTGATTTTGTCCAGGTCTGCAGAGAGTGAGGAGGCTGCAGACTGCCGATCTGAGGGATGAGGAATGGAGCGGTAGAGAGTGGAGTCATCAGCAAAGAGATAGAGAGGATTTTTAAGAGAGTCAGAGAGATCATTGATGAAGACCAGAAAAAGCACAGGGCCCAGAACACTGCCTTGGGGAACTTCAGCCTGAACAGGAAGAGGGGATGAGAGAAACCCATTCAGGGCCACACATTGACTACGACTAGAGAGGAAGTCCGCCAGCCATGCGTGGAGATTTCCATGGATACCAAAGGAGGAGAGGTTGGTGAGCAGAGCAGGGTGCCAGACCGTATCGAAGGCACGTGATATGTCAAGGGAGACAGCTCTAATTTCCTGTTTGGCATTGAGGACCTCCATCCATTGTTGAGACAGTAGAAGCAGCATGTCCAGAGTAGAGTGACCTGGTCTGAAACCAAATTGATGATCAGAGATCAAGCCATTGGAGAAGAGGAAAGATTTCATATCCGAAGCAATGATGGATTCCATGACCTTGCTGATAATTGGGAGAAGGCTGATTGGTCTGTAGTTGCTAGGATCTATTTTTGCACCTTTTTTGAGCAAAGCGTTGATGTTGGCTGATTTCCAAGCAGATGGCAGTTGACCTTGAGCAAAAGAGAGGGTGAAGAGAACAGAGAGAGGGAGTGAAAGAGCGGAAGAACAGGATTTTAGGACCGGTGGGCTGATGCCGTCAGGTCCAGTTGCAGAATCAGAGTCGAGGGTTTCCACAGATAAATCTTATTTTGAACAGTCTTACATGCTGATACACTCCAGAAAACTCCTCGTTGGTCAAAGGTACTTGTCTCCATTGTGTCCTACCTCAGTAGATGGTGGAGGTTGTGCAGCTCAGATCAGAGGTACTTGTATCCATTGTGTTCGACCTGCATAGATGGTTGTGCAGCCCTGATCAGAGGTACTTGTCTCCATTGTGTCCTACATGAGTAGATGGCAGAGGTTGTGCAGCCCTGATCAGAGGGACTTGTCTCCATTGTGTCCTACCTGGGTAGATGGTGGAGGTTGTGCAGCCCTGATTAGAGGTAGCTGTCTCCATTGTGTCCTACATCAGTGGATGGTGGAGGTTGTGCAGCCTTGATCAGAGGTACTTGTCTCCATTGTGTCCTACATGAGTAGATGGTGGAGGTTGTGCAGCCCTGATCAGAGGGACCTGTCTCCATTGTGTCCTACCTGGGTAGATGGTGGAGGTTGTGCAGCCCTGATCAGAGGGACTGGTCTCCATTGTGTCCTACCTGAGTAGATGATGGAGGTTGTGCAGCCCTGATCAGAGGTACTTGTCTTCATTGTGTCCTACGTGAGTAGATGGATGAGGGTGTGCAGCCCTGATCAGAGGTACTTGTCTCAACTGTGTCCAACCTGAGTAGATGATGGAGGTTGTGCAGCCCTGATTAGAGGTAGCTGTCTCCATTGTGTCCTACCTGAGTGGATGGTGGAGGGTGTGCAGCCCTGATCAGAGGTACTTGTATCCATTGTGTCCTACCTGAGTGGATGGTGGAGGGTGTGCAGCCCTGATCAGAGGTACTTGTCTCCATTGTGTCCTACCTGAGTGGATGGTGGAGGGTGTGCAGCCCTGATCAGAGGTACTTGTCTCCATTGTGTCCTACCTGAGTGGGTGGTTGTGCAGCCCTGATCAGAGGTACTTGTCTCACTCTCTTGACGATCTCTAAGCCGGTCATCTGTAGTCACTAAGCCAACATTGGGATACATTGGGTTCTGTTCATCATCAACGAACACACACAGGGTAGGGGAAAAACATTTGGTACAGCATCGATCATAATCATATGGAAAACGAATCTTATTTCTTTCAAATGCTGAAGGTTTCGACAAATCTGATGCTATCAAATAGAGGAAAGAAAGGAAAGAGATCTAAAACATCTTCTTTTCTGCACCATTTATCTGAAAACTATTTACTTGCGAAATCGAATTCTCACAACTTCTGTATAATCGTTTCCAGAGTGTTTGATTGTTTGTTTGTCTGTCAGTCACCTACACGTCGCAATTCCAAACCGATGTTCATTAAACTTAACCCACTGATGGAAATAGTCAAAAACTGGAAATCGATTGTTTTTGAGGTCAATGGGTCAAAAGGTCAAGGTCACAAAATTGTCAATTTTCATTCAACTGACTTGCAATTTGAATAGAATTTGCATGTTCGGTCACTGCATTGACTCATCAAAAATCAGAACGATTGATTTAGCCGTTTTGACTTGTCTCTGGTTTCCATGACAATAATTCCGCCACATTGTAATCAAATGGGACTTTTTGTGATTTTATTATCGCCATATCTCAAAGTTTTCCAGATATCAAATTGAAACTTATACCTATTATGCGACAGTTATAAAAATGACCAGTCAAATTTGTTATGTATAACGAGCAAAACATGTAAAACATTTGAGAAGTCGCATGCTCGAAATTGCCAAATTGCTGTTTCCATGGCAACTATTCTTTACAGTATGTGGATTTCACAAGTATCCTGCTATGCACTACATCTTTCTTGTTTGGTTGTTAGTTGAATTGTCTAAATATAATAAAATGAATGTAAGATAGTGTTGGATATATGGCAAACACAACAACCACAACCATGATTAAGGAGATTTTGTCACATGCTGCAAATTAATCATGTGACTAGCTGAACTAAAAGGCTGAACTTGGACAACACGTACCCCAGGTGGTTGGGTAGCGTGCCCTTTTGAACCATCGTGTGTTTAAACATGCACGATTATCCAAACAAGGGCTTGCCTTAATTTATTTGTTTTACTCCAGCGGTCTCAATAAACGGAAGGCACCTCCGGAAAGATGGCACGGACAGAGCTGCCCGTGTGGCTCAATAAATAATTAATTAATATTAATAAAGCTCAAGATGCAAAAAATGTGAAATCCTACATGAAGACATAAACTAATATGCACAATTACTTAATACACAATCAAATTAATCTCCCTCTAAAGGCCCACAAGCACTCAACAGTCACACACCACAAAACGAAACAGAAAAGTGGGATGCGTGGACTGGTTGAGACTCCACGAGGCCGGGAAATGATGAACAAGAGTGAAGCAGGGCGAATAATAGGGTGAAAGGCTCCAGGACCTAGCAAGGAGCGAGACAATCCCTGCGGGCAGATAATAGGGCGAGAGGCTCCAGGACCTAGCAAGGAGCGAGACAATCCCTGCGGGCAGATAATAGGGTGAGAGGCTCCAGGACCTAGCAAGGAGCGAGACAATCCTTGCGGGCAGATAATAGGGTGAGAGGCTCCAGGACCTAGCAAGGAGCGAGGCAATCCTTGCGGGTGGATAATAGGGTGAGAGGCTCCAGGACCTAGCAAGGAGCGAGACAATCCTTGCGGGTGGATAATAGGGTGAGAGGCTCCAGGACCTAGCAAGGAGCGAGACAATCCTTGCGGGTGGATAATAGAGTGAAAGGCTCCATGACCTAGCAAGGAGCGAGACAATCCTTGTGGGTGGATAATAGAGTGAAAGGCTCCAGAACCTAGCAAAGAGAGAGACAATCCTTGCGGGTGGATAATAGAGTGAAAGGCTCCAGGACCTAGCAAGGAGAGAGACAATCCTTGCGGGTGGATATTAGGGTGAACAGCTCCAGGACCTAGCAAGGAGAGAGACAATCCTTCCGGGTGGATAATAGAGTGAAAGGCTCCAGGACCTAGCAAGGAGCGAGACAATCCCTGCGGGCAGATAATAGGGTGAAAGGCTCCAGGACCTAGCAAGGAGCGAGACAATCCCTGCGGGCAGATAATAGGGTGAGAGGCTCCAGGACCTAGCCAGGAGCGAGACAATCCTTGCGGGCAGATAATAGGGTGAGAGGCTCCAGGACCTAGCAAGGAGCGAGGCAATCCTTGCGGGTGGATAATAGGGTGAGAGTCTCCAGGACCTAGCAAGGAGCGAGACAATCCTTGCGGGTGGATAATAGGGTGAGAGGCTCCAGGACCTAGCAAGGAGCGAGATAAATCCTTGCGGGTGGATAATAGAGTGAAAGGCTCCATGACCTAGCAAGGAGCGAGACAATCCTTGTGGGTGGATAATAGAGTGAAAGGCTCCAGAACCTAGCAAAGAGAGAGACAATCCTTGCGGGTGGATAATAGAGTGAAAGGCTCCAGGACCTAGCAAGGAGAGAGACAATCCTTGCGGGTGGATATTAGGGTGAACAGCTCCAGGACCTAGCAAGGAGAGAGACAATCCTTGCGGGTGGATAATAGAGTGAAAGGCTCCATGACCTAGCAAGGAGCGAGACAATCCTTGCGGGTGGATAATAGAGTGAAAGGCTCCAGAACCTAGCAAAGAGAGAGAATCCTTGCGGGTGGATAATAGAGTGAAAGGCTCCAGAACCTAGCAAAGAGAGAGACAATCCTTGTGGGTGGATAATAGAGTGAAAGGCTCCAGGACCTAGCAAGGAGAGAGACAAGCCTTCCGGGTGGATATTAGGGTGAACAGCTCCAGGACCTAGCAAGGAGAGAGACAATCCATGCGGGTGGATAATAGGGTGAACAGCTCCAGGACCAAGCAAGGAGAGAGACAATCCTTGTGGGTGGATATGAGGGTGAAAGGCTCCAGGACCTAGCAAGGAGAGAGACAATCCTTGTGAGTGGATAATAGGGTGAACAGCTCCAGGACCTAGCAAGGAGAGAGACAATCCTTGTGGGTGGATATTAGGGTGAAAGGCTCCAGGACCTAGCAAGGAGAGAGACAATCCTTGTGGGTGGATATTAGGGTGAAACGCTCCAGTACCTAGCAAGGAGAGAGACAATCCATGCAGGCGGATAATAGGGTTAACAGTTCCAGGACCTAGCAAGGAGAGAGACAATCCTTGCGGATGGATAATAGAGTGAAAGGCTCCGGGACCTAGCAAGGAGAGGGACAATCCTTGTGCGTAGATAAAAGGGTGAAAGGCTCCAGGACCGAGCAAGGAGGGAGACAATCCTTGCGGGTGGATAATAGGGTGAACAGCTCCAGGACCTAGCAAGGAGATAGACAATCCTTGTGGGCAGATGATAGGGTGAAAGGCTCCAGGACTTAGCAAGGAGAGAGACAATCCTTGTGGGTAGCTATTAGGGTGAACAGTTCCAGGACCTAGCAAGGAGAGAGACAATCCTCGTAGGTGGATAATAGGGTGAACAGCTCCAGGACCTAGCAAGGAGAGAGACAATCCTTGCGGGTGGATAATAGAGTGAACAGCTCCAGGACCTAGCAAGGATTGGGACAATCCTTGTGGGTGGATAATAGGGTGAACAGCTCCAGGACCTAGCAAGGAGAGAGACAATCCTTGTGGGCAGATGATAGGGTGAAAGGCTCCAGGACCTAGCAAGGAGAGAGACAATCCTTGTGGGCAGATAATAGAGTGAAAGGCTCCAGGACCTAGCAAGGAGAGAGACAATCCTTATGGGAGGATATTAGAGTGAAAGGCTCCAGGACCTAGCAAGGAGAGAGACAATCCCTGCGGGCAGATAATAGGGTGAGAGGCTCCAGGACCTAGCAAGAAGAGAGACAATCCTTGCGGGTGGATAATAGAGTGAAACGCTCCATGACCTAGCAAGGAGAGAGACAATCCATGCAGGTGGATAATAGGGTGAACAGTTCCAGGACCTAGCAAGGAGAGAGACAATCCTCGTGGGTGGATAATAGGGTGAACAGCTCCAGGACCTAGCAAGGAGAGAGACAATCCTTGCGGGTGGATAATAGAGTGAAAGGCTCCAGGACCTAGCAAGGAGAGAGACAATCCTTGCGGGCAGATAAAAGGGTGAAAGGCTCCAGGACCGAGCAACGAGAGAGACAATCCTTGTGGGCAGATGATAGGGTGAAAGGCTCCAGGACCTAGCAAGGAGAGAGACAATCCTTGCGGGCAGATAATAGAGTGAAAGGCTCCAGGACCTAGCAAGGAGAGAGACAATCCTTTTGGGAGGATATTAGGGTGAAAGGCTCCAGGACCTAGCGAGGAGAGAGACAATCCTTGCGGGTAGATATTAGGGTGAACAGCTCCAGGACCTAGCAAGGAGAGAGACAATCCTTGCAGGTGGATATTAGGGTGAAAGGACCCAGGACCTAGCAACGAGAGAGATAATCCTTGTGGGCAGATAATAGAGTGAAAGGCTCCAGGACCGAGCAAGGAGAGAGACAATCCTTGCGGGCGGATATTACGGTGAAAGGCTCCAGGACCTAGCAAGGAGAGAGACAATCCTTGCAGGTAAATATTAGGGTGAACAGCTCCAGGACCTAGCAAGGAGAGAGACAATCCTTGCCGGCGGATATTCGTGTGAAAGGCTCCAGGACCTAGCAAGGAGAGAGACAATCCTTGTGGGTAGATATTAGGGTGAAAGGCTCCAGGACCTAGCAAGGAGAAAGACAATCCTTGCGGATCGATATTAGGGTGAAAGGCTCCAGGACCTAGCAAGGAGAGAGACAATCCTTGTGGGTAGATATTCAGGTGAACAGCTCCAGGACCTAGCAAGGAGAAAGACAATCCTTGCGGATGGATATTAGGGTGAAAGGCTCCAGTACCTAGCAAGGAGAGAGACAATCCATGCGGGCAGATAATAGGGTGAACAGCTTCAGTACCTAGCAAGGAGGGAGACAATCCTTGCGGGTGGATATTAGGGTAAAAGGCTCCAGTACCTAGCAAGGAGAGAGACAATCCATGTGGGCAGATAATAGGGTGAACAGCTCCAGGACCTAGCAAGGAGAGAGACAATCCTTGCAGGCGGATATTCGGGTGAAAGGCTCCAGGTTATAGCAAGGAGTGAGACAATCCTTGTGGGTGGATTATAGGGTGAACAGCTCCATGACCTCGTAAGGATAAAGGCAATCCTTGCGGGCGGATAATGGGGTGAACAACTCCAGGACCTAGCAAGGAGAGAGACAATCCCTGCGAGCAGATAATAGGGTGAAAGGCTCCAGTACCTAGCAAGGAGAGAGACAATCCATGTGGGCAGATAATAGGGTGAACAGCTCCAGGACCTAGCAAGGAGAGAGACAATCCTTGTGGGTGGATATTTGGGTGAAAGGCTCCAGGACCTAGCAAGGAGAGAGACAATCCTTGCGGGAGGATAATAGTGTGAACAGCTCCAGGACCTAGCAAGGAGAGAGACAATCCTTGCGGGCGGATATTAGTGTGAAAGGCTCCAGGACCTAGCAAGGAGAGAGACAATCCATGCTGGCGGATAATAGGGTGAAAGGCTCCAGGACCTCGCAAGGAGAGAGACAATCCTTGCGGGCAGATATTAGGGTGAAAGGCTCCAGGACCTAGCAATGAGAGAGACAATCCATGTGGGCAGATAATAAGGTGAACAGCTCCAGGACCTAGCAAGGAGAGAGACAATCCTTGTGGGTGGATATTTGGGTGAAAGGTTCCAGGACCTAGCAAGGGGAGAGACAATCCTTGCGGGAGGATAATAGTGTGAACAGCTCCAGGACCTAGCAAGGAGAGAGGCAATCCTTGCGGGCGGATATTAGGGTGAAAGGCTCGAGGACCTAGCAAGGAGAGAGACAATCCTTGCGGGCGGATAATAGGGTGAAAGGCTCCAGGACCTAGCAAGGAGAGAGATAATCCTTGCGGGCGGATATTAGGGTGAAAGGCTCCAGGACCTAGTGTAGAATAATAAATTAACTGCTTTTCTACTTCAGAAACTTCCAGAAACTCGTTATAGCAAAATCAATGTTTTATTCACTTTTGAGAGTTTTGCTGTATTTCACTAAATGTACGAATTAGATATTAATGACGTTGTTCTGCCGGTCGTGGCTGCAGCTCCTTCTGTAGGTCTTCCCTCGAACCTCGTTCAGTTGTTGACCAGTCTCCAGTTGTTCACTCCTCTTCATTCACTCTCCCAGTCCACTCTGCTCTCTACTCGCAACTTTCTCTTGGTTTTAAAGCCCCAAACTCCTTTGATGTTGCGGAGTATGCAGGGTCACCCCAGAGGTTAATTCCCCTTGGGACATGAGAGCCTGCAAGCGTCTCTTGTTCTCTTGTTCAAAAACCTTATTTGGCTCTCGCTTGGCCAGCTAGTACTTATTTCTGTTCAAGAGGTCAAATGCTCTGACCTGCTCAGGGAGAATTTGCAGCCTGTGTGCAGTGAACTGAACATAGGCTATTTTGATAAACAGATGGCGGTCCAAGAGCATTACACATTTTGTCTGAAATTAACTCTCCCGCCCACCTGTTAACTCTAGTTCTATGCTCTTTGCTCATTCGTAAAGTAAAACATATTCCACTTTACACACGATCACATTTAGATATATTCTAGCAATACTGTCAATATGAATATTTATTCCCTGACACTAGCAATGAGAGAGACAATCCATGCGGGCGGATAATAGGGTGAACAGCTCCAGGACCTAGCAAGGAGAGAGACAATCCTTGCGGGCGGATATTAGGGTGAAAGGCTCCGGCACCTAGAAAGGAGTGAGACAATCCTTGCAGGGCCCAGAGAAGTGAGAGATCTGATGAAAAGCTTCAGTGTTAAGGACCTCGCTGGCTCGGTGTATTTATATGCTTGTCCTTTGCTGGCCGCCATTTTCTCAAAATATTTGGATTGCCCAATATCAAAAATGCTAATTAATACTCCATTGGTGTTGTGTTCGTTTACTAAATATATCTTAACAAAGAAACCAATAGTAATGTTCCCGTTTTGTTGAAAAAACTAAATAAAATAACTCGCTAATTTTGTTTTTCAGTCACCTTTCTATTTTCCTCTTTCACAAGTTGGTAATTCTTTCTGTAAATCAGACTCCCCGCCATAAATTTCCCAGCCTCGAAGAAAAGGATGGCTCACCAATGGCAGGATCGTTGGACGTTTGGGTTTCAGGCTCTCGGCAAACTGGGGAACCTGAAGAGTAGATATTTGAGGTGAGGACTGGCTGTCTTCACTCTGACACACGTGAGAAGAAGAAGAAGAAGAAGAACCACCTTTAGAGGCCATTTTCCCGCAGCAAACCACGTGAGAGATTGTTTAATATCAGCTGTTTTCTTTCCTCATGGAGTATTTGCTTGGCAGTCTGTATCAAGGAGGCATATACATATTCCATACACAAGGAGGTGAGGGGATGGGGTGAAATTAAATTGGGGGAAAAAACCCATTAATGGGAAGATAGTGGATGGTAGAGGAGTTTGGAAGGAGGATGCAGAAAAGGAAAGGGTAGGAGAAGATAAAAGATGATAAAGGTATTAAAACTGGCATAAAACAGGCAAAACAGGCACTCACACATGTGGGGAAGTGGGAGTATCAAAATTTCACTATGTTACTGATGTAATATTTAGAGGGCCTCGTGTTGACTGCTCATCGAGGTTATTGACCAAAAAGAGTCAATTAGTAATGTATTTAAAAAAAGAAATGCAATTTGTACAAGGAATTTTGGACTTTGGCATTGGCATGCACACATGGCCTGATCTTGCATTGGACGAAACTTGCGTAACAAAGGACTGGCAGGAATAGCTTAGAGATAAGCACACCCACCCTTAGCTGTCTGGCCTGGGTTCGAATCTCGATCTCCAGCTATGAACTCTCACCCTGGTGTTTCCCATACAGAACGAGGCATCCCAAAGTGCACCGTCCATCGGATGGACATTAAGCAGGAGAACGGGCCTGCAAGCACTGGTCGTTGGTGAACGTTAAAGACCCCGTGTTGGCTTTCATGAGGAATAGGTAAGATATCACTGTACAAACCCTCTCGCCAACACCAATTCCTTCACAAACTGTCTCTACAACCTGCACATGGCAAGTGAGGCAGTAGAGATGGGAGACCAGTCTGGATGATTGATGGCTGTTTGAAGACCGTGCCAGTTGGCCTGAGTGAAATGCCAGACTCGTCGATGCTGAGGAGGCTCTCTGAGAATGGCCAGAGAGATGTCCACTTTCACAAGCATATGGTCAGAAGAACCGATTGGAGCAGAAGAAGAGCAGCAGACATTTGCAGGGGAGTTTGTCATAACCAAGTCGAGAAGAGAAGATACTCCGTTGACTGAGATCCGGGTCGGGAAATTGACAGATTGTGTCAGTCCCAATGAGTCGCAGAAGTCCTTTGCTGAGGTGACGTGGCTGGTGAGAGAGGAACCCACACCCAGCCAGCTGGCATGATGACAGTTGAAGTCGCCACGTATGAGGAAGAGAGAGTTGGGATGAGTTGATAGAAGTTGGTCCATGTGATCAGACAGCGACATGTAAATGGAGTCATCACTGTTTGGTGGACGGTACAACACACATATGAACAAAAGATGGGAGCTAAGGGGAAGCCATAGCCAGAGGTACTCCTGAGGGTGGGGTGGAGAGAGGGCCGTGCAGGGAGAGTGGGGAAGAGAGTTTTTGATAAAGATAGCCACCCCACCACCAGGACGAGGCTCAGGTCTATCGTACCGGAGGAGGGAGTAACCAGGAAGATATATTAAAGAATCAGAGACATCTTGAAGGAGGAAAGTTTCTGTTAAGCAGATCAAGTCTGGTTTGTCAGAATCAGATATCAGGTACCAAGCCTGACATCCATCAGGCTTGGTACCCTGATAATAATACTAATAATAATAATAATAATAATAATAATAATTGTAATGATTAATAATCTCCATCATCATCAAAATATTATTTTACTAAAAGTGAATAAACTTAATGGATTGCTTTCTAAACTTGATATATATATATCGTCATGTGTAATATACAGACTATACAGTGTTAAACAGGTAGCCAATGAGCATGCAACAATAAGAGTACCTCAATGTTCTTGCACACTTTCCTGAGAACCTTCAGTGCTGTGTCACGTGACAGGAAGGAAGCGAATGTGTGCTGCACACAAACAGGAAAAGTCAAGCTTGTGAGTACATTATCAGTTTGTCTGTGTTTGTACTGGTCGGTCTCCTGTTTCTGCAGGTGTTACAGAAGTGCAGAAACCCTGCTCAAGGGCAACCGGCTTGTTCTTCTTCATTGGCTTAAAATTCACCCTTTGCCTTGGTGTTTGTAGGATAAATACGCCCTAACCTTAACCCTAACTATAGAAAGTCCAATAGCACTCAAACAGCAACAAAACTTCACTTATCACCACTTAATTTGTACGGTAACATATTTATATATATGTATGTATATATATATATATATATTGTCGTGTGGTTCCCTCAATTAACACTGAAAGAACCACGGGGAAGGCAAACGAGCGTTAATGGAGGCGTTTCAAATCCAACAATGTGGCGGATTTTATGCGAGGAGGAAGAAGAGTACCGACTTACCTGGACGGGTCTCGCCGACGTCTTCACCCTGCAAAAATAACTCAAACAGACACGGATTTACAAATTGTTACGGGGTCCTCCCCTATTTACCTGGTCTCGGTGACCTCCGAACCTCGAGGGGAGCCCCGGCAGAAAAATATGTTATCCTTGGGGAAATCAATCAGATCATTAAGGAGACCACACCAAGGGTTATGAACGAACAAGGATATATTCACCATCCCAAACACATAAAGGGTGAATACATCAATTCACAATCACAATCACAATATTTAAGATGGTAACACCTTATATATCCCTCTAACCCAACTCACAACACTTTCCCCAATGTCTCTGTACTCCTCCAAGGCGACATCGAGTCGCTCCGGCGATCGTCGGGTCAATGGCCGCTCAAAGTCAATTGAGGCTTGGACGAGTGAAACCACCCCGAGATCACATGATCCAGTTCCCGCACAATGGCGGTGGTATGGGCACTTTCCCAAGACGCTCCAAACATGCACGTACACAGTGCAGCCGCAAACCGCACCGTCTCCTTCAAGGGCCGCTGGCGCGCACACACGTCCTTGGCAACCCACCGAGGAAGGCGAACTCAGCAGACGCGGCAACCTTATTCTGCGAACGCCACGCAACGTGCGCGGGTCCCAATGGCGGCGGGCTTGTACTTGCGGCGAACTTATGCGACAAGGGTTCACCCGAATCCGACGTCGACGTCGATCTGACACACAGATGTGAACAGTCCCAGCGATCACAACGCTGAAGGCCGGACTTCCTTTATAGGCTCAACCGCACCGTCTCCTTCGACAATGCTCGCGACAGAGCTTCAACCACCACGTCTCTTGTCGATCTCCTCCCACCTCCATTTCTTCGCTCCACCTCTTCCGGTCTCGATCCGGATTTCCGGCCACATTTTACCAAGAGCACTTTTAAATCTTTTACTCACAACAACCCTTTCCCTTAAGTCACCATAAGCATACTTCGAACCAGCAACAATACTCATAACCACAATCATTAAAGCCGAGTCCGTAACACTTCCCCCCTTCAGGAAAGAAAGTTTGACCACCGTGAAAACTTTCTTTGCAGGCAAAATTCTTTACACAAACAAAAGTAAGCTCACCCCCATATCATCAAGTCCTGTGAGCAACAACAATCCATAGTTCCCAAAATTAAAGCAGCAATATTCTACACAACCCACAGAGATTTCCAAAGTTAATTCCCTCTGGACCAAGCATCAGCAACGACATTGTCCCTGCCCTTTACGTGCTCAATTTCCCCGTTGAACTCCTGCAAAGCCAACTCCATCTCATCAACCTCGGATTTCTGTTTTTCATTTTTTTGAATGAAGGTTAAGGGGTTGATCAAAAATCCAATGTTAAGCAACTCGATAGCACTTTTTCCGGGAGGCCAAGCCGAGTATTCACTACATGGGCGCCTTTAGGAATGTGGCATTCACGGTTAGTCCATGTAGGAATCTGGGATCGGCGGCTCCGCCGCATTCAGTGCTTCAACTTCTCCGGACTCCTAATAATTACGGTGGGACCACTTGTCACAGTAGTCACCTGACTGGCGGTCTCCTTCTCGGCCAGTGCTCTGACAATCATTCTTTCGGGAGATGTCGTAACTCTGGGAGCCTCCATAGTAATATCGGCTGCGGCCACCACCAAAACTACCGCCAAGTTGTCCTCTCCTGTAGACCTCTCGACGCCTACGAAATGCCTTCCCTACTGTTATGGCCCGACCCTCCAAATCCTTGCCATTCCAATTCTTCTCTGCCTCTCTGGCGTCTTTTGTGCTTGCAAACGTGACAAAACCGAACCCTCTTGACTGTTGCGTTTCCCTGTCTTTTACCAAACGCACTTCCACAAGCGGCCCATATCTGTTGAAGACAGAGGTCAGAACTTCTTCCTCTGTTTTGAAGTTCAGTCCCCCTACAAATAACTTGGTACTTTTGTCGCCATCCCGAGCTGGTGTGGTGTTATTTTCCCTGCTGGGCTCTTTACCAACCCTCGGGTTACCATAAACTTGACCCCCGGCCAAATCATTCCTGATAACCACAGATACTCCCTCTACAGGAAGCGTGGCTTGTAAACTGACGGTGACCGGTCCTGACACCAAATCGGACTCCAAATGGATGACATGAAGTGGAGCACTAACACAGCCACCGATCCCTTGTAACCGAACACTATCACCAGTTGCTGTACTCTCCGACAATGGCAAAATGCCTTCAAGCATTAAGGATTGATGTGCTCCTGTGTCCCTCAATACCCTAACAGGTCTTGGGTTAGTCGAGTCTCCCTCCGGTGAGACAAACCCCTCATAAATAAATGGTTGATAACTCTTCTGCGGGCGATTTCTCACGTTTGCCATCGCATTCGGAGTTGTACTAGTCGGACTCCGCTCCTGATTTTCCTTTCCCAAAGCATGGCAGTGGGACATCAAGTGTCCTGGTTTATGGCAAAAAGTGCAAGTAGGCCCGGAGGAGAACCTCGTGGTCTGCCTCGAGGCCCACGGAGGATACGTCTGCCTTGAAACCGTTGACTTCTGACCTCTAGAAGTCGTGATATCAGAGTGGTCCTCCTCTCGAGGCCGCCCCCATGAATTTTCGTTCTCCACCCCTGCCGTACCATAGCTCCCCTGGCTAAGTCTAGGCGAGAAGTTAGGGTTGCGGAACCCCATCCTGTGGGTTAAGGCATAGTCATCTGCCATGGTCGCTGCCTCATACAACTTTGGTACTTTCCTTTCCTCCAGGTGTATTTTAATGTCCTCGTGGACACACTGTTGGAATTCCTCCACCAGGATAAATTGTCGCAATAGTTCGAAGTCTTTCCCAACTCCTTTCGAATCGCACCACCTATCAAACATGGTTTCTTTCAATCTGGCAAACTCCACGTGGGTCTCACTCTCCCTCCTCCTGGCATTCCGGATTTTTTGCCGGTAAGCTTCCGGGACCAATTCATAGGCTTTGAGAATGTGTTTCTTCAATACCTCGTAATCTGCACATTGGTCAATCGGTAAAGCCGAATAAATCTCTTGAGCTTTACCCACCAGAACACTTTGCACTAGTATGGACCAGTACTCCTCAGGCCAGTTTAACTGTCGAGCCACTTTCTCAAAGTGTGGGAAAAACTTGGCTACCTCCTTCTCATTGAAGGGTGGGACCAGCCTCACATGTCTGCCAACATCCCAGGTGTTCTGACTTGGTGTCGAACCAGTCAGCAGGGATGGTACCTCTCCCCGTTCTCTCATTAACTCCAGCTCCTTGACTTTAATTTCCTGCTGACGCGCCAATTCACGGTCCTTTAACTCCCTTTCGGCTATTCTCTCCTCTGCTTAGAGTTCTCTTGCAGCTCTCCTTTCCTCTGCTTTTTTGTCTTCTAACCTTTCCTGGAGTTCTCTTTCCACTCTCCTTTCCTCTGCTTTTTTCTCTTCTAACCTTTCCTGGAGTTCTCTTTCCACTCTCCTTTCTTCTGCTTGTTTCTCTTCTAACCTTTCCTGGAGTTCTCTTTCCTGTACTTTTAACCTTTCCTGGAGTTCTCTTTCCAGTGCTTTTTCCCTTTCCTGGCTCTGTAATTGCATCTCCTGTTTCCGGAGCTCCACATTTTCTTGTTCTTCTGGTAACCAATCCCAGGCTACCTTTTCCCATGCTTCTAATCCCACCATAGATTGTATCACCACTGTCTGCAACTCTGCCTTCTTCATATTAGTTCGGACCTCCAAGCTAAAATGTTTGGCCAATTTCCAGAGGTCCGATTTTACTAACGCTCTGAACTGTGCTTCACTCGGGGTCACCGTAAACTTCTCTGCGTCAAACGCCATAGTGACTACGGGTAACACCTGTTAACCTTCACACAAACAATTTCTAACAAACAAAACAAAAGCATTATTATTATTATTATTTTTTGTTGTTTGTTTTTGGAAAAATTTTGGGAATGTTGGAAAAAGTTCCAAACATGGGAATTCTTTCCCGGACTAAATTTAGGAATTTTTATATATCCCGGACGCAGACCCAATTGCGAGTCCACGAATATCAATTGGACGAGCCCCCAATTTCTGTTACGGGGTCCTCCCCTATTTACCTGGTCTCGGTGACCTCCGAACCTCGAGGGGAGCCCCGGCAGAAAAATATGTTATCCTTGGGGAAATCAATCAGATCATTAAGGAGACCACACCAAGGGTTATGAACAAACAAGGATATATTCACCATCCCAAACACATAAAGGGTGAATACATCAATTCACAATCACAATCACAATATTTAAGATGGTAACACCTTATATATCCCTCTAACCCAACTCACAGCACTTTCCCCAATGTCTCTGTACTCCTCCAAGGCGACATCGAGTCGCTCCGGCGATCGTCGGGTCAATGGCCGCTCAAAGTCAATTGAGGCTTGGACGAGTGAAACCACCCCGAGATCACGTGATCCAGTTCCCGCACAATGGCGGTGGTATGAGCGCTTTCCCAAGACGCTCCAAACATGCACGTACACCGTGCAGCTGCAAACCGCACCGTCTCCTTCAAGGGCCGCTGGCGCGCACACACGTCCTTGGCAACCCACCGAGGAAGGCGAACCCAGCAGACGCGGCAACCTTATTCTGCGAACGCCGCGCAATGCGCGCGAGTCCCAATGGCGGCGGGCTTGTACTTGCGGCGAACTTATGCGACGAGGGTTCACCCGAATCCGACGTCGACGTCGATCTGACACGCAGATGTGAACAGTCCCAGCGATCACAACGCTGAAGGCCGGACTTCCTTTATAGGCTCAACCGCACCGTCTCCTTCGACAATGCTCGCGACGGAGCTTCAACCACCACGTCTCTTGTTGATCTCCTCCCACCTCCTTTTCTTCGCTCCACCTCTTCCGGTCTCGATCCGGATTTCCGGCCACATTTTACCAAGAGCGCTTTTAAATCTTTTACTCACAACAACCTTTTCCCTTAAGTCACCATAAGCATACTTCGAACCAGCAACAATACTCATAACCACAATCATTAAAGCCGAGTCCGTAAGAAAATGTACAGAAAATAATGAAAGGATTTATTAAAACGGAATGCCGTGACAAAGTAAAGGCGACGATAAACTAAATTCCTAAAAGGAGCGCTCCCTCACAAGACTTAGAAACACAGACACAGGGGAATATAAACTGGATAAAATAAAATACGTGTGGGTTATCGTGGCACTTAGCTCAACTCGCTGCCTCGTCAGCATTCGTCCAGGCCCCAGCGCACAGTCTTGACGCGGCTCCGGCATTGGCGGGAAACCGCTTGTCGTTTGGCGCGTATACAAAGTCAGGCCTCCATTCTCCTCGCACGCCAAAGGATGGTTTCAGCAAGAGTGTCGAAGGCCAGGGGTGAGTGAGAGGCAGGAACGCCGAGGGTCAAGAGGAAGAAGCGAGAGGCGAGGAAGGGCAAAATGAAGGCATGAAGGGCAAAAAAGAAAGAGTGCAAGAGTCCAGGGTCAGAGAGCAAGAGAGAGAATGTCGGTCCTCCAGTTCTTTTAACTTCGGGTCGTGACGTCATCAGCACTTCTCCACCAATCAGTGTGCCGCTTCTTCCTCACCTCCGACGTCCTCGGTGGTCTTTGCCAATCGGCGCTCTGCTTCCTCCTCGGCCTTCTTTCCACCAATCAGCGGGTAACTTCTTGCTCCGCCCTGGCCAATCACAAGTCCCCTCTTAACCTGGCCTTCCCATTGACCAACTCCCACCCAATAGCGAGTTGCTTCTTGCTCCGCCCTGACCAATCGTGGCTCCTCGGGGCATGTCTTCGGCCTGCCTGTCTTCCGTGGCGATGTAGCTGGTGTGTCCCAAATGGCTGTGCTCAGAACTTGCTTCCGGTTGGTTTTATGGTTATTATTTAGTGCAATAAATGGGCATTTCTTCACTCATGTCTATTGCGGTGCCATAAAGGACAAAGGATAAATCACATAGGACAAGACTTACAAGGGATAATTTATCCTTATCCCCTAAGCTAGTTAACATGCCCCGCCCCCTCGTGACAGGGACGAAGATACACCTTACTCCGACATTTGGCTAAACAGAACTTATTACATGGTGATGGTTCTTACCGGACATCCGGAGCATGATACCTACACAAATCTACCTGACTCTACATATCACTACCCCCATAAACATAACAATACAGTACATATCTATATATATATATATATATATATATATATATATATATATATATATATATATATATATATATATATATATATACTGAAACGCAAAAGAAACTTACCACCTTTGAAACCTTTAAATATCAACAATAACACGGTGTGTAGTAAATGTGTGAACGTATTTGTGGACAATAGTGTCCTCACTGTCAGACAAAACGGTCACGGATGGTCACTTGAACCTTCAATGGTCACTTCATAGCACAGCTGTTGAACAGCCGTTTTGACTGTCAGTGATTAGCCAAGGGGTACGGGATGATTTTAATGAGCTGCACGTGATGTCTTGATATTGGCTTTAAAAAGGCCAGTGTAAAATGGGCATTTTGACCGAAAAATTTGACCATTTTGACCAACTTCAAAAAGACCGAAAACGCAAAATAAACTTACCACCTTTGAAACCTTTAAATATCAACAATAACACTGCGTGTAGTAAATGTGTGAACTTATTTGTGGACAATAGTGTCCTCACTGTCAGACAAAACGGTCATGGATGGTCACTTGAACCTTCAATGGTCACTTCATAGCACAGCTGTTGAACAGCCGTTTTGACTGTCAGTGATTAGCCAAGGGGTACGGGATGATTTTAATGAGCTGCACGTGATGTCTTGATATTGGCTTTAAAAAGGCCAGTGCAAAATGGGCATTTCAATCAACATGCCACGATTGTCAAGGGATCAACGGCAGCGTGCCCTGGGCATACTGCAAGGCGGACTGAGCTACCGTGAGGTGGCACGTCGCCTTGGCTGTTCACACCAGACGATATCGGCCCTGGTGGACAGAGACACCCCCCACAACTCTGCAGATGACAGACCTCGATCAGGGAGGCCAAGAGTCACCACTGCAAGGCAGGACAGGCAGATGGTCCGAAGTCACCTGCGGGATCGATTCCGTCCAGCATCCCGCACTGTGGCAGAAACTCCGGGGCGTGCAAACCCACGGATCTCCAATGATACTGCACGAAGACGACTGCATGACTATGGTCTGACTGCCAGAAGACCATACAGAGGCCCCGTGATGACGGCTGCCCATCGCCGCAACCGACAGAGATTGGTGCCAGCAGCATCAGCGGTGGACCTTGGCGCAGTGGAACGAGGTCGCTTTCAGCGATGAGTCAAGGTTCTGTGTGGACAGTCCTGATGGGCGTGAGCGTGTCTGGAGAAGAACTGGCGAGCGATATGCCGATTGTTGCGTGCGTCAAGCCAACAGGTGGGGTGGCCCAAGTGTGATGGTGTGGGCCGCCATATCAGGCCGGTACAGGACGCCACTGGTGGTTGTGGATGGGAATCTTAACGCCCAGCGGTATGTGGATAACATCCTGCGACGTCATCTGCTGCCATTCCTGCTAGACCACCCAGAACTGAGAACCTTTCAGCATGACAACGCTCGTCCCCATGCTGCTCGCTTTACCACTGCATTTCTCCAAGGCGAGAACATCAACACCATGCAGTGGCCTGCGCTCTCCCCTGACCTGAATCCCATAGAGCACCTGTGGGATGAGCTTGGCAGACGCGTAGTTGGCAGGGCCAGGACACGGGCAGAGCTGCTTCAGACATTGAGGACTGAGTGGGACAGAATCCAGCAGCAATCCATCCAAAGACTGGTAGGCAGTATACGCCGACGATGCACTGCCTGTATCCAAAACAATGGTGGCCACACACG
The DNA here is from genome assembly GCF_964187855.1 of Myxine glutinosa. Taxonomy (NCBI): domain Eukaryota; kingdom Metazoa; phylum Chordata; class Myxini; order Myxiniformes; family Myxinidae; genus Myxine; species Myxine glutinosa. The sequence goes on from NC_136270.1 coordinate 55,639,702, forward strand.
CTATTGAAAGGGGACTGACATTGCACCCTGTGCTGTTCTGTACTGTAGAACAAACTGATGAGATGGTGTATCTTGGTCAAAAACTTGACATGTCATCAATAAAATGCCAATGTTTCAATTAGCAATTGTTGGTTTGTTTTATTTTGAACTGTTACAATTTTATTACATTTCAAACAAGTGGTAAGTTTCTTTTGCGTTTTCGGTCTTTTTGAAGTTGGTCAAAATGGTCAAAATGGTCAAATTTTTCAGTCAAAATGCCCATTTTGCACTGGCCTTTTTAAAGCCAATATCAAGACATCACGTGCAGCTCATTAAAATCATCCCGTACCCCTTGGCTAATCACTGACGGTCAAAACGGCTGTTCAACAGCTGTGCTATGAAGTGACCATTGAAGGTTCAAGTGACCATCCATGACCGTTTTGTCTGACAGTGAGGACACTATTGTCCACAAATAAGTTCACACATTTACTACACGCAGTGTTATTGTTGATATTTAAAGGTTTCAAAGGTGGTAAGTTTCTTTTGCGTTTCAGTATATATATATATATATATATATATATATGTCAGACCACCAGATTATTGTACCAGATGTGCTAAACATCTACTGCGTATAAACGCCGTTGAAAGGCGGCGCCGCATGTTTCACCGTTTTCGCTTCCGGATTGATCGTTTATCAGCAATAAACCTCCAGAAATATACCTTTATTGGACACAGTTTCGTCTTATATTTCACCCATCGACGGAAAAATATACGATCTTTCGTTCTATGACAGTGGCATTACCTGTTATGACCGTTGAAGCCTGAATTTTGCTTTGGACTCGACGGTCATTTTCCGCGATTCCGTGGTAACAGTCGCCTGGTGGCGCGCTAGTCGCTACACGTGTTTGTTTAGATAATGATTAATGATACTGATGATGAATAATACTGATATGTGACTGATAATGATTGAGACAGTCAAGACCTGTACATGCTGCTCAGTGCTGTGCATCCAGTGTGCATGATATTTTATTCATATACTGGACAAAGAATATCGTTTACTGAACAATGCTGTACTTGTATGTACTTTGTGAATTAGGCTCACAAGATAATGACTTGACCTTTGAATCACACTTCTGGCTGCCAACTTAATATCCCGTGGGGTTTTCAAGTATAAGTAGTATGATGCCACATGCATTTCTTGTCCTTCATGGATAAGTCAAGCCTAGTGTACATACGTCTTGTAAATGGGGCTTTACCAAACATGTGTGTGAAAATTCTATACATGTAGGCCTACTCGTCATTTTGCCTTGATATTTTGGCATGACAGCTTGGGCTAGCGTACAGATGGCGGACGAGGATTTACAGTATTTGTGTACAGTTGCAATGCAGATTATGCTTGAAGATTCAATGCAGATTATGCTGCACATAATAAATACAGCAGTAGTAGAAGAAACATGAGCATGTTTGTTTCCCATAAATTCCAATTAAAATCAGTGCTGGTCACAACTTATTTGCTCGGAAAAAAAGTGAAAAATACAGAATATTGGCAAGGTGCTAAAAAAATAATTGGCACTCGGCCAATAACTCTTATGGTACTTTTATTTACTTTACTTGTCCAACATCATGCTTGAAAAAAACCTTTAGAACCCTAGATATTGATTCTGATTGTAAATTACTGGTTGGTATTTTTTGCGAAATTTTCTAGATTTCCTGGCATGAAAAGTTGAAAAACTTGACATTTTGGGGAACACATGAATATTTAAATTTTTGTTTTCATGAATTTGTCATTGCCCAATTTGACCAACCCTGCTATTTTATGAAGGTACAGGGTAGGGTTGATACTTTAATGCTGCAGCTATAACTCGAAATCCATAATTTGAGCATCTGGTACAAGAATCTGGTGGTCTGACACATATATATATATAAGTTCAAAACACACCTGGTCACAAGTGTGCCGCACTGACCGGGTCCTCAGTCGAGGTCCTCAGCATCATCCCGTTTCGGCCCTTCAACCTCGATACGGTCAGCTAAGGTGGGCCAGCAGGGGCACGTACACATCCACATGCAGCAACTGCATCTGGATGCGTACATACCCCACCCCCAGCCAGTGCGAACAACAACAACAACGACAACAACAACACCACCTCCACATCCAGAATCCACATCACCAAACAAACATGGTGGAACACTCAAACACCCACCTTTATACCCTTTACCACTCACCAACAAAACACACCAGATCATTCATACACACACATACACACCCATACACACACATACATACAGAACACCAACCAAACAACCACCTACACTTACATCATACACCACTCAACACACAAAAACACACACTCATGCAAAAATTAATTCATGCAAAAAAACACACCCTCACCCACTCACTCATATACACAAAATAAGAAGTAATAATGGTAACAAAAAAAACAAAACAAAAAAACACACACACACACAACCACCCTACACCGTTCGAGGTGCCTCCAAAAACTTCCTCCATATACAAAATGAGCCTTTCAAGGCAACCTGGGCCACCTTGTCACACATCCTCCTTCTTTCTGTCCCACACACTCCCAGCCTAGCAAGAAATGCAGAAAAGGAATTGCCAATATACCCTCTGCACCCCACCTCAAATGGCTGACACGAAACGCGCCAACCCTTCTCCCGGCACTCTGCCTCCAGCTCACTGTACTTTCCTCTCTTCCTCTCGTGCACCTCCTCCATATTCTCTTCCCAAGGTACCGACAACTCCCCTAAGATGACCTGTCTTGTTGCACCTGACCAAATGACAATGTCAGGCCGCAACCTTGTCACACAGATCTCCTCTGGGAATACCAATTGTGGCTTTAGGTCTGCCACCACCTGCCAATCACAAGCATCTGACAGCCCTCTTGCTTTCCACCTCCTCCTCCTCTTTCCACCTCTTTCCACTTGGCCCTCTTTGACAAACCACACCTCTCCCCCATCAGTCTCCTTCTCCACTCTTCTCTCTCTCTCTCTCGATCTCAGCACCTCTTGTTGCACCATCTGTATATATATATATACACATATACATTTTCATATACATATACATTTTCATATACATATACATATACATATACAGTCATGTGAAAAAGTAAGTACACCCCATGTAAAGTTTTGACTTTTTCAACATATTTCAACATACAGCTATTTGATCTTCATTTCAACAATATTGATAGATAAAGGTGATATAATATAACAAATATCATGAAACATTTACATTTTGTAGTCCATTGTATAATTTAAATAAACATAAATGCAAATTTCGCATGTGGAAAAAGTAAGTACACCCCCACATTTATCACTACTTCAAATACCTAAAATTAGAATCAGGTGCACCAGCTCAGGTGCAAATGATTAGAACATCATCACAGAGGATCTTGGAGGAACCTGTTTTATTTAAACCTCAGACATTTCGTTTGGTTTGCTCTTTGTTGTTGAAGTGTGCGGCATCACCATGCCTAGATCAAAAGAGCTGTCTGAGGCCTTCAGAAAGAAGGTTATAGATGCCTACGAGTCTGGGAAGGGATTTAAAAAGATTTCCAAACAATTTGAAATCAATCATTCGACTGTCCGGAAGATCATCTACAAGTGGAGAAGATTCCAAACAACTGCCAACTTGTTCAGGCCAAGCTGCCCCAGCAAGTTCAGCCCGAGAGCAGACCGCAAGATGCTGAAAGAAGTCTCTACGAACCCCAGAATGTCATCACGGGACCTACAGGTAGCTCTTGCCACTGTTGATGTCAAAGTGCACGAGTCTACCATTAGAAAGAGGCTGCACAGATTTGATCTACATGGGAGGTGTGCCAGGAGGAAACCTTTGCTGTCCAGAAAGAACATCAGGGCAAGACTAAAGTTTGCCAATGAACACCGAGGCAAAGACCAGCACATCTGGAACAATGTGCTCTGGACAGATGAGTCAAAGGTGGAGCTATTTGGCCACAGTACCAGAAGACATGTTTGGCGAAAACCAAAGACAGCATTTGACCACAAGAACCTGATACCAATTGTAAAGCATGGTGGTGGAAATATTATGGTTTGGGGCAGCTTTGCTGCATCAGGGCCTGGGCAGCTCACCATCATATAATCCACTATGAATTCTTCATTGTACCAGAGGGTGCTTGGGGATAATGTGAGGCCATCTGTCGGAAAGTTGAAGCTCAACCGAAGGTGGACTTTGTAACATGACAATGACCCTAAACATACCAGTAAATCCACCAAGGAATGGCCGAAAAGAAAGAAATGGACGGTTCTGGAATGGCCAAGTCAAAGCCCGGATCTAAATCCCATCGAGATGTTGTGGGGGAATTTGAAACAAGCGGTGCATGCAATTGTGCATGCTGTGCAACAATTTTTTGTTGAATAAATTCTTGCAAAGTCAATTCTTCATTGTTTTTTGTTCAATTAGATCACCTTTATCTATCGATACTGTTTAAATGAAGATCAAATATTGATATGTCCACAAATGTTAAAAAGATTTAAAAAACATTTCATGGGGTGTACTTACTTTTTCCATAAGCGAAATTTGCATTTATGTTTATTTAAATTATACAATGGACTACAAAATGTAAATGTTTCATGATATTTGTTATATTATATCACCTTTATCTATCAATATTGTTGAAATGAAGATCAAATAGCTGTATGTTGAAATATGTTGAAAAAGTCAAAACTTTACATGGGGTGTACTTACTTTTTCACGTGACTGTACAGTGTACATATACATATACATTTGCATATACATATTGCTTGCAGGATGGCCTAGAGGTACACATGCTCTCCTCTAAGCTGTGGTCCTGGGTTCGAACCCCGGCCCAGCTATAAGCTATCATCCTGGTGTTTCACATTCAGAGTGATTTATCAATGTGTGCGCCAAGTCCTTCAGATGCTGCTAAACTGGACATCGCGTCTGTCGCCATTAGTTGGTGGATGTTAAAGATCCCACGGTGTTCTTTGCAAAGAGTAGGTGATCTGTCGCCCCCACCATGAACAAATTACAAATTGGTGTCCCAACTACAATGGCAAACCACCCAATATAATCCTTGACAAGAAACTGCGTCGGCACACAGACGCTCTGTAACAGGGGGTGGGGGTATGGTATGTTGGGGGGGTAACATTTCATTGATATTGTGTATATAATATATACATAGCTCCATATCAGCAGGTGGACAAAAAGTCCTTTTGTTTGGCTTTAAATAAGGGGAACTATTCAAAGAGCAGACATAAACCCAAATGTGTGTGTAACTCCTACAGCAATTCATATACATGGTGAGGTTCATTTGTTTGACAATGTCAGGATGTTCTCAGAAACAAGTGAACGTATCGGTGGCTAAGTCCAAATGTTGGACAGGTAGCCACCCCATGGCAGGTTTGCATATTAGTCATTCTTAATTCATTTACACAATCTGTATGACTTGACTTGCCTTGAGTTGATTCGACTTGACCAGCCTAATTTAGTCCACTACAGGATGAAGACCCCCCCCCCCCCCCCTCAACATGGTATATTCTGTTCTATTCAATTTGAGGTCATGATACTCCAGTAAATTTTAAATTTCAACCCTCCAACTCATCTTTGATCTTTCTCTATTTATATAACTCCTCAATATGATGTTCCAACCTAAAAATGCCCCCAATGATCCTCAGGGTTACTTTAACCCATTCCTTCTCCTAAATTACACATTTCTTCTCCACAAGGAATAACTTACACTCTCTATATCCTCATGGATTCACTTACAAATCCTTCTTTGTTTAGGATTCACTTACACATTCCATATTCTCAAGGATGATCTGGACGGCGTTGGGAAGAAGCTTGGCAGTTTTTTCCTTCTTCACAAACTTTACCATTGGCACCGGAATTGAGATCTGAAAAAAGGCCACGATGAACAAGAGGGAGAATTGCTTTGGAATACAATCTCCCCTGCAGGTGAGATATTTTCTAAGTCTAAAAAGGACATAACTCTGAAAAGTTGATGAAACTCCCTGAAACTCGAGCTTGTTCTGTAAGTTATCATAATAAAGCCATGTACCAAGTTTCAGGTGAATATGTTAAAAGGTAAGGGTGGAAAGTCTGTAAAACCACAGATGGGATGTGCGGACGGATGGACGGACAGATGGATGGACGGACAGATGAATGGACGGACAGATGAATGGATGGACTGATGAATGGACGGACAGATGAATGGATGGACAGACAGAATGACGGACAGATGGACAGACTGACAAATGATGGACAAACAGACGGATTGATAGACAGACGGATTGACAGACAGACATATGGACGGTGGACGGACAGATGGACAGACAGACAAACAGATGGATAGACAGACGTATGGATGGACAGACATACGAACGGACAGATGGACAGACAGACAGACAGACAGATGGATGGATGACAAAAGGACAGCAGACAGACGAACAGACAGATGACAGATGGACGGACAGACAGTCGGAGGACAGATGACAGACGGACAGATGACGGATGGACATACGGACGGATGGATGGACAGATGGATGGACGGACAGGCAGAGGGAGAGCAAAGCTATAGTCCCCTCCAGTGAAACTGGAATGGGACTAACACTGATGAATACTGCAATATTTTGGTCACATGATCATATCCAGAAGTATTTGTGCATTTCAGTTAGAGAAGCCACCTGGGTGCTTTGCATGGGGATTGAAGATGGGGTGAGGGATATCAATTGGGGTGTTTGAGCTGGCTATCCTGCTTTTACACAAATACTGTATATCAATTACACATTTCCAAATACTTCAGCAACGCAGGACCATTGTGTTATTCACAAATTTACACCAGCCATTTGATTATACACAGACACCTGTCTATTAACTCTGTTGATAGTACACAGGTGTGTGTAACTCTGTGGCAGCTGAAATAAAAAAAACCGTTTCGATCTGTTTCACGTTTTAATTTTTCAAAACTTTCCAATATGAATGGCTCATGTTTACAATGGTTAAACAATATTCCAAATGTGAGGCCTGCAAAAGTATTCACACCCTACAAATAATGCAACATTTAGATGAATTATGAATTGTGCAGAAACAATTTTTCCAAATGAACTTTTTTACCTGCAAAAAACATGTACAAACTAGAAAGAGCAATCAGAGATTGCAGGCCCTCACCAGGACGCATTTTCAGTGGTTTTTAAGGCTTTTGTGTTAAAACAAATATGTCGGCCGAACCACGTGACCGAAGACGTCATTATTTTTCTCCACCAATTTATCCCTAGATGATGCTCAAGCAATTTCATCTTGATCGGATGAAGTTTTGTACTTGTTGAATTATGACGTCAAAATGGAGGCACCAATGACATCATCATTAACATATTTTATTCCCCATGGAGAGTTCTTTACAATGAGCCATGTCTCCTTTTTTTCTATTCAGCACTTTCGGAGATATATAGTTTCGGTTTTTCGGTTTTTCCAAGATGGCGCCCATGCCACGTGACCTATGACGTCATAATTATCATTAAAATTTTATACAGGTGGAGGTGCACCTATGGTGAAAATTTCCTGTCAATCGGACCAACGGTTGCAGAGAAAATAATTTTTATTCTGTGCAGACAAACAAACAAACAAACGGACAGACAGACAGACAAATGAAAAATCACTCATAGAGCGACACTCACAGAGCGACCTGTCTGCAAACCCTGGCTAAATCACCTGAGTTCATCCCCACCGTACAAAACAACATCAAGCTCACCCTGTTCAATACCCGGTCCCTCAACGACAAAAGCCTCATCCTGAACGACTACATCCTGGAAAATAAACTGGACTTTCTCTGTCTCACTGAAACCTGGCAACAACCTCTGGACTACTTCTCACTCAACCTCACTACACCCAATGGATATTCTTACACCAATAAACCACGCTCGGAGGGCCGAGGTGGTGGAATTGCCGTAATTCACCGACAAGACATCAAGACCAGCCTCATCCCCATCTCATCTGCTCCATCATTTGAACACCTGGCTTTTAAACTCTCTGGTCACACACAGTCAGTCATGGCTGTCGTCTACCGCCCTCCCAAACCACACCCATCATTCCTGTCTGACTTCTCCTACTTTCTGACCCAGCTCTGTTCCCTCTCCCCCTCAATCCTCCTCCTCGGTGATTTCAATATCCACATGGACTCCACTGACTCCACAATAACCACTGACTTCACTGATTTACTCACCTGCTTTAACCTCACTCAACATGTCAACTTTCCTACCCATAACCGTGGGCACATTCTCGACCTTGTCTGCTCTACTGGACTAATTTTGCACCATCTCTCTGGCTCCGACCTCACCCTCTCTGACCACTTAGCCATCACTATGACCATCAACATCCCCGCCCCAACACCAAGGCATTATCGCACTATCAACTTCCGTAAGCTAAACGCTCTTTCACCTGCCTCATTCTCATCCACCCTCTCTGAAAAAATGTCCACTTCTCCCTTCATTGACCTCCACACCCCTTCTGACCTCACTGACTACTACAACCACACTCTCTCCTTCTGCCTCGACCAGCTTGCGCCTATGAAAACCAAAACAGTTTCTTTCACCCATTCTGCTCCCTGGTTTACCCCTGAACTCCGCCTGATGAAAACTCATGCTCGCCAACTTGAAAGACTCCGCAATAAAACAGGTCTCACAATTCACTCCCAAGCCTACAAGGACCACCTACAACACTACAAAGATGCCCTCTCCCGTGCCCGCTCCGCCTACTACTCTCAAATTATCCACTCTGGCTCCGGAAACCCAAAAGCACTCTTCTCTACAATAAACAAACTCCTCAGCCCCCTGAACACCACCACCCAGTCATTCACAGTAGACAACTGCATCTCCTTCCTTTCATTCTTCCAATGCAAAATTGACAACATCTACAACAGCTTAACCACCACCGCACCCGCTCCCCCTCAAACCACCTGCCCCCCCCCCTTATCCTGCCAACCCCTGTCTCAATTCTCCCCAGTCTCCCCTACTGACCTCTCTGAACTCCTCATAGGAATGAAAACTGCCACCTGCACTCTTGACCCCATCCCCTCCAGCTTTGTCAAGGCCTCCCTTCCTGCTCTCTCTCCACTTATCACTGCAACAATAAACTCCTCCCTGTCTACAGGCATCGTCCCACCATCCCTCAAAATTGCTGCTGTTACCCCCATTCTGAAAAAACCTGGACTCAGCCCTGGCACCCTAAATAACTTCAGACCCATCTCCAACCTACCCTTTCTGTCAAAAGTTTTGGAACGCGCTGTAGCCACTCAACTTAAACATCACCTCTCTGCCAATAACCTGTATGAAACACTCCAATCCGGATTCTGCTCCAACCACAGTACTGAAACTGCTCTCCTCAAAATCACCAACCTTCTCCTCTCCTCTGACGCTGGCAACCTCAACATTCTCATCCTCCTCGACCTCAGCGCCGCCTTTGACACCATCGATCACACCATCCTCCTCACCCGACTTGAAACCACCTTTAACATTACCGGCACTGCCCTCTCTTGGATCAAATCATACCTCTCTGACAGACGCCAGTTCATCTCCATCAATAACTGCAAATCCCCCACTGCTCCCCTCCCCCAAGGTGTCCCCCAAGGTTCAGTTCTTGGCCCCCTCCTCTTCATCCTTTACCTGTCCCCCCTCGGTCACTTAATCCGCCGTCATGGTCTCCAATTCCACTGCTTCGCCGATGACATCCAGCTTTTCATCTCCACCAAGTCCATCTCCACCGCCACCCACTCTATCCTGACAAACTGCATCACTGAAATAAAATCCTGGCTTCAAATCAACTTCCTCAAACTTAACTATGATAAATCTGAAATAATCATCATTGGCCCAAAAACGCTCACAAAATCCACCCATAACTTTGCCCTCAACATCGACGGTTTCCCAGTATCCACCTCCCCTCACATCCAGAATCTTGGCATCATCTTTGACCAAACCCTCTCCTTCGACAAATACACTAAACAGATCACAAAGACAGCCTTCTTTCACCTGAAAAACATCGCCCGTCTCCGTCCATCCCTCTCATCCACGCCTTCATCACCTCCCGTCTGGACTACTGCAACAGCCTCCTCTATGGTTCACCCTCAATAATCACCAATAAACTCCAATACATTCAGAACTCCGCTGCCCGTCTACTCACCCATTCCCGGACCCGTGACCACATCACCCCCGTCCTTTACAAGCTTCACTGGCTCCCCATCCTCCAGAGAATCCAGTACAAAATCCTCCTCCTGACCTACAAAGCCCTCCATAACCTGGCCTCCATAACCTCTCCAGACACACTCCCACCCGCAACCTCCGCTCTGCTGGTACCAACCTCCTGACCCCCCCCCCCCATCCGGACCAAATTCAGATCCTGGGGGGACAGGGCCTTCTCCATCGCTGCTCCCACCCTCTGGAACTCACTACCTCACACCATCAGAGACTCCTCCTCACTCACCACATTCAAAACATCACTCAAGACCCACCTGTTCAGCACTGCATTCAACATTCAACCCACAGCATCTAACCCCTGACTATCTCTTCTCCTTCTCCTTCCTTTTGCTTTGATATATACCTCTTGATTTTTGTCTTTTTGCACTTGTTTTTTGTACTCTGTCAAAGCGCCTTTGGGCTTCTTAAAAAGTGCTATATAAAATAAATGTATTATTATTATTATTATTACTTGGCAAAACAGAACAAAGTCGAATGGCACTCATAGAGCATCCTTTTAACCTCAAAAACAATTAGTTGTTGAATTTAGTGACCTGATATGAAAATCTTCTTCAACGTTTAAGTTAATCTGATGAAAATTGACAATTTTAGAATTTTGGCCTATGTTGACCTTTTGGCCTATGTTGACCTGAAAAATATTTTGTGGTTTGTTTCAGTAAGCTGATATGCAACAACAACAACACCAACATGCATTTTAAGGCCATTTTCCCTGCTAGAGCGGGGGTTAGCCTTGCGGTCCCCATGACAATCTTCTCCATTTTGCCCCATTTTCTGCATCTCTCCTTGTTAACCCCCTTGCCCGCATTTCCTCTTCCACCATCTTTAGCCAAGTCTTTCTCGGTCTTCCCCGTCCTCTACTTCTTTCTACATTCATTTCCATCACTCTTCTCAACCAGTCACTTTCATCCTTCCTCAACACATGACCAAACCATCTCAACCTGTTCCTCTTCACAGCATCCATCACAGGCTCTATTCCCATCATCTTTCGCAATTCATCATTTGTTTTCCTCTCTCTCAACGATACCCCACATTAAGCTGATATGCAAATCATATTCAGATTTCAAGTCAATTGGATGAAAATTCAGGATTTTAGGAATTTGAAAGAAGTGGTTGACCTTTGGCCTATGTTGACCTTTTGGCGTATGTTGACCTCAAAAATAATTGGTGGTTGAATTCAGTGACCACATATGCAAATCGTCTTCAAATTTTAAGCTAATCGGACGAAAAGTGACAATTTTAGAGGTTTGGCCTATGATAACCGTTTGGCCTATGTTGACCTCAAAAAAAGTTGGTGGTTGGTTTCAATGAGCAGATATGCAAATCCTATTCAGATTTCAAGTCAATCGGATGGAAATTAAAGATTTTGGAAATTTGAAAGAAGTGGTTGACCTTTGGCCTACGTTGACCTTTTGACCTCAAATATATATAGGATTTTGTTGGACCACAAACTCTAACATCTGATGAAGTTTCGTGAAGATCGGTTTAAGATTGTGACGTATAAGCAAGTATAAGTGAGCGGTCAGACAAACACACACACACAAACACACAAACACACACACACAAACACACACAAACGCACACACAAACACACAAACCGGAGTGATCAACATACTTGTCCAAAATTTTTTTTTTGGCCAAGTAACAAACGGACTCAAATGCAATTATCTCTCCTCTGGCAAGGGTATAGTAAGGGAAACATATGAAAATCTGTTAACTAAATTGTTACCAAAAGATTTCTTCACCAATATGTTTGTAAAGGTGTGTAATAACATGTGTTAAAATGTTGAAGTTCAACTCCCGTGGGAAACCCAGAAAAAAAGCTGTTGAATTCGGGTACCGAAAAATTATTTTCGAGAATTTTTATTTTTTTTAATCGGCCCTTAAGTAACTTATGAGGGTCAAATAAGGGTTTTTCATGATTCTGAGTTGATTGTTAACATTTATATTTCACCACAGACACTCCTTTGTGGAAAAATAATTTCTAAATATATCTCATTTTCTACTTTGCAGGACATGGAATCTAGCAATATGGATGAAGACGTTACTCCACCTGTGCTCAATTGCTTCATCTGTGCACGCTCGGATACACCAGCTGAAAGGCTCATACAGGCAACTCCAAAGGGATACTCAACTTTATTGAAACAAGCAGAAACTGTCGAAAATGTTACTGTTGTGGAACGTATGAAGGAGGCTCAAAAGGAAGGAAAACTGAGGTACCACCAGAAGTGTAAAAATGATCTGTACAACAACTTTGTTGCAACCACCAAGAAGTCAGCTCAAGCATCAAAGGCAGAGAAAGAGTCATCAAAGTTGAAGAGAAGACGCACTACTTGTGAGTTCAGTTCATCAACTGGCTGCAGTTCTAGAAGATCACAGTCAGTTGACCTCCTGTATAAGGATGTATGCATTCTTTGCAACCAACCAGCCCAGCTCTACAAAAATAATCCAGCACAAGCCAGAAAGAAATACAGAGTGCCAGATAATTTGACTGCAGATACACTGAAGGCAAGCTTGCTGAAGACAGCACGGAGTCGCGGGGATGACTGGGGCACTGAAGTCACTGGACGCCTGGAAGGGATCAACGACTTGGTAGCAGAAGAAACACTGTACCATTTGCGATGCAAACTTATGTTTGCGAGAGGTGACAGTTTGTCCAAGACTGATGAGGAAGGAAAAAGGAAGAGAGGACAGAGGAGTATTGATGAGGAGCGAGAGGCAGTTTTTATTGAATTCTGCGAATGGTTAGACTCAGAATTAGAGCATGGGGTAATGAACATGGACCAAGTCCATGAAAAGCTGCAGGAGTTTGATCAGTCACCAGAGAAGAGCCTTTCTTATTCAAAGCATTGGCTAAAGATAAAACTTCGAGAGAAATACGAAGACACCTTGTATTTCACAACACAGGAAAGAAGGGCAGATGTACTCTGTCTCAAAGATGGCACCGACAATATTCTGTGAGTGCATCATGCTAATCTTGACCATGGAGATGAGAAGACTCAGATCATAAAGACGGCACTCAAGTTCATATCCAATGATATTGCCTTGATTGATTTAGGTCCAAAGTCATACCCCACCACACACAGTATGACTGACATCGATAGTCAGCTGACACTTGTTCCTGCAAGCCTTCAGATGTTCTTGAGACCGATTGTCAAGACAGACGAAAGAGTTGCCGTTTGGGGGCAGAATTTTATTAAGGCCTGTCGACCTCGGTCTGGAGTATTGCCACACCAAATGGGGCTTGCCATACAACTTGATCATAGATTTGGGTCAAAATAGATGCTCAACAAGTTCCACCGGCTGGGATACACTGAGTCTTACACGGAGACACAAAACTACAAATACTGCTTCCTTAATAGTAGGAGTGGAGATGATGTTCCAGATACTTCTGGCACTCTTGACACCATTGTGGAGGAAACCGATGAACAGATCAATGATGAGGTTGCGGTTGATGCTGCGCTTGAGGATCAATCAGTGATGACAGCCAAAGTGCCAGCCAGTGAAAGTGAATTGTCAAGTAATGATCAGGTGGTCTTTATGGAGGTTGGGGAAACAAACAATGCAGTCACTCAGTTTGTTGGAGACAATATAGATTTAAACATTGTCTCTATTCACGGAAACACTCCCTTTCACTCAATGGGTTGGATCGAAGTCACCTCTCCGGCACCACCTTTGCCAGATCCACAGACAACAGCAGCTTTCCCCCGGGTGAAGTTGAAGGCACTCGACAAAGCTAAGATCCTGAGAGGAACTGAAGTAAAGATTATTCCATTTACGAACAGGAAACAGATAGGAACGAACGCGATCATGTTTCTCCCCCTCGCTGAGCTTTCCTCCTCCCTGGCTCATGATCAGCCACTCCTCACTCCAGGTGACACACTCTGGGCAGCGGGGTGGGTGATCAAAGCCAACGATCATGAGTTCCCACACTCCAACTGGAATGGCTGGATGAAGAGAATCCATGCTAATGATGCAAAGCAGAGCACACATATCGAGTTCCTCCCAGTTATTGAAGGAGACCCTAATGACCTCAACACCATCTTCTCCACTCTGAAAGAGTGCATACGGCGCGCTGGGGTCGCTATAGTGACCTTTGATCTTCCGATTTGGCTGAAGGCTGTGAATATAATAAAGCAGGCAAATCTACCCGTCATTCCAAGGTTGGGTGGTTTTCACCTGCTGAAGTCTTATCTTGGATAACATCATGGAAGATTCTGGACTACTAGATGTGATCCAGTTGATCTATCCTGGAAGTACGACAGCCAACCACATCATGGATGGAGGATGTTTTGACAAGGCAATCCGTGTTCACCTCCTCATCGATGCAGCCATCTATCAACACATCATGAAACTTGCCTTCATTGAGGAGGAGCGTGGTGACATGAAGACCTTCATGGAGAAGGTGGCTGATGGGAAGATGGGAGCCAGACACTCAGACCCAGTAGTGCCAGTGTTTGAGCAAAGGTTTGAAGAAACCTTCAAACGACTCGCAAAAGGAGGAAGAACACCTGCACTCTGGGTGGAGTACCACCACATGGTAGATGTGATCAAGGTCTTTATCAGAACCGAGCGACTTGCAGACCACAATGGGCATCTGTCCTGCATTGTTACCAAGATGCTTCACATCTTTGCCGCTGCAGGCCATCATCAGTATGCCAAGGGCGCACGGCTGTACTGTCAACTCATGAAGGAACTAGAAACTTTGCCTGCTTACAAAGGCCTGCCTTCTACAGAGCATGTCTCTGAACCCCAGTGACTATGGATGGACAATAGGTGTGCATGGGTATGAGCCAGTTCCAACACTGGACCCCACGGCTCCTGAGGAGCTATTGCAGTTCACGAGCTGTAATTGTCATGGAGATTGCAGCAACCGGCGATGCAGCTGCAAGAAGAATGGGGTCACGTGCATCTCGGCCTGTGGAGTCTGTAATGGCATTACATGCAGAAACTGCAGTCATGATGTTGTTGAGTCTGAAGAAGACAGACAATGACTGTTGAAACTTCTGACATTGTGAATGAGAAATAACTCTTGAGTATTATATATGTATGTGAAATAAAAGCTACTTTGTGTGTAAATGTAAAAGTGAAAATATAAATGTTAACAATCAACTCAGAATCATGAAAAACCCTTATTTGACCCCTCATAAGTTACTTAAGGGCCGATTAAAAAAAATAAAAATTCTCGAAAATAATTTTTCGGTACCCGAATTCAACAGCTTTTTTTCTGGGTTTCCCACGGGAGTTGAACTTCAACATTTTAACACATGTTATTACACACCTTTACAAACATATTGGTGAAGAAATTTTTTGGTAACAATTTAGTTAACAGATTTGTGAAATATCTCATAAAATGCCCTTACTAGTAACAAGAACAGCACTCAGTAGAGAGCGTACCTCCGTCAGGTGAACAGTTTACGTTTTGTATCGCAGAGTAGACCAGAAAATCACAATATATAATCACATTTAATCAAAATCATCCGTCCACAACTGTTTGAGATATCCTGCTATGTATCGTTTTTGACCCCATCTCCCAATGGTGAATGAATGAACTAGCCGGATCCGGATATTCACCAAAATCTAATCATTTCGTCCTTGTGATATACGCTACATCTCTGCCAAATTTCGTCCGAATCCGTCCACAACTTTTAAAGATATTTTGTTCAAAATCAAACTGACAGACAGACAGACAGGGGTGAAAACATAACCTCCATCCACCTTTGGTGGCGGAGGTAATCAAAATTCACTGGTTGCTAAAGTATTCAGCCCCTTAGGTAAGTACTTGGTGGAAGCACCTTTTGCAGCAATGACTGGTATGAGTTTTTTGGGTATTCGGTCTCTACAAGTTTTGCACAGTGAGATGGTGAAATCTTTGCCCATTCTTCATGTGAAAATCTCTCTAGTTCTGCCAAGTTTGATGTGGATCGTCGATGGAATGCAATTCTCAAGTCTCATCAGAAATGTTCAAGCGGGTTCAAGTCAGGACATTGACTGGGCCATTCAAGAACGTTTATTTTCTTATTCAGCCACTCCAGAGTGGCTTTAGCATTGTGCTTCAGATCATTGTCCTGATGAAATGTGAATCTCCGACCCAGTTTCTGATTAATGACTCACTCAAGCAGGTTTTCATCAAAGATTCTCCTGTACTTTGCACCGTCCATTGTCCTTTCTATCCTCACAAGCTTGCCAGTCCCTGCTGATGGAAAGCAGCCCCATAACATGATGCTACCTCCACCATGTTTGGCAGTAGGGATGGTGTTGACTGGGTGATGTGCAGTGTTAGGCCTGCACCAGACGTAACGCTTTGAATTTGGACCAAAAAGTTAAATTTTTGTCTCGTCTGATCACAACCTTTCTCCACGTGCCTGCAGTATCATAAAGATGCTTTTGGCAAACTCCATACGATCTTTTAGATGAGCCTTTTTCAGGAATGACTTCTTTCTTGCCACCTGTGCATAGAAGCCAGCTTTGTGAAAGGAACGGGATACTGTGTGATTAATGTTAGCTCTTTCACGAGCCTCGATCTTGTATTCAAAAAAAACAAAAAAACACCGACCCTCATGTCGGACAAAGAGCCTTGCAGATCTTTCAAAGTCATTCTTGGATTTACAGTGACATGCCGAACCAGTTTCCTGCTTGCCCGGCTGCCGGGTTTGGATGGGCGACCTGATCTGGGTCGGGTGTGGGTGGTATGATACATCTTCCTTTTCAATAAATGTTGGTGAAATGATGGATTTCGCCGAACTCAAATGATAAGGAGTGACTTTGAAATCTTCTTATAACCCTCTCCTGAATGGTGCTTCTTCACCACTTTATGTCTGACTTATTTGGAAAGCTCCTTGGTCTTCATGTTTACCTTGTTCATTGATCAAGTGAGTTGCACCTTAAAACTCCTTAGATAAATGGGAGAGATTTTTAAAAAATATGTAAACCACAGATTACGTACAGGTGAAACTTATCACACTTATATTTTAACCTTTCAAAAAAATTATTTGCTCCTGAAGTGATTTAGGGTTAATTATGCAAAGGGTTTGAATAATTATGTAACTGAGAATCATCTGATTTTCTCTATTAATTTAATTTATTCACATTTTATCTGAATTGTTTTTAGCTTCATCACCCTGGTGTAGTTTGTGAAGTCTTTATACATCAAGTTTGATTTAAATGATGATGAAATAATCTCAGGTGGCATCAAAAGGTGAAAACTTTGGAGGGGGGGGGCGGTGGGGGGGGTGAATACTTGCGCAGGCCTCTAAGTGTCACGTCGCTAGGTTATCAAAGAGAGACTTCTTACCCTGACATTTTTACCGAACAGGTTGGCATGGAAACAGATCCAGTTCTTTGACACAAAAAGTCGGCCTTGGTACAGGATGTCTTTCTGTAAAGCGCAGGTGAAAGCTGCGGAGACAGACAATTGGATAAAGTGGGAAACACGAGAAATCTTATACTTTACTGACTCTCAACCTTATTAGCTGTTTACCTTTTATAGAGTTCAACATTGATACACATTTATGCTCTTGTACTTGAATATGAATTGAATTGAAGAATAAACAAGCATTCTGAGTATTGCGCTGCAATACACGTCCACTACCGGCAGTCTGTCGTCCGGAAAACTGTTGGGGAAATTACCAAGGGTTATTCACCCACAGGTTCTGAATCGTTCCC
Source organism: Myxine glutinosa (assembly GCF_964187855.1). Taxonomy (NCBI): domain Eukaryota; kingdom Metazoa; phylum Chordata; class Myxini; order Myxiniformes; family Myxinidae; genus Myxine; species Myxine glutinosa. Next base: position 55,657,585 of record NC_136270.1, read on the forward strand.
AATCGGTAATTACCTCAGGACGGGCTCACCTGTGATTCGCACTCGGGACTTCGATTTATACACCTTGCAGACAGGTCAGCAGAAGCACGAGAAAATAAGTTGTTGATAAAGAACCTTTCGAGTCGCTAAATATCAGTAATTTATTATATTTTCCGGTTCACGATCAATGATCGATGTGTCTATATATGTTGCTCGGCTTGGCTCCGCCCCTCCGGAAAGCGCGCGCTGTGTCGCGCTGTTGAGGTTCGCGAGACGAGGCGAGGGTGCGCGGTGCGGCTTGAGGAGAACTCCAGAATAAACAAGAGATATCCATTTAAAAAAAAAAATTCGTTTAATTAACGATATCTGCCAAACCACGTGCCCTATCGCAAATTCCAAAAGGACATTTTAGTAGATTTGACATGCTGAACAGATCTGTTAAGTTTCCCCTCGATTGGATCAAAAATGAGGGGGCGGCTCGGTTTTAAAGGTTCATGCTTAAAAATGTCATAACTCTGAATCCATGTGATGCATGACGTCATGCTCGCTGACTTTTTTGTTCGTCATGGGTATGCGATTTTGCCTGCAAAGTTTGGTCTCGATCTGTTCAGCCGTTGCAGAGAAAAATGGGTTTTCGTGTTTTCCCGAAAAAACAATATGGCGGCCGAACCACGTGACCTGTGACGTCATAATTACCATTAAAATATTCTACAAACCGAGTCCATCATATGGTGAAAATTTGATCTGAATCGGTCCTATTATTGCAGAGAAATTGGTTTTTAAAGGAAATTAAAACTTAAAATGGCACTGAGTTAAGGATCATCAGAATTATCAGAATTCCCAAAGTTCAAAGTGCCATAACTTTGTCAAAAATGATCGAAACGTCGTGAAGGTCGAACTTGATCTGTAACTTATCATTAGGAAACGATGTGCCAAGTTTGAAATCATTTGCATTAGGAGTTTAGAAAAAAAGTCCGGGAAACTGTTCTTTGCATGACGGACTGACGGACTGACGGACTGACGGACGGAGGGCCGGCGTGCAAACCTATAGTCCCCTCCGGTGTACACCGGCAGGGGATTAATAACTCTTCTTGCTCGTGAAGGACAGTATCGTCTGTGTCTGCGGACAGGTAGAATAATGGATTAAAGTTCTTCCAGGATGCACACGCTCTTGCAGTCGCCCTGTTATGGTTAATCCCACAAATTCCGATAAATCTCAAATGTTCTGAAAACCGACATGAAGCAGGATATCTCAAAAAGTTGTGGATGGATTCGCACCACACATGGTGGATAAAATTGGTAAGTGACAAGGAAGAACTGATTCAATTTTGGTTCAGGTATGAATCTACATCTGGCCTCGCAGTGGGATACAAAACGTAAACTGTTCAGGCTGGTGGAGGTATGCGCCTACCGAGTGACATTCCCGTTGGTCCTGGTGGAGGTATGCTCTCTACTGAGTGACCTTCTAGTTGGTCCTGGTGGAGGTATGCGCCTACCGAGTGACATTCCCGTTGGTCCTGGTGGAGGTATGCTCTCTACTGAGTGACCTTCTAGTTGGTCCTGGTGGAGGTATGCTCTCTACTGAGTGACATTCTAGTTGGTCCTGGTGGAGGTATGCTCTCTACTGAGTGACATTCTAGTTGGTCCTGGTGGAGGTATTCTCTCTACTAAGTGACATTCTAGTTGGTCCTGGTGGAGGTATGCTCTCTACTGAGTGACATTCTAGTTGGTCGTGGCTGAGGTATGCTGTCTAGTGACTGACCTTCTCGTTGGTCCTGGTGGAGGTATTCTCTCTACTGAGTGACATTCTAGTTGGTCCTGGCGGAGGTATGCTCTCTACTGAGTGACATTCTAGTTGGTCCTGGCGGAGGTATGCTCTCTACTGAGTGACATTCTAGTTGGTCCTGGTGGAGGTATCCTCTCTACTGAGTGACATTCTAGTTGGTCCTGGTGGAGGTATCCTCTCCACTGAGTGACATTCTAGTTGGTCCTGGTGGAGGTATCCTCTCTACTGAGTGACATTCTAGTTAGTCCTGGTGGAGGTATGTTCTCTGCCGAGTGTTGTTCTAGTTCATCCTCAGCGTGGGGTTGGCACAGTAATTCTGTTCAGAGTATGATCCTGGCGTTAATTTCCATCAAAATGGTCGTGTCAGGGACCGATGAGAGACATGATGAGCATTACATCGGAAAATGACGTCATTTTTGTGCAAAATTTGTCGATGGATTCAAAGGGGTAACTGGCTCCTTTCTTCTACGTGGAAGTGACCCACGTATCGTTGACAATTTGAGGCCAAATTACTCACAAAGCCAAATTTTAAAACGATATAAGTACAAAGTACAGTATTTACCATGTTGTCACAGCGTTGTTAGCCTATCCCGGCCTCTGAAGGCCCAGGAGGCCCATGTTGGTGTCGTCAGCATCAGCCACTCTCTGCTGACCTCCATTTTGGACCCAATGTGGCATGCACTCCAGGTTGTGATGAGATGATGAAACGTACAAATGACTATCTGATGAAAATCTTTCTAATTCGCTGAATATGTGTTTACAAGTTATATGTTTAACCACAATTAGGATCACGACATGCACGCTTACTGTCAACAAGGCCCTCTTCTTCAGAAACTTCATTGAAGAGTTTGTGGTAGTGGATGTTTTGCTTATTTGGAGACTAGAGAAAAATCAGAAACAAAACAATATTTTAACGATCAAAATTGATAAAGTAAATATCAGCATCACCAATCATCATCATCATCACCATTCAGTGACGTATTCATGTCTCAGTAATAAAGACTTCTGGTTAAAACGACCTTGGACTCCAGTCCTTCACCTGTATGGTGTGGGCTGGCAGGATGGCCTCGAGATATTCGTCTCTAAGCTGTCTCGCTGAGGTTCGAATCCTGACCCGGATAAGATCTGTCATCCAGGTGTTTCACAGGCAGGTGGTTCATCAATGTCGCGCAGATGGACGTTAAACTGTGCGTCCTGTCGTCCGCATTAGTTGGTGGATGTCAAAGAGCCCATTATGTCTTTTGCGAAGAGTAGGTGAACGATCACCGGCACCATTAACAAATTACAAATCCCTACTCTAACCAGCAGAGGACATTGCATCAGCAGCATAGCCACGCCTCCAGCTGATGATGCTACCCATCGGCTTGTGCGGAAGAAGTCTGAAAACGAACAAAGAAGAAGAAGGAGTCATGTGGTATTTCCTTTTTGATGTTGTAACATGAGATGATATTATAGCGCTGTGGAGATTGTGTGAAAGGTACACTACTATGTAAAGGTGAGCTGTGTTGTCGCTCCACCTTATAACCATCTTGTGTGATAGTGAGAGAATCTGAAAGATCAAGACTTGTGAAGCCCTCTACCCTTCCGGAGGGGTAAAGGGACTTTCAGGCCACCTTGTCAATGCAGCCCTCCAAACGATGCATTCATTATCTGCTTCCACTGTTTCTTTGTTAATGCTTCATTTCTTCAAACCTAAAATCAAAGTACTTGTGTTTAAATGATTTCTTCGGATACAGTGTCTTTTTCAGAAAGTATTCACACCCCTTGACTTTTTTTCACATTTTCTTGTGTTACATCCTGAATTAAAAATGGATTAAATTGAGATTTTTTTGTCACTGATCTACACATAATACCACAACATCAAAGTGGAATTGTTTTTTTGAATGTTTTTTTTTACAAATTAACAATGAAATACAGAAATATCTAATTTCCATACAGTAAGTATTGAACCCCTTTGCTATGACACCTTCATATCCAATTTTCTCAGGTGCATCCTATTTTCTTTGATCATCCTTGAGATGTCTCTTCAACTTGATTGGAGTCCACCTGTGGCCAATTCAATTGATTGGACATGATTTAGACAGAAACACATTTCTATATAAGGTTCCACAGTTGACAGTGTATGTCAGAGCAGAAACTCTACCATGAAGTCCAGGGGACTGTCCGTAGAACTCCGAGATAGAATTGTGAGGAGGCAAAGATCTGGGGAAGGGGATAAAACAATTTCTAGAGAGTTTAAAGTTCCCAAGAGGAAAATGAGCTCCATCATTAGGAAAAGGAAAGAATATGGAACTACGCAGACTCTTCCTAGAGCTGGCCGTCCGACAAAACTGAGCAACCGTTCAAGAAGCACATTGGCAGGGAGGTGACCGAGAACCCAATGACCAATCTGACAGAACTACAGAGTTCCGTGGTCGAGATTGGAGAACCTGCCGGAAGGAGAACAGTCCCTACAGCACTTCACAAATCTAGGTTTTATGGGGGAGTGGCCAGACGGAAGCCATTCCCGAGAAAAAGGCACATGACAGCACACCTAGAGTTTTCAAAAAGGCACATGACAGCACACCTGGAGTTTGCAAAAAGGCACATGACAGCACACCTAGAGTTTGCAAGAAGGCACATGGCAGCACACCTGGAGTTTGCAAAAAGGCACATGACAGCACACCTGGAGTTTGCAAAAAGGCACATGACAGCACACCTGGAGTTTGCAAGAAGGCACATGGCAGCACACCTGGAGTTTGCAAAAAGGAGTGACCAAGACTCAGAGCATGAGGCAAAAGATTCTGTGATCTGATGAGACGAAAAATGAACTATTTGGCATGAATGCAAAGCTCTACGTCTGGCAGAATTGAGCACCGCTGATTACCCATGTAACGCCATCCCTACCGTGAAGCATGGTAATGGCAGTATCATGCTCTGGGGATGCTTTTCAGTGGCAGGGACTCGTATACTTGTAAAGGTCAAGGGAACAAAGAATGGAGCCAAATACTCGCAAATCCTCGAGGAGATCCTGCTTCAGAGAGCAAAAGACCTCAGACTGCGGTGAAGGTTTATGTTCCAACAGGACAATGACCCCAAACACACAGCCAAAGCAACACTGGAATGGCTTCAGAACAAGAACGTGAAAGTCCTTGAGGGGCCCAGCCAAAGTCGAGACTTGAATCCCATTGAGAATCTGTGGAAAGACTTCAAGATTGCTGTTCACCGACACTCCCCATCCAACTTGACAGAGCTTGAGCAAATCTGCAAGAGAGAATGAAAGAAACTCCCCAAATTCAGATCAGCAAGGAAGAATGGGAGAAACTCCCCAAATCCAGATGTGCGATCCTGATACAAACATACACAAGAAGACTCGAAGTTGTAATTGCTATCAAAGATGCTTGTAAGAAGTATTGACTCAGGGGGATGAATACTTATGTCAATTAGATATTTCTGTATTTCATTTTTAATTATTATGTAAAAATTTCTGAAATACAAATTCCACTTTGACATTAATGGGGTATTATGTGTATATCAGTGACCAAAAAATCTCAGTTTAATAAATTTTAAATGCAGGCTGTAACACAAGAAAATGTGAAAAAGTCACGGAGTGGGAATACTTTCTGAAGACACTGTACGACAAAAGAAAAAGTTAACATGAATCGGGGCAAGTAGGAAACCATGGCAACCAATTGATTGTTGTGTCTGAACCGGTATTGTGTAGAGAGAAAGGAAGTGCAAATAGCCCTGCGGTATACCTTTCACTACCTGGATTATAAACAGATCACATTCCGGCAAGGAAAATGCATTGACAAGCACTTCAAGTGGACTTCGCAAATATTTATTCATTTATACAAATGGCTGAGCATTTGTCAGGCGTATAGAATTTCTCTCTATGCCTTGTGTGATCTTTACACAGGGTTTATGGTTGTTCTCTGCTTTCATAGCCTTAGTTCCCCCATTTTCCCGACTCTCTGAGAAGTTAGACGGAAGTACGCCATCAATTTGCCATTTTGTCATGCCGCTGGAGGTGAATCGTCAAAACCTTGGCCATGCAATGAACTCACCTGATGAATGACACAAAGTCTGACTCAGCCTGTCATCCTTCCGAGGTCGTCAAAATGAGTACCGGCTGACTGGTAATGGGGGGGGGGGGGGGGGGGGCACTGCATCGGTGGCACAGCCGCAATTCCAGCAAATGATGCAGCCAACAGCCATAGAACCAGTTTGGGTTTGCTTCCTGATGCACCTATAAGGTGTTCGATCGGTTCTTCGCAGGCGAGGCACCTTCCCTCGAATGAATGTTAAGCTGGGTGTCCTATCTGCTCGCATTACCTGGTAGACCTTAAATATGGTGTATTTTGTGAAAAAAATGGCGAGTTATCGCTGGCACCTGAATGAATTAAAAAATTCCTGCCCAAATCGCCTTCGACCAAACGAATTTACTAGGAAATGGACACACAATTCCCAACTTGAATCGAGAGATATTTGAGATGTGACACCCATTGCCAAATGTAGATTATGACAGTTGCCCTAATGTCCCATCAGAAGGATGGTGTGCCCTCAGATGCAGCACCACACTTACAACCTTTGCGGGCACTACACCAAGGAAAGCAGTTTTAGTTTGGATTTAGAGTCAACCCCAAGGAAAACAAATCAAACATTCGATTAGGAAAGAAGCAAACACGCTCTGCCATTGGCCTATCCTGCTGTCAAGCCCACAATACCCAGCATTCCATGGAGGTGTGCCATCCAAGAGTTTGAATGCCACCCAAAGCATCCCAAATGGCACCAAACTTGTATGATGTTTATTGCCAACCATTTCCCCCTTCATTTCATGAAACACTTTTTACTAATTGTATTTATACTATTTATATCCTATATATATTTACACGAGGGCCACAAGACAATGTACTCGTCATATTGTTCTCAGTGGTTAAAAATATATCAAATCATCAAAATATCCAACATACCACAAGGGATTTGTCTCTAGTCTTGTCCCTCTTGATCTCATGGTCAGGAATTGGGTCTAAAGTCTTTGCCCTGAGCGAGAAATAGGACACATTGCATGACATAAGGTGCACTACTACATGACATGGTGTAAATTACAAACTTTGCACAATTTAATTTACATTTTAAAACCTATTTCTCAGAGCAGGGTGGAACTGAGTATAAGACATTTTAAATATGACATACAACATACATGATACCGCCTAACATGATCAATATAAATTGTGAATTAACACGTGATACAGCCCAACAAGATAAATAAAAAACCGCTAATGAAGAACATACGTATATGACACAGCCCAACATGATGATTAATGTAAAATTGTTAATTAACAACATACATGATACTGATACAGCCTAACATGATTAATATTAAATTGTGAATTAACAACATACATGACACAGCCTAACATGATTAATATTAAATTGTGAATTAACAACATACATGATCAGGCCTAAAATGATTAATATTAAATTGTGAATTAACAACATACATGACACAGCCTTCCATGCTTAATTTAAAATTGTTAATTAACAACAGACATGATACAGCCCAAACATGATGATTAATTTATAATTGTTAATTAACAACATACATGATGCAGCCAAACATGATGATTAATGTAAAATTGTAAATTAACAACATACATGATACAGCCTAACATGATGATAAATTTAAAATTGTGAAATAACAACATGCATGATACAGCCCAACATGATGATTAATTTAAAATTGTGAACAACAATCATGATACAGCCCAACATTATGATTAATTTAAATTTGTGAACTAACAACATACGTGTTACAGCCAAACATGATGATTAATTTTAAATTGTCAACAACATACATGATACAGCCAAACATGATGATTAATTTTAAATTGTGAACAACATACATGATACAGCCAAACATGATGATTAATTTTAAATTGTGAATTAACAACATACATGATGCAGGCAAACATGATGATTAATTTAAAATTGTGAATCAACAACATACATGATACAGTCAAACATGATGATTAATTTAAAATTGTTAAGTAACAACATACATGATACAGCCCAACATGATGATTAATTTAAAATCGTGAACAACATGCATGATGCAGCCAAACATGATGATTAATTTAAAATCGTGAACAACATGCATGATGCAGCCAAACATGATGATTAATTTTAAAATGTGAATTAACAACATACATGACACAGCCCAACATGATAATTAATGTAAAATTGTTAATTAACAACATAGACGATACAGCGAAACATGATGATTAATTTAAAATTGTGAACATACATACATGATACAGTCAAACATGATGATTCATTTAAAATTGTGAACAACATACATGATACAGCCAAGCATGATGATTAATTTAAAATTGTGAATCAACAACATACATGATACAGTCAAACATGATGATTAATTTAAAATTGTTAATTAGCAACATACATGACACAGCCAAACATGCTGATTAATTTAAAATTGTTTTTTTTAATTGTTAATTTGAAGTTGTCAAAAAATAACACAGCGGTTAGCTTACCCTTGCTTCCCACAGTGGTTAGCTTCCCCTTGCTTCCCACGGCAGTTAGCTTACCCTTGCTTCCCACAGTGGTTAGCTTCCCCTTGCTTCCCACGGCAGTTAGCTTCCAACAGTGGTTAGCTTACCCTTGCTTCCCCACGGCGGTTAGCTTCCCCTTGATTCCCACAGTGGTTAGCTTCCCCTTGATTCCCACAGCGGTTGGCTTCCCCTTGCTTCCCACGGCAGTTAGTTTCCTCTTGCTTGCCACGGCGGTTAGCTTCCCCTTGCTTCCCACAGTGGCTAGTTTCCCCTTGCTTCCCACGGTATAAGCTTCCCCTTGCTTCCCACAGTGGTTAGTTTCCCCTTGCTTCCCACGGTATTAGCTTCCCCTTGCTTCCCACAGTGGTTAGTTTCCCATTGCTTCCCACGGCGGTTAGCTTCCCCTTGCTTCCCATGGCATTAGCTTCCCCTTGATTCCCACAGCGGTTAGCTTCCCCTTGCTTCCCACAGCGGTTAGCTTCCCCTTGCTTCCCACAGTGGTTAGCTTCCCCTTGCTTCCCACTGTGGTTAGTTTCACCTTGCTTCCCACAGCGGTTAGCTTCCCCTTGCTTCCCACAGTGGTTAGCTTCCCCTTGCTTCCCACTGTGGTTAGTTTCCCCTTGCTTCCCACAGCGGTTAGCTTCCCCTTGCTTCCCACAGTGGTTAGCTTCCCCTTGCTTCCCACTGTGGTTAGTTTCACCTTGCTTCCCATAGTGCTTAGTTTCCCCTTGCTTCCCACGGCGGTTAGTTTCCCCTTGCTTCCCACAGTGGTTAGTTTCCCCTTGCTTCCCACGGCAGTTAGCTTCCCCTTGCTTCTCACCGCGGTTAGCTTCCCCTTGCTTCCCACGGCAGTTAGTTTCCCCTTGCTTCCTACAGTGGTTAGTTTCCCCTTGCTTCCCACAGTGGTTAGTTTCCCCTAGCTTCCCACAGTGGTTAGTTTGCCCTTGCTTCCCACGGCGGTTAGTTTCCCCTTGCTTCCCACAGTGGTTAGTTTCCCCTTGCTTCCCACGGCAGTGAGCTTCTCCTTGGTTCCCACGGCAGTTAGTTTCCCCTTGCTTCCCACAGTGGTTAGTTTGCCCTTGCTTCCCACAGTGGTTAGTTTCCCCTAGCTTCCCACAGTGGTTAGTTTGCCCTTGCTTCCCACGGCGGTTAGTTTCCCATCGCTTCCCACAGTGGTTAGTTTCCCCTTGCGTCCCACAGTGGTTAGTTTCCCCTTGCTTCCCACAGTGGTTAGTTTTCCCTTGCTTCCCACGGCGGTTAGTTTCCCCTTGCTTCCCACGGCGGTTAGCTTCCCCTTGCGTCCCACAGTGGTTAGTTTCCCCTTGCTTCCCACGGCGGTTAGTTTCCCCTTGCTTCCCACGGCGGTTAGTTTCCCCTAGCTTCCCACAGTGGTTAGTTTCCCCTTGCGTCCCACAGTGGTTAGTTTCCCCTTGCTTCCCACAGTGGTTAGTTTCCCCTTGCTTCCCACAGTGGTTAGTTTTCCCTTGCTTCCCACAGTGGTTAGTTTTCCCTTGCTTCCCACGGCGGTTAGTTTCCCCTAGCTTCCCACAGTGGTTAGTTTCCCCTTGCGTCCCACAGTGGTTAGTTTCCCCTTGCTTCCCACAGTGGTTAGTTTCCCCTTGCTTCCCACAGTGGTTAGTTTTCCCTTGCTTCCCACAGTGGTTAGTTTTCCCTTGCTTCCCACGGCGGTTAGTTTCCCCTAGCTTCCCACAGTGGTTAGTTTTCCCTTGCTTCCCACAGTGGTTAGTTTCCCCTTGCTTCCCACGGCGGTTAGTTTCCCCTTGCTTCCCACGGCGGTTAGCTTCCCCTTGATTCCCATTGTGGTTAGCCTCCCCTTGCTTCCCACAGTGGTTAGTTTCCCCTTGCTTCCCACGGCGTTTAGTTTCCCCTTGCTTCCCACGGCGGTTAGCTTCCCCTTGCTTCCCACAGTGGTTAGTTTCCCCTTGCTTCCCACGGCGGTTAGCTTCCCCTTGCTTCCCACGGCGGTTAGTTTCCCCTTGCTTCCCACGGCGGTTAGCTTCCCCTTGCTTCCCACGGCGGTTAGTTTCCCCTTGCTTCCCACGGCGGTTAGCCTCCCCTTGATTCCCATTGTGGTTAGCTTCCCCTTGCTTCCCACGGCGGTTAGTTTCCCCTTGCTTCCCACGGCGGTTAGTTTCCCCTTGCTTCCCACGGCGGTTAGCTTCCCCTTGCTTCCCACGGCGGTTAGTTTCCCTTTGCTTCCCACGGCGGTTAGTTTCCCCTTGCTTCCCACGGCGGTTAGCTTCCCCTTGATTCCCATTGTGGTTAGTTTCCCCTTGCTTCCCACAGTGGTTAGTTTCCCCTTGCTTCCCACGGCGGTTAGTTTCCCCTTGCTTCCCACGGCGGTTAGTTTCCCCTTGATTCCCATTGTGGTTAGTTTTCCCTTGCTTCCCACAGTGGTTAGTTTTCCCTTGCTTCCCACAGTGGTTAGTTTCCCCTTGCTTCCCACGGCGGTTAATGTCCCCGTGCTTCCCACGGCGGTTAGCTTCCCCTTGATTCCCATTGTGGTTAGCCTCCCCTTGCTTCCCACAGTGGTTAGTTTCCCCTTGCTTCCCACGGCGGTTAGTTTCCCCTTGCTTCCCACGGCGGTTAGCTTCCCCTTGCTTCCCACGGCGGTTAGTTTCCCCTTGCTTCCCACGGCGGTTAGTTTCCCCTTGCTTCCCACGGCGGTTAGTTTCCCCTTGCTTCCCACGGCGGTTAGCTTCCCCTTGATTCCCATTGTGGTTAGTTTCCCCTTGCTTCCCACAGTGGTTAGTTTCCCCTTGCTTCCCACGGCGGTTAGTTTCCCCTTGCTTCCCACGGCGGTTAGTTTCCCCTTGCTTCCCACGGCGGTTAGCTTCCCCTTGATTCCCATTGTGGTTAGTTTACCCTTGCTTCCCACAGTGGTTAGTTTCCCCTTGCTTCCCACGGCGGTTAGCTTCCCCTTGCTTCCCACGGCGGTTAGTTTCCCCTTGCTTCCCACGGCGGTTAGCTTCCCCTTGCTTCCCACAGTGGTTAGTTTCCCCTTGCTTCCCACGGCGGTTAGCTTCCCCTTGCTTCCCACGGCGGTTAGTTTCCCCTTGCTTCCCACGGCGGTTAGTTTCCCCTTGCTTCCCACGGCGGTTAGCTTCCCCTTGCTTCCCACGGCGGTTAGTTTCCCCTTGCTTCCCACGGCGGTTAGCTTCCCCTTGCTTCCCACGGCGGTTAGTTTCCCCTTGCTTCCCACGGCGGTTAGCTTCCCCTTGATTCCCATTGTGGTTAGTTTACCCTTGCTTCCCACAGTGGTTAGTTTCCCCTTGCTTCCCACGGCGGTTAGCTTCCCCTTGCTTCCCACGGCGGTTAGTTTCCCCTTGCTTCCCACGGCGGTTAGCTTCCCCTTGCTTCCCACAGTGGTTAGTTTCCCCTTGCTTCCCACGGCGGTTAGCTTCCCCTTGCTTCCCACGGCGGTTAGTTTCCCCTTGCTTCCCACGGCGGTTAGTTTCCCCTTGCTTCCCACGGCGGTTAGCTTCCCCTTGCTTCCCACGGCGGTTAGTTTCCCCTTGCTTCCCACGGCGGTTAGCTTCCCCTTGATTCCCATTGTGGTTAGTTTCCCCTTGCTTCCCACAGTGGTTAGTTTCCCCTTGCTTCCCACGGCGGTTAGTTTCCCCTTGCTTCCCACGGCGGTTAGTTTCCCCTTGCTTCCCACGGCGGTTAGCTTCCCCTTGATTCCCATTGTGGTTAGTTTCCCCTTGCTTCCCACAGTGGTTAGTTTCCCCTTGCTTCCCACGGCGGTTAGCTTCCCCTTGCTTCCCACGGCGGTTAGTTTCCCCTTGCTTCCCACGGCGGTTAGCTTCCCCTTGCTTTCCACGGCGGTTAGTTTCCCCTTGCTTCCCACGGCGGTTAGTTTCCCCTTGCTTCCCACGGCGGTTAGCTTCCCCTTGCTTTCCACGGCGGTTAGTTTCCCCTTGCTTCCCACAGTGGTTAGTTTCCCCTTGCTTCCCACGGCGGTTAGCTTCCCCTTGCTTCCCACAGTGGTTAGCTTCCCCTTGCTTCCCACGGCGGTTAGCTTCCCCTTGCTTCCCACGGCGGTTAGCTTCCCCTTGATTCCCATTGTGGTTAGTTTCCCCTTGCTTCCCACAGTGGTTAGTTTCCCCTTGCTTCCCACGGCGGTTAGTTTCCCCTTGCTTCCCACGGCGGTTAGCTTCCCCTTGATTCCCATTGTGGTTAGTTTCCCCTTGCTTCCCACAGTGGTTAGTTTCCCCTTGCTTCCCACGGCGGTTAGTTTCCCCTTGCTTCCCACGGCGGTTAGCTTCCCCTTGATTCCCATTGTGGTTAGTTTCCCCTTGCTTCCCACAGTGGTTAGTTTCCCCTTGCTTCCCACGGCGGTTAGTTTCCCCTTGCTTCCCACGGCGGTTAGCTTCCCCTTGATTCCCATTGTGGTTAGTTTCCCCTTGCTTCCCACAGTGGTTAGTTTTCCCTTGCTTCCCACGGCGGTTAGTTTCCCCTAGCTTCCCACAGTGGTTACTTTTCCCTTGCTTCCCACAGTGGTTAGTTTCCCCTTGCTTCCCACAGTGGTTAGTTTTCCCTTGCTTCCCACGGCGGTTAGCTTCCCCTTGATTCCCATTGTGGTTAGCCTCCCCTTGCTTCCCACGGCGGTTAGCTTCCCCTTGCTTCCCACAGTGGTTAGTTTCCCCTTGCTTCCCACGGCGGTTAGTTTCCCCTTGCTTCCCACGGCGGTTAGCCTCCCCTTGCTTCCCACGGCGGTTAGTTTCCCCTTGCTTCCCACGGCGGTTAGCTTCCCCTTGATTCCCATTGTGGTTAGCCTCCCCTTGCTTCCCACGGCGGTTAGTTTCCCCTTGCTTCCCACGGCGGTTAGCTTCCCCTTGCTTCCCACAGTGGTTAGTTTCCCCTTGCTTCCCACGGCGGTTAGTTTCCCCTTGCTTCCCCACGGCGGTTAGCTTCCCCTTGATTCCCACAGTGGTTAGCTTCCCCTTGATTCCCACAGCGGTTGGCTTCCCCTTGCTTCCCACGGCAGTTAGTTTCCTCTTGCTTGCCACGGCGGTTAGCTTCCCCTTGCTTCCCACAGTGGTTAGTTTTCCCTTGCTTCCCACAGTGGTTAGTTTCCCCTTGCTTCCCACAGTGGTTAGTTTGCCCTTGCTTCCCACAGTGGTTAGTTTCCCCTAGCTTCCCACAGTGGTTAGTTTCCCCTTGCGTCCCACAGTGGTTAGTTTCCCCTTGCTTCCCACGGCGGTTAGTTTCCCCTTGCTTCCCACGGCGGTTAGCCACCCCTTGCTTCCCACTGTTGTTGGCATACCTCAATAAACGTGCGGTTGATGTCATCCATTGTTCTACCTGTTCTCTCCATGCATATTGACCTGAGTCATCACCAGTGAGACTAATTCTTCATTGTTCATTTTTATTTATTAAATATGAACATGATGAGATATTTGTTGTGCAAACAATGTTCAGTGTGACCACCATTTTGTCTCTGTACTTCCTCCAACTGATGGATTAAAGTGCGCCCGACTTTGCAGCACACGTGTGACCGTTTACTCAGTTGGACAAGTCTACAACACTAGGCCTCAAATACACGAGAGCTTCCTGACCTCTGTTTGAAGTCGAGTGCTCAGATATCCCCACTGAAAACAATCACATTGATTTAGGTTTGGCCTACGGGCTGCGTCAGCCCCCTGTAAGTTTGGCCTACGGGCGGCGTCAGCCCCCTGTAAGTTTGGCCTACGGGCGGCGTCAGCCCCCTGTAAGTTTGGCCTACGGGCGGCGTCAGCCCCCTGTAAGTTTGGCCTACGGGCGGCGTCAGCCCCCTGTAGGTTTGGCCTACGGGCTGCGTCAGCCCCCTGTAGGTTTGGCCTACGGGCTGCGTCAGCCCCCTGTAAGTTTGGCCTACGGGCGGCGTCAGCCCCCTGTAAGTTTGGCCTACGGGCGGCGTCAGCCCCCTGTAAGTTTGGCCTACGGGCGGCGTCAGCCCCCTGTAGGTTTGGCCTACGGGCGGCGTCAGCCCCCTGTAAGTTTGGCCTACGGGCGGCGTCAGCCCCCTGTAAGTTTGGCCTACGGGCGGCGTCAGCCCCCTGTAGGTTTGGCCTACGGGCTGCGTCAGCCCCCTGTAAGTTTGGCCTACGGGCGGCGTCAGCCCCCTGTACGTTTGGCCTACGGGCTGCGTCAGCCCCCTGTACGTTTGGCCTACGGGCTGCGTCAGCCCCCTGTAAGTTTGAGAGAAATGAGATGTTTGAGAAAGTCAAGGACAAGTCTCGCAATATGGGGATGAACCATCGTATGTCCGTGTCTAAGTCCTACTTCCATAAATGCTTCTTCCTCTTCCCTAAAACCCACGTACATAATGGGGTAATTTGACAACGGTGCGACCGGGCCCTCGAATGTTCCAGAAAATGTAATCAGGTGCATGGAAGCGATGTTGTTTGAATTTGAATGGAACAGCAACGACTTTTTTTAAGCAGCAACTACAACTTCTTCTTCTTTCGCATGATCTTGTGGACAATTATAATTGAAGGTCTTGTAAGGAGAGCTAATTGATCGCATCATCAACGGTAGTTCTGTGTAGTTCTGTTAAGGACCTACTGAATCTCCTCTGTACGCAGACATGTACTGCACGTCGGATTGTCTGATCTTGATGGCCACAGGTAAACACTGTGCTCTCAGTTTGCTTCCACTTACACATATGACGAGCGGTCCTTGCATGTAGAGTCGGTAGTCGGTGAAGGCCACTCCATGGCATCTCTGTCGGTCAAATTCTGGGGGTTCCGTGGGATTTTGGATGAGCTTGCCATTTCAAACTGATAACCTTTCCTATTGCTACCTCTACAGCTCCTTATCCTTAGCAATGGCCACTTACGGTTGATCCCCTAATCCAGAAAGGATTCCGTGATGTAAATCAAGGTCTTGGAGGATTCAGTAGCTCTTTGTGGATTAGCAGGTCAGCATTGGATTGTTTCTGCGAATGTCCGGGGATGCGATGTTACTCAACACAGGGAGCCACGGGAGAGGAGTTGACTTCAGTGTGCCAGAAACAATTCCCATTGCAGATTTCAGGGTAGTGTGAAGGTGCTTTGTGTGACTGCTCGCAGCCCAGACAGGTGCACAGTACTCTGCAGTGGGATACACTAGAGCGAATGTGGAAGTGCGAAGACTACGTGTGCCATCTCCCCAGGTAGTGCCGCAAGCTTACGGATGAGGTTCACTTTGGTCTTCGTTTTCTCACATACCCTTTCCAGATGTTACCTGTATGTCAGACTGCAATCCAGAGTGATTCCAAGATATTTGGGTTGTGGTTAATTCTGGACTGTCTTACCACAAAAGGAGACATAGTTTGGCATGAGCCAGGCGGTTGCTCAGATGGAAGGCAGTGACGGGTTTTCTTGATGGATTGGGAGACAGAGTCTCCATTTGCTGAAATACTCCTCCAAAACCTTCAAAACCTTGAGGTCGTTCATAAGAACTCTGCTCACATCATCGAGATTGTACGATTGACGATTGGTAGGCCAAGGGCGTGATCATCAGCATAAGCAAACTTTCGTAAAGTAGTCACAGGTAGGTCAATTATGTGTTGATCAGCATTGGGGCTAACATTGATCGTTGGAGGTGACCATCATTCAGAGTTATTGGTGCGCTGGTCATATCCCCAAGCAAGACCCTGAAATGACGGTTGCTAAACATAGATGCTAGTTCCTGCATGGTTACAGAGCAGGAAAGAAGCTTTGCGGTCTTGAGAAGTAGTCAATGTCTCCATACTTTGTCATGAGCTGCTGACAGATCTATCAAAGCAACACCATTATTGAGAGAACGTTGGTATCCAACCTCAGTGTACATTGTCAATACCAGGACCTGATCCACAGAGTTTCTCCAGGGTCTCAATCATACCTGTTCCACTGGAATGGAATACTCAACCAGCGATCAGATACGGCTTAGCAGAAGACACTCAAGCAACTTGTATGATGTGCAGAGTAATGATATTGCTCGGTAGCTTGAAAGCTTGAAAGGTCCTGGTGTGTACCCCGGTTTAGAATAGGTACATCGAATCCCTGCGTGTCGTGAGAGGCGACTCAGGGTTGGCGTCAGGAAGGGCATCCGGCCATAAAACATTGCCTCAAAAAGGGAACCATGACAATTACATATGGGCAGGGTACAGCCCGAAGTACCCCGTGAGGGACCTCGCTCCCTCTCGTCAAAACTCAAGGTGGGGAACCCGATCGAAGCAAGGGTGGAAATCACTCCATTTATGACGACGAAGCATCTGATGCCTGACGTGCAGATCGGTTTCTGAGGTTTGGGACATGGAATGTAGGGACAATGACAGGGAGATCAGGAGAAGTGGTGGAAGTATTGGTCAGAAGAAGAGTGGACATATGTTTTGTGCAGGAGACGAGATGGAAGGGAAGTGGTGTGAGAATGGTGAAGGGTAGGAATGGTGAAGGGACAGTGTGGTGAGTGTGACTAGAGTTAGTGATAGGTTGATGATGGTGAAAATGATGATTGGAAAGCTCTTGGCGAACGTCATCTCGGGATATGTTCCATAGGTTGGTCGGAGCGATGAAGAGAAGGACAAGTTCTGGTGTGCGACAGAGAAGCTGATAGAAAACGTGAAAGATGAGGAAGTTGTTGTGTTAGGAGGGCCCTAAATGCACATGTGGGAAGGAGTATGGACGGTTTTGAGGGAGTTTATGGGGGTTACGGATATGGTGTGATAATTTTTTATTTTTTTTGTATACAGAGTCGAGGCTCGTGAAAGAGCTAACATTTATCAAACAAACAAATCAAACAAACAAGCAAACGAAGTATATAAAAAGGGGAGCGGTCGACAAGATGGGGAGAGAAGGGGAGGAAGCACACAAACACAACATTTGAGAGCAGGGACATCGGGAGATGTGTGGGAGGGAGAGGGCCTGGGGGGAGGCAGGATAGGTATAAAACGCAAGGACACCAAGGACTTCCAGGAAAGAAGTCAAAAGTCACCTCAAAAAAGTGGATTTGGGGTGAAATTAGCGGGGGTAGAAAAGATCAAGGTTTTGGATTGGGGAAGATAAGAGATGGTGGTGAACAGCCGTTTTAAAGACCTGGAGGGAGGAGTGGGATTGAAGAGAGTGAGGGAGTTTGTTCCAGAGGCGGGAGAAAAGGGGAATGAAGGAGTGAAGGTGAGCAGAGAGTCTTGATTTTGGCAGTTTAACCATAAGAGGGTTGCAGGCAGATCTTGTGCGACCTTCAGGAATATGTGGGGGACAGAGCCCAGAGAGAGCTGGGGGAGTAAGGCCGGAGAGGAGTCGGTAGAAGACAGAAAGACCACCAACCTGCCTGCGGTGAGTAAGTGAAAGGCCCTCGGAGGTAGCTTCATCGCGGGAGATTCCAATGATTCTGAACGCTTTGGTTTCAACAGCGTGAAGACGAGCTAGGTGTGAGGCAGGAGCACCAGCCCAGAGGGGAGAGCAGTACTCCATTGAGCTGCGGATGAAAGCCTTGTATGTGGTGAGGAGCTCAGGTGTGCCAAGGAAGGACTTCACACGATGGAGGATGCCCGGTCGGCGACTGGCTTTGGAGGCCAGCTTGGAAATGTGGTTTTCCCAGGAAAGATCATGGCAGATAGTGAGACCAAAAAGCTTGAGTGACAGAACTTCTTGGAGAGGATTATTCAGAAAGTAGATGGGAGGGTTGTCCAGTCGGTCTTTTCGGAGAGACATCGTAAGAGTGTGAGATTTGTCAGGATTGAAAGACATGTTCCACTTGTTTGCCCAGTCTGTGATTTTGTCCAGCTCTGCAGAGAGTGAGGAGGCTGCAGACTGCCGATCTGAGGGTTGAGGAATGGAGCGGCAGAGAGTGGAGTCATCAGCAAAGAGATAGAGAGGATTTTCAAGAGAGTCAGAGAGATCATTGATGAAGACCAGAAAAAGCACAGGGCCCAGAACACTGCCTTGGGGAACTCCAGCCTGAACAGGAGGAGGAGATGAGATAAACCCATTCAGGGCCACACGTTGACAACGACTAGAGAGGAAGTCCGCCAGCCATGCGTGGAGATTTCCATGGATACCAAAGGAGGAGAGTTTGGTGAGCAGAGCGGGGTGCCAGACCGTATCGAAGGCACGTGATATGTCGAGGGAGACAGCTCTAATTTCAATTGAAGCTGAAATGGTGAAGGTGAAAGGTGAAGTCAAATGGTGAAGGTGAAAGGCTTTTGGAGTTTGCTGATGGAGCTGGTTTGTTGATTTGTAATATTCAGTTCCAGAAAGCAGACAATAAGCTTGTTACATACACGTCAGGTGGGTCAACGACAACCGTTGACTACCTGATGGTGTGTAGGTGAGATAGGGGGCACCTCCGTGACACAAAGGTGATCCCAGGGGAGGAGGCTGTTTCACAGCACCACTTGGTTGTCTGCGACATAAGGGTGAAAGGTGCGAGGAGAGCTCGGCGGGTGAAGTACCAACCGAGAATGAAGGTGTGGAGGTTGAAAGAGGTGACAGTGAGGGAGGCATTAAAAGAGAGGCTGAGTATGGTAGAGGATGATGTGGTTGAGCTTGAAAGTGGTTGGATGTCAATGAAAGATAGTCTTTTGGGAGCCGTTGTTGAGGTATGTGGATGGACAAAAGGACCACCGAGTCACTCGGAAATATGGCGGTGGGATGATGAAGTTGGAAAGAGGATTGACGAGAAGCGGAAGAAGTTCAAGGAGTGGCAGAAGGCGAAGGATATGGGGGCAGAAAAGGCAGAGCATGAAAGTTATAAGGCAGCCAAGAAGGCTGCAAAGAAAGAGGTAGCAAAGGCGCAGGAGGCATGTAGGAAAATGTTCAGAGAACGCTTGGATTCAGAAGAGGGTCAGAGAGCGGTATTCAGGATTGCAAAGCAGATAGCGAAAGAGAGGTGTGATGTGATGGGGGTGAGTTGCTTGAAGGATGAAGTGGGACAAATCGTTGTGGACCCAGATGGAATTAGAGGAAGATGGAAGAGATATATGGAAATGCTGTTGAATGCAGAGAATGAATGGGATGGCAACATCGAGAGTAACCCAGTTTTAGGACCGGCAGAGAAAATAACTGAGAAGGAAGTTGAGGAAGCGATAAGCAATGAAGAGTAGAAAAGCGGGAGAGCCGACGGAAGTGGTGCGAGATATGTTGAAGGCAGCAGGAAGTTGGGGTGTGAAGAGAATGACAGAGATCTGTAATCTAGTGGTGAAAGAAGGCCGCATTCCAGTGGCTTGGGAACTGAGTACCCTCGTCCCTCTATACAAGGGTGACATGACCCTCTGGACTGTGGCTCGTATCGAGTGATAAAGTTATTGGAGCATGGAATGAAGGTATTGGAAAGGGTGTTGGAAAAGAGGATAAGGAAGAAAGTGAAGATTGACAAAATGCAGTTTGGATTTATGCCAGGAAGAGGAATGACAGAAGTGCTTTTTTTGTAAGGCAGTTGCAGGAGAAGTACATGGAGAAGAGGAAGAAGTTGTTTCTTGGGTTTGTTGATCTGGAGAAAGCATTCAATAGGGTTCCACGCGAAGTAGTGACAGGGGCATTGAGGAAGTTAGGAGTGGAGGAATGGTTGATCAGAGTAGTGATGGCAATGTACAAAAGAGCGCGCACAGCTGTAAGGATGAAGGACGGGAGCAGTGGTGAGTTTGAGGTGAAGGTGGGAGTGCATCAGGGGTCGGTACTAAGTCCACTACTATTTGTAGCTGTGATGGAGGTGCTGGCTCGGAATGTAAAGGACGGTTTACCGTGGGAGTTGTTGTATGCAGATGATCAAGTGTTGATTGCCAAGAGTATGGATGGACTGAAGGAGAAGATGAACAAGTTGAAGGAATGTATGGAGACAAAAGGTCTGAAGGTGAATATCGGAAATACGAAGGTGATGGCAAGTAGTAAAGCACGTGGTGAGGTGGAAAGAACTGGGAAGAGGCCGTGTGCTATGTGCAGGAAGGGTGTCGGAGTGAACTCCATTCAATGCACAACGTGCGCAGAGTGGGTTCATCAAAAATGTAGTGGTCTGAGAGGGCCATTAACCAGTGTGGCAGCTACATTCAAGTGTAAGGTGTGCACAGAGGGAGCTGCAGATGTAGGAAATGTTGAGTTGGATCTTGAAGACGGCCTGAAGCTGGAAGGTGTGAAAACATTTTGCTACCTAGGAGACATGCTGAATGGAGAAGGTGGATCAGACTCGGCAACAGTTGCTCGAGTGAGATGTGCATGGAAGTAGTTTCGGGAACTGAGTGGCATGCTGACGAGGAGGGGAGGGTCGTTGAAGCTGAAGGGAAAGGTGTATGCTGCATGTGTGAGAAGTGTTATGATTTATGGGAGCATGATGTTCATGGGTAATGAACGTAGAGCAGCAACGACGGCTGGAAAGGGTGGAAATGTGAATGGTTCGGTGGATGTGTGGAGTATTGTTGAGAGAGAGGAAGACAAATGATGAATTGCGAAAGATGATGAGAATAGAGCCTGTGATGGATGCTGTGAAGAGAAACAGGTTGAGATGGTTTGGTCATGTGTTGAGGAAGGATGAAAGTGACTGGTTGAGAAGGGTGATGGAAATGTTTGTAGAAGGAAACAGAGGACGGGGAAGACCGAGAAAGACTTTGCTAAAGATGGTGGAAGAAGAAATGCGGGCAAGGGGGTTAACAAGGGGAGATGCAGAAAATAGGGGAAAATGGAGAAGATTATCATGGGGACCGCAAGGCTAACCCCCGCTCCAACAGGGAAAATGGCCTTAAAATGCCTGTTGTTGTTTTTGGTCGGTTGAAAGGTCATCTAGCGACTCCCTGGCTTGGGTATGGTGATATCGCTCACTTCTCTCCACATCAAAGGATGTACCAACAAAACTCATGGATAAAGAGAACTTATTGTGAATTTCAGGAGCCTTCTGATGGTGATCTTTTCAAGAGTCCATGAGATCCCTTGTATGCATTTATCCAGCGAGATTTTCCAGTCTGTAGAACATGCCATTTTTGTTTCTTCGGCAGGTCTGAATTTTCATTTTTGCCAATACACTCATAAGCAACCATCTACTTATTATGTAGATAAATAATATTGTCGTGTCCGCAGCCGATGAACACCAGCCATGGATGAATAGCCGAGACGGGGTAAACTCCGAGGCGACCAGACAAATATATAGCGGTTATCTTTGGCGTGCGTGGGATGGAAGAGATTCGAGGGATTTATCTAGACGGCTTATTCCGAAACACACAGGCTTATTCCGAAACCACAAACAAAGAAACACGACAGTATAATTCAACAAATATGATTTTATAAAAAGAAATCAAGGAGTAAAAATGAAAGGTGAGGTGAAAGCTAATGTCTACTTTGAGGATACTCCGCTCAGATTCACAACACACACACAGGGGAAAAGATAAAAGAAAATTAAACCCCTTCAGCCGGCACTTAGCTCTGTGTCCAAAATGGTGCTTTTGGTGAGGTCGGTAGTACAAGGTGGCCCGGAGTCGCTCATGCGGGAAATGCTCCAGAAATGACGACACCGTGTCGCGCGCTTTTCGGGTCCACGGGCGAGTACCAAAGATGATTTCCTCCGATGTCGGGGAGGGACAGCGTGACCTCCAGCTCCTCCTCAACGGCAGCAACAGACTCCTCACACTGACTGCACCAAGGGTTGTTTCTCCTAAGTGCCAAAATCCACCAAGCACAAGAGCAAACATGGTGCCCGTCTTGCTCAAGCAAGAACCAGCAGAGAGAGAGGGGGAGAGACAGAGAGAGACGTGCTCTTCTTCCTCTTCCTCAAACCTTCTTGATGACGTCATAGTGTCCAATCGACGAGCTCCACTGAATCACCCCATGTCTCCTTGACCAATGATGAAGCTCAGGGCGTGGCCTACCAGCTTTGCTTTTCCACGCCCCATGTACCACTTTGGGGGCGTGGCCTTTTTCCTTATTCGGTTGGTGGGGCAGGGTTTACTTGTCAAACGGCTCTGCCTGACTTGCAGGGAACGGTTGTTGTTTAAATGGAGGTTTTTATGGCCGGCCTTGTAGTTGTAAAAACGTAGGAAAAAGCCACAGGGGGCAATGACATACTGGGGGAAAACTACCCTTAATCCCTATCTAGTTAATTCAGCTTCACCCCCCGTGTGAAGCCACATAAACAACCTTAAGCTCCAGTTTCCCTACTTAAATAAATCGAGATGTCTCTGACGTGTCCACGGTCCATGCTATGATTATACAGTCCTATCTTTATTATGGGATTCCATCATCTACCCCCAAAAACATAACAATATGATGGAATTATTTATCATTCCCCTCTTGCTCCCTCCCCACCTTCCTCACCCCTACCCCATATATTCCATACCTGCCTCTCTTCCAATCCCCTCTGAAATATCTTTTCCTTCTCTCCCCTCTACCCACCTATCCCCTACACTAATGCCACCTCCCATCATCCTCTTTTCATCATTTTCTCAAATTAGATTTTCTCAACTTGGCCATCCTACATGGAGACCGTAACAAACAGAAGGTACCTTAATGCACTTTGAAAAGAGCTTGTTACCATATTATTTAATTAACATCACCTTTGATCAAATAAATGATCTTCACGTGAATGCTTATATTTTATTTACATTTAAAATCAGGTTTACATTTTTCGAATTTCATTAGAATCAACACAAGTAAGAATGACCTGATAATGGTTTGTGTGTTCTTTTCTACTTCCTCATCCGGGTTCCGCTTCCCACCGAGGAATCCCTCGCTCAGCCTGCGGTGTCCTGACTCTGTGGTTAGTCCATCTTCCGAGAGAGATCTGCGTGGAAGGGGGATCGATAGGGGATCACTAGTTTACTCATACAAAGACGTGACCATGAGCAATGACGTCAATACATGAAAAAAGGAAAATGGATGAACCAGCAGTCCATTTGTGTAGAACACGATGAGGATGTTCCTAAAAATCTATTTTTACGGCCTAGCCCACAGGGCAAAGCTGTCTAGAACAGTGTTTGTCCGTCTGTATGTATGTATGTTCCGTCAAACGTATACCAATCAGAGCTGAGGATCTGGTCACATGACAGGGTGATGTGATTACGTATGATGTCATTACGGCGGTACGGCAGCTGACTCTCCACGCACCGCCATTTTGATTCCAATTTTGTTCATGCCGAACATATCGTCGAACCTGTCATATATCACAATCGCAATGCTCTACCATTACGTTTTTCATTCAGTGTGAAACACAAACAAACCGATTGTTAAAATGACCATGAAATATCGAAAGCATCGGCGTTACGTCTCTTCCAACAATAAGGTACGTACCCAAACCTTGTGGGGTACAATCTGGGTTTACAGTAGATCTTCCCTCAGTTCTGAGAGTAAAACGGATGTCTACCTCACGGATGTCTGGATTCCTCCAAATTTCTTTTTTTTATGTTATAAACAGCATTAGCGGCTGTTTAAAACGCTAATCATGCGTGTTTGTGTTTTATAATATTTTACAAGCCCGGCTACACCGCTGTTAGACTTTCGGTCTTGTTTTAAAACGTATTATTATTTGTAAAAACACCAAAAATAGACAATGATCGATCATGAAGATTTTATGAAAGAGGTGCATGTAGGTAAACATATATATATAGGTAACCATATAGATATAGGTAAACATATAGATAAACATATAGATACAGGTAAACATATAGATATAGTGAAACATACATGCTGTATATATATATATATATGTCGGTATTCCTCTTTAAACTCAAGAAGAGGCACGTTTGAAGCAGCAAGAGTGGTTTAATGAAATGAACAACACAATTGTGGAGCGCGTCCGGAAATGCAGAGCTTTGTCACACAAGACAGTGCAAGTCCGAGCCACACTGAAAATACTCTGAAACAAGATCCCTTATATAATCGAACAAAGCCTAAACAACTCTCCGCTGAAGTAATGACCTTCAGATAAGAGAGGGCCGAGTTTGAAGGCACAGATGTGTGTGAAAGTAAGATATTTCCCAAGCTATTATTCCAAACAAGCTGGGCTTACAAGGGCGATGTGTTCTCATAATGGAGGTCAATTGTGTTACACTTGGCAGTAAAACATATTGAGCCAGGCACATACAAATCAAAGGATACATGTTAAATCATACTCTGCTCGAGGTTAACTTGAAGGCAAACAAGAATTAAATGGCAACTATTCCCATAACTCTTCTCCCTTTGGCAAATGTTGAAAAACGTCTCCAAGGCTGGATCTGACCGAGCCGTGAAACAACATGTTTTGCAATTGAATCGAGATTTTTTTTGAAGCAAGCAAAAGAAAGACAATTATACATATATATTTCTCAGGTGCCCTGGGTCACGTGGTGCCACCCCCCCCCCCCCCCTCTGCCCGACATATATATATGTATGTATGTACTAGCTTGGCTCGGCTCATTGCGCTCGCCTCACCAAGCGTCATTACTGAGGAACGGGCTTATTTTAGCTGAGGATAATGACTGTACCTGAGTTGCTGTGTTGACATGATTTACACCAATCATAATACAAACAATTATTTTGCACAAATGTATTTGTAGTGTTTGTGATATTACATTTTTATAAGCAATTTAGGTTGAAGATTCAGGTTAAAAAATATATAAAAATTCAAAAAAGAACACCTCGCACATACATACGGGAGGGGTAGGTGCAGACTGGAAGTTTGGGACGATTACACCTCACCATCACGTAATTCAAAACACCTCACCACCACATAATTCAAAACACCTCACCACCACATAATTCAAAACACCTCACCACCACATAATTCAAAACACCTCACCACCACATAATTCAAAACACCTCACCACCACATAATTCAAAACACCTCACCACCACATAATTCAAAACACCTCACCACCACATAATTCAAAACACCTCACCACCACGAAATTCAAAACACTTCACCACCACATAATTCAAAACACCTCACCCCCACGTAATTTAAAAGACCTCACCACCACGAAATTTAAAACACCTCACCACCACGAAATTCAAAACACTTCACCACCACATAATTCAAAACACCTCACCCCCACGTAATTTAAAAGACCTCACCCCAACGTAATTTAAAACACCTCACCACCACGAAATTCAAAACACTTCACCACCACATAATTCAAAACACCTCACCACCACATAATTCAAAACTCCTCACCCCAACGTAATTTAAAACACCTCACCACCACGAAATTCAAAACACTTCACCACCACATAATTCAAAACACCTCACCCCCACGTAATTTAAAAGACCTCACCCCAACGTAATTTAAAACACCTCACCACCACGAAATTCAAAACACCTCACCCCCACGAAATTCAAAACACCTCACCCCCACGTAATTTAAAAGACCTCACCCCCACGTAATTTAAAACACCTCACCACCACGAAATTTAAAAGACCTCACCCCCACGAAATTCAAAACACCTCACCCCCACGTAATTTAAAAGACCTCACCCCCACGTAATTTAAAACACCTCACCCCTACGTAATTTAAAACACCTCACCACCACGTAATTTAAAACACCTCACCCCAACGTAATTTAAACCACCTCACCCCCACGTAATTTAAAACACCGCACCCCCAAGTAATTTAAACCACCTCACCCCCACGTAATTTAAACCACCTCACCCCCACGTAATTTAAAAGACCTCACCCCCAACGTAATTTAAAACACCTCACCACCACGTAATTTAAAACACCTCACCCCCACGTAATTTAAAACACCTCACCCCCACGTAATTTAAAACACCTCACCACCACGTAATTTAAAACACCTCACCCCCACGAAATTCAAAACACTTCACCACCACGTAATTCAAAACTCCTCACCACCACATAATTAAAAACACCTCACCACCACGTTATTACAAACACCTCACCACCATGTTATTAAAAACACCTCACCACCACATAATTCAAAACACCTCCCCATTACGTAATTCAAAACACCTCACCACCACGTAATTCAAAACACCTCACCATCACATAATTCAAAATACCTCAGCACGACGTAATTCAAAACACCTCACCACCACGTAATTCAAAACACCTCACCACCACGTAATTCAAAACACCTCACCACCACGTATTTCAAAACACCTCACCATCACTTAATTAAAAACACATCACCACCACATAATTCAAAATACCTCACCACCACGTGATTCAAAACCACCACCACGTTATTAAAAACACTTCACAACCATGGAAACAAAAGTTTCAGGGAGTAGTTCAGTGACAACACAGACACTGCCCAGATATGTAGATATATAGAGAGATGACGGTACCTGAGTTGCTGTTTTGTCATGGTTTACACCAATCATAATTCAAACAATTATTTTGCACAAATGTATTTGTAATATACGTGATATTACATTTTATAAACAATTGAAGTTGAAGTCTTAAGTTGAAAATTTTTTTTTTTAAATAAAATAAATAAATAATAATAATTGGAATTTTTTTCAAAAGAATACACTTAGGACATACACACGGGAGAGGTAGGTGCATACCAGAAGTTTGGTAGGATTTTACAAAAGTTTGAGGGAGTAGTTCAGAGACAACACAACACAGACACTGCACAGATATATATACAGTGCTTTCAGAAAGTATTCAGACCCCTTCACATTTTTCACATTTTGTTATGTTGCAGCCTTATTCTGAAATCGTTTAAATTCATTTTTTTCCTCATCAATCCACACTCAATACCCCATAATGACAAAGAGAAAACAGGATTATAGAAAGTTTTGCAAATTTATTAAAAAGAAAAAACTGAAATATCACATTGACATAAGTATTCATACCCTTTGCTATGACACTTGTAATTTAGCTCAGGTGCCTCCCATTTCTCTTGATCATCTTTGAGATGTTTCTACACCTTGATTGGAGTCCACCTGTGGTAAATTCAATTGATTGGACATGATTTGGAAAGGCACACACCTGTATATATAAGGTCTCACAGCTGACAATGCATATCAGAGCAAAAACCAAGCCATGAGGTCGAAGGAACTGTCTGCAGAGCTCAGAGACAGGATTGTGTCGAGGCACAGATCTGGGGAAACCCACAAAAAAAATCTCTGCTGCATTGAAGGTTCCCAGGAGCACAGTGGCCTCCATAATTCTTAAATGGAAGAAGTTTGGAACAACCAGGACTCTTCCTAGAGCTGGGGCCGCCCGGCCAAACTGAGCAATTGGGGGAGGAGGGCCTTGGTAAGAGAGGTGACCAAGAACCCGATGGTCACTCTGGCTGAGCTCCAGAGATCCTGTATGGAGATGGGAGAAACTTCCAGAAGGACAACCATCACTGCAACACTCCACCGATCTGGGCTTTATGGCAGAGTGCCCAGACGGAAGCCAAACAGTTCAATGTTGGTTTCATCAGATCATAGAATCTTGTTTCTCACAGTCTGAGAGTCCTTCAGGTGTTTTTTTGCAAACCGCAAGCGGCTTTCATGTGTCTTTCACTGAGGAGAGGCTTCCGTAGGTACAGGTAAACAACGTTTGGTAATGCAGGCGATCATTTGAATCATTATCATAACATCTGATGATTTATTCGTATTAAAATGTGCGTCCATTATAGTAATAAATCCGTTTAATTACGTCTGAGTTGCTTCACGTTTAAAATGGCAGGTTTAACATCTTAGGGTCTTGAGGTCTTGAGTTCGAGCTCCTGTCGGGCTGTTGAATTAACGCCAGGTGGGTTGACTCAACCTGTCAGCCTTCCAATGTCGGCAAAATGAGTACGAGATGACTGGGAACAAGGGGCACTGCATCAGGGGCACCGCGGCGCTCCAGAAAATGATGCAACCAGCAGACACGGGCTACATACATATTTTAAAAAATCCGTTAAACTCACCTCAACTGTCCTTTTCCAATGCTTAACAGACTCTTACGCCGCACTTCTACGGACGTAGTTTGCTTGTCTGCCATAAGTTCGGAAAACGAAGACAATTTGCTCAAAAGATTTGCGAATTACAATAACATATCCTGAACCGAATAGGTGGGTGAAGCAGGTAATGGCGGGAGGTAACCGGGCAATATATACCAGGTAACCAAGATAAGCAAGCGGGAATAAAAGCGGTTGTTTCGCTGGGAAACCCGAGTTGCTCGACGGTGATAATGAGATGCTGACGTGCGAGTCGTTATGACGTCACGCGTGGCTCCTCCCTCTGGTTAGACCGCATTCCACGGGGTGCGGTTGCAATGTGGCACCAAAATCGGGCCCACATCATCGCCCTTCGAAATAAAACGTCCGGTAGAAATGCGGCCGACACGGAAATGACAGAAAACCATAGAATTCTTATTTTCTTCCACTGGACTCTGAGGGAGGACAAAGGTTGGAGGAGAGAAAGATTGAAAAACAGATTATAAATTAATAAACTGCAACGCCGATCAAACAAGGGGGTTAAAGACTGCAAACCATGAGGCTAAACTCTGCAAACGATGAGGTTGAACTTCGCAAACAATGAGGCTAAACTCTGCAAACGATGAGGTGGAACTCTGCAAACAATGAGGCTAAACTCTGCAAACGATGAGGTTCAGCTCAAAAAACAATGAGGTGGAACTCTGCAAACGATGAGGTTGAACTTCGCAAACAATGAGGCTAAACTCTGCAAACGATGAGATTGAACTCTGCAAACGATGAGGTTGAACTCTGCAAACGATGAGGTGGAACTCTGCAAACAATGAGGCTAAACTCTGCAAACGATGAGGTGGAACTCTGCAAACAATGAGGCTAAACTCCGCAAACGATGAGGTTGAACTTCGCAAACAATGAGGCTAAACTCTGCAAACGATGAGGTGGAACTCTGCAAACAATGAGGCTAAACTCTGCAAACGATGAGGTTGAACTTCGCAAACAATGAGGCTAAACTCTGCAAACGATGAGATTGAACTCTGCAAACGATGAGGCTAAACTCTGCAAACGATGAGGTTGAACTCTGCAAACGATGAGGTGGAACTCTGCAAACAATGAGGCTAAACTCTGCAAACGATGAGGTGGAACTCTGCAAACAATGAGGCTAAACTCCGCAAACGATGAGGTTGAACTTCGCAAACAATGAGGCTAAACTCTGCAAACGATGAGGTGGAACTCTGCAAACAATGAGGCTAAACTCTGCAAACGATGAGGTTGAACTTCGCAAACAATGAGGCTAAACTCTGCAAACGATGAGATTGAACTCTGCAAACGATGAGACTAAACTCTGCAAACGATGAGGTTGAACTCTGCAAACGATGAGGTGGAACTCTGCAAACAATGAGGCTAAACTCTGCAAACGATGAGGTGGAACTCTGCAAACAATGAGGCTAAACTCCGCAAACGATGAGGTTGAACTTCGCAAACAATGAGGCTAAACTCTGCAAACGATGAGGTGGAACTCTGCAAACAATGAGGCTAAACTCTGCAAACGATGAGGTTGAACTTCGCAAACAATGAGGCTAAACTCTGCAAACGATGAGGTGGAACTCTGCAAACAATGAGGCTAAACTCTGCAATCAATGAGGCTAAACTCTGCAAACGATGAGGTTGAACTCTGCAAACGATGAGGCTAAACTCTGCAAACGATGAGGTTGAACTCTGCAAACAATGAGGTTGAACTCTGCAAACAATGAGGCTAAACTCTGCAAACGATGAGGTTGAACTCTGCAAACAATGAGGTTGAACTCTGCAAACGATGAGGCTAAACTCTGCAAACGATGAGGTTGAACTCTGCAAACAATGAGACTAAACTCTGCAAACGATGAGGTTGAACTCTGCAAACGATGAGGCTAAACTCTGCAAACGATGAGATGGAACTCTGCAAACAATGAGGCTAAACTCTGCAAACGATGAGGTTGAACTTCGCAAACAATGAGGCTAAACTCTGCAAACGATGAGGTGGAACTCTGCAAACAATGAGGCTAAACTCTGCAAACGATGAGGTTGAACTTCGCAAACAATGAGGATAAACTCTGCAAACGATGAGGTGGAACTCTGCAAACAATGAGGCTAAACTCTGCAAACAATGAGGCTAAACTCTGCAAACGATGAGGTTGAACTCTGCAAACGATGAGGCTAAACTCTGCAAACGATGAGGTTGAACTCTGCAAACAATGAGGTTGAACTCTGCAAACAATGAGGCTAAACTCTGCAAACGATGAGGTTGAACTCTGCAAACAATGAGGTTGAACTCTGCAAACGATGAGGCTAAACTCTGCAAACGATGAGGTTGAACTCTGCAAACAATGAGACTAAACTCTGCAAACGATGAGGTTGAACTCTGCAAACGATGAGGCTAAACTCTGCAAACGATGAGGTTGAACTCTGCAAACGATGAGGCTAAACTCTGCAAACGATGAGGTTGAACTTCGCAAACAATGAGGCTAAACTCTGCAAACGATGAGGTGGAACTCTGCAAACAATGAGGCTAAACTCTGCAAACGATGAGGTTGAACTTCGCAAACAATGAGGCTAAACTCTGCAAACGATGAGGTGGAACTCTGCAAACAATGAGGCTAAACTCTGCAAACAATGAGGCTAAACTCTGCAAACGATGAGGTTGAACTCTGCAAACGATGAGGCTAAACTCTGCAAACGATGAGGTTGAACTCTGCAAACAATGAGGTTGAACTCTGCAAACAATGAGGCTAAACTCTGCAAACGATGAGGTTGAACTCTGCAAACAATGAGGTTGAACTCTGCAAACGATGAGGCTAAACTCTGCAAACGATGAGGTTGAACTCTGCAAACAATGAGACTAAACTCTGCAAACGATGAGGTTGAACTCTGCAAACGATGAGGCTAAACTCTGCAAACGATGAGGTGGAACTCTGCAAACAATGAGGCTAAACTCTGCAAACGATGAGGTTGAACTTCGCAAACAATGAGGCTAAACTCTGCAAACGATGAGGTGGAACTCTGCAAACAATGAGGCTAAACTCTGCAAACGATGAGGTTGAACTTCGCAAACAATGAGGATAAACTCTGCAAACGATGAGGTGGAACTCTGCAAACAATGAGGCTAAACTCTGCAAACAATGAGGCTAAACTCTGCAAACGATGAGGTTGAACTCTGCAAACGATGAGGCTAAACTCTGCAAACGATGAGGTTGAACTCTGCAAACAATGAGGTTGAACTCTGCAAACAATGAGGCTAAACTCTGCAAACGATGAGGTTGAACTCTGCAAACAATGAGGTTGAACTCTGCAAACGATGAGGCTAAACTCTGCAAACGATGAGGTTGAACTCTGCAAACAATGAGACTAAACTCTGCAAACGATGAGGTTGAACTCTGCAAACGATGAGGCTAAACTCTGCAAACGATGAGGTTGAAATTCGCAAACAATGAGGCTAAACTCTGCAAACGATGAGGTTGAACTCCACAAACGATGAGGTTGAACTCCACAAACGATGAGGTTGAACTCCACAAACAATGATGTTGAACTCCACAAACGATGAGGT
Organism: Myxine glutinosa; assembly: GCF_964187855.1. Lineage (NCBI taxonomy): Eukaryota > Metazoa > Chordata > Myxini > Myxiniformes > Myxinidae > Myxine > Myxine glutinosa. Next base: position 55,689,280 of record NC_136270.1, read on the forward strand.
GGAACTCCACAAACAATGATGTTGAACTCCACAAACGATGAGGTGGAACTCCGCAAACGATGAGGTGGAACTGCGCAAACGATGAGGTTGAACTCCGAAAACAATGAGGTTGAACTCCGCAAACAATGAGGTTGAACTCTGCAAACCATGAGGTTGAACTCTGCAAACCATGAGGTTGAACTCTGCAAACCATGAGACAAACACTGCAAACGATGAGGTTGAACTCCGCAAACGATGAGGTTGAACTCCGCAAACAATGAGGTTGAACTCCGCAAACGATGAGGTTGAACTCCACAAACGATGAGGTTGAACTCCACAAACAATGAGGTTGAACTCCACAAACAATGAGGTTGAACTCCACAAACGATGAGGTGGAACTCCACAAACAATGATGTTGAACTCCACAAACAATGATGTTGAACTCCACAAACGATGAGGTGGAACTCCGCAAATGATGAAGTGGAACTGCACAAACAATAAGGTTGAACTCCACAAACGATGAGGTGGAACTCCACAAATGATGAAGTTGAACTCCGCGAACGATGAGGTTGAACTCCGCAAACAATGAGGTTGAACTCCGCAAACAATGAGGTTGAGCTCCACAAACGATGAAGTTGAACTCCACAAACGATGAGGTTTAACTCCGCAAACAATGAGGTTGAACTCTGCAAACAATGAGGTTGAACTCCGCAAACGATGAGGTTGAACTCCACAAAGGATGAGGTTGAACTCCACAAACAATGATGTTGAACTCCACAAACGATGAGGTGGAACTCCACAAACAATGATGTTGAACTCCACAAACAATGATGTTAAACTCCACAAACGATGAGGTGGAACTCCACAAATGATGAGGTGGAACTGCGCAAACAATAAGGTTGAACTCCACAAACGATGAGGTGGAACTCCACAAATGATGAAGTTGAACTCCGCGAACGATGAGGTTGAACTCCGCAAACAATGAGGTTGAACTCTGCAAACCATGAGACAAACACTGCAAACGATGAGGTTGAACTCCGCAAACGATGAGGTTGAACTCCGCAAACAATGAGGTTGAACTCCGCAAACGATGAGGTTGAACTCCACAAACGATGAGGTTGAACTCCACAAACAATGAGGTTGAACTCCACAAACAATGAGGTTGAACTCCACAAACGATGAGGTGGAACTCCACAAACAATGATGTTGAACTCCACAAACAATGATGTTGAACTCCACAAACGATGAGGTGGAACTCCGCAAATGATGAGGTGGAACTGCACAAACAATAAGGTTGAACTCCACAAACGATGAGGTGGAACTCCACAAATGATGAAGTTGAACTCCGCGAACGATGAGGTTGAACTCCGCAAACAATGAGGTTGAACTCCGCAAACAATGAGGTTGAGCTCCACAAACGATGAAGTTGAACTCCACAAACGATGAGGTTTAACTCCGCAAACAATGAGGTTGAACTCTGCAAACAATGAGGTTGAACTCTGCAAACGATGAGGTTGAACTCCACAAAGGATGAGGTTGAACTCCACAAACAATGATGTTGAACTCCACAAACGATGAGGTGGAACTCCACAAACAATGATGTTGAACTCCACAAACAATGATGTTAAACTCCACAAACGATGAGGTGGAACTCCACAAATGATGAGGTGGAACTGCGCAAACAATAAGGTTGAACTCCACAAACGATGAGGTGGAACTCCACAAATGATGAAGTTGAACTCCGCGAACGATGAGGTTGAACTCCGCGAACGATGAGGTTGAACTCCGCAAACAATGAGGTTGAACTCCGCAAACGATGAGGTTGAACTCCACAAACGATGAGGTTGAACTCCACAAACAATGACGTTGAACTCCACAAATGATGAGGTGGAACTGCGCAAACAATAAGGTTGAACTCCACAAACGATGAGGTGGAACTCCACAAATGATGAAGTTGAACTCCGCGAACGATGAGGTTGAACTCCGCGAACGATGAGGTTGAACTCCGCAAACAATGAGGTTGAACTCCGCAAACGATGAGGTTGAACTCCACAAACGATGAGGTTGAACTCCACAAACAATGAGGTTGAACTCCGCAAACGATGAGGTTGAACTCCACAAAGGATGAGGTTGAACTCCACAAACAATGATGTTGAACTCCACAAACGATGAGGTGGAACTCCACAAACAATGATGTTGAACGCCACAAACAATGATGTTAAACTCCACAAACGATGTGGTGGAACTCCACAAATGATGAGGTGGAACTGCGCAAACAATAAGGTTGAACTCCACAAACGATGAGGTGGAACTCCACAAATGATGAAGTTGAACTCCGCGAACGATGAGGTTGAACTCCGCGAACGATGAGGTTGAACTCCACAAACAATGAGGTTGAACTCCGCAAACGATGAGGTTGAACTCCACAAACGATGAGGTTGAACTCCACAAACAATGAGGCTGAACTCCACAAACAATGAGGTTGAACTCCACAAACGATGAGGTTGAACTCCACAAACGATGAGGTTGAACTCCACAAACGATGAGGTTTAACTCCACAAACAATGAGGTGGAACTCCGCAAATGATGAGGTGGAACTGCACAAACAATAAGGTTGAACTCCGCGAACGATGAGGTTGAACTCCACAAACAATGAGGTTGAACTCCGCAAACGATGAGGTTGAACTCCACAAACGATGAGGTTGAACTCCACAAACAATGAGGTGGAACTGCACAAACAATAAGGTTGAACTCCACAAACGATGAGGTGGAACTCCACAAATGATGAAGTTGAACTCCGCGAACGATGAGGTTTAACTCCGCAAACAATGAGGTTGAACTCCGCAAACAATGAGGTTGAGCTCCACAAACGATGAAGTTGAAGTCTGCAAACGTTGAACGCAAACTCGGCGTCGTTGAAGTCTGTCTTCTACCGACTCCTCTCCGGCCTTGCTCCCCCAGCTCTCTCTGTGCTCTGTCCCCCAAATATTCCTACAGGTCGCACAAGATCTGTCAGCAACCCTCTGATGGTTAAACTGCCGAAATCTCGGCTCTCTGCTCACCTTCACTCCTTCATTCCCCTTTCCTCTCCCCTCTGGAACAAACTCCCTCACTCACTTCAATCCCACTCCTCCCTCCAGGTCTTTAAAACAGCTGTTCACCACCATCTCTTATCTTCAAAACTTTGATATTTTCTACCCCCATTAATTCACCCCAAATGCACTTTTTTCAAATTCCGACTTCTTTCCTGGAAGTCCTAGCAGTGTCCATGTGTTTTTTTACCTTTCCCACTCCCCCCCCACCTCACCCTTCCCATGCCTCCTCCCCCCCAAGCCCTCTCCCACCCACAGATCTCCCGATGTCCCTGCTCTCCATCTTGTCTCCCGCTCCCTTTATCATATGTTTTATGTTTTACGTGTCAGTTTGTCTTTTTGTGATCAATGTTAGCTCTTTCACGAGCCTCGACCTTGTATACAACAAAACCCAAAAAACAAAAAGTATGGCCTCCATGGGTTCCGTGTGCCAAGGTCATGGCTTTGTTGCGCAGTCAGAGGTCATGTTGACCCCTTATCACGAGATCCGCAAAATGATGTTTAAAAGCTTCAGTCTTTACAGTTCACAGTTCAACTTTTTGGTTTTATCGTCACAAAGGGGTCTTTGTCCAAAACCTTGGCTTGTCCATCCCTTGGCTTGTCCAAAACCTTGGCTTGTACATCCCTTGGCTTGTCCAAAACCTTGGCTTGTACATCCCTTGGCTTGTCCAAAACCTTGGCTTGTGCATCCCTTGGCTTGTCCAAAACCTTGGCTTGTACATCCCTTGGCTTGTCCAAAACCTTGGCTTGTACATCCCTTGGCTTGTCCAAAACCTTGGCTTGCACATCCCTTGGCTTGTCCAAAACCTTGGCTTGCACATCCCTTGGCTTGTCCAAGACCTTGGCTTGTGCATCCCTTGGCTTGTCCAAAACCTTGGCTTGTACATCCCTTGGCTTGTCCAAAACCTTGGCTTGCACATCCCTTGGCTTGTCCAAAACCTTGGCTTGCACATCCCTTGGCTTGTCCAAGACCTTGGCTTGCACATCCCTTGGCTTGTACAAAACCTTGGCTTGGACATCCCTTGGCTTGTCCAAAACCTTGGCTTGTACATCCCTTGGCTTGTCCAAAACCTTGGCTTGCACATCCCTTGGCTTGTCCAAGACCTTGGCTTGCACATCCCTTGGCTTGTCCAAGACCTTGGCTTGTGCATCCCTTGGCTTGTCCAAAACCTTGGCTTGTACATCCCTTGGCTTGTCCAAAACCTTGGCTTGTACATCCCTTGGCTTGTCCAAAACCTTGGCTTGCACATCCCTTGGCTTGTCCAAGACCTTGGCTTGTACATCCCATACTTTTCCCGGTATTTGAAGGTCGAGAGGGACTCTGATTCCATTCAATGGAAAATATTGTGGTTTGAAGTTTTTTTCTTCCTATTTGGTTCGAGAAACTTTGTGGTTGAATTAACTTTTCTTTGATGATATAATTTTAATGCCAATAGCAAGTGCCCCTCATCCCACACGGCCCCCACCTCCCTTTAATGCGGCTCATTAACCCATATGGCTCATAAAGGTCATTAATGAACCATATGGGTTAATGAGCCGCATTAATGAGCCAGATTTACCCATAATCCTGGATTCGATCTAACCCAAATCAATGGCCCGTCACGTTAAGCAGGACCGACTCATCATCTGCATCAATGCGAAATCAATGGAAAGTGCAGCAAACTTGACCAATCAGTGGATTGATTGACCAACGAGGGCGAATTCCCCAAATTCAGGAGAAAATGGAGCAAAGCACAAAGCCGCAGATGACGTCATTATTTGGCTGGTAAAACCACCTGCACTTGGACTCACGAGAGAGATCTGGACTCGTCAGTCCAAATGCAAGAAGCAAACGGACAACGTGATCATAACATGATCATTTATCCGAGTGCTGTCTCAGCTTCCAGAAGCCTACAACAAATCCTAATACTCCTGCAACATTTCAGATGCAAGTCCGGTCCTTATAACCGACACCAAAGTTGGTCTCTGTAGAATTAGGACAATAGCCTTGCTTCCATAGTCATATTAGGACAATAGTCTTGCTTCCATAGTCATATTAGGACAATAGCCTTGCTTCCATAGTCATATTGGGACAATAGTCTTGCTTCCATAGTCATATTAGGACAATAGTCTTGCTTCCATAGTCATATTAGGGCAATAGTCTTGCTTCCATAGTCATATTAGGGCAATAGTCTTGCTTCCATAGTCATATTAGGACAATAGTCTTGCTTCCATAGTCATATTGGGACAATAGTCTTGCTTCCATAGTCATATTAGGGCAATAGTCTTGCTTCCATAGTCATATTAGGACAATAGTCTTGCTTCCATAGTCATATTGGGACAATAGTCTTGCTTCCATAGTCATATTAGGACAATAGTCTTGCTTCCATAGTCATATTAGGACAATAGTCTTGCTTCCATAGTCATATTGGGACAATAGTCTTGCTTCCATAGTCATATTAGGACAATAGTCTTGCTTCCATAGTCATATTGGGACAATAGTCTTGCTTCCATAGTCATATTAGGACAATAGTCTTGCTTCCATAGTCATATTCGGACAATAGTCTTGCTTCCATAGTCATATTCGGACAATAGTCTTGCTTCCATAGTCATATTAGGACAATAGTCTTGCTTCCATAGTCATATTAGGGCAATAGTCTTGCTTCCATAGTCATATTAGGACAATAGTCTTGCTTCCATAGTCATATTAGGACAATAGTCTTGCTTCCATAGTCATATTAGGACAATAGTCTTGCTTCCATAGTCATATTAGGGCAATAGTCTTGCTTCCATAGTCATATTAGGGCAATAGTCTTGCTTCCATAGGCATATTAGGGCAATAGTCTTGCTTCCATAGTCATATTAGGGCAATAGTCTTGCTTCCATAGTCATATTGGGACAATAGTCTTGCTTCCATCATCATATTAGGACAATAGTCTTGCTTCCATAGTCATATTAGGACAATAGTCTTGCTTCAATAGTCATATTAGGACAATAGTCTTGCTTCCATAGTCATATTAGGACAATAGTCTTGCTTCCATAGTCATATTAGGGCAATAGTCTTGCTTCCATAGTCATATTAGGGCAATAGTCTTGCTTCCATCATCATATTAGGACAATAGTCTTGCTTCCATAGTCATATTAGGACAATAGTCTTGCTTCCATAGTCATATTAGGACAATAGTCTTGCTTCCATAGTCATATTAGGGCAATAGTCTTGCTTCCATAGTCATATTAGGGCAATAGTCTTGCTTCCATAGTCATATTAGGACAATAGTCTTGCTTCCATAGTCATATTAGGACAATAGTCTTGCTTCCCTAGTCATATTAGGACAATAGTCTTGCTTCCATAGTCATATTAGGACAATAGTCTTGCTTCCATAGTCATATTAGGACAATAGTCTTGCTTCCATAGTCATATTAGGACAATAGTCTTGCTTCCATAGTCATATTAGGACAATAGCCTTGCTTCCATAGTCATATTAGGGCAATAGTCTTGCTTCCATAGTCATATTAAGACAATAGTCTTGCTTCCATAGTCATATTAAGACAATAGTCTTGCTTCCATAGTCATATTAGGACAATAGTCTTGCTTCCATAGTCATATTAGGACAATAGTCTTGCTTCCATAGTCATATTAGGACAATAGTCTTGCTTCCATAGTCATATTAGGACAATAGTCTTGCTTCCATAGTCATATTAGGACAATAGTCTTGCTTCCCTAGTCATATTAGGACAATAGTCTTGCTTCCATAGTCATATTAGGACAATAGTCTTGCTTCCATAGTCATATTAGGACAATAGTCTTGCTTCCATGGTCATATTAGGACAATAGTCTTGCTTCCATAGTCATATTAGGATAATAGTCTTGCTTCCATAGTCATATTGGGACAATAGTCTTGCTTCCATAGTCATATTAGGACAATAGTCTTGCTTCCATAGTCATATTAGGACAATAGTCTTGCTTCCATAGTCATATTAGGACAATAGTCTTGCTTCCATAGTCATATTGGGACAATAGTCTTGCTTCCATAGTCATATTAGGACAATAGACTTGCTTCCATAGTCATATTAGGACAATAGTCTTGCTTCCATAGTCATATTAGGACAATAGTCTTGCTTCCATAGTCATATTAGGACAATAGTCTTGCTTCCATAGTCATATTAGGACAATAGTCTTGCTTCCATAGTCATATTAGGACAATAGTCTTGCTTCCATAGTCATATTAGGACAATAGTCTTGCTTCCATAGTCATATTAGGACAATAGTCTTGCTTCCATAGTCATATTGGGACAATAGTCTTGCTTCCATAGTCATATTAGGACAATAGACTTGCTTCCATAGTCATATTAGGACAATAGTCTTGCTTCCATAGTCATATTAGGACAATAGTCTTGCTTCCATAGTCATATTAGGACAATAGTCTTGCTTCCATAGTCATATTAGGACAATAGTCTTGCTTCCATAGTCATATTAGGACAATAGCCTTGCTTCCATAGTCATATTAGGGCAATAGTCTTGCTTCCATAGTCATATTAAGACAATAGTCTTGCTTCCATAGTCATATTAAGACAATAGTCTTGCTTCCATAGTCATATTAGGACAATAGTCTTGCTTCCATAGTCATATTAGGACAATAGTCTTGCTCCCATAGTCATATTAGGACAATAGTCTTGCTTCCATAGTCATATTAGGACAATAGTCTTGCTTCCATAGTCATATTAGGACAATAGTCGTGCTTCCATAGTCAAATTAAAAAACAACAAATTATTGGCTGTGGGAAACTTTAAATGATCACGTGTTTCTGATCTCATCCATTGGAGATTCACTAGCCATGCAGCCTTGAAGGGCAGCCACGGTCGCCTGAGACTCGGAAGGGTCCTCACACTGGACTTGCACAGTTTGTTTGGAATTTATGTAATTTCTTTAAGATCCGAAATTCAGCCCAAATGATATTGGAGCTGGTGAAGTGTTCATACTAACCTTGCACACTTTTGGTGGTTTGGCTCGTCCATTGGATCATCAAAACAACCCTCCTTCGGCCATCGCTGCCTCCGATAGCATCTTGATGCTCTACTGATGTTTCTATTTCCCCTGATGCTCGCTTGACGTTTCATTAGAGTGTAAGCGCTGCACGCTCTTCCAACAATGCTCAATGCCGGACCAAGGAGACCATTATCAAAGGTCGGGTTTTAAATACTGGGCCATGGAGGGGCGTGTATGAGTTTCAAAGGGGCTTCCATCTGATTGGCGGGTCTTACGGGTCAGCAGCCATCACGTGATCGGCATGGAATGATCAATTATTGAGAAACTTCCAACTGAGTTTGGGCTGGCACGTTGGTGTGTTCTTATCTGAACCGGCCAGGCCCACAAGGCTGGGATCCCAGGTTAAAGTCTCAAATACTTATTTATAGTTGTCTATTGTTTATTAATGTTCTTGATATTCATGTACAACCACAATGATGTTTCATAATGTCTTCATGGTGTCTTTACGCATGTAAGCGTCTTTTTAAAGATCACCTGACAGAGATTCTACTGCAGTCTGACTAATGTGCAGGTGATTTGAGTTGTCAACCAAATGAAATAAATGTTTATCTCAGATGCCTGAGAGATCAGTGATACAAATCAGAAAATGGTTTGAGTCCAAAATGCTGCAAATTACACAAACTGCCCAAACCTCTTGTTTGAGGTTCAACACTTTTGTTCACTGTTTTGTCAGGAGAAGCAGCACAAAGTTGATCGACTCAGCTGGAAGCCCAATTAGTGGTCTGTAATGAGTGAGTTTGAAAAAAACAAGAATGATGGCACTGTGGTCACAACCTGTATCCGGTAATTGATCGATTGGGAAACACACATTTAATTTACTATTAAAAGATTGACTCCACACCTCTCATCCATGTCACCCTCAGCCACGGTAATATCAGAATGGGCTGATTCGGCACACGATCATGGGTTTTATATCCACAATATGGGGCCGTTCAAAAATTACATAATCATATTTTTTAGGGACGCACTTGTCATGTGTGCTCATGGGCTTCATTAAACCTTACTAATATGTTTAGTTTGACATTCATTTGAGTTTTTGTGGGTCCCTCATCGTTTGTAACACTCGACCCAAACAAAGCCAATGGAAATCTGAGGCAACAAACCCGGGCAGTGTATAATATAATCAGCTTAATGGCATCAGAGTTTTTTATTCACAAAAATGTAAAAATAACCGCTCCAACAAACAAAATAATAAGGAATCAAAAACAAAAGGTCAAATAACAAGAAATCAAATAACAAGAAATCAAATAACAAAAAATCAAGTAACAAGAAATCAAATAACAAGAAATCAAATAACAAGAAATCAAATAACAAGAAATCAAATAACATGAAATCAAATAACATGAAATCAAATAACAAGAAATCAAAGAACAAAAAAATCAAATAACAAGAAATCAAATAACAAGAAATCAAATAACAAGAAATCAAATAACAAGAAATCAAAAACAAGAAATCAAATAACAAGACATCAAAAACAAGAAATCAAATAACAAGAAATCAAATAACAAGAAATCAAATAACAAGAAATCAGGTAACAAGAAATCAAATAACAAGAAATCAAGTAACAAGAAATCAAAAACAAGAAATCAAATAACAAGAAATCAAAGAACAAAAAATCAAATAACAAGAAATCAAATAACAAGAAATCAAATAACATGAAATCAAATAACAAGAAATCAAATAACAAGAAATCAAATAACAAGAAATCAAAAACAAGAAATCAAATAACAAGACATCAAAAACAAGAAATCAAATAACAAGAAATCAAATAACAAGAAATCAAATAACAAGAAATCAAGTAACAAGAAATCAAAAACAAGAAATCAAATAACAAGAAATCAAAGAACAAAAAATCAAATAACAAGAAATCAAATAACAAGAAATCAAATAACATGAAATCAAATAACAAGAAATCAAATAACAAGAAATCAAATAACAAGAAATCAAAAACAAGAAATCAAATAACAAGACATCAAAAACAAGAAATCAAATAACAAGAAATCAAATAACAAGAAATCAAATAACAAGAAATCAAATAACAAGAAATCAAATAACAAGAAATCAAATAACATGAAATCAAATAACAAGAAATCAAATAACAAGAAATCAAATAACAAGAAATCAAATAACAAGAAATCAAATAACAAGAAATCAAATAACAAGAAATCAAATAACATGAAATCAAATAACATGAAATCAAGTAACAATAAATCAAATAACAAGAAATCAAATAACAACAAATCAAACAACAAGAAATCAAATAACAAGAAATCAAATAACAAGAAATCAAATAACAAGAAATCAAATAACAAGAAATCAAATAACAAGAAATCAAATAACATGAAATCAAATAACAACAAATCAAACAACAAGTAATCAAATAACAAGAAATCAAATAACAAGAAATCAAATAACAATAAATCAAATAACAAGAAATCAAATAACAAGAAATCAAATAACAAGAAATCAAATAACAAGAAATCAAATAACATGAAATCAAATAACAAGAAATCAAATAACAAGAAATCAAATAACAAGAAATCAAATAACATGAAATCAAATAACAACAAATCAAACAACAAGTAATCAAATAACATGAAATCAAATAACAAGAAATCAAATAACATGAAATCAAATAACATGAAATCAAATAACATGAAATCAAATAACATGAAATCAAATAACAAGTAATCAAATAACATGAAATCAAATAACAAGTAATCAAATAACATGAAATCAAATAACATGAAATCAAATAACATGAAATCAAATAACATGAAATCAAATAACAAGAAATCAAACAACAAGAAATCAAACAACAAGTAATCAAATAACAAGAAATCAAATAACAAGAAATCAAATAACAATAAATCAAAGAACAAGAAATCAAAGAACAAAAAATCAAATAACAAGAAATCAAAGAACAAGAAATCAAATAACAAGAAATCAAATAACAAGAAATCAAATAACAAGAAATCAAGTAACAAGAAATCAAATAACAAGAAATCAAATAACAAGAAATCAAATAACAAGAAATCAAAGAACAAGAAATCAAAGAACAAGAAATCAAATAACAAGAAATCAAAGAACAAAAAATCAAATAACAAGAAATCAAATAACAAGAAATCAAATAACAAGAAATCAAATAACAAGAAATCAAGTAACAAGAAATCAAATAACAAGAAATCAAATAACATGAAATCAAATAACAAGAAATCAAATAACAAGAAATCAAATAACAAGAAATCAAATAACATGAAATCAAATAACATGAAATCAAATAACAAGAAATCAAACAACAAGAAATCAAACAACAAGAAATCAAAGAACAAAAAATCAAATAACAAGAAATCAAAGAACAAGAAATCAAATAACAAGAAATCAAAGAACAAAAAATCAAATAACAAGAAATCAAATAACAAGAAATCAAATAACAAGAAATCAAATAACAAGAAATCAAATAACAAGAAATCAAATAACATGAAATCAAATAACATGAAATCAAATAACAAGAAATCAAATAACAAGAAATCAAATAACAAGAAATCAAATAACAACAAATCAAACAACAAGAAATCAAATAACAAGAAATCAAATAACAAGAAATCAAATAACATGAAATCAAATAACAAGAAATCAAACAACAAGAAATCAAAGAACAAAAAATCAAATAACAAGAAATCAAAGAACAAGAAATCAAATAACAAGAAATCAAAGAACAAAAAATCAAATAACAAGAAATCAAATAACAAGAAATGAAATAACAAGAAATCAAATAACAAGAAATCAAATAACAAGAAATCAAATAACAAGAAATCAAATAACATGAAATCAAATAACAAGAAATCAAATAACAAGAAATCAAATAACAAGAAATCAAATAACAAGAAATCAAATAACATGAAATCAAATAACAAGAAATCAAATAACAAGAAATCAAATAACAAGAAATCAAATAACATGAAATCAAAAACAAGAAATCAAATAACAAGAAATCAAATAACAAGAAATCAAATAACAAGAAATCAAATAACATGAAATCAAATAACAAGAAATCAAATAACAAGAAATCAAATAACATGAAATCAAATAACAAGAAATCAAATAACAAGAAATCAAATAACAAGAAATCAAAGAACAATAAATCAAATAACAAGAAATCAAACAACAAGAAATCAAATAACAAGAAATCAAATAACAAGAAATCAAATAACATGAAATCAAATAACATGAAATCAAATAACAAGAAATCAAACAACAAGAAATCAAAGAACAAGAAATCAAAGAACAAAAAATCAAATAACAAGAAATCAAAGAACAAGAAATCAAATAACAAGAAATCAAAGAACAAAAAATCAAATAACAAGAAATCAAATAACAAGAAATCAAATAACAAGAAATCAAATAACAACAAATCAAATAACAAGAAATCAAATAACATGAAATCAAATAACATGAAATCAAATAACAAGAAATCAAATAACAAGAAATCAAATAACAAGAAATCAAATAACAAGAAATCAAATAACAACAAATCAAACAACAAGAAATCAAATAACAAGAAATCAAATAACAAGAAATCAAATAACATGAAATCAAATAACAAGAAATCAAACAACAAGAAATCAAAGAACAAGAAATCAAAGAACAAAAAATCAAATAACAAGAAATCAAAGAACAAGAAATCAAATAACAAGAAATCAAAGAACAAAAAATCAAATAACAAGAAATCAAATAACAAGAAATGAAATAACAAGAAATCAAATAACAAGAAATCAAATAACAAGAAATCAAATAACAAGAAATCAAATAACATGAAATCAAATAACAAGAAATCAAATAACAAGAAATCAAATAACAAGAAATCAAATAACAAGAAATCAAATAACATGAAATCAAATAACAAGAAATCAAATAACAAGAAATCAAATAACAAGAAATCAAATAACATGAAATCAAAAACAAGAAATCAAATAACAAGAAATCAAATAATAAGAAATCAAATAACAAGAAATCAAATAACAAGAAATCAAATAACATGAAATCAAATAACAAGAAATCAAATAACAAGAAATCAAATAACATGAAATCAAATAACAAGAAATCAAATAACAAGAAATCAAATAACAAGAAATCAAATAACAAGAAATCAAATAACATGAAATCAAATAACAAGAAATCAAATAACAAGAAATCAAATAACAAGTAAGCAAATAACATGAAATCAAATAACAAGAAATCAAATAACAAGAAATCAAATAACAAGAAATCAAATAACAAGAAATCAAAGAACAAGAAATCAAATAACAAGAAATCAAAATAAGAAGAAATCAAAGAACAATAAATCAAATAACAAGAAATCAAAATAAGAAGAAATCAAAGAACAAGAAATGAAATAACATGAAATCAAATAACAAGAAATCAAATAACAAGAAATCAAATAACATGAAATCAAATAACAAGAAATCAAATAACAAGAAATCAAAGAACAAGAAATCAAAGAACAAGAAATCAAATAACAAGAAATCAAAGAACAAGAAATCAAATAACAATAAATCAAATAACAAGTAATCAAATAACATGAAATCAAATAACAAGAAATCAAATAACAAGAAATCAAACAACAAGAAATCAAAGAACAAGAAATCAAACAACAAGAAATCAAATAACAAGTAATCAAATAACAAGAAATCAAATAACAAGAAATCAAATAACAAGTAATCCAATAACATGAAATCAAATAACAAGAAATCAAATAACAAGAAATCAAATAACAAGAAATCAAATAACAAGAAATCAAGAACAAGAAATCAAATAACAAGAAATCAAATAACAAGAAATCAAAGAACAATAAATCAAATAACAAGAAATCAAACAACAAGAAATCAAACAACAAGAAATCAAAGAACAAGAAATCAAAGAACAAGAAATCAAAGAACAAAAAATCAAATAACAAGAAATCAAATAACAAGAAATCAAATAACAAGAAATCAAAGAACAAAAAATCAAATAACAAGAAATCAAATAACAAGAAATCAAAGAACAAGAAATCAAAGAACAAGAAATCAAATAACAAGAAATCAAATAACAAGAAATCAAATAACATGAAATCAAATAACAAGAAATCAAATAACAAGAAATCAAAGAACAAAAAATCAAATATCATGAAATCAAATAACAAGAAATCAAATAACAAGAAATCAAAGAACAAGAAATCAAATAACAAGAAATCAAATAACAAGAAATCAAATGAAATGAAATCAAATAACAAGAAATCAAATAACAAGAAATCAAATGAAATGAAATAACATGAAATCAAATAACAACAAATCAAATAACATGAAATCAAATAACAAGAAATCAAATAACAAGAAATCAAATAACATGAAATCAAATAACAACAAATCAAACAACAAGTAATCAAATAGCAAGAAATCAAATAACAAGAAATCAAATAACAATAAATCAAATAACAAGAAATCAAATAACAAGAAATCAAATAACAAGAAATCAAATAACAAGAAATCAAATAACATGAAATCAAATAACAAGAAATCAAATAACAAGAAATCAAATAACAAGAAATCAAATAACATGAAATCAAATAACAACAAATCAAACAACAAGTAATCAAATAACATGAAATCAAATAACATGAAATCAAATAACAAGAAATCAAACAACAAGAAATCAAAGAACAAGAAATCAAAGAACAAAAAATCAAATAACAAGAAATCAAAGAACAAGAAATCAAATAACAAGAAATCAAAGAACAAAAAATCAAATAACAAGAAATCAAATAACAAGAAATCAAATAACAAGAAATCAAATAACAAGAAATCAAATAACAAGAAATCAAATAACAAGAAATCAAATAACAAGAAATCAAATAACAAGAAATCAAATAACAAGAAATCAAATAACATGAAATCAAATAACAAGAAATCAAATAACATGAAATCAAATAACAAGAAATCAAATAACAAGAAATCAAATAACAAGAAATCAAATATCAAGAAATGAAATAACAAGAAATCAAATAACAAGAAATCAAATAACAAGAAATCAAATAACAAGTAATCAAATAACATGAAATCAAATAACAAGAAATCAAATATCAAGAAATCAAATAACATTGAATCAAATAACATGAAATCAAATAACAAGAAATCAAATAACAAGTAATCAAATAACATGAAATCAAATAACAAGAAATCAAATAACAAGAAATCAAATAACAAGAAATCAAAGAACAAGAAATCAAACAACAAGAAATCAAATAACAAGTAATCAAATAACAAGAAATCAAATAACAAGAAATCAAATAACAAGAAATCAAATAACAAGAAATCAAAGAACAAGAAATCAAATATCTTACATATCTTTCATACCTGTATTGAAAATCGTGTTAATTCGTGTCGTGTCTTGAGGCCTTGTACAGTGTGCACTGTACAACCTTGAGGCTTTGTTTTTCTCTCAGCGGTCCGTCGTTTGTGATCCAATAACTTTCGTTCTCTGTATTCCCAGTCTTTTCACCCATAGCCTACTTCCTTGTGTAAATCTCAACTAAAAAAAAAAAAAAAAAATCCTTTCCTTCTCTGTTCTCATTCGTTTATTCATTCTTATTCGTTCGTTCGTTCTTCGACCACGTGTTTCTCCCCCATTTCCCCAGATAGTTTTCACTCATTAACCTTCAATGTTTACACTTTCCCCTCAAGTTATGTATTCCGTCATATTTTATAACACCTTTTTCTTCTTCTTCTTTAAAAGGCTGCTTTCGACTTGCTCACCAAATCAATTCATCCCAAAAAAAATATCCATCTCCTATAGTGCCTTTTTTCTACATTCCCTAAACTCTCCTGTACTCCATCCCCCATCCAGCGTCCTTAAACGTATTTTTAACTCGAAGGTCACAAGAAACTCATTTTGCAATAAATGTTCGTTTCCCATAAATCGTACACTTTCAAAAATCCAAATCTCACCCCTCCCCTCCAAATCTTCCCCATAACCCCTCCCCTCCAAATCTTCCCCATCACCCCTCCCCTCCAAATCTTCCCCATCACCCATCCCTTTCAAATCTCCCCCCTTGCCCCCCTCCCTCCTAAACTACCCCCTCACCCCTCCCCGCCAAGACACCCCCTCGCCCCTCCCCTCCTAGACTCCTGCCTCACCCCTCCCCTCCAAATCTCCCCCATATCCCATCCCTTTCAAATCCCTCCCCTTGTCCCTTCCCTCCCAAACTCCCCCCTCACCCCTCCCCGACAAATCTCCCCACCCTCATTGCTTCCCAATTTCCCCCCTCTCACTCCCCCTCCTCAAAGCGTCCTCCCCACTTCTTCCCCCTTCAAACTCTCACCTCCATCTCCCCCAACCTTCTGCCTCGCTCTTCCCCCTCCTCAAATAACACCTCATTGTGGCTCACCCAATCACCATCAAACCTTTTGTCCGCCCCATCCTTCCCTTTCTCCGAGCTATTCTGAAATCTCTGACACACCTTCAACAGCTCTCCCTACCTCTTCCACCTCTTCCACATCTTACCCTACCCCTCCTCCCCCCTGTTCTGTATCTGATGCTCCCCCATCCTCTTCATTAACGGTATGGACCTCAAACATCCGGGGCCTTCGTTCAAACTTAACTGATCTCTCCATACAGGTTGCTTCTGTCAAACCAGACGTGATCTGCTTAACAGAAACTTTCCTCCTTTATGATGTCTCTGATTCCATAGTATCTCTCCCGGGCTACTCCCTCCTCCGGTATGATAGACCTGAGCCTCGTCCTGGAGGCGGGGTTGCTATCTTTATCAAAAACTCTCTTCCTCACTCGCCCTGCACTGCAATCTCTCCACCTCACCCCCAGGAATACCTCTGGCTACGGCTTCCCCTTCGCTCCCACCTCTTGTTCATATGTGTGTTGTACCGTCCACCAAACAGTGATGACTCCATCTACATCTCGCTGTCTGATGATATGGACCAACTTCTATCTACTCATCCCAACTCTCTCTTCCTCATATGTGGTGATTTCAACTGTCATCATGCCAGTTGGCTGGGTGTGGGTACCTCTCTCACCAGCCATGGCTCCTCAGCAAAGGACTTCTGCGACTCACTGGGACTGACACAATCTGTCAATTTCCCGACCCGGATCTCAGTCAACGGAACATCTTCTCTTCTGGACTTGGTTATGACTAACTTCCCTGAAAAT
The DNA here is from genome assembly GCF_964187855.1 of Myxine glutinosa. Taxonomy (NCBI): domain Eukaryota; kingdom Metazoa; phylum Chordata; class Myxini; order Myxiniformes; family Myxinidae; genus Myxine; species Myxine glutinosa. The sequence continues at coordinate 55,706,575 of NC_136270.1, forward strand.
GTCTGCTGCTCTTCTTCTGCTCCGATCGGATCATCTGATCATGTCCTTGTTAAAGTGGACATCTCTCTGACCATCCTCAGGGAGCCTGCTCAGCGTCGACGAGTCTGGCATTTCACTCAGGCCAACTGGCATGGTCTTCAAGCAGCCATCAATCATCTGGACTGGTCTCCCATCTCTACCACCTCTGACATCAACTCATCCTGGGAATTCTTCCAAAGTAAATTGCTCTCTCTCATGCACAGATTTATCCCATCTCGTCTTCAGTTGTCATACCCTTCCTCCCGTCCATGGTACACGGAATCTTGTGGTGAGGCTGTTGCCCAGAAACAACTTGCCTTCGTCTCCTGGAAAGCAAATCCAACGGAAGGAAATCTAATTTCCTTTCACAAAGCCCGAAACAAGTGTGTGTCCACCCTCAGGAGAGCCAGGAAACAATATCTCTCCGTTCTCAAGACCGAACTCTCTTATCTGTCTCCCTCTTCCAAATCCTGGTGGCGTCTGGTCAAATCCGTTTCTGGTGTTTGTTCCCCCTCCATCCCCTCCCTTACCTCAAACGGCTACACAGCTGACTCCGCACGTGAAAAAGCTGAATGCCTCAACTCTGTGTTTGCCTCTAAATCTTGTGTCCCAAACCCATCCCTCTCTGTACCCACCATACCCAGTCGTACCCTGCTGCTCCTGGACTCCGTGTCCTTTCCTCCTGCCAAGGTGGAAAAGTTTCTGTCAACCCTCGACTCTGATTCTGCAACTGGACCCAACGGCATCAGCCCACGGGTCCTAAAATCCTGCTCTGCTGCTCTATCTCACCCTCTCTCGGTTCTCTTCACCCTCTCTTTTGCTCAAGGTCAACTGCCATCTGCTTGGAAATCAGCCAACATCACCGCTTTGCACAAAAAAGGTGCAAAAACAGATCCTAGCAACTACAGACCAATCAGCCTTCTCCCAATTATCAGCAAAGTCATGGAATCCATCATTGCTTCGGATATGAAATCTTTCCTCTTCTCCAATGGCTTGATCTCTGATCATCAATTTGGTTTCAGACCAGGTCACTCTACTCTGGACATGCTGCTTCTGCTGTCTCAACAATGGATGGAGGTCCTCAATGCCAAAGAGGAAATTAGAGCTGTCTCCCTCGACATATCACGTGCCTTCGACACGGTCTGGCACCCCGCTCTGCTCACCAAACTCTCCTCCTTTGGTATCCATGGAAATCTCCACGCATGGCTGGCGGACTTCCTCTCTAGTCGTCGTCAACGTGTGGCCCTGAATGGGTTTCTCTCATCTCCTCTTCCTGTTCAGGCTGGAGTTCCCCAAGGCAGTGTTCTGGGCCCCGTGCTTTTTCTGGTCTTCATCAATGATCTCTCTGACTCTCTCGAAAATCCTCTCTATCTCTTTTCTGATGACTCCACTCTCTGCCGCTCCATTCCTCTTCCCTCAGATCGGCAGTCTGCTGCCTCCTCACTCTCTGAAGACCTGGACAAAATCACAGACTGGTCAAACAAGTGGAACATGTCTTTCAATCCTGACAAATCTCACAATCTTACTATGTCTCTCCGAAAAGATCGACTGGACAACCCTCCCATCTACTTTCTCAACATTCCTCTCCAAGAAGTTCTGTCGCTCAAGATTTTGGGTCTCACTATCTGCCATGATCTTTCTTGGGAAAACCACATTTCCAAGCTGGCCTCCAAAGCCAGTCGCCGACTGGGCATCCTCCGTCGTGCGAAGTCCTTCCTCGGCACACCTGAGCTCCTCACCACATACAAGGCTTTCATCCGCAGCTCAATGGAATACTGTTCTCCCCTATGGGCCGGTGCTCCTGCCTCACACCTAGCTCGGCTTCACGCTGTTGAAACCAAAGCTTTCAGAATTATTGGAATCTCCCGCGATGAAGCTATCTCTGAGGGCCTTTCACTCACTCACCGCAGGCAGGTAGGTGGTCTTTCTGTCTTCTCCCGACTCCTCTCCGGCCTTGCACCCCCAGCTCTCTCTGTGCTCTGTCCCCCAAATATTCCTACAGGTCGCACAAGATCTGCCAGCAACCCTCTGATGGTTAAACTGCCGAAATCTCGGCTCTCTGCTCACCTTCACTCTTTCATTCCTCTTTTCTCCCGCCTCTGGAACAAACTCCCTCACTCCCTTCAATCCCACTCCTCCCTCCAGGTCTTTAAAACAGCTGTTCACCACCATCTCTTATCTTCCCCCATCCAAAACCTTGATCTTTTCTACCCCCGCTAATTCACCCCAGATCCACCTTGTTTGAAATTCCAACTTCTTTCCTGGAAGTCCTGGCAGTGTCCATATGTTTTATACCTCTCCCACCGCCCCCTTCCCATGCCCCCCCCCCCAAAGCCCTCGCCCTCTCTCAGATCTCTCGATGTCTCCATGTCTCTCGGTCCCTGCTTTCAAATGTTGTGTTTGTGTCCTTCCCTCTCTCTCCCCATCTTGTCTACCGCTCCCGATGTTATATGTTTTATGTGTCGGTTTGTCTTTCTGTGTGATTAATGTTCGCTCTTTCACGAGCCTCGATCTTGTATACAAAAAAAAAAAGAAAAAAAAAAAAGAACAAGAAATCAAATAACAAGAAATCAAATAACAAGAAATCAAAGAACAATAAATCAAATAACAAGAAATCAAACAACAAGAAATCAAACAACAAGAAATCAAAGAACAAGAAATCAAAGAACAAGAAATCAAAGAACAAAAAATCAAATAACAAGAAATCAAATAACAAGAAATCAAATAACAAGAAATCAAAGAACAAAAAATCAAATAACAAGAAATCAAATAACAAGAAATCAAAGAACAAGAAATCAAAGAACAAGAAATCAAAGAACAAGAAATCAAATAACAAGAAATCAAATAACATGAAATCAAATAACAAGAAATCAAATAACAAGAAATCAAATAACAAGAAATCAAAGAACAAAAAATCAAATATCATGAAATCAAATAACAAGAAATCAAATAACAAGAAATCAAATAACATGAAATCAAATAACAAGAAATCAAATAACAAGAAATCAAATAACAAGAAATCAAAGAACAAAAAATCAAATAACAAGAAATCAAAGAACAAGAAATCAAATAACAAGAAATCAAATAACAAGAAATCAAATAACAAGAAATCAAATGAAATGAAATCAAATAACAAGAAATGAAATAACAAGAAATGAAATAACAAGAAATGAAATAACATGAAATCAAATAACAAGAAATCAAATAACATGAAATCAAATAACAAGAAATCAAATAACAAGAAATCAAATAACATGAAATCAAATAACAACAAATCAAACAACAAGTAATCAAATAACAAGAAATCAAATAACAAGAAATCAAATAACAATAAATCAAATAACAAGAAATCAAATAACAAGAAATCAAATAACATGAAATCAAATAACAAGAAATCAAATAACAAGAAATCAAATAACAAGAAATCAAATAACATGAAATCAAATAACAACAAATCAAACAACAAGTAATCAAATAACATGAAATCAAATAACATGAAATCAAATAACAAGAAATCAAACAACAAGAAATCAAAGAACAAGAAATCAAAGAACAAAAAATCAAATAACAAGAAATCAAAGAACAAGAAATCAAATAACAAGAAATCAAAGAACAAAAAATCAAATAACAAGAAATCAAATAACAAGAAATCAAATAACAAGAAATCAAATAACAAGAAATCAAATAACAAGAAATCAAATAACATGAAATCAAATAACAAGAAATCAAATAACAAGAAATCAAATAACAAGAAATCAAATAACATGAAATCAAATAACAAGAAATCAAATAACAAGAAATCAAATAACAAGAAATCAAATAACATGAAATCAAAAACAAGAAATCAAATAACAAGAAATCAAATAACAAGAAATCAAATAACAAGAAATCAAATAACATGAAATCAAATAACAAGAAATCAAATAACAAGAAATCAAATAACATGAAATCAAATAACAAGAAATCAAATAACAAGAAATCAAATAACAAGAAATCAAATAACAAGAAATCAAATAACATGAAATCAAATAACAAGAAATCAAATAACAAGTAATCAAATAACATGAAATCAAATAACAAGAAATCAAATAACAAGAAATCAAATAACAAGAAATGAAATAACAAGAAATCAAAGAACAAGAAATCAAATAACAAGAAATCAAATAATAAGAAATCAAAGAACAATAAATCAAATAACAAGAAATCAAACAACAAGAAATCAAATAACAAGAAATCAAATAACATGAAATCAAATAACAAGAAATCAAATAACAAGAAATCAAATAACATGAAATCAAATAACAAGAAATCAAATAACAAGAAATCAAAGAACAAGAAATCAAAGAACAAGAAATCAAATAACAAGAAATCAAATAACAAGAAATCAAATAACAATAAATCAAATAACAAGTAATCAAATAACATGAAATCAAATAACAAGAAATCAAATAACAAGAAATCAAATAACAAGAAATCAAAGAACAAGAAATCAAAGAACAAGAAATCAAATAACAAGTAATCAAATAACAAGAAATCAAATAACAAGAAATCAAATAACAAGTAATCAAATAACATGAAATCAAATAACAAGAAATCAAATAACAAGAAATCAAATAACAAGAAATCAAAGAACAAGAAATCAAATAACAAGAAATCAAATAACAAGAAATCAAAGAACAATAAATCAAATAACAAGAAATCAAACAACAAGAAATCAAACAACAAGAAATCAAAGAACAAGAAATCAAAGAACAAGAAATCAAAGAACAAAAAATCAAATAACAAGAAATCAAATAACAAGAAATCAAATAACAAGAAATCAAAGAACAAAAAATCAAATAACAAGAAATCAAATAACAAGAAATCAAAGAACAAGAAATCAAAGAACAAGAAATCAAATAACAAGAAATCAAATAACAATAAATCAAATAACATGAAATCAAATAACAAGAAATCAAATAACAATAAATCAAATAACATGAAATCAAATAACAAGAAATCAAATAACAAGAAATCAAATAACAAGAAATCAAAGAACAAAAAATCAAATATCATGAAATCAAATAACAAGAAATCAAATAACAAGAAATCAAAGAACAAGAAATCAAATAACAAGAAATCAAATAACAAGAAATCAAATGAAATGAAATCAAATAACAAGAAATCAAATAACAAGAAATGAAATAACAAGAAATGAAATAACAAGAAATCAAATAACATGAAATCAAATAACAAGAAATCAAATAACAAGAAATCAAAGAACAAGAAATCAAAGAACAAGAAATCAAATAACAAGAAATCAAAGAACAAGAAATCAAATAATAAGAAATCAAAGAACAAGAAATCAAATAACAAGAAATCAAATAACAAGAAATCAAATAACAAGAAATGAAATAACAAGAAATCAAATAACAATAAATCAAATAACAATAAATCAAATAACAAGAAATCAAATAACAAGAAATCAAATAACAAGAAATGAAATAACATAAAATCAAATAACAAGAAATCAAATAACAAGAAATCAAATAACAAGAAATGAAATAACAAGAAATCAAATAACAAGAAATCAAATAACATGAAATCAAATAACAAAAAATCAAATAACAAGAAATGAAATAACAAGAAATCAAATAACAAGAAATCAAATAACAAGAAATCAAATAACATGAAATCAAATAACAAGAAATCAAATAACAAGAAATCAAATAACAAGTAATCAAAAAACATGAAATCAAATAACAAGAAATCAAATAACAAGAAATCAAATAACAAGAAATCAAATAACAAGAAATCAAAGAACAAGAAATCAAATAACAAGAAATCAAATAACAAGAAATCAAAGAACAATAAATCAAATAACAAGAAATCAAACAACAAGAAATCAAACAACTAGAAATCAAAGAACAAGAAATCAAAGAACAAGAAATCAAAGAACAAAAAATCAAATAACAAGAAATCAAATAACAAGAAATCAAATAACAAGAAATCAAAGAACAAGAAATCAAAGAACAAAAAATCAAATAACAAGAAATCAAATAACAAGAAATCAAATAACAAGAAATCAAAGAACAAAAAATCAAATAACAAGAAATCAAATAACAAGAAATCAAATAACATGAAATCAAATAACATGATATCAAATAACAAGAAATCAAAGAACAAGAAATCAAATAACAAGAAATCAAATAACAAGAAATCAAAGAAGAAAAAATAAAATATCATGAAATCAAATAACAAGAAATCAAATAACAAGAAATCAAATAACAAGAAATCAAAGAACAAGCAATCAAATAACAAGAAATCAAATAACAAGAAATCAAATAACAAGAAATGAAATAACAAGAAATGAAATAACAAGAAATCAAATAACATGAAATCAAATAACAAGAAATCAAAGAACAAGCAATCAAATAACAAGAAATCAAATAACAAGAAATCAAATAACAAGAAATGAAATAACAAGAAATGAAATAACAAGAAATCAAATAACATGAAATCAAATAACAAGAAATCAAATAACAAGAAATCAAAGAACAAGAAATCAAATAACAAGAAATCAAATAACAAGAAATCAAATAACAAGAAATGAAACAACAAGAAATGAAATAACAAGAAATCAAATAACAAGAAATCAAATAACAATAAATCAAATAACAAGAAATCAAATAACAAGAAATCAAATAACAAGAAATCAAATAACAAGAAATGAAACAACAAGAAATGAAATAACAAGAAATCAAATAACAATAAATCAAATAACAAGAAATCAAATAACAAGAAATCAAAGAACAAGAAATCAAAGAACAAGAAATCAAATAACAAGAAATGAAATAATAAGAAATGAAATAACAAGAAATCAAATAACATGAAATCAAATAACAAGAAATCAAATAACAAGAAATCAAAGAACAAGAAATCAAAGAACAAGAAATCAAATAACAAGAAATCAAATAACAAGAAATCAAATAACAAGAAATCAAATAACATGAAATCAAATAACAAGAAATCAAATAACAAGAAATCAAATATCATGAAATCAAACAACAAGAACTCAAATAACAAGAAATCAAATAACAAGAAATCAAATAACAAGAAATCAAATAACAAGAAATGAAATAACAAGAAATGAAATAACAAGAAATCAAATAACATGAAATCAAATAACAAGAAATCAAAGAACAAGCAATCAAATAACAAGAAATCAAATAACAAGAAATCAAATAACAAGAAATCAAATAACAAGAAATGAAATAACAAGAAATGAAATAACAAGAAATCAAATAACATGAAATCAAATAACAAGAAATCAAATAACAAGAAATCAAAGAACAAGAAATCAAATAACAAGAAATCAAATAACAAGAAATCAAATAACAAGAAATGAAACAACAAGAAATGAAATAACAAGAAATCAAATAACAAGAAATCAAATAACAATAAATCAAATAACAAGAAATCAAATAACAAGAAATCAAATAACAAGAAATCAAATAACAAGAAATGAAACAACAAGAAATGAAATAACAAGAAATCAAATAACAATAAATCAAATAACAAGAAATCAAATAACAAGAAATCAAAGAACAAGAAATCAAAGAACAAGAAATCAAATAACAAGAAATGAAATAATAAGAAATGAAATAACAAGAAATCAAATAACATGAAATCAAATAACAAGAAATCAAATAACAAGAAATCAAAGAACAAGAAATCAAAGAACAAGAAATCAAATAACAAGAAATCAAATAACAAGAAATCAAATAACAAGAAATCAAATAACATGAAATCAAATAACAAGAAATCAAATAACAAGAAATCAAATATCATGAAATCAAACAACAAGAACTCAAATAACAAGCAATCAAATAACAAGAAATCAAATAACAAGAAATCAAATAACAAGAAATGAAATAACAAGAAATGAAATAACAAGAAATCAAATAACATGAAATCAAATAACAAGAAATCAAAGAACAAGCAATCAAATAACAAGAAATCAAATAACAAGAAATCAAATAACAAGAAATGAAATAACAAGAAATGAAATAACAAGAAATCAAATAACATGAAATCAAATAACAAGAAATCAAATAACAAGAAATCAAAGAACAAGAAATCAAATAACAAGAAATCAAATAACAAGAAATCAAATAACAAGAAATGAAACAACAAGAAATGAAATAACAAGAAATCAAATAACAAGAAATCAAATAACAATAAATCAAATAACAAGAAATCAAATAACAAGAAATCAAATAACAAGAAATCAAATAACAAGAAATGAAACAACAAGAAATGAAATAACAAGAAATCAAATAACAATAAATCAAATAACAAGAAATCAAATAACAAGAAATCAAAGAACAAGAAATCAAAGAACAAGAAATCAAATAACAAGAAATCAAATAACAAGAAATGAAATAATAAGAAATGAAATAACAAGAAATCAAATAACATGAAATCAAATAACAAGAAATCAAATAACAAGAAATCAAAGAACAAGAAATCAAAGAACAAGAAATCAAATAACAAGAAATCAAATAACAAGAAATCAAATAACAAGAAATCAAATAACATGAAATCAAATAACAAGAAATCAAATAACAAGAAATCAAATATCATGAAATCAAACAACAAGAACTCAAATAACAAGAAATCAAATAACATGAAATCAAATAACAAGAAATCAAACAGAAGGGGGGTGGGGGGAAAGACTGTCTGCCTGGAAGATTCCACGCCGTATCTTCACATCTGGTATTTCGATTTTCCCTTCTGAGTTCTGCAATATCAACGTGGTATTCCAGAGCTCCATTGCTTTCTCAATTAGTTTGATTATTTGGGGATTGATTTATGTATATTTGTGTGTGTGTGTGTGTGTGTGTGTGTGTGTGTGTGTGTATTACAGTGTGCGTGTGTATTTATGTGTGTATGCATTACAGTCTGTGTGTGTGTGTGTGTTTGTATGTGTGTGTATATTACAGTGTGTGTGTGTGTGTGTGTGTGTATTTATGAGTGTGTGTATATGTGCGTGTGTGCCTTTTCGATATAACTTTGTTTTTTCTTGAGACAATCATTCAAAGAAAGATATACCTGATGTGCCAGGGGCGGACCCAGGGGGGGGGGGTGCAGGGGGTGCGCAACCTCCCCCCCCTTTGATCCAGGATGAGGGTGCAGGCGGTGCGAATCTGCTGAACTGATGGACCAGGGAAGAACACAAGGAACTGCAGAAACTTCCAAGAACGCACGAAATGCCGTTTCTGACAATCAATTTTTTTAAATTTCCTGGGGGAGGACCCCAGACTCCCCCTTTATCCCCCCCCCCAGCACTATAGTTTCATGAACCCCCCCCCCCCCTCCCGTCTTGAAATCTGGATCCGCCCCTGGATGTACCAAAGAAAGATGATACTGTGGGGGTTACCCCATTGGGACACAATCCACGGTCACGGGACCAGTGGGGCTATGGATGGTATGGGCGTGGCGTGTGCTCGGTGGGTGGAGCCACGCCCCCTTAAGAGTGTTGGGTTTTGATATATACGATTCCGGAGCTCCGGTCGTTTTTCAGTCCGTCGGAATAAACGAGCCTTGAACGTGCTACGAGTGTCTCGCCTCCCTGTTACCAGCAACTCCAACATTGGTGACCCTGACTGCTCCCGAACGTTTTCCGGGGCCCCCAAACAAACATGGCGACAAGCGCAGTTGCAATTAAGCTGCTGGAATTTTGGGAACGACAAGCCGCCGTTTGGTTCGCGCAAGCCGAGGCCCAGTTTGCCATTAGGGACATTTCTGCCGACGACACGAAATATTATCATAATAATAATAAATAATAATAATAAAGGAGTCTTATAGCCCCATCAAGCAGAGTAAACGACCCTCATGGCGCTTTACATTATCATGCGAACGCACACACACACACAAACATCCACACACAAAGACACACCTTCACTCTTGCCCTATTCCTCTCCCTCCCCATTCAAAACCCACAGATGTGTACTCCTCCTCCTCCTCCCCTCCCTCCCCCACACATGTACACAGACATACTCTCGATCTCTGTCCCACCTCAAACCAAAGGGAAAACAGGACTTAGACTTTGAAAGACTTGTGAAACAGATAGATTTTGAGGGAGGTTTTAAAGGCAGGAAGAGAGTCAACATGTCGAACAGAGGAAGGCAAGTCATTCCAGAGCAGAGGTGCAGCAAAGGAAAAGGATTTCTCGCCAAACGACTTGGTGCTGGTGCGCGGCGGCTCTAAGGTCATGGAGTCGTCGCTTGAACAAGCCGTCACCGAGGTTCATAGAGAGTGAGCACATCGGAGAGATAGTGAGGTCCCGGTCCACACAATGATTTATAACATAGTGTGCAAATTTTGTATTGCACACGAGCAGAGACAGGCAGCCAGTGTAAAGATTCAAGAAGCGGAGTAACATGGTCAGACTTCTTCGCCTTACAGACAAGAAGAGCGGCAGAGTTTTGAACCTTTTGTAACTTATCCAAGAGAAACTGAGGGCAGCCAGCATACAAAGAATTACAATAGTCTAGCCTTGAGAGGACAAGGGCACAGACCAGAGTTAGAGCAGCTTGAGGAGTAAGAAAGTGGCGAATGGATGCGATCTTTCGCAGCTGAAAGTATGCTGATTTGCAAGTTTGAAGTACTTGCTTGGAAAATGTCATGTTACAGTCGAAAACCACACCAAGGTTCTTGGCCGACGAAACAAAGTTTACATCGGTTTCACCAACATGAATAGTGGTAGGAAGTGAACATTGTAGAGGACATCTGTGCGATCTTACAATCATAGACTCTGTTTTAGCGTCGTTCAGATGAAGTTTGTTTTGGGTCATCCACGCCTTCACGTCGGCAATACAGCCTTCTAACACTTCAACAGTGGGCACGATTTGTTGAATCGTGCTTCCTTTGTGCAGCTGATTGTCATCCGCAAAGGCGTGGTGATCAACTGAATGTCTGGTGTTACATATTTATGTGAATGTATGTGAATTACCATTCAGGTCTTTGCTTATCCATGTTTAGTAGATTAAGGGTTGTTGTGGTTGGAGGGTCAGGAGCCCTTCTGAAAAGTGTCCGGAAACGGAAGTGACCGGAAACGGAAGAAGAAAAGACACGAGGAAGAAAAAGCGACGATTCTTCTTCTTCCTCGCCCCGCTCCGACGAAAGGTGGGATCGACCTTGCGCTGCGTGGAAAAGCGGCGTTCCGAAGCCCGTCTGGCGAGAGGAGTTACCGGGACGTGTACCTACCCGGTGGAGACGTCAAGTTGACGTGGGGCCGTGCATCGACCCCGCGTCTGGCACCGTTCGCGGCACCGTCTAAACAGACGCGTACGGGTCGCACGTTGGGGCCTAACACGCCTGGCAAGCGGCGTGGGGCTTTTGACTTGATTTACCGTACCCGCTTCGCGTGGCCACGAGGGGCTGCAGCCGCGGTGCCTGGTACGATACCTGCCCGGTGGAAACACGTCCACCCGGGGTTCGTTCAACCGCCCGAGAGCGGCGACGCCGACCAGCATCTCGGTCAGGAGGGGCCCAGAGACATTGTGAGGGGCAGAGACCAAAAGGGGGTCGTGAATACAGAAGTGGACACACCTATATAAGATGGCCATCTTAAGCATATAGGGAATTGATTGTGGATTGGGGAATTGTTGATGGTTGTTTGTTGTTGATTGCTCGGGGAATATCCATGATTGTATCATTGAAATCGTATGCTATCCTTACCCTGGAAATATATCATTGCACATCAGTTTCTCTTGGGTGGAATTCATAGGGATTGCGTTGCGAAAGCGCATATATATAATATTACTTGCTGGCGAAGGTCCTCTCACGGTCCGGGGGTCACCGAGACCAGGTAGTCACCGAGGGGACCACGTAACACTGGCAACAAGATCAAATAGAGGCTGAGTGTACAAAAGAAAGAGGATAGGTCCCAGGACTGAGCCCTGTGGAACGCCAAAGGAAAGCGGAGAAGGGGCTGATTTCTGGCCATTGACAACAACTGTTTGCACTCTATCAGTAAGATAGGACATCAGCCAAGAAAGGGGAGTACCAGTTATACCAAATGTGATTTCAAGACGACGAATTAAGACACTATGGTCAATCGTATCAAAGGCGGCAGACAAGTCCAAAAGAGCAAGAACGGAAACCTTACCACAGTCAAGAGAGGTCAGAAGATCATTGGTTATTCTTAGGAGAGCGGTCTCGGTGCTATGGCCTGGTCTATATGCTGCCTGGCGAGAATTGAAAAGATTATTTGAAACTAGATGGTCATTCATCTGTGATAGTGTAGTGGTTGCCACTGAACATACACAATCGCCTTACACCTGCCGAGGACGCAACCATGGAGCGATCGCTGTGCCGGGCTCGCCCAGACTGCCCGGAGACGCTCAGTCTCGCCTTTCCCGGGCATGCCCGGACTCGCCTTTCCCGGGCTCGCCCAGCCCGTCCGGCGACACCCAGTCTCGCCGTTCCCGGGCATGTCCAGGCACGCCCGGCCCGTCCGGCGACACCCAGTCTCGCCGTTCCCGGGCATGTCCAGACTCGCCCAGGTCTCCCGGACACGCCCAGTCGCGCCTTTTAAGGGCAAACGCTCCGGCATGAGATATTCGAGTGCTTGTATATAATGCTGCCCGATAAACGGGCTTTTCAGTTTACCCGAGTTGATTTGATGCAATAAAGAAACTCGGACGAATTCCAGCTTTTTGTCGCGTCCATTCTTTCGATTCGAGTTGGAGCACAGCTCCTTCAATAGCACAATTCTTTCTGTGATCTTTGACAGGAAAGACAGGTTGGAGATAGGACGGTAATTTTTCATGTCGTTAAGGTCAAGGGTGGGCTTTTTAAGAAGTGGTTTAACAAGAGCTTGCTTAAAGAGAAGCGGAAATGAACCCGTAGTCAGAGAATCATTGATAACTGCAGTAATAAATGGGAGGAGGGTGTCCAAACACTCAGTAAACAAATCGGTGGGAAGGGGGTCAAGATCACATGTTTTTGTGTTTGACTTGAGGATTGTACATTTGACAATTTCCTCAGTAACAGGAGTAAACGAACTAAGATGTCGCCCGTGAAAGCAGTGTTCAGCATCATCGAAGGAAAGGAGTGACTGCTTGTCAAGATTGTTTCTTATTGACTGAATTTTATTGTGAAAGAAATGCAGGAAGCGTTGGGGTAGTTCGTTTTGAGGAAATACAGTGGGAAGAACGGATTTATTTTTGGTGGCAAACAGGCGGTTGGTAATGCTGAACAGTTGCTTGCAGGAGGAGCTCCTAGTGATCCGATCAGAAATATATGACGTTTTTGCTTTCAGAATGATTTTTATGACGAGTCTTTTAGCTATGTTATACAACTGTTTATGGACTGTGAGGCCAGTCTTCAGCCACTGTCTCTCGGCACGTCGTCATTCCTTTTTTGGCAGCCCTGACTTCGTAGCTGACTGCGCTGAACCACGGAGTACTCCTGCGTCTGGGAAACGGCGCGCCGTGTCACTGGAGCATGACAGTCCAACGCTGTGCGGAAGCAACAGTCGAGGTCTTCTGCAGTGACATATGAACGGCCAGAGAGACGGGTGTGAAGGTCCTCTTTAAAGGCCGAACGGTCGATGGCACGAATGTTGCGGGCAGTGATGAAGGTGGGCTGAAGACGAGGAACAGCAATACTCAGGTGGCTGGTGACACAGAAGTGGTCCGAGGTGATAGCACAGGTCACTGACGTGGACTGCACCAACTGATCATCGCATCTGTGCACTAACCAATCCAGGGTGTGTCCTTTAACGTGTGTAGGTTGGGAGACAGACTGAGACAGACTAAAAGTAGAAAGGAGGTCAATGATCTTTGAAGTGAGAGTGTGGAGCTATGCTCGCACGATAAAGCCGGACAAAATGGACGACACCAGGAACGAAGTTTCACTGAGCTATTTATTCTCTCAACTCGAAAGAACTCAAAAGCACTGACTAGCCCGTTAACACGGGCGGCAATTTATATCAAAAGTTCACCACACAAAAGCCACGCCTCTCAGGCGGGGCGTGGTATGCAAATCGAGAGTCCGCCCGGGCAAGGCAAGCCCGGACACGTCCGGGCGAGTCCGGGCAAGTAACCGCCCGCCGGTTACGTCATCGGCCGGTGCAAGGTGATTGTGTCATGCTTCCGGTAACCGCTACATGCGCCCCCCCCAGAATTAACTTGCACCAGGAGAGTCAGTTTGAGGGGGGTCTTGATGACCCAGCCAAAACGACCCCTGGCGATTCGTGTGGGGGTGGTCGGTGGCGTGGCGGTGGATGGTCGGGTGGGGGGCTTGGTTGACGGGGTACGGCCCCGTCGTGGAGGAAGGGCTAACCGTGGAGGTTGGTCGAGGTCCAAATGGGCCGGCTTGAGGCGGTCCACGGAGATGCGGTCCAGTTTGCCGCCGATGTCAATGATGAACGACTTGTCGTCCCTCTTCAGGACCCGGAAATGTCCATCGTACGGCGGCCGGAGGGGTCCCCGGTGTGCGTCGTTCCGGATAAAAATGTACTCCGCAGTGCGAAGTGCTGGGGGGACATGGGGTTGGGGGCAGCCGTGGTGGGACGTGGGCATGGGGGCAAATCTCCTGGCGGCCTACTGGAGGACCAAGCGTTGGCGAGCCGCGGACCAGGGGCCGGTGGCGTCAGGGATGAACTCGCCCGGCATGCACAGTGGCTGGCCGTAGACCAGCTCGGTGGTGGAAGCCTGGAGGTCCTCTTTAGGGGCCGTTCGGAGGCCCAATAGGACCCACGGGAGCCTGTCGGCCCAACCGTCGTCCTGGAGGCTGGCCCTGAGAACGGCCTTCATCGAGCAGCAGAACCGCTCACACAAGTCGTTGGCTTGGGGGTGGTAGGCCATGGTGCGGTGTAGCTTGACCCCCAAGGCCTGGGCAACCGCGCCCCAAAGCTCGGAGGTGAATTGCGGGCCTCTGTCGGAGGAGATGTCTGAGGGGGCGCCGAAACGGGCAATCCAGGTGCCAATGAAGGCATGCGCCACGTCGGCGGATGTTGATGATGCCAGCGGGACGGCCTCCGGCCACCTGGTGGTCCTGTCCACCATCGTGATGAGGTGGGTGAAGCCCCGCGAGGAGGGAAGGGGTCCCACCAGTTCCACATTGACGTGGTCGAAGCGCCGCGTGGGCATGTCGAATGGTGCCAATGGGGCCTGGGTGTGCCGGTGGACCTTCGCGCGCTGGCAGGCGACACAGGCATTGGCCCAGTCGCGGACGTCCTTACGGAGCCCGTGCCAGACGAAATTTGCTGCCACGAGCTTCTGCGACGCTTTCCGGCCCGGGTGGGAACGGCCGTGGAGGGCGTCAAAAATGTGCCGCTGCCATCCGGTGGGCACGATGGGGCGAGGTTGGCCCAGGGAAACATCGCACAGGAGAACTGTGCCTGTGTCCTCGAAGGGGACGTCGGCCAACCGCAGGCCTGTGTCCGCTGTCCGGAGGGCTTGCACCGTGGTGTCGGCGGTCTGGTCGGCCGCTATGTGGGCGAAGTCCACACCGAGGTGGACGGCGTTCGCGCCGGACCGGGGGAGGCAATCGGCCACAGCGTTGTCCTTGCCCGCCATGTGCCGGATGTCCGTCGTAAATTCGGACATGGCGGCGAGGTCGCGCTGCTGGCGGGCCGACCACGGCTCTGCAACCTTGGCCATGGCGAAGACCAGGGGTTTGTGGTCCACAAACGCCATGAACGGGCGGCCCTCTAAAAGATGGCGGAAGTGGCGAACAGCCAGGTAAAGGCCGAGGAGCTCGCGGTCGAAAGTGCTATACTTGCGCTCGTTAGGGCGAAGCTGCCGGCTGAAGAAGGCCAGCGGTTGCCAAGCCCCGTTCACCCACTGTTCATGCACGGCGCCCACCGCGTAGTCGGAAGCGTCTGTGGTGAGGGCGATGGGTGCGTCGAGCGCCGGGTGCGCCAGCATGGTCGCGTTGGCGAGGGCCTGCTTAGCGCCCGTAAATGCCTTGTCCATCTCTTTGGTCCAGTCAACGTCGTGCTTGGCTGGCTTGCCCCGGAGGGCTTTGTACAGGGGGCGCATGAGTTGGGCGGTGCGAGGCACGAACCAGTGGTAGAAATTTACCATCCCCAAAAATTCCTGTAGGGCCTTGATGGAGCGGGGGCACGGGAAACTTGTGACTGCCTCCACCTTGGTAGGCAGCGGGACGGCCCCGCGCTTCGTGATGCGGTGCCCCAGGAAGTCGACGGCCATTACGCCAAACTGGCATTTCACCGGGTTAATGATGAGGCCATGCTGGCCGAGGCGCTCAAAAAGCGTGCGCAGGTGGATGAGGTGCTCCGCCCGGGAAGTGCTGGCGACGAGAATGTCGTCCAAGTGACGAAAAGGAAGGTGAGGTCGCGCAGCACGCCTGGGCCGCGTTCTTAAGGCCGAACGGCATGCGAAGGAACTCGAAGAAGCCAAAAGGTGTAATTACCGCCGTCTTCGGCACATCGGCCAGCCGGACGGTTCCGGACACGTCCGGTCCGGACACGTCCGGCGAGTCCAGGCAAGTAACCGCCCGCCGGTTACGTCATCGGCCGGTGCAAGGTGATTGTGTCATGCTTCCAGTAACCGCTACAAGAGGATGTTGTGGTTGGTCGTAGTGGACGTTGAAATCTCCAAGAATCAAGACGAAACCAGGAAGAGTATTGCAGTGGTCGAGCAGATTAGGAAGCTGGGTCACGAACATAGAGTCAGTAAGCTTGTTTTTCCAGTTGGGTGGAGGTCGGCAGAGGCAGAAGAAATGAAGAGTGTTTTCTGACAGAGTGAAAGTGACATGGGCTAGCTCGTAGGATGAATGTTCGAACGAAAAAGTCGTGGTGAAGGAGACAAAGGGAGAGAAGTTGTCTCTGTAAATAACAGCCACGCCCCCACCCCTGGAGGAGTGAGGAAATGGCTGCAAGGTGTATCCAAGTGGGGTGAGATCAGCACATCTCGCTTCGTCGCCACTGGGTCGGAGCCAAGTTTCGGTCAGAAAAAACACGTCGATATCGTTATCTATATATATCTAAAACACAGTTTGTGTGTGCGTGTGTGTGTGTGTGTGTGTGTGTGTGTGTGTGTGTGTAATGTTACCGATAGACTCCTAAACGGAGAGGCTCACGTACTTGATATTTGGCACAGACATGGCCATTGAGCCTGGGACGAACATGGCTGACCTAAAAATTTATTTCATAATATGTTTTTACTGTAGCGGTTCCCGCTGGATGTACACAATCGCCTTGCACCTGCCAGGACGCGGCCAGGGCGCAATCGCCATGCCGGGCTCGTCTGGACGGGCCCAGACGCGCCTCTCCCGGGCATGCCCGGACTCGCTGTTCCCGGGCACGCCCGAACCTCCCGAGCACGCCCGGTCTCGTCTTTCCCGGGCATGGCCGCTCTCGCCTTTCCAGGGCTCGCCCAGAAAGCCCGGGCATGCCCGCTCTCGCCTTTCCAGGGCTCGCCCAGAGCGTCCGGGCATGCCTGCTCTCGCCTTTCCAGGGCTCGCCCAGATCGTCCGGGCACGCCCGCTCTCGCCTTTCCAGGGCTCGCCCAGAGCGCCCGGGCACGCCCAGCCTCGACTTGCCAGGCCGCGTCCAGGACGCCCAGGCATGTCCAGACTCGCCTTTCCAGGACTCGCCCTTGACACCCGGGCATGCCCGGTCTGGCTTTTCCCAGGCAAACGCTCCGGCATAAATGTGTATATATATTGCTGCCCGATAAACGGGCTTTTCAGAGTACCCGAGTTTGATACGTGTAATAAAGCAACTCGGACGATTTCCGTCTTTGGTCGCGGCAGTTCTTTCGACTCGCGTTGGAGCACAGCTCCTTCACTGGTGACCTACCGACATGGACACGGCAGTGACTCTTAAACTGCCTACCTTCTGGGAGGCTCACGCGGCTGTTTGGTTCGCCCAGGCGGACTCCCAGTTCGCCCTGCGAGGCATCACCGCGGACGACACCCGCTTCCACCATGTCGTGGCAGCGCTCGGGTCCGCTACCGCGGCCCGCGCCCTGAGCCTCCTCGAGCACCCGCCGGCTGCTGACAAGTATGACGCGCTGAAGACGCTCCTCCTCGACGCTTTCGCCCTCTCACCGGCGGCACGCGTATGGCGCCTGCTCGACCTGCCCGAGCTCGGTGACACGCGCCCGTCCGAGCGCATGGACTATATGCTCTCGTTGCTCGGTGAGCACTCTCCGGATTTTCTGTTCCGCGAGCTGTTCCTTCGCCAGCTGCCTCACCCGGTACGCCTCACCCTGGCTGGCATGTCGATCACAGATCCCCGCGCCCTCGCCAGGGAAGCCGACAAGATCTCCTCGGCGGGCCAGCACATCGGAGCGGCTACCTGGAGCCCGCCGCCGTCCGAGGCGACGCCCACGACGCCCGAGCGCCCTGCGCGGTTGGAGGCCGAACTGCCGGTGCAACTGGCGGCCGCCATGCCACGCCGACCGCTTCCGACACGACGGCCGGGACCTCCACCTGCCCAGGCGTGGTGTTATTACCATGCCAGGTTCGGACACAAGGCTCGGACATGCCGACCCCCGTGCACTTTCGGCAAGTCGGGAAACGGCCGGGCCGGCGTTCATTCCCAGCCATGAGCGCCGGCCACTCGGGCAACTTGCTTTTTATTCGGGACAAAGCGTCCGGGCGGCGTTTCCTTTGTGACACCGGCGCCCAACTGAGCGTCATACCCGCCTCCGAGCAGGACAGGCGGAACGCCATTTGCGGCCCCTCTTTGGTCGCTGCTAATGGCTCGGCCATACGCACTTTCGGCCCGCGTGACGTCACCCTCTGCTTCGGCAGCCAGCGCTTTCAGTGGACCTTTGTGACCGCCAGCGTCCCCATGGATTTGCTGGGCGCCGACTTCCTCTGCGCGCACGGGCTGCTGGTCGACGTCAAACGACGTCGCCTTGTCAACGCCGAGACCTTCAGCTCCCTGGCATGTACGATGAGCAGCTCCGCGCCGACCGAACTGGCATGCGCCCTCCCGACGGCGAACGAGTTCGCTCGCCTGCTCGCGGAATTCCCGGCCCTCACGCGGCCGACGTTTTCGGCCGTCGCAGTGCGGCATGGGATCGAGCACCACATACCCACTACGGGCCCACCGGTCTACGCCAGGGCCCGCCACCTCGACCTGGCCAAGCTCGCCATGGCAAAGGCCGAGTTCGACGCATTGGAGCACCTCGGCATCGTGCGGCGCTCCGATAGCGCGTGGGCCTCACCACTGCACATCGTGCCAAAGCCGGGGGGCGGATGGCACCCATGTGGCGACTACCGCCGCCTCAACGACGCTACCACCCCCGACAGGTACCCGATCCCGCACATCCAGGACTTTTCCGCCCGTTTGGCGGGACGGGTCATATTTTCAAAAATTGACCTGATACGGGGATACCACCAGGTACCTGTCCGGGCGGCCGACGTCCCGAAGACGGCCGTCATCACGCCGTTCGGCCTGTTCGAATTTTTGAGGATGCCGTTTGGCCTCAAGAACGCGGCCCAGGCGTTCCAACGCTTGATGGACGGCGTGCTGCGCGACCTGCCATTTCTTTTCGTCTATCTGGACGACATCCTCGTCACCAGCACGTCCCGCGCCGAGCACCTCCTCCACCTCCGAACACTGTTCGGTCGCCTCAGCGAGCACGGCTTAATTGTAAACCCGGCCAAATGCCACTTCGGCACGACGACCGTTGACTTTTTGGGCCACCGCATCACCAAGACTGGGGCCGTGCCGCTGCCGACCAAGGTCGAGGCCATCACCACGTTCCCGCGTCCCCGCTCCATCAAGGCCCTACAAGAGTTCCTCGGCATGGTGAATTTTTATCACCGATTCGTGCCCCGCGCTGCTCAGCTCATGCGGCCCCTTTACGAGGCCCTCCGGGGCAAGCCGGCCAAGCATGACATCGTTTGGTCCGCGGCCATGGACGCGGCCTTCGCGAGCGCAAAGCGGGCCCTCGCCGATGCAACGCTGCTGGCTCACCCGGTGCTCAACGCGCCCATCGCCCTCACTACGGACGCCTCCAATTACGAGGTGGGCGCCGTCCATGAACAATGGGTGGACGGGGTTTGGCAGCCACTCGCTTTTTTCAGCCGGCAACTCCGGCCGAACGAGTTAAAATACAGCACGTTCGACCGCGAGCTGCTCAGTCTATTCCTGGCCGTTCGCCATTTCCGACACCTCCTGGAGGGCCGCCCGTTCACGGCTTTCGTCGACCACAAGCCGTTGGTCTACGCAATGGCCAAGGTCACGGAGCCGTGGTCGGCCCGCCAGCAGCGCCACCTCTCCGCCGTGTCGGAATTCACCACGGACATCCGGCACGTCACCGGCAAAGACAACGCCGTGGCCGACTGTCTTTCTCAAGCCAGCGCGAACGCGGTCCACCTCGGCGTGGACTTCGCGCTCATGGCGGCCGACCAGACCACCGACACCTCGGTGCAGGCCCTCCGGGCGGCGGACACGGGCCTCCGCCTGGCCGACATCCCCTTCGCGGACACTGTCCTGCTCTGCGACGTCTCCCAGGGCCAGCCTTGCCCCATCGTGCCCGTTACCTGGCAGCGCCGCATCTTCGCCTCCATCCACGGCCTTTCTCACCCAGGCCGGAAAGCTTCTCAGAAGCTGGTGTCGGCGCGTTTCGTCTGGCATGGCCTTCGACGGGACGTCCGCGACTGGGCCAACGCCTGCATGGACTGCCAGCGGGCCAAGTCCACCGCCACACCCAGGCCCCGCTGGCACCTTTCACCGTGCCTGAACGGCGTTTCGACCACGTCCACGTGGACCTGGTGGGTCCCCTGCCCCCATCGCAGGGGTTCACCCACCTGCTCACCATGGTGGACAGGACCACCAGGTGGCCGGAGGCCGTGCCCCTCACCTCCACCACCACACCACGGCCTACCACCCCCAAGCCAACGGGTTGTGCGAGCGGTTTAACCGCTCCATGAAGGTCGCACTCATGGCCGGCCTTCAGGACGACGGTTGGGCTGACCGGCTGCCGTGGGTCCTTTTGGGCCTCCGCACGGCCCCCAAGGAGGACCTTCGGGCGTCCGCCGCCGAGCTCGTCTATGGCCAGCCACTCCGCGTCCCGGGCGAGTTCGTGCCCGACGCTACCAGTCCCTGGTCCGCCGCACACCAGCGCTCGGACCTCCAGGAGGCTGCCCGACGATTTGCCCCCGTGCCAACGTCCCGCCACGGTGGCCCCCAGTCCTACGTCCCCCCGGCGCTTCGCACAGTGGAGTACGTCTTTGTGCGTCATGACGCACACCGGGGGCCACTCCGGCCGCCGTACGACGGGCCCTTCCGGGTCCTGCGACGGGGCGACAAGTCATTCGTCGTCGACTTCGGCGGCCGGTCGGACCGGATTTCTGTGGACCGCCTCAAACCGGCGCACGTGGACGTCGACCGACCACCACGGTTGGCCCTTCCTCCGCGGCGAGGCCGCCCCCCGTCCACAGTTCCCCCCGCTCGACCACCCACCACCACATCGGACCCCCCCCCCACCCCACGACCCTCCAGGGGTCGCTTCGGCCGGGTCATCCGGACCCCCCTTAAATTGACCCTGCCGGTGCAGGTCGATTCTGGAGGGGCGTGTGTAGCGGTTCCCGCTGGATGTACACAATCGCCTTGCACCTGCCAGGATGCGGCCAGGGCGCAATCGCCATGCCGGGCTCGTCCGGACGGGCCCAGACGCGCCTCTCCCGGGCATGCCCGGACTCGCTGTTCCCGGGCACGCCCGAACCTCCCGGGCACGCCCGGTCTCGTCTTTCCCGGGCATGCCCGCTCTCGCCTTTCCAGGGCTCGCCCAGAACGCCCGGGCATGCCCGCTCTCGCCTTTCCAGGGCTCGCCCAGAGCGTCCGGGCATGCCCGCTCTCGCCTTTCCAGGGCTCGCCCAGAGCGCCCGGGCACGCCCAGCCTCGACTTGCCAGGCCGCGTCCAGGACGCCCGGGCATGTCCAGACTCGCCTTTCCAGGACTCGCCCTTGACACCCGGGCATGCCCGGTCTGGCTTTTCCCAGGCAAACGCTCCGGCATAAATGTGTATATATATTGCTGCCCGATAAATGGGCTTTTCAGAGTACCCGAGTTTGATACGTGTAATAAAGCAACTCGGACGAATTTCCGTCTTTGGTCGCGTCAGTTCTTTCGACTCGCGTTGGAGCACAGCTCCTTCATTACCATATTTTGATCTCAGCGCGAAATATTATGACCGGAATCTGACCGGAAGCAGAGCAGCGCGCTGATTCGCTCAGAGCGATCACGTGATGTTCGTTGCCGCCATTAACTCAGTTACGCGTTCGCACGTACTTCTAGTCTAGTAGGAAGACTAGGTCCCCCTGCACCCCCCGGAGATATACTTCTAATCAGTGTTTCTAGATTGGAAAAAATGTGTAGAAAATGACTAGCTATGGCCCCAAGCTGAAATAATGTCCCACATACCATTTTTATGCAAATTACTGCTGCCATTATCAAAAAAAGACTAGGTCCCCCTGCACCCCCCGGAGATATACTTCTAATCAGTGTTTCTAGATTGGAAAAAATGTGTAGAAAATGACTAGCTATGGCCCCAAGCTGACAAAATGTCCCACATACCATTTTTATGCAAATTACTGCTGCCATTATCAAAAAAAGACTAGGTCCCCCTGCACCCCCCGGAGATATACTTCTAATCAGTGTTTATAGATTGGAAAAAATGTGTAGAAAATGACTAGCTATGGCCCCAAGCTGAAAAAATGTCCCACATACCATTTTTATGCAAATTACTGCTGCCATTATCAAAAAAAGACTAGGTCCCCCTGCACCCCCCGGAGATATACTGAAACTGGCAGTGACTGGTGATTGAAATGCGGTGCCTTTTTGTGTTTCAGGTCGAGGTACGTGAACTCCCCACGATCTACAGCAACCAGGAAGAGACTGATACCAGGGTGGTTCTGTACCTCCATCATGCTGCTACCATCGGATACAAGAACGCTGTAGTCAGAACACCGGACACAGACATCCTCCTGATCCTGCTCCACCATGCCCACAACATCAAGCTGACGGTGTACCTGGATACAGGGTCAGGGAAGCATCGCCAACTTGTCAACGTCTCTGAGCTGGCAGAATCCCTGGGAGAGGACTACTGTGCCACTCTCCTGGGGTACTATGTGTTCAGCGGAGAAGACTGCACCAGTGCCTTCAAAGGGAAGGGAAAAGTCGGGCCCTTGAAAAAGCTGGAGAAGAATCCCAGGTTTCACAGGGCATTCGGTGAATTTCACAGGGTATTTAGAAAAATAAAACTTTGTGTTAACGTCTGTGTAGACGGACCTTAATATGAGTCTATTATTTCGTAAAACTGTGATTATTTTGTAAATAAAGCACTAATTAGCATACTAGTATACCATAGACACATGTAATCATGTTATGAATAGTTCTATCATGATCTATGCCCTTCAAAACATGGGTCTAGACACCTTCATTTTTCAATTATCTGCAATATTGGCTGAGATATGTCAAAAATCGTTTTTTTGATAATGGCAGCAGTAATTTGCATAAAAATGGTATGTGGGACATTGTTTCAGCTTGGGGCCATAGCTAGTCATTTTCTACACATTTTTTCCAATCTAGAAACACTGGTTAGAAGTATATCTCCGGGGGGGTGCAGGGGGACCTAGTCTTTTTTTGATAATGGCAGCAGTAATTTGCATAAAAATGGTATGTGGGACATTTTTTCAGCTTGGGGCCATAGCTAGTCATTTTCTACACATTGTTTCCAATCTAGAAACACTGATTAGAAGTATATCTCCGGGGGGTGCAGGGGGACCTAGTCTTCCTACTAGACTATTCAGAGCGATTGCGTTTTTGCCGGGTACTTCTGCATGATTAGCATTTAGCATGATTTAGCATGTTTCACATAGATTTGTTTTCAGCGAGCAGAAGTACCCGGCATTGTACGAATAATATATCGTGTAGGGCCGTGCCGTGTCGGGCGGAGTGATGCCGCTGTGGGAGGGACCGAGCGAGATCGCTGTGGGCGGGGCCGAGCGAGGCAGCTATGGGCGGGGCAGAGAGAGGTTGCTGTGGGCGGGGCCGAGCGAGGTCTGCGTTAGTGCGTTGCCGACTTGCCGTTGCCGTTGCCTGGTATAAAAAGATGGTGCTTGATGCTCTCTGCGTCAAGATACGGACTTGATGTCCGTATCTTTACAACAGACATTCCAATGATGATGATGATAAATGTAATACCACTCAAGGAAGGCCCACAACTCAAGAGAGTGGAAAAAAACAATAAAATGAACAAAAATACGGGGAAGGAGAAGCAACCACTCAGAAGAATGACAGAAAATCATTTCCCTTAAATATACCGTGTTCACCAACTAGCACGACCAGATACAGGACACCAAAATAATTTCCCTTACACATATCGTGTCCACCAACCAGCCAGACCATACCACTTACCTCTGGATCAAACTGTATTTCAAATATTCAAACGGTTTTTACATGCTGCCGTCTCCTAGCAACCAATGAAATTTTTCAAAAATATTGTAGCTTCACTTTTCACGGAGTATGAGCGTTCTATATATTTTCAATTCAGTGCGCCCGACTCGCTCACGTACTTGATTTGTGGCATAGACATGGCCATTGGGCCTTCACGGTGTAATTTGTGCGAGGCTTTTGTCCGAGTGAGCTTGAGTCGAGAGGGCGAATGTACGGGTTGGGAATGTACGGGTCTCCCTTCCCTCGCCCGGCAACGCCGGTACTGGAGGGCATCCCTCACCCTCCCCTCCCCCGCCCGGCAACGCCGGTACTGGAGGGCGCCACAGGATCGGTGAGTCTCCAAAATCCGCTTCGTGCTGTTGCGAAGATTCAGGACGATGTCGCGATTGTTGTGCTGCTCTCCGACCATGAGAACTGCAACGTCATTGTTGACTGGCCCTCCCCCTCTCCTCACCCCTCCCCCTCCCAACCCTCTCCTCTCCCATCCCTCCCCCTCCCTCCCTCTTCTCCCCTCCCCTCCTCCCCCCTCTTCTCCCTCACGTTTATACACGGAATGCCGGGTACTTCCCCCCCCTCTTCTCCCCTCCCCCCCTCTTCTCCCCTCCCCCCCTCTTCTCCCCTCCCCCCCTCTCCTCTCCTCTCCTCCCCCCCGTTCCCCTTCCTTCATCTTCCCCCTCCCCTCCCCTCCCCCGCCCGGCAATGCCGGGTACTTCTGCTAGTCTTGAATAAAAGAGGTAATTTCGGTTCGCTTGTCAGGACTACTCACAGACTGAGCGTTGAATAAGGCGAGATACAGGTCAGAACGGTGTTGTTTTGGTGCTGTGTATGTTCTACAGGGATAGATGAGGTTATTGAAGTTGACTGGGGACACTTTCTCGCAGGAATTATTAAAATGTGGGCCGGGCCGTCGCTGGTCGCGAAGAGAAATCACAATCGGTATTTTTCTCTGCTTTCTCCTCCCGCCTCGCTTTGTGCGTTTTCTCGGGAGACCAACGCCGATTTCAAGTTCTCTGAGGCCTGACACGAGTCCAGGAGTCAATCGAGTGGTGTTGTTTAAAGACAGAAGTTTTTGCCGAGTGTAGCGAATAGGCCTCGGGATAGAGGAGTTAGAGTGGATAGTCGAGCTCGGTACATGCAGCGGTGCGTGCAGAGATGGGCCGGGCGATGGGACGAGCGATGGGACGGGCGATGGGGCAAGCGGTGGGACGAGCGATGGGGTGGGCGATGGGCCTTGCGATGGGCCGCCCGTGTTATATTGTATTATATTATATTATTTTATATTGTATTATTGTGGCGGACACAAAAGCCCACTGGCGTGGTGACATCATTCCACGCACCAAGTGGGCGGTGGCCACGCCCGAGGGGTAGGCGTGGCCTCATGATATACACCGGGCGCCCAGCCCGGAGCAGTTCAGTGTTACAGTGTGCTCTTACAATAAAGACGTTTATATGTTACCGCTTGTCCGCTTCCTCCTTGCTCACAAGCAGCGCGCGTAACGCCGCGCTTTACTGGTGACCCTCGACGTTGGATCTGCCGGAGCGATCCTTCCACACGCGACGCCATCGCCATGGCCGACTTCGTCAAACTTCCGGAATTTTGGGAGGCTCAGGCCGAAGTCTGGTTCGTCCAGGCCGAAGCCCAATTTCAGCTTCGGCGCCTCACCGGCGATGACACGCGCTATTGCCACGTCGTCGCCTCCCTCGGGCCCGGCACGGCCGCTCGAGTTGTGTCCGTCCTTCGCCACCCACCGAAAGGCCACAAGTACGAGGCACTCAAGCGGCTACTCCTAGCCACGTTCGGCCTCACGGACGACGCACGGGCCGACCGCCTCCTGGATCTCCCCGAGCTCGGTGAGACGCGCCCGTCGGTCCGAATGGACCATATGCTGTCACTGTTGGGCGACGAAGCCCCCGGTTCGCTATTTTCCGTCGCCAACTTCCAGCGCAGGTTCGCCTCGCGTTGGCCGGGACCGGGCTAACGGAACCCCGAGCATTGGCGGCCGAGGCGGACAAGTACTTCGCCGCTTCGGACACGCGGGCGAGCGTCGGCGTGGCCGTCACGGCCCTCGAGGCTGATGTTCAGCAGCATGTTCCACAGCATCAGCTTCTACAGCATACGCAGCACGCTGATACGCACCTCGTGAACGCCGCCACGCCCCGCCCACCGCCACGGTGAAAACCGCCACCGCGGGGAAACCCGCCAACTCCCCCGGCCTGGCGGAGCCAGCCGCGCTCCTCCAGCTCCACCACCTGGTGCTGGTTCCACGCCAAGTTCGGCCACGAAGCTCGGCAGTGTCATCCGCCGTGCTCCTTCAACGGGTCGGGAAACGCCCGGGCCGGCGCTCAATAGTGGCGATGAGCGCCGGCCGTTCGAGCAGCCTGCTGTTCGTAACGGACACCTTCTCCGGGCGCCGTTACCTGTGCGACACGGGAGCGCAGGTGAGTGTCATTCCCGCCGGCACGTCAGACAAGCACGCCGCGGGTGGGGGCCCCGCGCTGCTTGCCGCGAACGGGACGCCCATCCGTACGTACGGAAAACGCTGCCTCTCTCTGCGGTTTGGAGGGCAGGTTTTCCGATGGACGTTCGTCACCGCCGACGTGCCCATGGCACTGCTTGGCGCGGACTTCCTGTGCGCTAATGGGCTCCTGGTCGACGTCAAGCGCAGACGTCTTGTCCAGGCCGAGACGTTCAGCTCGCTCGCCTGTGCGTTGCCCAGCTCAACGAGCGGCTTGCCAAGCGGCTTGCCGAACGATTCGGTTCCGGCCACGTTGGTCTGTACGCTTCCGGCAGCGGACGCATTCACCCGCCTCCTCGCCGGCTTCCCGGCCCTCACGCGGCCCACCTTCTCGGCGGGGGCCGTCAAGCACGGGGTGGCCCATCACATCCCCACCGTCGGGCCACCGGTCTACGCCCGGGCACGCCGCCTCGAGCCGACGAAGCTGGCGGTGGCAAAAGCGGGGTTCGCTACCCTGGAGCGACTCGGCATCGTTCGGCGCTCAGAGAGCGCTTGGGTGTCGCCGCTGCACATCGTGCCGAAGCCCGGCGGGGAATGGCGACCGTGCGGGGACTATCGCCGTCTCAATGACGCCACGACTCCCGACCGCTACCCCGTCCCCCACATTCAGGACTTTTCCGCCCGTTTGGCGGGCAGGTCCTTCTTCTCGAAGGTGGACCTCATACGCGGCTACCATCAGGTCCCCGTCAGGCCGGAGGACGTCCCGAAGACGGCGGTCATCACGCCATTCGGACTCTTCGAGTTCCTGCGCATGCCCTTCGGTCTGAAGAATGCGGCTCAGGCGTTCCAGCGACTGATGGACAGCGTCCTGCGCGACTTGGATTTTGTCTACGTCTACCTGCACGATATCCTCGTCGCCAGCGCGTCCCGCGAAGAGCACCTACGCCACCTCCGCACGCTCTTCGAACGCCTGGGCCAGCATGGCCTGATTGTGAACCCCGCAAAGTGCCGGTTCGGCGCCGCCACAATCGATTTTCTGGGGCACCGTGTCACCAGGCACGGAGCCGTCCCCCTGCCGTCCAAGGTGGAGGCGGTGAAGGGGTTTC
Source organism: Myxine glutinosa (assembly GCF_964187855.1). Lineage (NCBI taxonomy): Eukaryota > Metazoa > Chordata > Myxini > Myxiniformes > Myxinidae > Myxine > Myxine glutinosa. The sequence continues at coordinate 55,734,594 of NC_136270.1, forward strand.
CGCGCCCCCGCACGATCAGAGGGCTGCAGGAGTTCCTGGGCATGGTGAACTTTTACCATCGGTTCCTGCCCCGTATCGCCCAGCTCCTGCGCCCCCTGCACGAAGCTCTCCGAGGTAAGCCGGGCAAAGGCGACGTTACCTGGACCGAGCAGATGGACACGGCGTTCACGGGCGCGAAGCTCGCCTTGGCTAACGCCACCATGCTCGCGCACCCGGCGCCCGATGCACCGATCGCCCTCACCACCGATGCCTCGGACAACGCGGTGGGCGCGGTGCACGAGCAATGGGTGCGTGGAGCTTGGCAACCGCTGGCGTTCTTTAGCCGGCAGCTTCGCCCGCCCGAACGCCGTCACAGTACCTTCGACCGCGAGTTGCTCGGACTTCACTTGGCGGTCAGGCACTTCCGCCATCTGCTCGAGGGCCGTGCGTTCACTGCCTTCGTCGACCACAAGCCGCTGATCTTCGCGGTGGGCAAGGTCACCGAGCCGTGGTCGGCCCGGCAGCAGCGTCACCTCTCGGCCGTGTCCAAGTACACGACGGACATCCAGCACGTCACGGGGAAGGACAACCCGGTGGCGGATTGCCTTTCCCGGGCCGTCGCCCACGCAGTCCACCTCGGCATCGACTATGCCCGGATGGCAGCGGACCAGGCCGCTGACCCCGACGTCCAGGCCTTGCGGAGCGCCGTCACGGGCCTCCGCGTCACCGAGGTGCCGTTCGACGGTGCGGGCACGGCCCTCTTGTGCGACGTCTCCCTCGGGCGTCCTCGCCCCATCGTGCCCGCAGGCTGGCAGCGCCAGGTGTTTGACGCCATCCACGGCCTGTCCCACCCGGGCGCGAGGGCCTCCCAAAGGCTGATCGCCGACAAGTTCGTCTGGCATGGCCTCCGGAAGGCCGTCCGCGGCTGGGCCAGGACGTGCCTCGCGTGCCAGCGCGCCAAGGTGCACCGGCACACCCAGGCCCCGTTGGCCCCGTTCACGGTGCCGGAACGCCGGTTTGACCACGTCCACGTGGACCTGGTGGGACCTCTGCCCCCCTCGCGGGGTTTCACCTACGTCCTCACCATGGTGGACCGCACCACCCGGTGGCCGGAGGCCGTGCCCTTGGCGTCGACAACGGCGGCCGATGTCGCGCAGGCTTTCATCGCCACCTGGGTCGCCCGGTTCGGCGCCCCCTCAGACATCTCATCCGACCGCGGCCCCCAGTTCACCTCGGAGCTCTGGGGGGCGGTTGCGCAGGGGCTCGGGGTCCGGCTGCACCGAACCACGGCCTACCACCCCCAGGCTAACGGCCTGTGTGAGCGATTTCACCGCTCATTGAAGGCCGCGCTCCGGGCCACCCTCCGCGACGGCGGCTGGGTCGACAGGCTCCCCTGGGTCCTGCTGGGCCTCCGGACGGCGCCCAAGGAGGACCTGCGCGCATCCGCGGCGGAGTTGGTCTTCGGGCAACCGCTGCGGGTGCCGGGCGAGTTCCTCCCCGACTCCACGGCACCATGGTCCGCGGCACAGCAGCGCTCCGCTCTGCAAGAGACCGCCCAGAGGTTCGCCCCGGTGCCAACGGCATGCCACGGGCACCCACCGACGCACGTCGCCCCGGAGCTTCGCACGGCGGAGTACGTCTTCGTCCGCCACGATGCCCATCGGACACCACTGCGGCCCCCGTACAACGGGCCTTTCCGCGTGCTGGAGACCGGGGCGAAGCACTTCACCCTGGACATCGGCGGTACTCCTGACCGCGTTTCGGTAGACCGCCTCAAGCCGGCCCACCTCGATGTGGACCATCTACTGCCAGTGGCCCGACCCCCACGTCGGGGCCGCCCTCCTGCGGGCGGACCCCCGGCACCGCCCAGCCCCGCCGCCACGCCGCCCCCCGGTCCTGCACCCATCCCAGGGGCAGCCAGGGGCATCCCACCTGGCATCCCTGCACCCCGGATGCCGCCGATCGCCAGGGGGCGCTTCGGCCGGGTCATTCGTCTGCCCCGCAAACTGGCCCTCCAGGTGCGCGGGAAATCTGGGGGGGCGCGTGTGGCGGACACAAAAGCCCACTGGCGTGGTGACATCATTCCACGCACCAAGTGGGCGGTGGCCACGCACGAGGGGTAGGCGTGGCCTCATGATATACACCGGGCGCCCAGCCCGGAGCAGTTCAGTGTTACAGTGTGCTCTTACAATAAAGACGTTTATATGTTACCGCTTGTCCGCTTCCTCCTTGCTCACAAGCAGCGCGCGTAACGCCGCGCTTTATTATATTGTATTGTGTTGTATTGTATTATATTGTATTATATTGTATTATATTGAATTGTATTGTATTGTATTGTATTATATTATATTGTATTGTATTGTATTATATTGTATTATATCATATTATATTGTATTGTTATTATATTATATTATATTATATTATATTATATTGTATTGTATTGTATTGTATTGTATTGTATTGTATTATATTGTATTATATTGTATTCTATTATATGATATTATATTGTATTATATTGCGGATGGAGGAGCCGTTTGCGGCGACCAAGGCGGGGCCACAAGGCGCGGCCTGTTTGTCCTGCACCGAGGCGGGTATCACGCTCAGCTGAGCGCCGGTGTCGCACAAAAAACGCCGCCCGGACGCTGTGTCCATGATAAACAGAAGGCTGCCTGAATGGCCGACGCTCATGGCAGGCAGCGAGCGTCGGCCTGGTCGTTTCCCAACCTGCCGAAAGTGCACGGTGGGCGGCACGTTCTGGCCTTCTGCCTGAACCTGGCGTGGTAGTAGCATGTGGTCCGCTCTGGTGGAGGCTCCGGCTGTCGCGTCGGGTTCGGTCGCTGCCGCCAGTGGCACCGACTCGGCCGGTGGTGGCGCCGGTTGTGGCGCGGGCGTTGCCTCGGTCGGCCCAGGGTTCCAGGCGGCCGCTCCGACGTGTCACCTGGCCGAGAAAAATTTATCGGCCTCCTTGGCCAGGGCGCGAGGGTCTGTGATGGGCGAGTTAGCCAAAGCTAACTGTACCTACCCGGGTAGCTGCCAGAGGAACAGCTCGCGGAAGAGGAAATCCGGGCTGTGGTCGCCGAGTAGAGCAAGCATGTGGTCCATGCGCTCGGATGGACGGGCCTCACCCAGGTCCGGGAGGTCGAGCAGCTGTGGCATGCGTTCGGTCTCCGTGAGTCCAAACGCACCGAGGAGTAGGCCTTTGAGCGCGCCATATTTGTCAGCATTCGGCGGGTTCTGTAGGAAGCTCAGGACCCGGGCAGCAGTGGAGGCGTTGAGCGCGGAGACCACATGGTGGTAGCGCGTCGTGTCCTCCGTGATGTTCCGCAGGGCGAAGAGAGAATCTGCCTGGGTGAACCAGACGGTTGCGTGTGATTCCCAGAAGCCAGGGAGCTTCAAAGCTACAGATGACTCCATCGCAGTGTTCTCGAAAAGGGGTCACCAATTGTGGAGCTATGCTCGCACGATAAAGCCGGACAAAATGGACGACACCAGGAACGAAGTTTCACTGAGCTATTTATTCTAGCTCAACTCGAAATAACTCAAAAGCACTGACTAGCCCGTTAACACGGCGGCAATTTATATCAAAAGGCCACCACACAAAAGCCACGCCTCTCAGGCGGGGCGTGGTATGCAAATAAGTCAGCCACGCCTCTCAAACAAGCGTTCCCAAAAAAGCGTTCCCCCAAAAAGCGTTCCCCAAAAAAGCGTTCCCAAAAAGCGTTCCCAAAAAAGCGTTCCCAAAAAAGCGTTCCCCCCAAAAGCGTTCCCCAAAAAAGCGTTCCCAAAAAAGCGTTCCCCAAAAAAGCGTTCCCAAAAAAGCGTTCCTAATAAAAGAGTTCCCCAAAAAAGCGTTCCCAAAAAAGCTTTCGCCAAAAAAGCGTTCCCCAAAAAAGCGTTCCCAAAAAAGCGTTCCCAGAAAAAGCGTTCCCCAAAAAAGCGTTCCCCCAAAAAGCGTTCCCAAAAAAGCGTTCCCCAAAAAGCGTTCCCAAAAAAGCATTCCCCCAAAAAGCATTCCCAAAAAGCGTTCCCAAAAAGCGTTCTCAAAAAAGCGTTCCCCCAAAAAGCGTTCTCCAAAAAAGAGTTCCCAAAAAAGCGTTCTCCAAAAAAGCATTCCCAAAAAAGCGTTCCCAAAAAAGCATTCCCAAAAAGCGTTCCCCAAAAAAGCGTTCCCAGAAAAAGCGTTCCCAAAAAAGCGTTCCCAAAAAAGCGTTCCCCAAAAAAGCGTTTCCCAAAAAAGCGTTTCCCAAAAAGCATTCCCCAAAAACCGTTCCCCAAAAAAGCGTTCCCAAAAAAGCATTCCCAAAAAAGCGTTCCCAAAAAAGCGTTCCCAAAAAAGCGTTCCCCAAAAAGCGTTCCCAAAAAAGCGTTCCCCAAAAAAGCGTTCCCCAAAAAAGCGTTCCCCATAAAGCGTTCCCAAAAAAGCGTTCCCCAAAAAAGCGTTCCCAAAAAAAGCGTTCCCCAAAAAAGCATTCCCAAAAAAGCGTTCCCAAAAAGCGTTCCCCCAAAAAGCATTCCCAAAAAAAGCGTTCCCCAAAAAGCGTTCCCAAAAAAGCGTTCCCAAAAAAAGTTCCCCAAAAAAGCGTTCCCAAAAAAGCGTTCCCAAAAAAGCATTCCCCAAAAAAGCGTTCCCCAAAAAAGCGTTCCCAAAAAAGCGTTCCCCAAAAAAGTGTTCCCAAAAAAGCGTTCCCCAAAAAGCGTTCCCCAAAAAGCGTTCCCAAAAAAGCATTCCCAAAAAAGCGTTCCCCAAAAAAGCGTTCCCAAAAAAGCGTTCCCAAAAAAGCGTTCCCAAAAAAGCGTTCCCAAAAAAAGCGTTCCCCAAAAAAGCGTTCCCCAAAAAAGTGTTCCCCAAAAATCGTTCCCCAAAAAAAGCGTTCCCAGAAAAAGCGTTCCCCAAAAAAGCGTTCCCTAAAACGACAAAGCATTCCCAAACAAAAATACAAGACAATACAATACAATACAAAGCGTTCCCCAAAAAACGAAGCGTTCCCACGGCCGGCGCAGCTTTCCACTATTCGCCCGGCACCAGATCACGTGACGCACGGCACCTGGCCACCCAACTCCTCGTCTCCACATAATAGTGGGAGGTTGGTGCCTGAGCGAGAAAACGGTCGGTGAAGGTTTCGGGTGTGTGTGCGACTGTGTCTCTCGTCACCCCCCGAACATGGCATGGCATTGCGCGGCGTTTGAGTGCGTAGGCGTGCGCGTACACCGACCGTTTGTGCGGGAACGCCCCCCGGATAGGCTTCACATGGTATTTTGTCGACGGAAGCCTTGGACTCTGGTTGACCCGAGGTTTTGGATGATGGGCTCAACCTTGACTGGATTGATGCCCTATGAGGTCGTCGTGATTACTGTGCATTGCCTCCCACAGTCGATCGGCAGGCGATTTTTGCCGATCCCTGTCGGGAGTCCCTCCGTTGTTTCTATCGGTCGGGTCTTCTCCTCGAATGGGGTGAGCGGCACGGATGTGTCGACCGTGAGTGCGCTTGTGTGCCGAGTGGCTCCGTGGCCTGCTTCACGGTGTGCATTACCCAAAGTGTCCGAGCAGTTTCACTGGTGGTTGTCTCGTGTCGTCTGGGATGAATGAACGACCTCAGGGTTCCGTGAACCTGGCTGCCCCGGGGATATAATGCTAGGGGAGGCGAGATGTTGTGTTGAGTGAGAGAGGGGAGAGTGTTGGGCCAGCGAGATGTCAATGCTGGTGGGAGGCGAGATGTAGTGTTGGGTGAGAGAGAGGGGAGATATGTAGCGTTGGGCCAGCGAGATGTCAATGCTGGGGGGAGGCGAGTTGTAGTGTTGGGTGAGAGAGAGGGGAGATATGTAGCGTTGGGCCAGCGAGATGTCAATGCTGGGGGGAGGCGAGTTGTAGTGTTGGGTGAGAGAGAGGGGAGATATGTAGTGTTGGACCAGCGGAGAGTGTTGGGCCAGCGAGATGTCAATGCTGGGGGAGGCGAGATGTAGCGTTGGGCCAGCGGAGTGTTGGGCCAGCGAGATGTCAATGCTGGGGGGAGGCGAGATGTAGCGTTGGGCCAGCGGAGAGTGTTGGGCCAGCGAGATGTCAATGCTGGGGGGAGGCGAGATGTAGTGTTGGGAGAGAGAGGGGAGAGTGTTGGGCCAGCGAGATGTCAATGCTGGGGGAGGCGAGATGTTGTGTTGGGTGAGAGAGGGGAGAGTGTTGGGCCAGCGAGATGTCAATGCTGGGGGGAGGCGAGATGTAGTGTTGGGTGAGAGAGAGGGGAGATATGTAGCGTTGGGCCAGCGAGATGTCAATGCTGGGGGGAGGTGAGATGTAGTGTTGGGTGAGAGAGAGGGGAGAGTGTTGGGCCAGCGAGATGTCAATGCTGGGGGGAGGCGAGTTGTAGTGTTGGGTGAGAGAGAGGGGAGATATGTAGCGTTGGGCCAGCGGAGAGTGTTGGGCCAGCGAGATGTCAATGCTGGGGGGAGGCGAGTTGTAGTGTTGGGTGAGAGAGAGGGGAGATATGTAGCGTTGGGCCAGCGAGATGTCAATGCTGGGGGGAGGTGAGTTGTAGTGTTGGGTGAGAGAGAGGGGAGATATGTAGCGTTGGGCCAGCGAGATGTCAATGCTGGGGGGAGGCGAGATGTAGTGTTGGGTGAGAGAGAGGGGAGAGTGTTGCGCCAGCGAGATGTCAATGCTGGGGGGAGGCGAGATGTAGTGTTGGGTGAGAGAGAGGGGAGAGTGTTGGGCCAGCGAGATGTCAATGCTGGGGGGAGGCGAGTTGTAGTGTTGGGTGAGAGAGAGGGGAGATATGTAGCGTTGGGCCAGCGAGCTGTCAATGCTGGGGGGAGGTGAGATGTAGTGTTGGGTGAGAGAGAGAGGAGATATGTAGCGTTGGGCCAGCGAGATGTCAATGCTGGGGGGAGGCGAGTTGTAGTGTTGGGTGAGAGAGAGAGGAGATATGTAGCGTTGGGCCAGCGGAGAGTGTTGGGCCAGCGAGATGTCAATGCTGGGGGGAGGCGAGTTGTAGTGTTGGGTGAGATAGAGGGGAGATATGTAGCGTTGGGCCAGCGAGTTGTAGTGTTGGGTGAGAGAGAGGGGAGATATGTAGCGTTGGGCCAGCGAGATGTCAATGCTGGGGGGAGGCGAGATGTAGTGTTGGGTGAGAGAGAGGGGAGAGCGTTGGGCCAGCGAGATGTCAATGCTGGGGGGAGGCGAGTTGCAGTGTTGGGTGAGAGAGAGGGGAGATATGTAGCGTTGGGCCAGGGGAGAGTGTTGGGCCTTGAAAGTATTGGGCCCAAGTATTCCCTGAAAGTCCTGAAATTCCAAAAAAGTTCCCTGAACGAAGGCCAAAAAATCGAAGCGTTCCCACGGCCGGCGCAGCTTTCCACGATTCGCCCGGCACCAGCTCACGTGACCCACGGCACCTGGCCACCTGACTCCTCGTCTGCACATAAGAGGGGGAGTGGAGGTATAGTGTTGGGTGAGCGAGATATTGGTCGGGGGTGTTGGACCAGCGAGATATAAATGGTGGGGGAGGCGAGATGTAGTGTTGGGTGAGTGAGAGGGGAGGGTGTTGGGCCAGCGAGATATAAATGCTGGGGGAGGCGAGATGTAGTGTTGGGTGAGAGAGAGGGGAGATATGTAGCATTGAGCCAGCGGAGTGTTGGGCCAGCGAGATGTAGTGTTGGGTGAGCGAGAGGGGAGAGTGTTGGGCCAGCGAGATGTCAATGCTGGGGGGAGGCGAGTTGTCAATGCTGGGGGGAGGCGAGTTGTAGTGTTGGGTGAGAGAGAGGGGAGAGTGTTGGGCCAGCGAGATGTCAATGCTGGGGGGAGGCGAGATGTAGTGTTGGGTGAGAGAGAGGGGAGAGTGTTGGGCCAGCGAGATATAAATGCTGGGGGAGGCGAGATGTAGTGTTGGGTGAGAGAGAGGGGAGATATGTAGTGTTGGGCCAGCGAGATGTCAATGCTGGGGGGAGGGGAGATATGTAGCGTTGGGCCAGCGGAGAGTGTTGGGCCAGCGAGATGTCAATGCTGGGGGGAGGCGAGTTGTAGTGTTGGGTGAGAGAGAGGGGAGATAGGTAGCGTTGGGCCAGCGGAGTGTTGGGCCAGCGAGATGTCAATGCTGGGGGGAGGCGAGATGTAGTGTTGGGTGAGAGAGAGGGGAGAGTGTTGGGCCAGCGAGATGTCAATGCTGGGGGGAGGCGAGATGTAGTGTTGGGTGAGTGAGAGGGGAGATATGTAGCGTTGGGCCAGGGAGATATCAATGCTGGGGGGAGGCGAGATGTAGTGTTGGGTGAGAGAGAGGGGAGAGTGTTGGGCCAGCGAGATGTCAATGCTGGGGGGAGGCGAGTTGTAGTGTTGGGTGAGAGAGAGCGGAGATATGTAGCGTTGGGCCAGCGGAGAGTGTTGGGCCAGCGAGATGTCAATGCTGGGGGGAGGCGAGATGTAGTGTTGGGTGAGAGAGAGGGGAGAGTGTTGGGCCAGCGAGATGTCATTGCTGGGGGGAGGCGAGTTGTAGTGTTGGGTGAGAGAGAGGGGAGAGTGTTGGGCCAGCGAGATGTCAATGCTGGGGGGAGGCGAGTTGTAGTGTTGGGTGAGAGAGAGGGGAGAGTGTTGGGCCAGCGAGATGTCATTGCTGGGGGGAGGCGAGTTGTAGTGTTGGTTGAGAGAGAGGGGAGAGTGTTGGGCCAGCGAGATGTCAATGCTGGGGGGAGGCGAGTTGTCGTGTTGGGTGAGAGAGAGGGGAGATGTCAATGCTGGGGGGAGGCGAGATGTAGTGTTGGGTGAGAGAGAGGGGAGAGTGTTGGGCCAGCGAGATGTCAATGCTGGGGGGAGGCGAGATGTAGTGTTGGGTGAGAGAGAGGGGAGAGTGTTGGGCCAGCGAGATGTCAATGCTGGGGGGAGGCAAGTTGTAGTGTTGGGTGAGAGAGAGGGGAGATATGTAGCGTTGGGCCAGCGAGCTGTCAATGCTGGGGGGAGGTGAGATGTAGTGTTGGGTGAGAGAGAGAGGAGATATGTAGCGTTGGGCCAGCGAGATGTCAATGCTGGGGGGAGGCGAGTTGTAGTGTTGGGTGAGAGAGAGAGGAGATATGTAGCGTTGGGCCAGCGGAGAGTGTTGGGCCAGCGAGATGTCAATGCTGGGGGGAGGCGAGTTGTAGTGTTGGGTGAGATAGAGGGGAGATATGTAGCGTTGGGCCAGCGAGTTGTAGTGTTGGGTGAGAGAGAGGGGAGATATGTAGCGTTGGGCCAGCGAGATGTCAATGCTGGGGGGAGGCGAGATGTAGTGCTGGGTGAGAGAGAGGGGAGAGTGTTGGGCCAGCGAGATGTCAATGCTGGGGGGACGCGAGTTGCAGTGTTGGGTGAGAGAGAGGGGAGATATGTAGCGTTGGGCCAGGGGAGAGTGTTGGGCCTTGAAAGTATTGGGCCCAAGTATTCCCTGAAAGTCCTGAAATTCCGAAAAAGTTCCCTGAACGAAGGCCAAAAAAACGAAGCGTTCCCACGGCCGGCGCAGCTTTCCACGATTCGCCCGGCACCAGCTCACGTGACCCACGGCACCTGGCCACCCGACTCCTCGTCTGCACATAAGAGGGGGAGTGGAGGTATAGTGTTGGGTGAGCGAGATATTGGTCGGGGGTGTTGGACCAGCGAGATATAAATGGTGGGGGAGGCGAGATGTAGTGTTGGGTGAGAGAGAGGGGAGATATGTAGCATTGAGCCAGCGGAGTGTTCGGCCAGCGAGATGTAGTGTTGGGTGAGCGAGAGGGGAGAGTGTTGGGCCAGCGAGATGTCAATGCTGGGGGGAGGCGAGTTGTCAATGCTGGGGGGAGGCGAGTTGTAGTGTTGGGTGAGAGAGAGGGGAGAGTGTTGGGCCAGTGAGATGTCAATGCTGGGGGGAGGTGCGTTGTAGTGTTGGGTGAGAGAGAGGGGAGATATGTAGCGTTGGGCCAGTGAGATGTCAATGCTGGGGGGAGGGGAGATATGTAGCGTTGGGCCAGCGAGATGTCAATGCTGGGGGGAGGCGAGTTGTAGTGTTGGGTGAGAGAGAGGGGAGATATGTAGCGTTGGGCCAGCGGAGAGTGTTGGGCCAGCGAGATGTCAATGCTGGGGGAAGGGGAGATGTAGTGTTGGGTGAGAGAGAGGGGAGAGTGTTGGGCCAGCGAGATGTCAATGCTGGGGGGAGGCGAGATGTAGTGTTGGGTGAGAGAGAGGGGAGGGTGTTGGGCCAGCGAGATGTCAATGCTGGGGGGAGGCGAGATGTAGTGTTGGGTGAGTGAGAGGGGAGATATGTAGCGTTGGGCCAGCGGAGAGTGTTGGGCCAGCGAGATGTCAATGCTGGGGGAAGGGGAGATGTAGTGTTGGGTGAGAGAGAGGGGAGAGTGTTGGGCCAGCGAGATATAAATGCTGGGGGAGGCGAGATGTAGTGTTGGGTGAGAGAGAGGGGAGAGTGTTGGGCCAGCGAGATGTCAATGCTGGGGGGAGGCGAGTTGTAGTGTTGGGTGAGAGAGAGGGGAGATATGTAGCGTTGGGCCAGCGGAGAGTGTTGGGCCAGCGAGATGTCAATGCTGGGGGAAGGGGAGATGTAGTGTTGGGTGAGAGAGAGGGGAGAGTGTTGGGCCAGCGAGATATAAATGCTGGGGGAGGCGAGATGTAGTGTTGGGTGAGTGAGAGGGGAGAGTGTTGGGCCAGCGAGATATAAATGCTGGGGGAGGCGAGATGTAGTGTTGGGTGAGAGAGAGGGGAGATATGTAGTGTTGGGCCAGCGAGATGTCAATGCTGGGGGGAGGGGAGATATGTAGCGTTGGGCCAGTGGAGAGTGTTGGGCCAGCGAGATGTCAATGCTGGGGGGAGGCGAGTTGTAGTGTTGGGTGAGAGAGAGGGGAGATAGGTAGCGTTGGGCCAGCGGAGTGTTGGGCCAGCGAGATGTCAATGCTGGGGGGAGGCGAGATGTAGTGTTGGGTGAGAGAGAGGGGAGAGTGTTGGGCCAGCGAGATGTCAATGCTGGGGGGAGGCGAGATGTAGTGTTGGGTGAGTGAGAGGGGAGATATGTAGCGTTGGGTCGGGGAGATATGTAGCGTTGGGCCAGGGAGATATCAATGCTGGGGGGAGGCGAGATGTAGTGTTGGGTGAGAGAGAGGGGAGAGTGTTGGGCCAGCGAGATGTCAATGCTGGGGGGAGGCGAGTTGTAGTGTTGGGTGAGAGAGAGCGGAGATATGTAGCGTTGGGCCAGCGGAGAGTGTTGGGCCAGCGAGATGTCAATGCTGGGGGGAGGCGAGTTGTAGTGTTGGGTGAGAGAGAGGGGAGATATGTAGCGTTGGGCCAGCGAGATGTCAATGCTGGGGGGAGGCGAGATGTAGTGTTGGGTGAGAGAGAGAGGGGAGAGTGTTGGGCCAGCGAGATGTCAATGCTGGGGGGAGGTGAGATGTAGTGTTGGGTGAGAGAGAGGGGAGAGTGTTGGGCCAGCGAGATGTCATTGCTGGGGGGAGGCGAGTTGTAGTGTTGGGTGAGAGAGAGGGGAGAGTGTTGGGCCAGCGAGATGTCAATGCTGGGGGGAGGGGAGATATGTAGCGTTGGGCCAGCGGAGAGTGTTGGGCCAGCGAGATGTCAATGCTGGGGGGAGGCGAGATGTAGTGTTGGGTGAGAGAGAGGGGAGATATGTAGCGTTGGGCCAGGGGAGAGTGTTGGGCCAGTGAGATGTCAATGCTGGGGGGAGGCGAGATGTAGTGTTGGGTGAGAGAGAGGGGAGATATGTAGCGTTGGGCCAGCGGAGTGTTGGGCCAGCGAGATGTCAATGCTGGGGGGAGGCGAGATGTAGTGTTGGGTGAGAGAGAGGGGAGAGTGTTGGGCCAGCGAGATGTCAATGCTGGGGGGAGGCGAGTTGTAGTGTTGGGTGAGAGAGAGGGGAGATAGGTAGCGTTGGGCCAGCGGAGTGTTGGGCCAGCGAGATGTCAATGCTGGGGGGAGGCGAGATGTAGTGTTGGGTGAGAGAGAGGGGAGATATGTAGCGTTGGGCCAGGGGAGAGTGTTGGGCCAGTGAGATGTCAATGCTGGGGGGAGGCGAGATGTAGTGTTGGGTGAGAGAGAGGGGAGATATGTAGCGTTGGGCCAGCGGAGTGTTGGGCCAGCGAGATGTCAATGCTGGGGGGAGGCGAGATGTAGTGTTGGGTGAGAGAGAGGGGAGATATGTAGCGTTGGGCCAGCGGAGAGTGTTGGGCCAGTGAGATGTCAATGCTGGGGGGAGGCGAGATGTAGTGTTGGGTGAGAGAGAGGGGAGATATGTAGCGTTGGGCCAGCGGAGTGTTGGGCCAGCGAGATGTCAATGCTGGGGGGAGGCGAGTTGTAGTGTTGGGTGAGAGAGAGGGGAGATATGTAGCGTTGGGCCAGCGGAGAGTGTTGGGCCAGCGAGATGTCAATGCTGGGGGGAGGTGAGATGTAGTGTTGGGTGAGAGAGAGGGGAGATATGTAGCGTTGGGCCAGGGGAGAGTGTTGGGCCAGCGAGATGTCAATGCTGGGGGGAGGCGAGATGTAGTGTTGGGTGAGAGAGAGGGGAGATATGTAGTGTTGGGTGAGAGAGAGGGGAGATATGTAGCATTGGGCCAGGGGAGAGTGTTGGGCCAGGGGAGAGTTTTGGGCCAGCGAGATGTCAATGCTGGGGGGAGGCGAGTTGTAGTGTTGGGTGAGAGAGAGGGGAGAGTGTTGGGCCAGCGAGATGTCAATGCTGGGGGGAGGCGAGATGTAGTGTTGGGTGAGAGAGAGGGGAGAGTGTTGGGCCAGTGAGATGTCAATGCTGGGGGGAGGTGCGTTGTAGTGTTGGGTGAGAGAGAGGGGAGATATGTAGCGTTGGGCCAGTGAGATGTCAATGCTGGGGGGAGGGGAGATATGTAGCGTTGGGCCAGCGAGATGTCAATGCTGGGGGGAGGCGAGTTGTAGTGTTGGGTGAGAGAGAGGGGAGATATGTAGCGTTGGGCCAGCGGAGAGTGTTGGGCCAGCGAGATGTCAATGCTGGGGGAAGGGGAGATGTAGTGTTGGGTGAGAGAGAGGGGAGAGTGTTGGGCCAGCGAGATGTCAATGCTGGGGGGAGGCGAGATGTAGTGTTGGGTGAGTGAGAGGGGAGATATGTAGCGTTGGGCCAGGGAAGAGTGTTGGGCCTTGAAAGTATTGGGCCCAAGTATTCCCTGAAAGTCCTGAAATTCCGAAAAAGTTCCCTGAACGAAGGCCAAAAAAACGAAGCGTTCCCACGGCCGGCGCAGCTTTCCACGATTTGCCCGGCACCAGCTCACGTGACCCACGGCACCTGGCCACCCGACTCCTCGTCTGCACATAAGAGGGGGAGTGGAGGTATAGTGTTGGGTGAGCGAGATATTGGTCGGGGGTGTTGGGCCAGCGAGATATAAATGCTGGGGGAGGCGAGATGTAGTGTTGGGTGAGTGAGAGGGGAGAGTGTTGGGCCAGCGAGATATAAATGCTGGGGGAGGCGAGATGTAGTGTTGGGTGAGAGAGAGGGGAGATATGTAGTGTTGGGCCAGCGAGATGTCAATGCTGGGGGGAGGGGAGATATGTAGCGTTGGGCCAGCGGAGAGCGTTGGGCCAGCGAGATGTCAATGCTGGGGGGAGGCGAGTTGTAGTGTTGGGTGAGAGAGAGGGGAGATAGGTAGCGTTGGGCCAGCGGAGTGTTGGGCCAGCGAGATGTCAATGCTGGGGGGAGGCGAGATGTAGTGTTGGGTGAGAGAGAGGGGAGAGTGTTGGGCCAGCAAAATGTCAATGCTGGGGGGAGGCGAGATGTAGTGTTGGGTGAGTGAGAGGGGAGATATGTAGCGTTGGGCCAGGGAGATATCAATGCTGGGGGGAGGCGAGATGTAGTGTTGGGTGAGAGAGAGGGGAGAGTGTTGGGCCAGCGAGATGTCAATGCTGGGGGGAGGCGAGTTGTAGTGTTGGGTGAGAGAGAGCGGAGATATGTAGCGTTGGGCCAGCGGAGAGTGTTGGGCCAGCGAGATGTCAATGCTGGGGGGAGGCGAGTTGTAGTGTTGGGTGAGAGAGAGGGGAGATATGTAGCATTGGGCCAGCGAGATGTCAATGCTGGGGGGAGGCGAGATGTAGTGTTGGGTGAGAGAGAGAGGGGAGAGTGTTGGGCCAGCGAGATGTCAATGTTGGGGGGAGGTGAGATGTAGTGTTGGGTGAGAGAGAGGGGAGAGGGTTGGGCCAGCGAGATGTCATTGCTGGGGGGAGGCGAGTTGTAGTGTTGGGTGAGAGAGAGGGGAGAGTGTTGGGCCAGCGAGATGTCAATGCTGGGGGGAGGGGAGATATGTAGCGTTGGGCCAGCGGAGAGTGTTGGGCCAGCGAGATGTCAATGCTGGGGGGAGGCGAGTTGTAGTGTTGGGTGAGAGAGAGGGGAGATAGGTAGCGTTGGGCCAGCGGAGTGTTGGGCCAGCGAGATGTCAATGCTGGGGGGAGGCGAGATGTAGTGTTGGGTGAGAGAGAGGGGAGATATGTAGCGTTGGGCCAGGGGAGAGTGTTGGGCCAGTGAGATGTCAATGCTGGGGGGAGGCGAGATGTAGTGTTGGGTGAGAGAGAGGGGAGATATGTAGCGTTGGGCCAGCGGAGTGTTGGGCCAGCGAGATGTCAATGCTGGGGGGAGGCGAGATGTAGTGTTGGGTGAGAGAGAGGGGAGAGTGTTGGGCCAGCGAGATGTCAATGCTGGGGGGAGGCGAGTTGTAGTGTTGGGTGAGAGAGAGGGGAGATATGTAGCGTTGGGCCAGCGGAGAGTGTTGGGCCAGCGAGATGTCAATGCTGGGGGGAGGTGAGATGTAGTGTTGGGTGAGAGAGAGGGGAGATATGTAGCGTTGGGCCAGGGGAGAGTGTTGGGCCAGCGAGATGTCAATGCTGGGGGGAGGCGAGATGTAGTGTTGGGTGAGAGAGAGGGGAGATATGTAGTGTTGGGTGAGAGAGAGGGGAGATATGTAGCGTTGGGCCAGGGGAGAGTGTTGGGCCAGGGGAGAGTTTTGGGCCAGCGAGATGTCAATGCTGGGGGGAGGCGAGATGTAGTGTTGGGTGAGAGAGAGGGGAGCTATGTAGCGTTGGGCCAGGGGAGTGTGTTGGGCCAGCGAGATGTCAATGCTGGGGGGAGGCGAGATGTAATGTTGGGTGAGAGAGAGGGGAGAGTGTTGGGCCAGCGAGATGTCAATGCTGGGGGGAGGCGAGATGTAGTGTTGGGTGAGAGAGAGGGGAGATATGTAGCGTTGGGCCAGGGGAGAGTGTTGGGCCAGCGAGATGTCAATGCTGGGGGGAGGCGAGATGTAGTGTTGGGTGAGAGAGAGGGGAGATATGTGGCGTTGGGCCAGGGGAGAGTGTTGGGCCAGCGAGATGTCAATGCTGGGGGGAGGCAAGATGTAGTGTTGGGTGAGAGAGAGGGGAGATATGTAGCGTTGGGCCAGCGAGTTGTAGTGTTGGGTGAGAGAGAGGGGAGAGTGTTGGGCCAGCGAGATGTCAATGCTGGGGGGAGGCGAGTTGTAGTGTTGGGTGAGAGAGAGGGGAGATAGGT
Organism: Myxine glutinosa; assembly: GCF_964187855.1. NCBI lineage: Eukaryota > Metazoa > Chordata > Myxini > Myxiniformes > Myxinidae > Myxine > Myxine glutinosa. The sequence goes on from NC_136270.1 coordinate 55,750,067, forward strand.
AGCGTTGGGCCAGCGGAGTGTTGGGCCAGCGAGATGTCAATGCTGGGGGGAGGCGAGATGTAGTGTTGGGTGAGAGAGAGGGGAGATATGTAGCGTTGGGCCAGGGGAGAGTGTTGGGCCAGTGAGATGTCAATGCTGGGGGGAGGCGAGATGTAGTGTTGGGTGAGAGAGAGGGGAGATATGTAGCGTTGGGCCAGCGGAGTGTTGGGCCAGCGAGATGTCAATGCTGGGGGGAGGCGAGATGTAGTGTTGGGTGAGAGAGAGGGGAGAGTGTTGGGCCAGCGAGATGTCAATGCTGGGGGGAGGCGAGTTGTAGTGTTGGGTGAGAGAGAGGGGAGATATGTAGCGTTGGGCCAGCGGAGAGTGTTGGGCCAGCGAGATGTCAATGCTGGGGGGAGGTGAGATGTAGTGTTGGGTGAGAGAGAGGGGAGATATGTAGCGTTGGGCCAGGGGAGAGTGTTGGGCCAGCGAGATGTCAATGCTGGGGGGAGGCGAGATGTAGTGTTGGGTGAGAGAGAGGGGAGATATGTAGTGTTGGGTGAGAGAGAGGGGAGATATGTAGCATTGGGCCAGGGGAGAGTGTTGGGCCAGGGGAGAGTTTTGGGCCAGCGAGATGTCAATGCTGGGGGGAGGCGAGTTGTAGTGTTGGGTGAGAGAGAGGGGAGAGTGTTGGGCCAGCGAGATGTCAATGCTGGGGGGAGGCGAGATGTAGTGTTGGGTGAGAGAGAGGGGAGAGTGTTGGGCCAGTGAGATGTCAATGCTGGGGGGAGGTGCGTTGTAGTGTTGGGTGAGAGAGAGGGGAGATATGTAGCGTTGGGCCAGTGAGATGTCAATGCTGGGGGGAGGGGAGATATGTAGCGTTGGGCCAGCGAGATGTCAATGCTGGGGGGAGGCGAGTTGTAGTGTTGGGTGAGAGAGAGGGGAGATATGTAGCGTTGGGCCAGCGGAGAGTGTTGGGCCAGCGAGATGTCAATGCTGGGGGAAGGGGAGATGTAGTGTTGGGTGAGAGAGAGGGGAGAGTGTTGGGCCAGCGAGATGTCAATGCTGGGGGGAGGCGAGATGTAGTGTTGGGTGAGTGAGAGGGGAGATATGTAGCGTTGGGCCAGGGAAGAGTGTTGGGCCTTGAAAGTATTGGGCCCAAGTATTCCCTGAAAGTCCTGAAATTCCGAAAAAGTTCCCTGAACGAAGGCCAAAAAAACGAAGCGTTCCCACGGCCGGCGCAGCTTTCCACGATTTGCCCGGCACCAGCTCACGTGACCCACGGCACCTGGCCACCCGACTCCTCGTCTGCACATAAGAGGGGGAGTGGAGGTATAGTGTTGGGTGAGCGAGATATTGGTCGGGGGTGTTGGGCCAGCGAGATATAAATGCTGGGGGAGGCGAGATGTAGTGTTGGGTGAGTGAGAGGGGAGAGTGTTGGGCCAGCGAGATATAAATGCTGGGGGAGGCGAGATGTAGTGTTGGGTGAGAGAGAGGGGAGATATGTAGTGTTGGGCCAGCGAGATGTCAATGCTGGGGGGAGGGGAGATATGTAGCGTTGGGCCAGCGGAGAGCGTTGGGCCAGCGAGATGTCAATGCTGGGGGGAGGCGAGTTGTAGTGTTGGGTGAGAGAGAGGGGAGATAGGTAGCGTTGGGCCAGCGGAGTGTTGGGCCAGCGAGATGTCAATGCTGGGGGGAGGCGAGATGTAGTGTTGGGTGAGAGAGAGGGGAGAGTGTTGGGCCAGCAAAATGTCAATGCTGGGGGGAGGCGAGATGTAGTGTTGGGTGAGTGAGAGGGGAGATATGTAGCGTTGGGCCAGGGAGATATCAATGCTGGGGGGAGGCGAGATGTAGTGTTGGGTGAGAGAGAGGGGAGAGTGTTGGGCCAGCGAGATGTCAATGCTGGGGGGAGGCGAGTTGTAGTGTTGGGTGAGAGAGAGCGGAGATATGTAGCGTTGGGCCAGCGGAGAGTGTTGGGCCAGCGAGATGTCAATGCTGGGGGGAGGCGAGTTGTAGTGTTGGGTGAGAGAGAGGGGAGATATGTAGCATTGGGCCAGCGAGATGTCAATGCTGGGGGGAGGCGAGATGTAGTGTTGGGTGAGAGAGAGAGGGGAGAGTGTTGGGCCAGCGAGATGTCAATGCTGGGGGGAGGTGAGATGTAGTGTTGGGTGAGAGAGAGGGGAGAGGGTTGGGCCAGCGAGATGTCATTGCTGGGGGGAGGCGAGTTGTAGTGTTGGGTGAGAGAGAGGGGAGAGTGTTGGGCCAGCGAGATGTCAATGCTGGGGGGAGGGGAGATATGTAGCGTTGGGCCAGCGGAGAGTGTTGGGCCAGCGAGATGTCAATGCTGGGGGGAGGCGAGTTGTAGTGTTGGGTGAGAGAGAGGGGAGATAGGTAGCGTTGGGCCAGCGGAGTGTTGGGCCAGCGAGATGTCAATGCTGGGGGGAGGCGAGATGTAGTGTTGGGTGAGAGAGAGGGGAGATATGTAGCGTTGGGCCAGGGGAGAGTGTTGGGCCAGTGAGATGTCAATGCTGGGGGGAGGCGAGATGTAGTGTTGGGTGAGAGAGAGGGGAGATATGTAGCGTTGGGCCAGCGGAGTGTTGGGCCAGCGAGATGTCAATGCTGGGGGGAGGCGAGATGTAGTGTTGGGTGAGAGAGAGGGGAGAGTGTTGGGCCAGCGAGATGTCAATGCTGGGGGGAGGCGAGTTGTAGTGTTGGGTGAGAGAGAGGGGAGATATGTAGCGTTGGGCCAGCGGAGAGTGTTGGGCCAGCGAGATGTCAATGCTGGGGGGAGGTGAGATGTAGTGTTGGGTGAGAGAGAGGGGAGATATGTAGCGTTGGGCCAGGGGAGAGTGTTGGGCCAGCGAGATGTCAATGCTGGGGGGAGGCGAGATGTAGTGTTGGGTGAGAGAGAGGGGAGATATGTAGTGTTGGGTGAGAGAGAGGGGAGATATGTAGCGTTGGGCCAGGGGAGAGTGTTGGGCCAGGGGAGAGTTTTGGGCCAGCGAGATGTCAATGCTGGGGGGAGGCGAGATGTAGTGTTGGGTGAGAGAGAGGGGAGCTATGTAGCGTTGGGCCAGGGGAGTGTGTTGGGCCAGCGAGATGTCAATGCTGGGGGGAGGCGAGATGTAATGTTGGGTGAGAGAGAGGGGAGAGTGTTGGGCCAGCGAGATGTCAATGCTGGGGGGAGGCGAGATGTAGTGTTGGGTGAGAGAGAGGGGAGATATGTAGCGTTGGGCCAGGGGAGAGTGTTGGGCCAGCGAGATGTCAATGCTGGGGGGAGGCGAGATGTAGTGTTGGGTGAGAGAGAGGGGAGATATGTGGCGTTGGGCCAGGGGAGAGTGTTGGGCCAGCGAGATGTCAATGCTGGGGGGAGGCAAGATGTAGTGTTGGGTGAGAGAGAGGGGAGATATGTAGCGTTGGGCCAGCGGAGAGTGTTGGGCCAGTGAGATGTCAATGCTGGGGGGAGGCGAGATGTAGTGTTGGGTGAGAGAGAGGGGAGATATGTAGCGTTGGGCCAGCGGAGAGTGTTGGGCCAGCGAGATGTCAATGCTGGGGGGAGGCGAGATGTTGTGTTGGGTGAGAGAGAGGGGAGATATGTAGCGTTGGGCCAGCGAGATGTCAATGCTGGGGGGAGGCGAGATGTAGTGCTGGGTGAGAGAGAGGGGAGAGTGTTGGGCCAGCGAGATGTCAATGCTGGGGGGACGCGAGTTGCAGTGTTGGGTGAGAGAGAGGGGAGATATGTAGCGTTGGGCCAGGGGAGAGTGTTGGGCCTTGAAAGTATTGGGCCCAAGTATTCCCTGAAAGTCCTGAAATTCCGAAAAAGTTCCCTGAACGAAGGCCAAAAAAACGAAGCGTTCCCACGGCCGGCGCAGCTTTCCACGATTCGCCCGGCACCAGCTCACGTGACCCACGGCACCTGGCCACCCGACTCCTCGTCTGCACATAAGAGGGGGAGTGGAGGTATAGTGTTGGGTTAGCGAGATATTGGTCGGGGGTGTTGGACCAGCGAGATATAAATGGTGGGGGAGGCGAGATGTAGTGTTGGGTGAGAGAGAGGGGAGATATGTAGCATTGAGCCAGCGGAGTGTTCGGCCAGCGAGATGTAGTGTTGGGTGAGCGAGAGGGGAGAGTGTTGGGCCAGCGAGATGTCAATGCTGGGGGGAGGCGAGTTGTCAATGCTGGGGGGAGGCGAGTTGTAGTGTTGGGTGAGAGAGAGGGGAGAGTGTTGGGCCAGTGAGATGTCAATGCTGGGGGGAGGTGCGTTGTAGTGTTGGGTGAGAGAGAGGGGAGATATGTAGCGTTGGGCCAGTGAGATGTCAATGCTGGGGGGAGGGGAGATATGTAGCGTTGGGCCAGCGAGATGTCAATGCTGGGGGGAGGCGAGTTGTAGTGTTGGGTGAGAGAGAGGGGAGATATGTAGCGTTGGGCCAGCGGAGAGTGTTGGGCCAGCGAGATGTCAATGCTGGGGGAAGGGGAGATGTAGTGTTGGGTGAGAGAGAGGGGAGAGTGTTGGGCCAGCGAGATGTCAATGCTGGGGGGAGGCGAGATGTAGTGTTGGGTGAGTGAGAGGGGAGATATGTAGCGTTGGGCCAGGGAAGAGTGTTGGGCCTTGAAAGTATTGGGCCCAAGTATTCCCTGAAAGTCCTGAAATTCCGAAAAAGTTCCCTGAACGAAGGCCAAAAAAACGAAGCGTTCCCACGGCCGGCGCAGCTTTCCACGATTTGCCCGGCACCAGCTCACGTGACCCACGGCACCTGGCCACCCGACTCCTCGTCTGCACATAAGAGGGGGAGTGGAGGTATAGTGTTGGGTGAGCGAGATATTGGTCGGGGGTGTTGGGCCAGCGAGATATAAATGCTGGGGGAGGCGAGATGTAGTGTTGGGTGAGTGAGAGGGGAGAGTGTTGGGCCAGCGAGATATAAATGCTGGGGGAGGCGAGATGTAGTGTTGGGTGAGAGAGAGGGGAGATATGTAGTGTTGGGCCAGCGAGATGTCAATGCTGGGGGGAGGGGAGATATGTAGCGTTGGGCCAGTGGAGAGTGTTGGGCCAGCGAGATGTCAATGCTGGGGGGAGGCGAGTTGTAGTGTTGGGTGAGAGAGAGGGGAGATAGGTAGCGTTGGGCCAGCGGAGTGTTGGGCCAGCGAGATGTCAATGCTGGGGGGAGGCGAGATGTAGTGTTGGGTGAGAGAGAGGGGAGAGTGTTGGGCCAGCGAGATGTCAATGCTGGGGGGAGGCGAGAAGTAGTGTTGGGTGAGTGAGAGGGGAGATATGTAGCGTTGGGCCGGGGAGATATGTAGCGTTGGGCCAGGGAGATATCAATGCTGGGGGGAGGCGAGATGTAGTGTTGGGTGAGAGAGAGGGGAGAGTGTTGGGCCAGCGAGATGTCAATGCTGGGGGGAGGCGAGTTGTAGTGTTGGGTGAGAGAGAGCGGAGATATGTAGCGTTGGGCCAGCGGAGAGTGTTGGGCCAGCGAGATGTCAATGCTGGGGGGAGGCGAGTTGTAGTGTTGGGTGAGAGAGAGGGGAGATATGTAGCGTTGGGCCAGCGAGATGTCAATGCTGGGGGGAGGCGAGATGTAGTGTTGGGTGAGAGAGAGGGGAGCTATGTAGCGTTGGGCCAGGGGAGTGTGTTGGGCCAGCGAGATGTCAATGCTGGGGGGAGGCGAGATGTAATGTTGGGTGAGAGAGAGGGGAGAGTGTTGGGCCAGCGAGATGTCAATGCTGGGGGGAGGCGAGATGTAGTGTTGGGTGAGAGAGAGGGGAGATATGTAGCGTTGGGCCAGGGGAGAGTGTTGGGCCAGCGAGATGTCAATGCTGGGGGGAGGCGAGATGTAGTGTTGGGTGAGAGAGAGGGGAGATATGTGGCGTTGGGCCAGGGGAGAGTGTTGGGCCAGCGAGATGTCAATGCTGGGGGGAGGCAAGATGTAGTGTTGGGTGAGAGAGAGGGGAGATATGTAGCGTTGGGCCAGCGGAGAGTGTTGGGCCAGTGAGATGTCAATGCTGGGGGGAGGCGAGATGTAGTGTTGGGTGAGAGAGAGGGGAGATATGTAGCGTTGGGCCAGCGGAGAGTGTTGGGCCAGCGAGATGTCAATGCTGGGGGGAGGCGAGATGTTGTGTTGGGTGAGAGAGAGGGGAGATATGTAGCGTTGGGCCAGCGAGATGTCAATGCTGGGGGGAGGCGAGATGTAGTGCTGGGTGAGAGAGAGGGGAGAGTGTTGGGCCAGCGAGATGTCAATGCTGGGGGGACGCGAGTTGCAGTGTTGGGTGAGAGAGAGGGGAGATATGTAGCGTTGGGCCAGGGGAGAGTGTTGGGCCTTGAAAGTATTGGGCCCAAGTATTCCCTGAAAGTCCTGAAATTCCGAAAAAGTTCCCTGAACGAAGGCCAAAAAAACGAAGCGTTCCCACGGCCGGCGCAGCTTTCCACGATTCGCCCGGCACCAGCTCACGTGACCCACGGCACCTGGCCACCCGACTCCTCGTCTGCACATAAGAGGGGGAGTGGAGGTATAGTGTTGGGTTAGCGAGATATTGGTCGGGGGTGTTGGACCAGCGAGATATAAATGGTGGGGGAGGCGAGATGTAGTGTTGGGTGAGAGAGAGGGGAGATATGTAGCATTGAGCCAGCGGAGTGTTCGGCCAGCGAGATGTAGTGTTGGTGAGCGAGAGGGGAGAGTGTTGGGCCAGCGAGATGTCAATGCTGGGGGGAGGCGAGTTGTCAATGCTGGGGGGAGGCGAGTTGTAGTGTTGGGTGAGAGAGAGGGGAGAGTGTTGGGCCAGTGAGATGTCAATGCTGGGGGGAGGTGCGTTGTAGTGTTGGGTGAGAGAGAGGGGAGATATGTAGCGTTGGGCCAGTGAGATGTCAATGCTGGGGGGAGGGGAGATATGTAGCGTTGGGCCAGCGAGATGTCAATGCTGGGGGGAGGCGAGTTGTAGTGTTGGGTGAGAGAGAGGGGAGATATGTAGCGTTGGGCCAGCGGAGAGTGTTGGGCCAGCGAGATGTCAATGCTGGGGGAAGGGGAGATGTAGTGTTGGGTGAGAGAGAGGGGAGAGTGTTGGGCCAGCGAGATGTCAATGCTGGGGGGAGGCGAGATGTAGTGTTGGGTGAGTGAGAGGGGAGATATGTAGCGTTGGGCCAGGGAAGAGTGTTGGGCCTTGAAAGTATTGGGCCCAAGTATTCCCTGAAAGTCCTGAAATTCCGAAAAAGTTCCCTGAACGAAGGCCAAAAAAACGAAGCGTTCCCACGGCCGGCGCAGCTTTCCACGATTTGCCCGGCACCAGCTCACGTGACCCACGGCACCTGGCCACCCGACTCCTCGTCTGCACATAAGAGGGGGAGTGGAGGTATAGTGTTGGGTGAGCGAGATATTGGTCGGGGGTGTTGGGCCAGCGAGATATAAATGCTGGGGGAGGCGAGATGTAGTGTTGGGTGAGTGAGAGGGGAGAGTGTTGGGCCAGCGAGATATAAATGCTGGGGGAGGCGAGATGTAGTGTTGGGTGAGAGAGAGGGGAGATATGTAGTGTTGGGCCAGCGAGATGTCAATGCTGGGGGGAGGGGAGATATGTAGCGTTGGGCCAGTGGAGAGTGTTGGGCCAGCGAGATGTCAATGCTGGGGGGAGGCGAGTTGTAGTGTTGGGTGAGAGAGAGGGGAGATAGGTAGCGTTGGGCCAGCGGAGTGTTGGGCCAGCGAGATGTCAATGCTGGGGGGAGGCGAGATGTAGTGTTGGGTGAGAGAGAGGGGAGAGTGTTGGGCCAGCGAGATGTCAATGCTGGGGGGAGGCGAGAAGTAGTGTTGGGTGAGTGAGAGGGGAGATATGTAGCGTTGGGCCGGGGAGATATGTAGCGTTGGGCCAGGGAGATATCAATGCTGGGGGGAGGCGAGATGTAGTGTTGGGTGAGAGAGAGGGGAGAGTGTTGGGCCAGCGAGATGTCAATGCTGGGGGGAGGCGAGTTGTAGTGTTGGGTGAGAGAGAGCGGAGATATGTAGCGTTGGGCCAGCGGAGAGTGTTGGGCCAGCGAGATGTCAATGCTGGGGGGAGGCGAGTTGTAGTGTTGGGTGAGAGAGAGGGGAGATATGTAGCGTTGGGCCAGCGAGATGTCAATGCTGGGGGGAGGCGAGATGTAGTGTTGGGTGAGAGAGAGAGGGGAGAGTGTTGGGCCAGCGAGATGTCAATGCTGGGGGGAGGTGAGATGTAGTGTTGGGTGAGAGAGAGGGGAGAGTGTTGGGCCAGCGAGATGTCATTGCTGGGGGGAGGCGAGTTGTAGTGTTGGGTGAGAGAGAGGGGAGAGTGTTGGGCCAGCGAGATGTCAATGCTGGGGGGAGGGGAGATATGTAGCGTTGGGCCAGCGGAGAGTGTTGGGCCAGCGAGATGTCAATGCTGGGGGGAGGCGAGATGTAGTGTTGGGTGAGAGAGAGGGGAGATATGTAGCGTTGGGCCAGGGGAGAGTGTTGGGCCAGTGAGATGTCAATGCTGGGGGGAGGCGAGATGTAGTGTTGGGTGAGAGAGAGGGGAGATATGTAGCGTTGGGCCAGCGGAGTGTTGGGCCAGCGAGATGTCAATGCTGGGGGGAGGCGAGTTGTAGTGTTGGGTGAGAGAGAGGGGAGATAGGTAGCGTTGGGCCAGCGGAGTGTTGGGCCAGCGAGATGTCAATGCTGGGGGGAGGCGAGATGTAGTGTTGGGTGAGAGAGAGGGGAGATATGTAGCGTTGGGCCAGGGGAGAGTGTTGGGCCAGTGAGATGTCAATGCTGGGGGGAGGCGAGATGTAGTGTTGGGTGAGAGAGAGGGGAGATATGTAGCGTTGGGCCAGCGGAGTGTTGGGCCAGCGAGATGTCAATGCTGGGGGGAGGCGAGATGTAGTGTTGGGTGAGAGAGAGGGGAGAGTGTTGGGCCAGCGAGATGTCAATGCTGGGGGGAGGCGAGTTGTAGTGTTGGGTGAGAGAGAGGGGAGATATGTAGCGTTGGGCCAGCGGAGAGTGTTGGGCCAGCGAGATGTCAATGCTGGGGGGAGGTGAGATGTAGTGTTGGGTGAGAGAGAGGGGAGATATGTAGCGTTGGGCCAGGGGAGAGTGTTGGGCCAGCGAGATGTCAATGCTGGGGGGAGGCGAGATGTAGTGTTGGGTGAGAGAGAGGGGAGATATGTAGTGTTGGGTGAGAGAGAGGGGAGATATGTAGCATTGGGCCAGGGGAGAGTGTTGGGCCAGGGGAGAGTTTTGGGCCAGCGAGATGTCAATGCTGGGGGGAGGCGAGTTGTAGTGTTGGGTGAGAGAGAGGGGAGAGTGTTGGGCCAGCGAGATGTCAATGCTGGGGGGAGGCGAGATGTAGTGTTGGGTGAGAGAGAGGGGAGAGTGTTGGGCCAGTGAGATGTCAATGCTGGGGGGAGGTGCGTTGTAGTGTTGGGTGAGAGAGAGGGGAGATATGTAGCGTTGGGCCAGTGAGATGTCAATGCTGGGGGGAGGGGAGATATGTAGCGTTGGGCCAGCGAGATGTCAATGCTGGGGGGAGGCGAGTTGTAGTGTTGGGTGAGAGAGAGGGGAGATATGTAGCGTTGGGCCAGCGGAGAGTGTTGGGCCAGCGAGATGTCAATGCTGGGGGAAGGGGAGATGTAGTGTTGGGTGAGAGAGAGGGGAGAGTGTTGGGCCAGCGAGATGTCAATGCTGGGGGGAGGCGAGATGTAGTGTTGGGTGAGTGAGAGGGGAGATATGTAGCGTTGGGCCAGGGAAGAGTGTTGGGCCTTGAAAGTATTGGGCCCAAGTATTCCCTGAAAGTCCTGAAATTCCGAAAAAGTTCCCTGAACGAAGGCCAAAAAAACGAAGCGTTCCCACGGCCGGCGCAGCTTTCCACGATTTGCCCGGCACCAGCTCACGTGACCCACGGCACCTGGCCACCCGACTCCTCGTCTGCACATAAGAGGGGGAGTGGAGGTATAGTGTTGGGTGAGCGAGATATTGGTCGGGGGTGTTGGGCCAGCGAGATATAAATGCTGGGGGAGGCGAGATGTAGTGTTGGGTGAGTGAGAGGGGAGAGTGTTGGGCCAGCGAGATATAAATGCTGGGGGAGGCGAGATGTAGTGTTGGGTGAGAGAGAGGGGAGATATGTAGTGTTGGGCCAGCGAGATGTCAATGCTGGGGGGAGGGGAGATATGTAGCGTTGGGCCAGCGGAGAGCGTTGGGCCAGCGAGATGTCAATGCTGGGGGGAGGCGAGTTGTAGTGTTGGGTGAGAGAGAGGGGAGATAGGTAGCGTTGGGCCAGCGGAGTGTTGGGCCAGCGAGATGTCAATGCTGGGGGGAGGCAAGATGTAGTGTTGGGTGAGAGAGAGGGGAGAGTGTTGGGCCAGCAAAATGTCAATGCTGGGGGGAGGCGAGATGTAGTGTTGGGTGAGTGAGAGGGGAGATATGTAGCGTTGGGCCAGGGAGATATCAATGCTGGGGGGAGGCGAGATGTAGTGTTGGGTGAGAGAGAGGGGAGAGTGTTGGGCCAGCGAGATGTCAATGCTGGGGGGAGGCGAGTTGTAGTGTTGGGTGAGAGAGAGCGGAGATATGTAGCGTTGGGCCAGCGGAGAGTGTTGGGCCAGCGAGATGTCAATGCTGGGGGGAGGCGAGTTGTAGTGTTGGGTGAGAGAGAGGGGAGATATGTAGCATTGGGCCAGCGAGATGTCAATGCTGGGGGGAGGCGAGATGTAGTGTTGGGTGAGAGAGAGAGGGGAGAGTGTTGGGCCAGCGAGATGTCAATGCTGGGGGGAGGTGAGATGTAGTGTTGGGTGAGAGAGAGGGGAGAGGGTTGGGCCAGCGAGATGTCATTGCTGGGGGGAGGCGAGTTGTAGTGTTGGGTGAGAGAGAGGGGAGAGTGTTGGGCCAGCGAGATGTCAATGCTGGGGGGAGGGGAGATATGTAGCGTTGGGCCAGCGGAGAGTGTTGGGCCAGCGAGATGTCAATGCTGGGGGGAGGCGAGTTGTAGTGTTGGGTGAGAGAGAGGGGAGATAGGTAGCGTTGGGCCAGCGGAGTGTTGGGCCAGCGAGATGTCAATGCTGGGGGGAGGCGAGATGTAGTGTTGGGTGAGAGAGAGGGGAGATATGTAGCGTTGGGCCAGGGGAGAGTGTTGGGCCAGTGAGATGTCAATGCTGGGGGGAGGCGAGATGTAGTGTTGGGTGAGAGAGAGGGGAGATATGTAGCGTTGGGCCAGCGGAGTGTTGGGCCAGCGAGATGTCAATGCTGGGGGGAGGCGAGATGTAGTGTTGGGTGAGAGAGAGGGGAGAGTGTTGGGCCAGCGAGATGTCAATGCTGGGGGGAGGCGAGTTGTAGTGTTGGGTGAGAGAGAGGGGAGATATGTAGCGTTGGGCCAGCGGAGAGTGTTGGGCCAGCGAGATGTCAATGCTGGGGGGAGGTGAGATGTAGTGTTGGGTGAGAGAGAGGGGAGATATGTAGCGTTGGGCCAGGGGAGAGTGTTGGGCCAGCGAGATGTCAATGCTGGGGGGAGGCGAGATGTAGTGTTGGGTGAGAGAGAGGGGAGATATGTAGTGTTGGGTGAGAGAGAGGGGAGATATGTAGCGTTGGGCCAGGGGAGAGTGTTGGGCCAGGGGAGAGTTTTGGGCCAGCGAGATGTCAATGCTGGGGGGAGGCGAGATGTAGTGTTGGGTGAGAGAGAGGGGAGCTATGTAGCGTTGGGCCAGGGGAGTGTGTTGGGCCAGCGAGATGTCAATGCTGGGGGGAGGCGAGATGTAATGTTGGGTGAGAGAGAGGGGAGAGTGTTGGGCCAGCGAGATGTCAATGCTGGGGGGAGGCGAGATGTAGTGTTGGGTGAGAGAGAGGGGAGATATGTAGCGTTGGGCCAGGGGAGAGTGTTGGGCCAGCGAGATGTCAATGCTGGGGGGAGGCGAGATGTAGTGTTGGGTGAGAGAGAGGGGAGATATGTGGCGTTGGGCCAGGGGAGAGTGTTGGGCCAGCGAGATGTCAATGCTGGGGGGAGGCAAGATGTAGTGTTGGGTGAGAGAGAGGGGAGATATGTAGCGTTGGGCCAGCGGAGAGTGTTGGGCCAGTGAGATGTCAATGCTGGGGGGAGGCGAGATGTAGTGTTGGGTGAGAGAGAGGGGAGATATGTAGCGTTGGGCCAGCGGAGAGTGTTGGGCCAGCGAGATGTCAATGCTGGGGGGAGGCGAGATGTTGTGTTGGGTGAGAGAGAGGGGAGAGTGTTGGGCCAGCGAGATGTCAATGCTTGGGGGAGGCGAGTTGTAGTGTTGGGTGAGAGAGAGGGGAGATATGTAGCGTTGGGCCAGCGGAGAGTGTTGGGCCAGCAAGATGTCAATGCTGGGGGGAGGCGAGATGTAGTGTTGGGTGAGAGAGAGGGGAGAGTGTTGGGCCAGCGAGATGTCAATGCTGGGGGGAGGCGAGTTGTAGTGTTGGGTGAGAGAGAGGGGAGATATGTAGCGTTGGGCCAGCGGAGAGTGTTGGGCCAACGAGATGTCAATGCTGGGGGGAGGCGAGATGTAGTGTTGGGTGAGAGAGAGGGGAGATATGTAGCGTTGGGCCAGGGGAGAGTGTTGGGCCAGCGAGATGTCAATGCTGGGGGGAGGCGAGATGTAGTGTTGGGTGAGAGAGAGGGGAGGGTGTTGGGCCAGCGAGATGTCAATGCTGGGGGGAGGCGAGATGTAGTGTTGGGTGAGAGAGAGGGGAGAGTGTTGGGCCAGTGAGATGTCAATGCTGGGGGGAGGCGAGTTGTAGTGTTGGGTGAGAGAGAGGGGAGAGTGTTGGGCCAGCGAGATGTCAATGCTGGGGGGAGGCGAGATGTAGTGTTGGGTGAGAGAGAGGGGAGGGTGTTGGGCCAGCGAGATGTCAATGCTGGGGGGAGGCGAGATGTAGTGTTGGGTGAGAGAGAGGGGAGGGTGTTGGGCCAGCGAGATGTCAATGCTGGGGGGGAGGCGAGTTGTAGTGTTGGGTGAGAGAGAGGGGAGATATGTAGCGTTGGGCCAGCGGAGAGTGTTGGGCCAGCGAGATGTCAATGCTGGGGGGAGGCGAGATGTAGTGTTGGGTGAGAGAGAGGGAGGGTGTTGGGCCAGCGAGATGTCAATGCTGGGGGGAGGCGAGATGTAGTGTTGGGTGAGAGAGAGGGGAGGGTGTTGGGCCAGCGAGATGTCAATGCTGGGGGGAGGCGAGTTGTAGTGTTGGGTGAGAGAGAGGGGAGATATGTAGCGTTGGGCCAGCGAGATGTCAATGCTGGGGGGAGGCGAGATACAGAGTCCGAGGTGATCCCTTTGGTTCGCGGTGTACCAGTGGGTACAGAGTCCGAGGTGATTCCTTTGGGTGGCGGTGTACCAGTGGATACAGAGTCCGAGGTGATTCCTTTGGTCTCCACAAAGGGTGTAGCGTTCGCAGAGGTTTTCGGGGCATCCCAGCCGGCTGGAGCGGCCACGACAATCTCCAGCAGTGGCGGGTCTAACTGTTATTCTGACTGTGACGATGATGCAGGCTCTATCGACTCACAGTGACGGTAGGTTATGTGGTCCTGATGTCGACGAATGTCGTGGCCGTCCTGCAGGCGAATCACGCAGGACAGTGGACCTGGCTTCTCGATGATGTCCCCCGGTAGCCACGTCGCACCTGCACCAAAATTGCGGGCAAACACTGGATGTCCGATGTTGATACAGGGACTGTTGGACGTCTTATCATGCACCAACTTTTGATTAAGCTGGCTCTGATAAACATTTGATGATATGTCTGGTTTGAGATTGTCAAGTGTCGATCTCAGGTGTCGTTTCATCAATAACTCAGACGGAGCTGCACCGGTTGTTGATTGTGGCGTGATGCCGTATTTGAATAGGAGACGAGAAAGCTTTGTTTCCAGGTTTCCCTCCTGAAGTTTCTGTAATCCGGATTTGATGATTCCCATGGATCGTTCGGCCAAGCCATTTGAAGCCTGGTGATGTGGGCTGACAAACTTATGTTTGATGCCGTTCCGACGACGTGTGAACTCGGCAAACTCGGTACTGGAAAAACACATACCGTTATCACTCACGATCATCCTGGGCAGACCATGAGTGGCGAAACAGCGTCTGAGTCTTTCGATGACAATGGCTGACGTAGTGCCACGCGTCACATAGGCATCAATCCATTTTGTGTGCGCGTCCGTAATTATTAGAATCATGCTGCCGTTAATAGGCCCGGCATAATCGAGATGTCGGCGATGCCACAGTTCGCTGGGCCATTCCCAGGGATGCAGTGGCGCTTTCGCAGGTGTATTCCGACTGCTCTGGCAGGGGTAACAATGTCGAACATGATGTTCGATATCAGCATCAAGATTCGGCCACCACACATAGTTTCTGGCGAGTGACTTCATCTTCACAATCCTGGGGTGACAGTCATGGATTTCATCCATGACCTTGGAACGCAGATTTTCCGGGATCACAACACGACATCCCCAGAGTAGGCAACCATTTTCCACGCCGAGTTCGTTTTTACGTGCTTTAAAAGCCGCAAAAGCTGGGTCACCCTCAGGTAGCAATTGCCATCCAATCTGTACAGCCTGGACAGTTCTGGACAGAACGGGGTCTCGTCGAGTATGAGTGCGGATCTGGCTGGAATCGACAGCACAATCTTCCAGATGATCCATCAGTGCGATAATGGATCCTGGTGTAGGCGAATCAACGGATTCTGGAAGGGGTAACCGACTCATGGCATCTGCATTTGTGATAGACGAACCGGGCTTATAACATATGGTGTCGTCATAAGCAGCGAGAAACAGGGACCAGCGGATGATCCTGGGCGGTAGTGTGTCAGATGTCGCCTTATTTGGACCAAACAGACTGATCAGCGGCTTGTGATCAGTGCGAATCGTGAAATGATGTCCAAGAAGGTACTGGCGAAATTTGCTGATGCCGAAAACGATTCCCAATCCTTCCTTATCAAGTTGGGAATAGTTCTTCTCTGCCGGGGACAACGTTCTGGATGCAAATGCAAGAGGTCTTTCCGTACCATCAGGCATCACGTGTGATAATACACTCCCCACTCCATTCCGACAGGCATCGCATGTCAGCACAAGATCCTTCTCTGGATCAAAATGAACGAGAACATTGGACGATTTGAGCAGATCCTTGGAGGTCTGGAATGCTGATTGTTCAGTGGACCCCCCAGCTCCAGGAGACTCATTTCCTCAAAAGCCGATAAAGGGGGCCAAAAACGTCGGTCACATTCGGGATGTAACAACCATAGAACTGAAGCAAACCGAGGTATGACTTCAATTCGGTCACGTCTCGTGGAGCAGGAGCATCCTTGATAGCTCGGACTTTCTCATCTGTCGGGTGTAGACCCTCGGCATCAATCGTACGACCCAGGTACGTGACTGATGGCACCATAAACTTGCACTTCTCTCGACGCAAACATAGGCCGGAGTCCGAAATCTTCTTCAGAACTCTATCCAGGTTTTGTAGATGTTCCACGTCCATACGACCAGTAACCAGAATATCATCCTGGTAACAAACGACGTTGCGTTCGGCGGCAAACAAACTGTCCATGACACGCTGATAAATTCCAGGTGCAGATTTCACTCCAAAACTGAGTCGGTGGTACCTGTACAACCCACGATGTGTGTTGATGGTAAGATACTGTTTCGAATTCTCGTCCAAGCGGAGCTGTAGATAGGCAGATTTGAGATCGAGTTTTGTAAAAGTCTTGCCTCCCATGAGACGAGCATAGAGGTCTTCGATCCTCGGGATTGGATATTTATCCAATGAAGAACACTTGTTCACGGTCATTTTATAATCTCCACATATGCGGATGGACTGGTCCGATTTTATGACCGGAACGTTGGGCGCCGCCCATTCGGCATACTGGATTTGCTCGATGATGCCCAGATTTTCAAGATGATCCAGTTCCTTGTCAATCCGCTCCCGCAGGGCGAAAGGGACTGGGCGAGCTCTGCAAAATATAGGATTGGCATCCCGGTCAACACCGAGTTCAGCCGTATATCCTTTCAAGGTTCCAAGCTCATCCTTGAAGACATCCGGGTACGTATCCAGCACATTTTTGAGTGTGTATGCTGCGGTAGGAGAAACGTTGGCTGCCCGGAGTTGATGAATGCTTTTCCACTTCAGTTGAGTTATGCTCAACCAGTTCCTGCCGAGTAAGGAAGGGCCCTTTCCAGGAATGACGATCAGGGGTAGGTGAAACTCACGGTTATCGTAGCCCACTGTGACGTCACATGTACCGCAGGGAACAATCTTCTGACCTGTATAGGTGGAGAGTCCATAGGTAGTAGGTTTCAGATGGGGTCGGTCAGCATCACTCCACAGGTTTGTGAAAACAGCATGGCTGATGAGCGAGACGGCTGCACCAGTGTCGACCTCCATTTGCAATGGTCGATTGTTGACAACAGTGGCAAGAAAAGGGTCCCGCTTATGGTGAGAATCAATATGAAACAGGTCACACTATTCTGAGCTGTCGGAAACAGAGCTCACCTGGTCAAACTCAGGTTCTTCCGAACCGATAAACTGATGAATCGTCTTGTCAGCAGCTTTCCCTTTTCCCGATTTGCGAGTGATGCAAGCTGGAGCAATATGGCCAGTTTTAGAACAGAAATGGCAGGTCGCATCTTTGAACCGACACGTCTCCGGAGGGTGCTTTCCGTTGCACCGAAAACATTTGTTGTGGGTTTGAGACTGCACTGGCTTCTGACGAGGAGACTTGTTCCAACATTTTGGCTGATCATGATCCAACCGATTCACAGCAGGGCTGGTACCAGACGAGCGAGTGGCACCGATGCTTGTAGCGTTGCGTTCAGCACTTTCCATGGAAATGGCGGTGTCTATGGCATTTTGATGTCAGTCTTCTCTCAGCAAGCAGGCGTCTACGAGTGCGGTCATCGGACATGCCAACCACCAGCAAATCACGGAGAATGTCGTCAATCATGTCCCCAAACTCACACAGATGTGACAGTTTTTTTTAGGTGTGCAATGAAGTCTGCGATCGACTGACCTTGATGCTGTCTGTACATGTAAAAATTAAACCGACACAGGATGACTGAAGGAGATGGATTACAATGTTCCTTCAAAGCGGCCTTGAGCTCTGCATACGTGAGCTCCTGGATTGTCTGAGGACGAATCAGGTTTTTAACAAGTGTGAACGTCTCACCTCCGCAAACGGACAGGAAGACGGCCTTCATCAGGGTTTCGGACAGGAAGACGGCCTTCAACCGGGTTTCAGACAGGAAGACGGCCTTCATCAGGGCTTCCGTCGCGATGTCGTTCGCCTCGAAGTAGAAAGACAACCGCTCAGAATACGTGTCAAAATCTCCCTCATAAGGGTCGAATTCATCGATATGGCCGAAAGAAGTCATGGTCTATGTTGTGATTGGTACTACGTACAGCGTAGTGACGTCTGGGGGCGTGGCTTCAGTGGTTAATGGCGGCTCGTCATGATGGCCGTGTGCTATGTGAGAGCTTGGTATCGTCTTTAATGAACCACTTGATTAAAGGAGATTCCTGAACTTACTACATGGTGGCAGCGCGGGATCGTGAAGATCAACAAGCAGTTTGACGTTTGGTCTTGTTTTCTTTGCGGATTACCACGGCAGCACGTTCCGTGTTTTTTTCAACATGGCGAAGTTCCCGACAATGGACTGGTCCAGCTCGGACCTGGCGGAGACCTTCAAGTTATTCAAGCAACGAATGAACTTGGTGCTGTCGGACGAGGGCATCGATACTAAAGCCAGGCAGGCCATCAAGATTCAGATTGCTGTGGGAGACGAAGGACTGAGGCGGATCAATGCATCGACTCTGAGTGAGGATGATAAAAAGGATTCGGATAAATTATATAAATTATTCGAGGATCAGTTGGACATTCATGTAAACTTTCGGATTCACCGGCTGGAAATAATGAGATTTTGGCAGCAAGCAGGAGAGTCCATTGATGATTTCGTCAACCGATGCTGACGGAAGGGAAGGTTGTGCAATTTCTCCGAAGCAGAACTCTCGGAACGGATTATCGAGTTGATTGTTGCGAGCACCCCACATGATGATTTTCAAAAGCATCTGCTCGACCAGGAGGTCGGGTACGACATGGACCTGGTTTAAAGTGAGGGACGCAAGTACGAAGCAATGGTAATCAGAAAGCAGGCCATCCAGAAGAAGGAAGGGCCTTCATCGTCTGTGAATGCCATGACACATCGACAAAAGTGCAAAAGGTGTGGACTATCACATCCACCACGGAACTGCCCAGCATACAATGATTATTGTAAGTATTGTGGTGAACTGGGACACTGGGCCCGTTGTTGTGAAAATCCCAAATGAAGCACGAGATATGCTGATGGATACGAGTGGAGCCGCCGTCCTGCAATGGGTGGAAGAGGCCGTCGAGTCAGCAGAAGCAAGTTGAGAGGTATGCGTCGGGGAAGTAACAATAATGGGACCTCGGTGAATGAAGTGTCGGGGTATTGTACTGAAAGCGATGAAGACAGTTACGAAAGTGACACAGAGGCATATGAACACACCAAGCCGTTTCACGTGATCAAGGTATCCGCACTGTGTATGAAGGAGACGAGGGATGAAGTGTACACATTGTTGAACATTGTATGCCCTGACATGAAAGGTGTATACAAACTGCAGTTGAAAGTGGATACAGGTGCATCAGGGAATACTTTGCCAACGCGTATTGTGAAGGACATGTATGGAAAAAAAATGGATGTCAGAACTGACTCCGCCAAAACTGACTGATAAGGAAGACTTGAGCCAATTAATTGGACTGATGAGCTATCTGTCACCACATATTCCCCACTTTGCGGATAAAGTGGCACTCCTCCGAGATTTACTGAAGAATGGAGTGCCATTCATGTGGCAGGAAGACCATCAGTTTGCATTTGAGCAACTGAAACAGAGTGTTGATGCAGACACCTGTCTAACATACTATCATCATGACAAAGAGACAGTTTTGGAAGTAGATGCGTCACAGAAGGGACTGGGTGCATGCCTTTTGCAGGATGACGAGCCTGTTGCTTTTGCGTCACGTACTCTGACACCCACTCAGTCTGCATATTCAAATATTGAACGAGAAACCTTGGCCCTTGTTACTGGCATACAGAAGTTCCATACTTATGTGTTTGGGAAACGCTTCAAGGTATACACAGACCACAAACCATTGGTCATGATCATCAGCAATCCGCTTACAAGCGACCCTCCACGGCTCCAGCGCCTTCTTGTGAAAATCCAAGGCTACGATTTTGATCTGGAGTATAAGGCCGGCCGTGAGATGATGCTATCAGACACGCTGTCGAGGCTACCGAACCCAGAGAATAATCAGGAACTGCAGTTGGACACACGTGTAGATGGTATTGAGCTTGATGATGTGGATGATCATCATCGCTTTGACCTCATTGATTTCAGCTCAAGGAAACAGGACCAACTCGGAGAGTGTGGAAAGGCTGATAGAACCTTTCGAGCATTGCAGCAGGTTGTACATCGAGGGTGGCCTGCTAGGATTACAGAGCTGCCTGTGGACCTACGTCCGTACTGGCCATACCGTGATGAAATTGGTATTTGTGACGGTGTTCTCTTCAAAGGTCGACAGGTACTAATTCCAGAGCAGCTACGGAAGGATATCCTCGACCAGCTCCATGACGCACACATGGGGATCGAAAAGACAAAAGGTCTAGCACGCGAATGTGTTTACTGGCCAAGTATATATCTGGACATTGAGAGAGCTGTCAGAACATGTAAGGCATGTCAAGAGAACCAACCAGAACAAAGGCGTGAGGCTATGATAGCTCATGAGATACCAGCGGTACCATGGACAAAGGTAGCCAGTGATATGTGTGAGCTACACGGGCAGACCTACCTCTTGGTGATGGATTATTACACCAAGTACCCAGTTGTGAAGAGAATGGAATACACGACGAGCAGTGCAGTAGCCAAGGTCACATCTGAATGTTTCAGTATGTTCGGCCCACCTCTGGAGATCATATCAGACAATGGACCTCAATATGTGGGTAAGCCGTACCGTGATATGTGTACCAAATGGAATGTAAAACACACGACAACATCGCCGAGGTATCCACGCAGTAATGGATTGGTTGAGAGACAAGTTCAAACAGTGAAGAACATGATCAAAAAGTGTATTAGATCAGGGAGTGACATAGATATTGCACTACAACACCTGAGGTGCACACCTGTAGATTCCCACCTCCCAAGTCCAAGCGAAATGCTGTTGAACCGGCCCATACGCACCAACCTACCAAGTCGTCTGTTGGTTCCTGCACAACAAAGGCATCAGGAAATTCAGGAACGATTGAAGGAACGTGGAGACCGGATGGCGAAGCAATACAACAGAACGGCTGGGCCGGAGCTGCCTGAATTGGCTATTGGACATCGGGTTCGGATTCTGAACAAGGACACGCACCAATGGTACCCCGGGAAAGTTGTGGCTCGCTGTAATGAACCCCGCTCGTATAGAGTACAGACGCCTAACGGGACGCGTCTTCGAGGAACCAGGGCACACTTGCGTGAACTTCATCCACCCGATTGTGGCGCCAAGTGGAAGGACGAACCGACCCAACCAACACATCAAAGTCTACCGACTGCTCGACACGTACATTTCAACAACGACGCTTCAGCAATGGAAACTAATGGCGCGTCGCCATGTAAGGTATCTCGACAAACTACGATCGATTGTAGCACACGTTTATTGACTGCCGATGCGGGCCCGATGAACTGCAGCGCGATCCGAGCTGGGGCGTAGGGATACAATGCGGTCCCGGTGTAGGGATACAACGGTGAATATTTGCAGATTCATACATGACAACTCATTTCTTCCTCGATGTAAAACATATATTTTGGAGGTATATTCTGTACTCTATTATGAGCGAGGCTGGTTTCCACCTTTTATTTTGACATTTTGTATTATTATTATTATTATTATTATTATTGATTAATCTGTCGGCTTAAAGTTCCGTATCACGTTCTGTCGTACAGGTTTGTGTTTGTTTTCAGCGATTATTATCACTTTTCCTTCCAGTCAACATTATGAGTGCGTCGTATCGTCCCTTCCTGTCCGAATGGGGAAGTCGTCAAGTCGTGCTTACATGGACGAACGGACTGCGATGGTGGTGAAGTTACACGTGCCTCCGCTCGCAGAGTGTTTGTGAGCTTGTGACTTCATTTGTGGAGAATCTGTGCGAGTGGAGCACGATCGGTGACATTCTGACCGTGCACGTTTATCCACCATGATGTTCGGACGGGAGAGCACGGGTTCGCCCATTGGCATTACACCTTTACAACAGATCGTCGCTTCGTGCTCCGGAGCCTTGATCACTTCACTCTTCAGTACGATTTGGACCGGTTTACAGGGCGGCCTCACCTAGCCTTGATGATGTTACCTGCTATAACTCGTACATGCACTATGCCGCCTCACCTAGCCTTGATGTTACCTGCTATAACTCGTACATGCACTATGCCGCCTCACCTAGCCTTAATGATGTTCTCTGCTATAACTCGTACATGCACTATGCCGCCTCACCTAGCCTTGATGATGTTACCTGCTATAACTCGTACATGCACTATGCCGCCTCACCTAGCCTTGATGATGTTACCTGCTATAACTCGTACATGCACTATGCGGCCTCACCTAGCCTTGATGATGTTACCTGCTATAACGAGTACATGCACTTTGTGTCCTCCCCGAGCCTTGATAATGTTACCTGCTATAACTTGTACATGCACTATGCATCCTCACCTAGCCTTGATATTTAAATGTTACCTGCTATAAGATTACTATAACGCGTACATGCACTGTGGCCCCACCAAGCCTTGATAATGTTACCTGCTATAACTCGTACATGCACTATGTGGCCTCCCCCAGCCTTGATAATGTTACCTGATTTAACGAGTACATGCACTTTGTGTCCTCCCCGAGCCTTGATAATGTTACCTGCCATAACTCGTACATACACTATGCGGCCTCACCTAGCCTTGATAATGTTACCTGCTATAATTCGTACATGCACTATGCGGCCTCACCTAGCCTTGATAATGTTACCTGCTATAACTCGTACATGCACTATGCGGCCTCACCGAGCCTTGATAATGTTACCTGATATGACGCGTACATGCACTATGTGGCCTCCCATAGCCTTGATAATGTTACCTGCTATAACTCGTACATGCACTATGCGGCCTCACCTAGCCTTGATGATGTTACCTGATATAACGAGTACATGCACTTTGTGTCCTCCCCGAGCCTTGATAATGTTACCTGCTATAACTCGTACATGCACTATGCGGCCTCACCTAGCCTTGATAATGTTACCTGCTATAACTCGTACATGCACTATGCGGCCTCACCTAGCCTTGATAATGTTACCTGCTATAACTCGTACATGCACTATGCGGCCTCACCGAGCCTTGATAATGTTACCTGATATAACGCGTACATGCACTATGTGGCCTCCCATAGCCTTGATAATGTTACCTGCTATAACTCGTACATGCACTATGCGGCCTCACCTAGCCTTGATGATGTTACCTGATATAACGAGTACATGCACTTTGTGTCCTCCCCGAGCCTTGATAATGTTACCTGCTATAACTCGTACATGCACTATGCGGCCTCACCTAGCCTTGATGATGTTACCTGATATAACGAGTACATGCACTTTGTGTCCTCCCCGAGCCTTGATAATGTTACCTGCTATAAGTATAACTTGTACAAGCACTATGCGGCCTCTCCTCGCCTTGATAATGTTACCTGCTATAACGCGTTCATGCACTCTGCAGCCTCCCCTAGCCTTGATAATGTTACCTGCTATAAGTATAACTTGTACAAGCATTATGCGGCCTCTCCTCGCCTTGATAATGTTACCTGCTACTATGTGGTGTCCTCCGCGTTCATGCACTATGTGGCCTCATCTAGCCTTGATAATGTTACCTGCTATAACGCGTTCATGCACTATGTGGCCTCCCCAAGCCTTGATAATGTTACTTGCTATAACGCGTACATGCACTATGCGGCCTCTCCTAGCCTTGATAATGTTACCTGCTATAACTCGTACATGCACTATGCGGCCTCTCCTGGATAATGTTACCTGTTATAACTCGTACATGCACTATGCGGCCTCCCCTAGCCGAGATAATGTTACCTGCTATAACTCCTGCTATAACTCGTACATGCACTATGTGGTCTCCCCTAGCCTGCTATAACGTTACCTGCTATAACGCGTACATGCACTATGTGGCCTCTCCTCGCCTTGATAATGTAACCTGCTATAACTCGTACATGCACTATGTGGCCTCCCATCGCCTTGATGATGTTACCTGCTATAACTCGCACATGCACTATGCAGCCTCCCCTGGCCTTGATAATGTTACCTGCTACAACCCGTACATGCACTATGCGGCCTCACCTTGCCTTTATAATGTTACCTGCTATAACTCGTACATGCACTATGTGGCCTCCCATCGCCTTGATGATGTTACCTGCTATAACGCGTACATGCACTATGTGGCCTCCCCTAGCCTTGATAATGTTACCTGCTATAACTCGGACATGCACTATGCGGCCTCACCTAGCCTTGATGATGTTACCTGATATAACACGTACATGCACTATGTGGCCTCCCCTAGCCTTGATAATGTTACCTGCTATAACTCGTACATGCACTATGCGGCCTCAACTAGCCTTGATAATGT
The DNA here is from genome assembly GCF_964187855.1 of Myxine glutinosa. Lineage (NCBI taxonomy): Eukaryota > Metazoa > Chordata > Myxini > Myxiniformes > Myxinidae > Myxine > Myxine glutinosa. The sequence continues at coordinate 55,773,702 of NC_136270.1, forward strand.
TACCTGCTATAACGCGTACATGCACTATGCAGCCTCACCTGGCCTTGATAATGTTACCTACTATAACTCTTCCTTACACTACGCGGCCTCCCCTCGCCTTGATTATGTTACCTGCTATAACTCGTACATGCACTACGCGGCCTCCCCTCGCCTTGATTATGTTACCTGCTATAACTCGTACATGCACTATGCGGCCTCCCCTAGCCTTGATAATGTTACCTGCTATAACTCGTACATGCACTATGCAGCCTCCCCTGGCCTTGATAATGTTACCTGCTACAACTCGTACATGCACTATGCGTCCTCCCCGAGCCTTGATAATGTTACCTGCTATAACGCGTTCATGCACTATGTGGCCTCATCTAGCCTTGATAATGTTACCTGCTATAACTCGCACATGCACTATGCAGCCTCCCCTGGCCTTGATAATGTTACCTGCTATAACTCGTACATGCCCGATGCGTCCTCCAGTTGGCACTATGCAGCCTCCCCTGGCCTTGATAATGTTACCTGCTACAACTCATACATGCACTATGCCTCCTCCCCGAGCCTTGATAATGTTACCTGCGACAACTCGTACGTGCATGCACGATGCGGCCTCACCTTGCCTTTATAATGTTACCTGCTATAACTCGGACATGCACTATGCGGCCTCCCCTAGCCTTGATAATGTTACCTGCTATAACGCGTTCATGCACTCTGCAGCCTCCCCTAGCCTTGATAAATGTTACCTGCTATAGCTTGTACATGCACTATGCGGCCTCTCCTCGCCTTGATAATGTTACCTGCTATGACGCGTTCATGCACTATGTGGCTTCATCTTGCCTTGATAATGTTACCTGCTATAACGCGTTCATGCACTATGTGGCCTCCCCGAGCCTTGATAATGTTACCTGCTATAACGCGTACATGCACTATGCGGCCTCTCCGAGCTTTGATAATGTTACCTGCTATAACTCGTACATGCACTATGCGGCCTCTCCTGGATAATGTTACCTGTTATAACTCGTACATGCACTATGCGGCCTCCCCTAGCCGAGATAATGTTACCTGCTATAACTCCTGCTATAACTCGTACATGCACTATGTGGTCTCCCCTAGCCTTGATAATGTTACCTGCTATAACGCGTACATGCACTATGTGGCCTCTCCTTGCCTTGATAATGTAACCTGCTATAACTCGTACATGCACTATGTGGCCTCCCATCGCCTTGATGATGTTACCTGCTATAACTCGCACATGCACTATGCAGCCTCCCCTGGCCTTGATAATGTTACCTGCTACAACTCGTACATGCACTATGCCTCCTCCCCGAGCCTTTATAATGTTACCTGCTATAACTCGTACATGCACTATGCGTCCTCACCTAGCCATGATAATGTTACCTGCTATAACTCGGACATGCACTATGCGGCCTCCCCTAGCCTTGATAATGTTACCTGCTACAACTCGTACATGCACTATGCGTCCTCACCTAGCCATTATAATGTTACCTGCTATAACTCGTACATGCACTATGCGGCCTCCCCTAGCCTTGATAATGTTACCTGCTATAACTCGTACATGCACTATGCGTCCTCCCCTAGCCTTGATAATGTTACCTGCTACAACCCGTACATGCACTATGCGGCCTCACCTTGCCTTTATAATGTTACCTGCTATAACTCGTGCATGCACTATGCGGCCTCTCCTGGATAATGTTACCTGCTATTACACGTACATGCACTATGCGGCCTCCCCGAGCCTTGATAATGTTGCCTGCTATAACTCGTACATGCACTACGTGGTCTCCCCAAGCCTTGATAATGTTACCTGCTATAACTCGTACATGCACTATGCGACCTCACCTTGATAATGGTACCTGCTATAACTTGTACATGCACGATGCGGCCTCCCCTAGCCTTGATAATGTTGCCTGCTATAACTCGTACATGCACTATGCATCCTCACCTAACCTTGATAATGTTACCTGCTATAACTCGTGCATGCACTCTGCGTCCTCACCGAGCCTTGATAATGTTACCTGCTATAACTCGTACATGCACGATGCGTCCTCCCCTCGCCTTGATAATGTTACCTGCTATAACTCGTACATACACTATGCGTCCTCACCTAGCCTTGATAATGTTACCTGCTATAACTCGTACATGCACCATGTGGCCTCCCCTAGCCTTGATAATGTTACCTGCTATAACTCGTACATGCACTATGCATCCTCACCTAGCCTTGATAATGTTACCTGCGATAACACGTACATGCACTATGCAGCCTCCCCTAGCCTTGATAATGTTACCTGCTATAACGTGTACATGCACTGTGGCCTCACCAAGCCTTGATAATGTTACCTGCTATAACTCGTACATGCACTATGTGGCCTCCCCCAGCCTTGATAATGTTACCTGCTATAACGCGTTCATGCACTATGTGGTCTCCTCGAGCCTTGATAATGTAACCTGCTATAATGCGTACATGCACGATGCGGCCTCTCCTAGCCTTGATAATGTTACCTGCTATAACTCGTACATGCACTATGCAGCCTCTTCTGGATAATGTTACCTGTTATAACTCGTACATGCACTATGCGGCCTCCCCTAGCCGAGATAATGTTACCTGCTATAACTCCTGCATGCACTATGTGGTCTCCCCTAGCCTTGATAATGTAACCTTCGATAACTCGTACATGCACTATGTGGCCTCCCATCGCCTTGATGATGTTACCTGCTATAACTCGCACATGCACTATGCAGCCTCCCCTGGCCTTGATAATGTTACCTGCTATAACTCGTACATGCACTATGCGTCCTCCAGTTGGCACTATGCAGCCTCCCCTGGCCTTGATAATGTTACCTGCTACAACTCGTACATGCACTATGCCTCCTCCCCGAGCCTTGATAATGTTACCTGCTATATATAACTCGTACATGCACTATGCGGCCTCTCCTGGATAATGTTACCTGCTATTACTCGTACATGCACTATGCGGCCTCCCCGAGCCTTGATAATGTTACCTGCTATAACTCGTACATGCACTACGTGGTCTCCCCAAGCCTTGATAATGTTACGTGCTATAACTCGTACATGCACTATGCGGCCTCACCTCACCTTGATAATGGTACCTGCTATAACTCGTACATGCACGATGCGGCCTCCCCGAGCCTTGATAATGTTACCTGCTATAACTTGTACATGCACGATGCGGCCTCCCCTAGCCTTGATAATGTTACCTGCTATAACTCGTACATGCACTATGCGTCCTCACCTAACCTTGATAATGTTACCTGGTATCAGTCGGACATGCACTATGCGTCCTCACCTCGCCTTGATTATGTTACCTGCTATAACTCGTACATGCACTATGTGGCCCTGCCTTGCCTTGATAATGTTACCTGCTTTCACTCGTACATGCACGATGTGGCCTCTCCTAGATAATGTTACCTGCTTTAATTCGTACATGCACTATGCGTCCTCACCTAGCCTTGATAATGTTACCTGCTATAACGCGTACATGCACTATGTGGCCTCTCCTAGCCTTGATAATGTTACCTGCTATAACTCGTACATGCACTATGTCACCTCTCCTCGATAATGTTACCTGCTATAACTCGTACATGCACTATGCGGCCTCACCTAACCTTGATAATGTTACCTGCTATAATTCGTACATGCACTATGTGGCCTCTCCTAGCCTTGATAATGTTACCTGCTATAACTCGTGCATGCACTATGCGTCCTCACCAAGCCTTGATAATGTTACCTGCTATAACGCATACATGCACTATGTGGCCTCTCCTAGCCTTGATAATGTTACCTGCTATAACTCGTGCATGCACTATGTGGCCTCTCCTAGCCTCGATAATGTTACCTGCTATAATTCGTGCATGCACTATGCGTCCTCACCAAGCCTTGATGATGTTACCTGCTATAACTCGTACATGCATTATGCGTCCTCACCTTGCCTTGATAATGTTACCTGCTCTAACTCGTGCATGCACTATGCGTCCTCACGAAGCCTTGATAATGTTACCTGCTATAACGCGTACATGCACTATGTGGCCTCTACTCGCCTTGATAATGTTACCTGGTATAACTCGTGCATGCACTATGTGGCCTCTCCTAGCCTTGATAATGTTACCTGCTATAACTCGTGCATGAACTATGCGTCCTCACCAAGCCTTGATGATGTTACCTGCTATAACGTGTACATGCACTATGTGGCCTCTCCTAGCCTTGATAATGTTACCTGCTATAACTCGTGCATGCACTATGCGTCCTCACCAAGCCTTGATAATGTTACCTGCTATAACTCGTGCATGCACTATGCGGCCTCACCTAGCCTTGATGATGTTACCTGATATAACGCGTACATGCACTATGTGGCCTCTCCTCGATAATGTTACCTGCTATAACTCGTAGATGCACTATGCGTTCTCACCACCCTTGATAATGTTACCTGCTATAACGCGTCCATGCACTATGTGGCCTCTCCTAGCCTTGATAATGTTACCTGCTATAACTCGTACATGCACTATGCGGCCTCACCTCTTATCATCATTTTCTGCAGTTTAAGTTTTGAAAATCTCTTCAGATTAAGAGTTTGTAGTGTGTATCGCATTTTAGTTTTTAAACGTTGTTCGGAAATGAAATAATGGTATTGGTAAATAATGGTAAATAATGGAAATGAAATAATGATATTGGTAAATTATAATGGTAAATAATGGAAATGAAATAATGGTATTGGTAAATAATGGTAAATAATGGAAATGAAATAATGGTATTGGTAAATAATGGTAAATAATGGAAATGAAATAATGGTATTGGTAAATTATAATGGTAAATAATGGAAATGAAATAATGGTATTGGTAAATAATGGTAAATAATGGTAATGAAATAATTGTATTGGTAAATAATGGTAAATAATGGAAATGAAATAATGGTATTGGTAAATAATGGTAAATAATGGAAATGAAATAATGGTATTGGTAAATTATAATGGTAAATAATGGAAATGAAATAATGGTATTGGTAAATAATGGTAATGAAATAATGGTATTGGTAAATTATAATGGTAAATAATGGAAATGAAATAATGGTATTGGTAAATAATGGTAAATAATGGAAATGAAATAATTGTATTGGTAAATAATGGTAAATAATGGAAATGAAATAATGGTATTGGTAAATAATGGTAAATAATGGTAATGAAATAATGGTATTGGTAAATAATGGTAAATAATGGAAATGAAATAATTGTATTGGTAAATAATGGTAAATAATGGAAATGAAATAATGGTATTGGTAAATAATGGTAAATAATGGAAATGAAATAATGGTATTGGTAAATAATGGAAATGAAATAATGGTATTGGTAAATAATGGAAATGAAATAATTAAATTAATGAACACCGCAATGTCGGGACTCTATGTCCAGGAACCCCACCCCCCCCCCCCCCCCCCCACCACTCCACCCCCACACAACTCTCCCTTAATCCCTCCTACCCTTCCCACTCCACCCTCATGCAACTCTCCGAACTTCATCTGGCGTTGTTCGTACCTTTATTTCATTTCCACACACGGTTATAATGGGCAGGATCTCCTGGTTTGCTATGCAGTGGAGTGACACCCTATCCCATGGAAGTATGAATTTAGTTTAAAATAATCATATTCAAAAAGGGTGTTATGACACACACCTAAACTTCCCCGGCCTCATGACTAATTAATTAAGAGCCCTCGCGAAGTGGCTTAAGCACTCCAGCAAGCACTCCAACGAAATGGGTGATAACGATAAGGAACGGCTGGCTTTGCAAGCGATAGCAAGCTGATTGCTTCTGGTTAAAATGGCCGAGAAATTTTAAAAACAGATCCCAGGTACAATGGAGTGACACCCTGTCCCATGGAAGTATGAATTAAGTTAAAAATTATTATTAAGTTAAATAAATAAATAAACTAACCTCAGAATGAGAATTACAGCCTCACTTAAATAAATGAATATATACACTCAGCTATGAAAATCGCTAGATATGGTAAATTTTGTCAGATTTCACTCTATATTTGAACATTATTTAGTCTGAAGTATCTAATCCTCATCTCCACATCCATATTTTGAGGATATGCTTGAGAATTATGTGATGATAAATCGATCGTGTTTCCAAGGCAACACACGATTGAATAAGCCAAAACAAAATGGCGGCTTAAGAACCCAGCAAGTGGCAGTGGGCTGATCAAGATTGTGGGCCGCCATATTGCTAACGCTTTTTCGGGTTTTTTATTTTGGGCACCTCGTTAATCATCTTCAAAAAGTTTGTTATGACGCACCCAAACACCCAGTTTTCATCCTTGCAATCTGTTAGAGATCCAGGTGTATGTATGCAAAGTTTGGGGCCGTTAGGTTTCATGGTATTGGAGTTATGGAGGAGACAGACGGACGGACACTCTTTTTATTTTATATCTATATACACATACTGCATGACCAAAAGTATGCAGTCACCCGAACATCACACATCTCATTCCAAAATCATGGTCATTAATATGGAGTTGGTCCCCCCTTTGTTGCTATAACAGCCTCCACTCTTCTGGGAAGGCTTTCCACGAGATGTTTCCACGAGACATTGCTGTGGGGATTTGCTTCCATTCAGCCACAAGAGCATTAGTGAGGTCGGGCACTGATGTTGGGCGATTAGGCCAGGCTCGCAGTCGGCGTTCCAACTCATCCCAAAGGTGTTCGATGGGGTTGAGGTCAGATCTCTGTGCAGGCCAGTCAAGTTCTTCCACACCGATCTAGACAAACCATTTCTGTATGGACCTCGCTTTGTGCATTGTCATTGTCATTGTCATATTTCTGTGTAGGCATTGTCATGCTAAAACAGGAAAGGGCCTTCCCCAAACTGTTGCCACAAAGTTGGAAGCACACAATCGTCTAGGATGTCATTGTATGCTGTAGCGTTAAGATTTACCTTCACTGAAACTAAGGGGCCTATCCCGAACCATGAAAAACAGCCCCAGACCATTATTCCTCCTCCACCAAACTTTACAGTTGGCACTGTGCATTAGGGCAGGTAGCGTTCTCCTGGCATCCGCCCAACTCAGTTTCGTCAGTCGGACTGCCAGATGGTGAAGCGTGATTCATCACTCCAGAGAACGCGTGACAGATCTCGTGCGAATATCTCGCGGGATATCCCATACGAGATGTTTCCGTTAGGTTTCATGGTTTTGTGGTATAAGACATTGATTTGCAGGATATCCCACCATTCACACTGTGAATAGCTTCGCGGGATATTCCAACAGCTACATAACACATCATCCCCGCATGTTACTGTACTGAAAGAAAACACTCCACACTCTTTTAGTGCAATTAGCTGTCTCCTTTTTTGTCCCCCATCGCTCAGCGGAGCGAAAGGGGGACTATGGCTTTCCCGTCCGTCCGTCCGTCCGTCCGTGCGTGCGTGGGTGCGTGCATGCGTGCGTAAGCGAAGGACCGCATTCGAATTTAGTGTGTGGGTGCAACCCACGTCAAAATCCAAGATGGCCGCCGCCATGTATGTCTGATGCCATGTATGTCAACCTTGTCAGCGGAATATCTTGAAAAATAAGCGAAGTACCAACTTCTAATTTGGCGTGTGGGTGTATCTCGGCATAAGGACGAACGCTATTGTAAATTGGGTCGCCACGTCAAAATCCAAGATGGCCGCCACCATATATATGTCTGAAACCTGTGAGCGAAATATCTCGAAAAATAAGCGAAGTGCCAACGTCTAATCTGGTGTGTGGGTGTATCTAGGCACAAGGAAGAACGCTGTTTAAAATCGGGTCACCATGTCAAAATCCAAGATGGCCGCCACCATATATATGTCTGACCCTTGTGAGCCAAATATCTTGAAAAATAAGCGAAGTACCAACTTCTAATCTGGTGTGTGTGTGTATCTAGGCATAAGGAAGGACGCTATTGAAAATTGGGTCGCCATGGCAAAATCAAGATGGCCGCCGCCATGTATGTCCGAACCTTGTGAGCAAAATATCTCGAAAAATAAGCGAAGTACCAACTTCTAATCTGGTGTGTGGGTGTATCTAGGCACACGGAAGAACGCTGTTTAAAATTGGGTCGCCACGTCAAAATCCAAGATGGTCGCTGCCATGTATGTCTGAATCTTGTGAGAAGAATATCTTGAAAGATAAGCGAAGTACCAACTTCTAATTTGGTGTGTGGGTGTATCTCGGCATAAGGAAGACCGCTATTGTAAAGTGGGTCGCCACGTCAAAATCCAGGATGGCCGCCACCATATATATGTCTGAACCTTGTGAGCGAAATATCTTGAAAAATAAGCGAAGTACCTTCTGGTGTGTGGGTGCATCTAGGCATAAGGAAGAACGCTATTGAAAATTGGGTCGCCACGTCAAAATCCAAGATGGCCGCCTCCATGTTTGTCTGACCCTTGTGAGCGAAATATCATATCATAGCATGTTTTCTGCGTGTTCCACTTTGTAAACTCACATCACTTCCCCGACGGGGGACCTAGGCGTAACGCTTGTCCCCATTGAAACAATGGCAGTTTTGCATTCGTGGATTTTCATCGACATTCATGGATTTTCGACGACGCTCGCGGGGTTGTCGTCGACACTCGCGGGGTTGTCGTCGACACTCGCGGGGTTGTCGTCGACACTCGCGGGGTTGTCGTCGACACTCGCGGGGTTGTCGTCGCCACTCGCGGGGTTGTCGTCGACACTCGCGGGGTTGTCGTCGACACTCGCGGGGTTGTCGTCGACACTCGCGGGGTTGTCGTCGACACTCGCGGGGTTGTCGTCGACACTCGCGGGGTTGTCGTCGACACTCGCGGGGTTGTCGTCGCCACTCGCGGGGTTGTCGTCGCCACTCGCGGGGTTGTCGTCGCCACTCGCGGGGTTGTCGTCGCCACTCGCGGGGTTGTCGTCGCCACTCGCGGGGTTGTCGTCGCCACTCGCGGGGTTGTCGTCGCCACTCGCGGGGTTGTCGTCGCCACTCGCGGGGTTGTCGTCGCCACTCGCGGGGTTGTCGTCGCCACTCGCGGGGTTGTCGTCGCCACTCGCGGGGTTGTCGTCGCCACTCGCGGGGTTGTCGTCGCCACTCGCGGGGTTGTCGTCGCCACTCGCGGGGTTGTCGTCGCCACTCGCGGGGTTGTCGTCGCCACTCGCGGGGTTGTCGTCGCCACTCGCGGGGTTGTCGTCGCCACTCGCGGGGTTGTCGTCGCCACTCGCGGGGTTGTCGTCGCCACTCGCGGGGTTGTCGTCGCCACTCGCGGGGTTGTCGTCGCCACTCGCGGGGTTGTCGTCGCCACTCGCGGGGTTGTCGTCGCCACTCGCGGGGTTGTCGTCGACACTCGCGGGGTTGTCGTCGACACTCGCGGATTTTTCTTCACTTGTGACGTCTTCTCATTTGCAGATTCATACAGACATACCCAAGAAGAATCAAAACTGTAATTGCTGCCAATGGCGCGTCTTCGAGGTATTTACTCGGGCTTGAATACTTATGTAAATTAAATATTTCTGCATTTCATTTTTAATTATTTTGTAAAAATTTCTAATATAAAGATTACACTTTGACATGTGATATTATGTGCAGATCACAGTGACAAACAACAAAGCAACCAGAGATTGCAAAGCCTCGCCAGTTCTCCAGGGTATTTTGGCTCTTGGGCCTTTTGCGTGGTTTTTTTTTTTTTTTTTTTTTTTTTTTTTTTTTGTATACTGAATCGAGGCTCATGAAAGAGCTGACATTTACTTCACAAACAAATCAACCAGACAAACAAAATATATAAAAAGAGGGAGCGGAAGACAAGAGAAGGGAAAGCACACAAACACTTGAGAGCACAACATTTAAGAGCAGGGAGATGTGTGGGAGGGAGAGGGCTTGGGGGGAGGTGGCGTGGGAAGGGGGGGGGGGGGGGGAGGAGAAGTCTAAAACACAAGGACACCAAGGACTTCCAGGACAGAAGTTGGTATTTCAAAAAAAGTGTAATTGGGGTGAAATTAGCGGGGATAGAAAAGATCAAGGTTTTGGATGGGGGAAGATAAGAGATGGTGGTGAACAGCTGTTTTAAAGACCTGGAGGGTGGAGTGGGATTGAAGAGAGTGAGGGAGTTTGTTCCAGAGGCGGGAGAAAAGAGGAATGAAGGAGTGAAGGTGAAAAGAGAGTCTTGATTTTGGCAGTTTGACCATAAGAGGGTTGCAGGCAGATCTTGTGCGACCTGTAGGAATATTTGCGGGACAGAGCACAGAGAGAGCTGGGGGGGCAAGGCCAGAGAGGAGTCGGTAGAAGACGGAAAGACCACCAACCTGCCTGCTGTGAGTGAGTGAGAGGCCCTTGGAGTTAGCTTCATCGTGGGAGATTCCAATGATTCTGAATGCTTTAGTTTCAACAGCGTGAAGACGAGCTAGGTGTGAGGCAGGAGCACCAGCCCAGAGGGGAGAGCAGTATTTCATTGAGCTGTGGATGAAAGCCTTGTATGTGGTGAGGAGCTCAGGTGTGCCAAGGAAGGGCTTCGCACGACGGAGGATGCCCAGTCGGCGACTGGCTTTGGAGGCCAGATTTGAAATGTGGTTTTCCCAGGAAAGATCATGGCAGATAGTGAGACCCAAAAGCTTGAATGACAGAACTTCTTGGAGAGGATTATTCAGAAAGTGGATGGGAGGGTTGTCCAGTCGGTCTTTTCGGAGAGACATCGTAAGAGTGTGAGATTTGTCAGGATTGAAAGACATGTTCCACTTGTTTGCCCAGTCTGTGATTTTGTCCAGGTCTGCAGAGAGTGAGGAGGCCGCAGACTGCCGATCTGAGGGATGAGGAATGGAGCGGCAGAGAGTGGAGTCATCAGCAAAGAGATAGAGAGAATTTTCCAGAGAGCCGGAGAGATCATTAATGAACATCAGAAAAAGCACAGGGCCCAGAACACTGCCTTGGGGAACTCCAGCCTGAACAGGAAGAGGAGATGAGAGAAACCCATTCAGGGCCACACGTTGACTACGACTCGAGAGGAAGTCCGCCAGCCATGCGTGGAGATTTCCACGGATACCAACAGAGGAGAGTTTGGTGAGCAGAGCGGGGTGCCAGACCGTATCGAAGGCACGTGATATGTCAAGGGAGACAGCTCTAATTTCCTGTTTGGCATTGAGGACCTCCATCCATTGTTGAGAAAGCAGAAGCAGCATGTCCAGAGTAGAGTGACCAGGTCTGAAACCAAATTGATGATCAGAGATCAAGCCATTGGAGAAGAGGAAAGATTTCATATCTGAAGCAATGATGGATTCCATGACTTTGCTGATAATTGGGAGAAGGCTGATTGGTCTGTAGTTGCTGGGATCTGTTTTTGCACCTTTTTTGTGCAAAGCAGTGATGTTGGCAGATTTCCAAGCAGATGGCAGATGACCTTGAGCAAAAGAGAGGGTGAAGAGAACAGAGAGAGGGAGTGAAAGACGGAAGAACAAGATTTTAGGACCCGCCGTGGGCTGATGCCGTCAGGTCCAGTTGCAGAATCAGAGTCGATGGTTGACAGAAACTTTTCCACCTTGTCAGGAGGAAAGGACACAGAGTCCAGGAGCAGCTGGGTACGACTGGGTACGGTGGGTACAGAGAGGGATGGGTTTGGGACACAAGATTTAGAGGCAAACACAGAGTTGAGGCATTCAGCTTTTTCACGTGCAAAGTCAGCCGTGTGGCCGTTTGAGGTGAGGGAGGGGATGGAGGGGGAACAAACACCAGAAACAGGGTTGACCAGACGCCACCAGGATTTGGAAGAGGGAGACAGATAAGAGAGTTCTGTCGTGAGAACGGAGAGATATTGTTTCCTGGCTCTCCTGAGGGTGGACACACACTTGTTTCGGGCTTTGTGAAAAGAAATGAGATTTCCTTCTGTTGGATTTGCTTTCCAGGAGACGAAAGCAAGTTGTTTCTGGGCAATAGCCTCACCACAAGATTCTGTGTACCATGGACGGGAGGAAGTGTATGACAACTGAAGACGAGATGGGATAAATCTGTGCATGAGAGAGAGAGCAATTTACTTTGGACGAATTCCCAGTATGAGTTGATGTCAGAGGCGGTAGAGATGGGAGACCAGTCCAGATGATGGATGGCTGCTTGAAGACCGTGCCAGTTGGCCTGAGTGAAATGCCAGACTCGTCGACGCTGAGGAGGCTCTCTGAGAATGGTCACAGAGATGTCAACTTTAACAAGCACATGATCAGATGAGCCGATTGGAGCAGAAGAAGAGCAGCAGACATTTTCAGGGAAGTTAGTCATAACCAAGTCCAGAAGAGAAGATGCTCCGTTGACTGAGATCCGGGTCGGCAAATTGACAGATTGTGTCAGTCCCAGTGAGTCACAGAAGTCCTTTGCTGAAGAGCCATGGCTGGTGAGAGAGGTACCCACACCCAGCCAACTGGCATGGTGACAATTGAAATCACCACATATGTGGAAGAGAGAGTTGGGATGGGTAGATAGAAGTTGGTCCATGTTATCAGACAGCGAGATGTCGATGGAGTCATCACTGTTTGCTGGACGGTACAACACACATTGAACAAAAGGTGGGAGCGAAGGGGAAGCCGTAGCCAAAGGTATTCCTGGGGGTGAGGTGGAGAGAGGGCAGTGCAGGGTGAGTGAGGAAGAGAGTTTTCTATAAAGATAGCAACCCCCCTTCCAGGACGAGGCTCAGGTCTATCATACCGGAGGAGGGACTAACCTGGGAGAGATACCAAGGAATCAGAGACATCATGAAGGAGGAAAGTTTCTGTTAAGCAGATCACGTCTGGTTTGTCATAAGCAACCTGTATGGAGAGATCAGTCAAGTTTGAGCAAAGGCCCCGGATGTTTGAGGTCCATACTGTTAAAGAAGAGGAAGGGGGAGCATCGGATACAGAACCGGGGGGGGGGGGGGGAGCGGTAGGGTAAGATGTGGAAGAGGAGGAAGAGGTAGGGAGAGCTGTTGAAGGTGTGTCAGAGATTTCAGAATAGCTTGGCGAAAGGGAAGAATGGGGCGGACAAAAGGTTTGATGGTGATTGGGTGAGGCGCAGTGAGGTGTTATTTGAGGAGGGGGAAGAGTGAGGCAGAAGGTTGAGGGAGATGAAGGTGAAAGTTGGAAGGGGGAAGAAGCGGGGAGGACGCTTTGAGGAGGAGGGGTTAGAGGGGAGTCTAGGAGGGGAGGAGTGAGGGAGGGTCTTGGAGGGGAGGGGTGTGGGGGGAGTTTAGGAGGGAAGGGGCAAGGGGGGAGATCTTAAAGGGATGGGTGATGGGGAAGATTTGGAGGGGAGGGCAAGGGGGAAGATTTGAAAGGGATGGGTGATGGGGAAGATTTGGAGGGGAGGGGCAAGGGGGTGGATTTGGAGGGGAGGGGTGATGGGCAAGTTTTGAAGGGGAGGGGTGATGGGGAAGTTTTTGAGGGATGGGGTGATGGGGAAGTTTTGGAGGGAAGGGGTGATGGGGATGATTTGGAGGGGAGGGGTGAGATTGGATTTTGAAAAATGTACGATTAATGGGAAACGAACATTTATTGCAAAATGAGTTGAGTCTTCAGGGCCTTTTGGGTCTCCAGGGCCTTTTGGTTTTTCTGTCTTTGTTGTATTTTAGGTCCTCTGAGTCTTTTGGGTCCTCTGGGTCTTTAAGGGTCCTTGGTGATCTTTTGGGTATTCAGGGTCTTTTGGGTCTTCAGAGTCTCTGAGGTCCTCTGGGTGTTTTGGGTCATCAGAGTATTTTGGGTCATCTGGGTCTTCGGGGTCTTTCTGGGTCATTGGAATCTTTTGGGTCCTCTGAGTCTTTTGGATCCTCTGAGTCTGTTGGATCCTCTGAGTCTGTTGGATCCTCTGAGTCTTTTGGATCCTCTGAGTCTTTTGGATCCTCTGAGTCTTTTGGATCCTCTGAGTCTTTTGGATCCTCTGAGTCTTTTGGATCCTCTGAGTCTGTTGGATCCTCTGAGTCTGTTGGACCCTCTGAGTCTGTTGGATACTCTGAGTCTGTTGGATCCTCTGAGTCTGTTGGATCCTCTGAGTCTGTTGGATCCTCTGAGTCTGTTGGATCCTCTGAGTCTGTTGGAGCCTCTGAGTCTGTTGGATCCTCTGAGTCTGTTGGATCCTCTGGGTCTTTTGGATGATCTGAGTCTTTTGGATGATCTGAGTCTTTTGGATCCTCTGAGTCTTTTGGATGATCTGAGTCTTTTGGATCCTCTGAGTCTTTTGGATCCTCTGAGTCTTTTGGATCCTCTGAGTCTTTTGGATCCTCTGAGTCTTTTGGATGATCTGAGTCTTTTGGATGATCTGAGTCTTTTGGATGATCTGAGTCTTTTGGATGATCTGAGTCTTTTGGATGATCTGAGTCTTTTGGATGATCTGAGTCTTTTGGATGATCTGAGTCTTTTGGATGATCTGAGTCTTTTGGATGATCTGAGTCTTTTGGATGATCTGAGTCTTTTGGATGATCTGAGTCTTTTGGATGATCTGAGTCTTTTGGATGATCTGAGTCTTTTGGATGATCTGAGTCTTTTGGATGATCTGAGTCTTTTGGATGATCTGAGTCTTTTGGATGATCTGAGTCTTTTGGATGATCTGAGTCTTTTGGATGATCTGGGTCTTTTGGGTCTTCAGTGTATTTAATGGACTTTGGGGGTATTTAAAGGACTTTGGTGTATTTTTAGGACTTCAGTCAGTGTCTTTTGTGTCTTCAGTGTATTTTGTTTTCTTCGGGGTATCTTTGGGTGTTTTGGATTTTTGGGGTATTTTTGGGTTGTTGTGGTATTAAGAACCCTGTGACCCTTTAAGGGTCTTATCTATCTATAATTCCAGCAATCTCTGTGTGTCTGTCTGTGTGTCTGTGTGTCTGTGTGTCTGTGTGTCTGTGTGTCTGTGTGTCTGTGTGTCTGTGACCGCTGTTTCTCGACAACCACGGGTCCGATATACTTGAAACTTGCCAGGTATATTGCTGGGGACCCGAGGATGTGCCTTTTCAAGGTTTCATATTAATCGGACAATTACTTACCGAGATATGTCCAAAAAACGCTTCAACCAATCAGAGAGCAGCGAGCTATCACGTGTGCCGAACGTGGCGATCAGACTCTGCCTCGGACGGCACATTTGACAGCGTATTCATTTATTTCACGTTGGAAAACTATGTTGCCGTTAAACTATGTTTTAAAACGAATTCAAACTGCGATTAAATTAAAACGATTCATCCTAACTGCGATTTGCGAACTTCCGGACAGTGACGACTGTCCGGCAGCACGCTTTCCGGCATCCAATCACAGAACGCTTTGTTGCGTAGGCGTGGCCGATGTGAGACGAGCGGAGCTGAGCGCGTTACGAGCTGACCGCCATTACGGTACGTAATTCGATTTCTTATGCGCATTATTTCTCCCAATTCATTCATCTCCCAATTTCTCCCAATTCAATTCGTATCACTAATAAAAACGAATTTGCGATTCATTCGCTTTCCTGCGCGTTTGTGCACGCGATGGCGATTGCTTTACCAAACTCCGGAAGCCGTTCGCTTTGGACCAAACCATTGCATGAGGGGGGGGTTCTGTGGTCGTTGCGAATGGACCAAACCATTCATGTAAATAGAGGGGGGGGATTGTCACTGTACTCGCAAGCCGTTCGCCGTTCGCTTTGGCGTTGCGAATGAACCAAACCATTTCATGTAAATAGAGGGGGGGGGGGGGATATAATTTTAGATAGATATATAGTACGGGCATATATATAGTACGGGCATGCCCTAGTGTAATTAATACACATACATTTTGTGTGGACAAACAAACAAACAAAAAAACAAGAAATATGTCGTACATAGCATGATACTTGCGAAATCCCTAAAATAAGTTGTTGCCTATGATGTCCTCAAAATAATTGGTTCTTGAATTCAGTGACCTGGTGCGCAAATCCTCTTAAAATTTCAAGTGACACTTTTGAATGACACCTTTGAGTCAATCAGATGAAAATTGAGGATTTTAGAAATTTGGCCTATGTTAATCTTTTGGCCTATGTTGACTTCAAAAATTGTTTTTGAATTGAGTGACCAGATATGCAAATCCTCTTAATATTTCGTAAATTGGATGAAAATTGAGTATTTTAGAAATTTGACAAAGTTGGTGACCTTTGTCCCATGTTGACCTATTGACCTTTTGACCCCAAAAACGATAGGCTTCTTGTTTATGTCCAACTCTACCATTTGGTGAAGTTTCATGAAGTTCGGTTGAAAATTGTGACCTGTAGGCAACTGACATAGACAGACAGATAGACAAAACAAGAAGACGTCATGCGGAGCACGATACTTGCAAAATCCACCCCCCCCCCCCCACCCCCCAAGAAAAAAATTCCATTGATACAGCAAATTGTCCATTTCATCAAGATTAAAACTGACAATCTTGATTAAAGCTCGGGTCAATAGGAAGAAAAATGATGATTTTGGAAGGTTGACCTTGAGTTGATCTTTGACCTTTTGACCTCAAAAATAGTTTGTTTCCCTATTTAGTGACTCAATATGCAAATGCTCTCAGAATTTCAAGTCAATTGGATGAAAACTGATGATTTTAGAAATTTGGCCTATATTGACCTTTTGGCCTCTGTTCACCTAAAATATAATTTGTTGTTGAATTCAGTTCCTGGTGTGTACCCCGGTTTAGAATAGGTACACCATATCCCTGCGTGTCGTAAGAGGCGACTAAAAGGGTTGGCGTCAGGAAGCGAAGGGCATCCGGCCATAAAAACATTGCCTCAAAAAGGGAACCATGACAATTACAACTACCTATGGGCAGGGTACAGCCCGAAGTACCCCGTGGGGGACCCCACTCCCTCTCGTCAAAACTCAAGGTGGGGAACCCGATCGAAGCAAGGGTGGAAATCACTCCATTTATGACGACGAAACGTCTGATGCCTGACGTGGAGATCGGTTTCTGAGGTTTGGGACATGGAATGTAGGGACAATGACAGGGAGATCAGGAGAAGTGGTGGAAGGAGACGAGATGGAAGGAAAGTGGTGTGAGAATGATGAAGGGTAGGCAGGGACAGAAATACAAGTTTGTGTGGCAAGGGTGCCCAGAAGGCATGCATGGTGTTGGTGTCCTGTTTTCTGAGGAGTTTGTAGACAGTGTGGTGAGTGTGACTAGAGTGAGTGAAAGGTTGATGATTGTGAAAATGATGATTGGAAAGCTCTTGGTGAATGTCATCTCGGGATATGCTCCGCAGCTTGGTCGGAGCGATGAAGAGAAGGACAAGTTCTGGTGTGCAATAGAGAAGCTGATGGAAAACGTGAAAGATGAGGAAGTTGTTGTGGTAGGAGGAGACCTAAATGGACATGTGAGAAGGAGTCGAGACGGTTTTAAGGGAGTTCATGGGGGTTACGGATATGGTGTGAGAAATGGAAATGGAGAAGGTGAAAGGATTTTGGAGTTTGCTGATGGAGCTGATTTGTTGATTTGCAATACTCAGTTCCAGAAAGAGGATAATAAGCTTGTTACATACACGTCAGGTGGGTCGATGACAACCGTTGACTACCTGATGGTGCGTAGGTGAGATAGGGGGCACCTCCGGGACACAAAGGTGATCCCGGGAGAGGAGGCTGTTTCACAGCACCATTTGGTTGTCTGCGACATGAGGGTGAAAGGTGCGAGGAGAGTTCGGCGGGTGAAGTACCAACCGAGAATGAAGGTGTGGAGGTTGAAAGAGGTGACAGTGAGGGAGGCATTAAAATAGAGGCTGAGTATGGTAGAGGATGATGTGGTTGAGCTTGAAAGTGGTTGGATGTCAATGAAAGATAGTCTGTTGGGAGCCGTTGGTGAGGTACGTGGATGGACAAAAGGACCACCGAGGCACTCGGAAACATGGTGGTGGGATGATGAAATTGGAAAGAGGATTGACGAGAAGAGGAAGAAGTTCAAGGAGTGGCAGAAGGCGAAGGGTATGGGGCAGAAAAGGCAGAGCATGAAAGGTATAAGGCAGCCAAGAGGGCTGCAAAGAAAGAGGTAGCAAAGGCGCAGGAGGCATGAAGGAAAATGTTCGGAGAACGCTTGGATTCAGAAGAGGGTCAGAGAGCAGTATTCAGGATTGCAAAGCAGATAGCGAAAGAGAGGTGCGATGTGATTGGGGTGAGTTGCTTGAAGGATGAAGTGGGACAAATCGTTGTGGACCCAGATGGAAATAAAGGAAGATGGAAGAGATATACGGAAATGCTGTTGAATACAGAGAATGAATGGGATGGAAACATAGAGAGTAACCCAGTTTTAGGACCGACAGAGAAGATGACTGAGAAGGAAGTTGAGGAAGCGATAAAAGCAATGAAGAGTAGAAAAGCAGGAGGGCCGACGACAGTTGTGGGAGATGTGTTGAAGGCAGCAGGAAGTTGGGGGTGTGAAGAGAATGACAGAGATCTGTAATCTGGTGGTGAAAGAAGGCCGCATTCCAGTGGATTGGGAACTGAGTACCCTCATCTATATATATAAACACTGTGTGTGTGTGTGTGTGTGTGTGTGTGTGTGTGTGTGTGTGTGTGTGTGTGTGTGTGTGTGTGTGTGTGTGTGTGTGTGTGTGTGTGTGTGTGTGTGTGTGTGTGTGTGTGTGTATGTGTGTGTGTGTGTGTGTGTGTGTGTGAGTGATGTTACCGATAGACTCCGAAACGGAGAGGCTCACGTGCTTGATATTTGGCATGAACATGGCCGAAACAATATTTGACGAGATCCATATTTTTTACTCATATTTACCTCAGCGCATTTCAGCGAAGTACCCGCTAATCTCAGCCAGTGCGAGCAGCTCGCTGATTCGCTCAGACCGATCACGAGATGTTCCATCCCGTCACACGTTTGCACGTAATTCAGGGCGAAAAGCCATTGCGTTTTTTCACCTTTATGCGACCGTGTTTTGTGTCGATTTTGTGCGATATGAATTAAATTTTAATTCATATTTCGTGTTTACGAATTCGAATACGAAGGATTTCCCCTTTCGATTTCGAATACGAATCGAATACGAGCTTGAGTCGAGAGGGCGAATGTATGGGTTGGGAATGTGTGGGTCTCCCTTCCCCCGCCCGGCAACGCTGGTACTTGGAGGACTTGGGTCACAGGATCGGTGAGTCTCTAAAAGCCGCTTCGTGCTCTTTCGAAGATGCAGGACGATGTCGCGATTGTTGTGCTGCTCTCCGACCATGAGAACTGCAACGTCATTGTTGACTGGCCCTCCCCCTCCCCCCTCCCCCTTCCCCCTCCCCCGTCCGTACTCCCCCTCCGTCCTCCCCCTCCCTCCCCCCTACCCCTTCTCCCCTCCCCTCACCCTCCCCCTCCCATCCCTCACCCTCCGCCTCCCATCCCTCACCCTCCCCCCTCCCATCCCATCCCTCCCCCTCCCCCTGTCCCCATCCCCCTCCCCCTGTCCCCATCCCCCTCCCCCCTCCCATCCCTCACCCCTCCCATCCCTCACCCCCCCTCCCATCCCTCACCCTCCCCCCTCCCATCCCCTCCCCCTCGCCCCTCCCCCTCCCCCTCTTCTCCCCTCCCCCTCCCCTCTTCTCCCCCTCCCCTCCCCCCTCCCCCTCACCTTCCCCCTCCCATCCCTCACCCCCTCCCATCCCTCACCCTCCCATCCCTCACCCTCCCCCCCTCCCCATCCCCCCTCTTCTCCCCTCCCCCCTCCCCCTCTTCTCCACCTCTCCTCCTCCCCCCCTCCCCCTCTTCTCCCCCTCCCCCCTCTTCTCCCCTCCCATCCCCCCTCTTCTCCCCTCCCCTCCCCCCTCTTATCCCCTCCCCTCCCCCCACCCCCCGCCCGCCCCCAGCCCCCCTCCGACCCCCTCACCCTCCCATCCCTCACCCTCCCATCCCTCACCCTCCCCTCCCTCACCCTCCCCTCCCCCGCCCTCCCTTCCCCTCCCCCTCCCATCCCTCACCCTCCCCCCCTCCCCCCTCCCATCCCTCACCCTCCCCCTCCCATCCCTCACCCTCCCTCCTCATCCCTCACCCTCCCCCCTCCCCCCTCCCATCCCTCACCCTCCCCCTCCCCCCATACCCTCCCCCCTCCCCCCTCCCCCCTCACCCCTCCCCCCTCACCCCTCCCCCCCCTCACCCCCTCCCTCCCATCCCTCCCCCTCCCCCTCCCCCATCCCCCCTCTTCTCCCCTCTCCCCCTCCCCCTCTTCTCCACCTCTCCCCTCCCCCTCTTCTCCCCTCCCCCCCTCTTCTCCCCTCCCCTCCCCTCCCCGCCCGGCAATGCCGGGTACTTCTGCAAGTCCCTCTATACAAGGGGAAAGGTGACCCTCTGGACTGTGGCTCGTATCAAGCGATAAAGTTATTGGGGCATGGAATGAAGGTATTGGAAAGGGTGTTGGAGAGGAGGATAAGGAAGAAAGTGAAGGTCGACGAAATGCAGTTTGGATTTATGCCAGGAAGAGGAACGACAGACGCGCTCTTTATTGTAAGGCAGTTGCAGGTGAAGTACATGGAGAAGAGGAAGCAGTTGTTTCTTGGGTTTGTTGATCTGGAGAAAGCATTCGACAGGGTTCCACGCAAAGTAGTGACATGGGCATTGAGGAAGTTAGGAGTGGAGGAATGGTTGATCAGAGTAGTGATGGCAATGTACGAAAGAGCACGCACAGCTATAAGGACGAAGGACGGGAACAGTGGTGAGTTTGAGGTGAAAGTGGGAGTGCATCAGGGGTCGGTACTAAGTCCACTACTATTTGTAGCTGTGATGGAGGTGCTGGCTCAGAACGTAAAGGAGGGTTTACCGTTGGAGTTGTTGTATGCAGATGATCTGGTGTTGATTGCAGAAAGTATGGATGGACTGAAGGAGAAGATGAACAAGACACCCTCCCCCCTCCCCATCCCCCCTCTTCTCCCCCTCTCCCCCTACCCCTCCCCCTCCCCCCTCCCCCGCTTTTCCTTTCACAAAGCCCGAAACAAGTGTGTGTCCACCCTCAGGAGAGCCAGGAAACAATATCTATCCGTTCTCAGGACAGAACTCTCTTATCTGTCTCCCTCTTCCAAATCCTGGTGGCATCTGGTAAAATCTGTTTCTGGTGTTTGTTCCCCCTCCATCCCCTCCCTCACCTCAAACGGCCACACGGCTGACTCCGCGTGTGAAAATCTGAATGCCTCAACTCTGTGTTTGCCTCTAAATCTTGTGTCCCAAACCCATCCCTCTCTGTACCCACCGTACCCAGTCGTACCCAGCTGCTCCTGGACTCTGTGTCCTTTCCTCCTGACAAGGTGGAAAAGTTTCTGTCAACCCTCGACTCTGATTCTGCAACTGGACCTGACGGCATCAGCCCACGGGTCCTAAAATCTTGTTCTTCCGCTCTTTCACTCCCTCTCTCTGTTCTCTTCACACTCTCTTTTGCTCAAGGTCATCTGCCATCTGCTTGGAAATCTGCCAACATCACCGCTTTGCACAAAAAAGGTGCAAAAACAGATCCTAGCAACTACAGACCAATCAGCCTTCTCTCAATTATCAGTAAAGTCATGGAATCCATCATTGCCTCAGATATGAAATCTTTCCTCTTCTCCAATGGCTTGATCTCTGATCATCAATTTGGTTTCAGACCTGGTCACTCTACTCTGGACATGCTGCTTCTGCTTTCTCAGCAATGGATGGAGGTCCTCAATGCCAAACAGGAAATTCGAGCTGTCTCCCTTGACATATCACGTGCCTTCGATACGGTCTGGCACCCCGCCCTGCTCACCAAACTCTCCTCTGTTGGTATCCATGGAAATCTCCACGCATGGCTGGCGGACTTCCTCTCTAGTCGTAGTCAACGTGTGGCGCTGAATGGGTTTCTCTCATCTCCTCTTCCTGTTCAGGCTGGAGTTCCCCAAGGCAGTGTTCTGGGCCCTGTGCTTTTTCTGGTCTTCATCAATGATCTCCCCGACTCTCTTGAAAATCCTCTCTATCTCTTTGCTGATGACTCTACTCTCTGTCGTTCCATTCTTCATCCCTCAGATCGACAGTCTGCAGCCTCCTCACTCTCTGCAGACCTGGACAAAATCACAGACTGGGCAAACAAGTGGAACATGTCTTTCAATCCTGACAAATCTCACACTCTTACAATGTCTCTCCGAAAAGACCGACTGGACAACCCTCCCATCTACTTTCTGAATAATCCTCTCCAAGAAGTTCTGTCACTCAAACTTTTGGGTCTCACTATCTGCCATGATCTTTCCTGGGAAAACCACATTTAAAATCTGGCCTCCAAAGCCAGTCGCCGACTGGGCATCCTCCGTCGTGCGAAGTCCTTCCTTGGCACGCCTGAGCTCCTCACCACGTACAAGGCTTTCATCCGCAGCTCAATGGAATACTGCTCTCCCCTCTGGGCTGGTGCTCCTGCCTCACACCTAGCTCGTCTTCACGCTGTTGAAAGCAAAGCATTCAGAATCATTGGAATCTCCCGCGATGAAGCTAACTCCAAGGGCCTTTCACTCACTCACCGCAGGCAGGTTGGTGGTCTTTCCGTCTTCTACCGACTCCTCTCTGGCCTTGCCCCCCCAGCTCTCTCTGGGCTCTGTCCCGCAAATATTCCTACAGGTCGCACAAGATCTGCCTGCAACCCTCTTATGGTTAAACTGCCAAAATCAAGACTCTCTGCTCACCTTTGCTCCTTCATTCCTCTTTTCTCCCGCCTCTGGAACAAACTCCCTCACTCTCCTCAATCCCACTCCACCCTCCAGGTCTTTAAAACAGCTGTTCACCACCATCTCTTATCTTCCCCCATCCAAAACCTTGATCTTTTCTATCCCCGATAATTTCACCCCAATTCCACTTTTTGAAATACCAACTTCTGACCTGGAAGTCCTTGGTGTCCTTGTGTTTTATACTTCTCCCACCCCCCACCCCCCCCACCCCTTCCCACGCCTCCTCCCCCCGAGCCCTCTCCCTCCCACACATCTCCCTGCTCTCAAATGTTGTGTGCTCTCAAGTGTTTGTGTGCTTCCCATTTTCTTGTCTTCCGCTCCCTCTTTTTATATATTTTGTTTGGCTGGTTGTTTTGTTTGTGAAGTAAATGTCAGCTCTTTCACGAGCCTCGATTCAGTATACAAAAAAAAAAAAAAAGTGGAAGAAATGTATGGAGACAAAAGGTCTGAAGGTGAATATCGGAAAAACGAAGGTGATGGCAAGTGGTAAAGCATGTGGTGAGGTGGAAAGAACTGGGAAGTGGCCGTGTGCTGTGTGCAGGAAGGGTGTCGGAGTGAACTACATTCAATGTACAATGTGCGCTGTGTGGGTTCATCAAAAATGTAGTGGTTTGAGAGAGTCATTAACCAATGTGGCAGCTACTTTCAAGTGTAAGGTGTGCACAGAGGGAGCTGCAGATGGAGGAAATGTTGAGTTTGATCTTGGAGACGGCGTGAAGCTGGAAGGTGTGAAAGCATTTTGCTACCTAGGAGACATGCTGAATAGAGAAGATGGATCAGACTCGGCAACGGTTGCTCGAGTGAGATGTGCATGGAAGAAGTTTCGGGAACTGAGTGGAGTGCTGACGAGGAGGGGAGTGTCGTTGCAGCTGAAGGGAAAGGTGTGTGCTGCATGTGTGAGAAGTGTTATGATTTATGGGAGCGAGACATGGCTAATGAACGTCGAGCAGCAACTAAGGCTGGAAAGGGTGGAAATGCGAATGGTTCTGTGGATGTGTGGAGTATCATTGAGAGAGAGGAAGACAAATGATGAATTGTGGAAGATGATGGGAATAGAGCCTGTGATTGATGCTGTGAAGAGGAACAGGTTGTGATGGTTTGGTCATGTGTTGAGGAAGGATGAAAGTGACTGGTTGAGAGGAGTGATGGAAATGAATGTGGAAGGAAGTAGAGGACGAGGAAGACCGAGAAAGACTTGGCTAAAGATGGTGGAAGAAGAAATGCGGGCACGGGGGTTAACGAGGGGAGATGCAGAAAATAGGGCAAAATGGAGAAGATTGTCATGGGGCCCGCAAGGCTAACCCCCGCTCTAGCAGGGAAAATGGCCTTAAAATGTCTGTTGTTTTTTTTGTTGTTGTTGAATTCAGTGACCAGAAATGCAAATGCTCTTCACATTTCCAGTCAATCGGATGAAAATTGAGGATTTTAGAAATTTGGCCGATGTTGACCTCAAAAATACTTAGTGGTAGAATTCAGTGACCAGATATGCAAGTCCTCTTTAGATTTCAAGTCAATCAGGTGAAAATTGTGGATTTTAGAAATTTGGCAAAGTTGGTGACCTTTGGCCTATGTTGACCTTTTGACCCCGAAAACAATAGGCTTCTTGCTTATGACCAACTCTACCATTTGGTGAAGTTTCGTGACGATCGGTTTAAAATTGTGACCTGTAGGCCGGTGACAAAAAGACAAACAGACAAACAGACAGAACCACAAACGCAACCGACCAATATACTTGAAAAATCTTTGATTTTTGCAAATAATAAACTGACGCAAATGCCATACCCTCTCCTCTGGCGAGGTTAACTCGTAAACTGTTCTGGAAAATAAGGTTTTTGAAGGTTTTCATTTTCAATCCAATATGGCTGCTGAACCACTTGACCACTGTAATTCTCCCATACAATTTTTGTGTACATCATGCTCAGGAAATTTCATACTGATCGAATCAAGCATTCTACTTGTCCAATTATGACTTGATGAAGGCACCGATGACCTCATGATGAATATGTTTTCCCCTTTCTCCACAAAACTCCCTCGCACTTCCTGAACATTCGGTGATGCAGCCGGAAGACTAGAACGGCACTCGGTAGAGAGCCAGGCTGAACAGCTTGTTAGCCGCGTCGCAGACGCTGCTCATAGAGTGCCCTCTGCTGTTGTTGTTGTTGTTCTTCTTCTTGTTCTTGCAGAGAAGACAAAACCTCAAAGCTCCACCCATTCTGGGAACCATAGCTCCACCCATTCTGGGAGAGCCTTCATATAAACAAATATCCACCATTTTATTAACTCGCATAGCTTTGAGGCCTATTTTGTAGGCCCGTGGTGTCTTCCTCTCACACAGTTTTATTTCAAATCAAATTCGATATATCATTTCATTTTTCACAGTCGCTAACATAGTTTTAGACTCGGTTGAAAAAAAACTGGAAGAAAATCAGATGAAAGTTGCCCTTTATGAGGGCAACTTTCATCAGACGAAATGAAATGAATGAATGAAATGAACAGACGAAATGAATTCTCAAAGGCCTGTAACTTCAAGTCCATTGAGATATATTTTTTTTAAATCGCGGCATGGTCAGTCATACACCGCCCGAAATAAGAGACGGGAAAATGCCGAGATATATTAAAAATTCGTCCATTTGATGACAATCGTCACGATGAAATATTTAATTTATACGTCGTCACAATAATGTGGAGAGGAGCATAGCTTCGTTCACGTGTCGCCACACACGGGAAATTGCCGAGATTTTTTTTTTTTAAATCGCGGCATGGTCAGTCATACACCGCCTGAAATAACAGACGGGAAAATGCCGAGATATATTAAAAATTCGTCGTCACACACGGGAAATTGCCGAGATATATTTTCACTTTGCACAAAAATAACATCAAGTAATCGAATCAATAGGAATGTCCTGTGCCTATAACATCGACGTTATAGGCACAGCTGCATATAGGCATTGTGTAACATCGACGCGGCTTTTGTTTTAATTAAAACTTTTTGTACTTGTTTTTATACCACTGATAGGCTGGATCTGGTTCACATCTGAACGACAATCTAATCAGCTTGTTCTTGTCGCCTATCCGTCCAACCCATTCACTTAGTTTTGTCATAACTCATCTACAACTTTTTGAAAAATCATGCAATATATCGTTTTTGACCCCATATTTTTGGTAAAGAATGACTTTTAAAAAATTCAATACTTCTCTAATCCGGATCCAAATTCGAATCTTCACCAAAATTGAATCGATTCTTCCTTGTCGCACACCCAACATGTCCACCAAGTTTCTTCCGAATCCATCCACAACTTTTTGAGATGGCGTGCTATATGTCGTTTTTATCCATATATCTCAATGATCAAGAATCACTTTTTAAAAATTCAATACTTCTCTGATCCGAACTTCACCAAAATCTAATAATTTCATCCATGTCACATACCCAATCTCTGTACCAAATTTCGTCTGAATCCGTCCACAACTTTTTGATATATCCTGTTCATAAACAGACGAACAAACACATAGCCAGACTGACAGACAACAAGGTGTCAGGTGGTGGCCTCGAGAAAATCGAGAGAACATTGACCTTTGAACATGGTCATGTTGAGGACATCTTTCCCATTATCCATTTGTAGGTCATGTTTTTCCCACTCATTTGTGTTAAGTTTGACATCACGTAAGGCAAAGACTTTTGGTCATATCTGTTTTATGCAAATGGTATTACTGTCACCTCGACCTTTGACAAGTGTTCGCGACTTATCGCACTCACAGACAAACATACAAAAAATGAGACACACCGACATATGGTTCTGTGGATGGGTGAAACAAACAGACATGACATGGGTGAAAACAAAACCTCCATGCACCTTTGGTGGTGGAGGTAATTCGGTGTAATGTAATGGAGCCGCTAATTGCTCAGGAAGTTGCTCGTGATATTTTTGTAAACAAAAAGAACGTTGGTCTAAGACCATCTGTAAAACGAGCTCCATTATGAGCCTTAGACCATCTGTAAAACGAGCTCCATTATGAGCCTTAGACCATCTGTTAAACGAGCTCCATTGTGAGCCTTAGACCATCTGTAAAACGAGCTCCATTGTGAGCCTTAGACCATCTGTAAAACGAGCTCCATTATGAGCCTTAGACCATCTGTAAAACGAGCTCCATTGTGAGCCTTAGACCATCTGTAAAACGAGCTCCATTGTGAGCCTTAGACCATCTGTAAAACGAGCTCCATTGTGAGCCTTAGACCATCTGTAAAACGAGCTCCATTGTGAGCCTTAGACCATCTGTAAAACGAGCTCCATTATGAGCCTTAGACCATCTGTAAAACGAGCTCCATTGTGAGCCTTAGACCATCTGTAAAACGAGCTCCATTATGAGCCTTAGACCATCTGTAAAACGAGCTCCATTATGAGCCTTAGACCATCTGTAAAACTAGCTCCATTATGAGCCTTAGACCATCTGTAAAACGAGCTCCATTATGAGCCTTAGACCATCTGTAAAACGAGCTCCATTGTGAGCCTTAGACCATCTGTAAAACTAGCTCCATTATGAGCCTTAGACCATCTGTAAAACGAGCTCCATTATGAGCCTTAGACCATCTGTAAAACGAGCTCCATTGTGAGCCTTAGACCATCTGTAAAACGAGCTCCATTATGAGCCTTAGACCATCTGTAAAACGAGCTCCATTGTGAGCCTTAGACCATCTGTAAAACGAGCTCCATTATGAGCCTTAGACCATCTGTAAAACTAGCTCCATTGTGAGCCTTAGACCATCTGTAAAACGAGCTCCATTATGAGCCTTAGACCATCTGTAAAACGAGCTCCATTATGAGCCTTAGACCATCTGTAAAACGAGCTCCATTGTGAGCCTTAGACCATCTGTTAAACGAGCTCCATTATGAGCCTTAGACCATCTGTAAAACGAGCTCCATTATGAGCCTTAGACCATCTGTAAAACGAGCTCCATTATGAGCCTTAGACCATCTGTTAAACGAGCTCCATTGTGAGCCTTAGACCATCTGTAAAACGAGCTCCATTATGAGCCTTAGACCATCTGTAAAACGAGCTCCATTGTGAGCCTTAGACCATCTGTAAAACGAGCTCCATTGTGAGCCTTAGACCATCTGTAAAACGAGCTCCATTATGAGCCTTAGACCATCTGTAAAACGAGCTCCATTGTGAGCCTTAGACCATCTGTAAAACGAGCTCCATTATGAGCCTTAGACCATCTGTAAAACTAGCTCCATTATGAGCCTTAGACCATCTGTAAAACGAGCTCCATTGTGAGCCTTAGACCATCTGTAAAACGAGCTCCATTATGAGCCTTAGACCATCTGTAAAACGAGCTCCATTGTGAGCCTTAGACCATCTGTAAAACGAGCTCCATTGTGAGCCTTAGACCATCTGTAAAACGAGCTCCATTATGAGCCTTAGACCATCTGTAAAACGAGCTCCATTGTGAGCCTTAGACCATCTGTAAAACGAGCTCCATTGTGAGCCTTAGACCATCTGTAAAACGAGCTCCATTATGAGCCTTAGACCATCTGTAAAACGAGCTCCATTATGAGCCTTAGACCATCTGTAAAACGAGCTCCATTGTGAGCCTTAGACCATCTGTAAAACGAGCTCCATTGTGAGCCTTAGACCATCTGTAAAACGAGCTCCATTGTGAGCCTTAGACCATCTGTAAAACGAGCTCCATTGTGAGCCTTAGACCATCTGTAAAACGAGCTCCATTGTGAGCCTTAGACCATCTGTAAAACGAGCTCCATTATGAGCCTTAGACCATCTGTAAAACTAGCTCCATTATGAGCCTGCGACCATCTGTAAAACGAGCTCCATTATGAGCCTTCCGAGGTCAGTAAAATGAGTACCAGATAACTGGTTAAAGAAATGAGTACCAGATAACTGGTTATAGAGATGAGTACCAGATAACTGGTTATAGAGATGAGTACCAGATAACTGGTTATAGAGATGAGTACCAGATAACTGGTTATAGAAATGAGTACCAGATAACTGGTTATAGAGATGAGTACCAGATAACTGGTTATAGAAATGAGTACCAGATAACTGGTTATAGAGATGAGTACCAGATAACTGGTTAAAGAAATGAGTACCAGATAACTGGTTATAGAGATGAGTACCAGATAACTGGTTATAGAAATGAGTACCAGATAACTGGTTATAGAGATGAGTACCAGATAACTGGTTATAGAAATGAGTACCAGATAACTGGTTATAGAGATGAGTACCAGATAACTGGTTAAAGAAATGAGTACCAGATAACTGGTTATAGAAATGAGTACCAGATAACTGGTTATAGAGATGAGTACCAGATAACTGGTTATAGAGATGAGTACCAGATAACTGGTTAAAGAAATGAGTACCAGATAACTGGTTAAAGAAATGAGTACCAGATAACTGGTTATAGAGATGAGTACCAGATAACTGGTTATAGAGATGAGTACCAGATAACTGGTTAAAGAAATGAGTACCAGATAACTGGTTATAGAGATGAGTACCAGATAACTGGTTATAGAAATGAGTACCAGATAACTGGTTATAGAGATGAGTACCAGATAACTGGTTATAGAGATGAGTACCAGATAACTGGTTATAGAAATGAGTACCAGATAACTGGTTATAGAGATGAGTACCAGATAACTGGTTATAGAGATGAGTACCAGATAACTGGTTATAGAAATGAGTACCAGATAACTGGTTATAGAGATGAGTACCAGATAACTGGTTATAGAGATGAGTACCAGATAACTGGTTAAAGAAATGAGTACCAGATAACTGGTTATAGAGATGAGTACCAGATAACTGGTTATAGAAATGAATACCAGATAACTGGTTATAGAAATGAATACCAGATAACTGGTTATAGAGATGAGTACCAGATAACTGGTTAAATAAATGAGTACCAGATAACTGGTTATAGAGATGAGTACCAGATAACTGGTTATAGAAATGAGTACCAGATAACTGGTTATAGAGATGAGTACCAGATAACTGGTTATAGAGATGAGTACCAGATAACTGGTTATAGAGATGAGTACCAGATAACTGGTTATAGAAATGAGTACCAGATAACTGGTTATAGAGATGAGTACCAGATAACTGGTTATAGAGATGAGTACCAGATAACTGGTTATAGAAATGAGTACCAGATAACTGGTTATAGAGATGAGTACCAGATAACTGGTTATAGAGATGAGTACCAGATAACTGGTTATAGAGATGAGTACCAGATAACTGGTTATAGAGATGAGTACCAGATAACTGGTTAAAGAAATGAGTACCAGATAACTGGTTATAGAGATGAGTACCAGATAACTGCTTATAGAAATGAGTACCAGATAACTGGTTAAAGAAATGAGTACCAGATAGCTGGTTATAGAGATGAGTACCAGATAACTGGTTATAGAAATGAGTACCAGATAACTGGTTAAAGAAATGAGTACCAGATAACTGCTTATAGAGATGAGTACCAGATAACTGGTTATAGAAATGAGTACCAGATAACTGGTTAAAGAAATGAGTACCAGATAACTGGTTAAAGAAATGAGTACCAGATAACTGGTTATAGAGATGAGTACCAGATAACTGGTTATAGAGATGAGTACCAGATAACTGGTTAAAGAAATGAGTACCAGATAACTGGTTAAAGAAATGAGTACCAGATAACTGGTTATAGAGATGAGTACTAGATAACTGGTTATAGAGATGAGTACCAGATAACTGGTTAAAGAAATGAGTACGAGATAACTGGTTATAGAAATGAGTACCAGATAACTGGTTATAGAGATGAGTACCAGATAACTGGTTATAGAGATGAGTACCAGATAACTGGTTATAGAGATGAGTACCAGATAACTGGTTATAGAGATGAGTACCAGATAACTGGTTAAAGAAATGAGTACCAGATAACTGGTTATAGAGATGAGTACCAGATAACTGGTTATAGAAATGAATACCAGATAACTGGTTATAGAAATGAATACCAGATAACTGGTTATAGAGATGAGTACCAGATAACTGGTTAAAGAAATGAGTACCAGATAACTGGTTATAGAGATGAGTACCAGATAACTGGTTATAGAGATGAGTACCAGATAACTGGTTAAAGAAATGAGTACCAGATAACTGGTTATAGAGATGAGTACCAGATAACTGGTTATAGAGATGAGTACCAGATAACTGGTTATAGAAATGAATACCAGATAACTGGTTATAGAGATGAGTACCAGATAACTGGTTATAGAAATGAGTACTAGATAACTGGTTATAGAGATGAGTACCAGATAACTGGTTATAGAGATGAGTACCAGATAACTGGTTAAAGAAATGAGTACCAGATAACTGGTTATAGAGATGAGTACCAGATAACTGGTTAAAGAAATGAGTACCAGATAACTGGTTATAGAGATGAGTACCAGATAACTGGTTATAGCGAGGCATTGCATCAGCGACAGATGCGCCCACAGAAAAATGATGCAACCAGCAGCCGAGTGTCTGCACACGAACCACCCATCCACTATCGCTTGTCCTTAATTCACCCTTTCCTCACCTTGTCTAAGCCTGTACATTTATTTATTTTTACTGATAGTTCTGGCAAACTGATTAATCATTGTCTGCAAAGCCTCTTCAGCATACTTGTATTTTGTCATTTTCCGCCTCCCTCGCAGTGACCCCGTTGGATGTAGTAAAGATTCGCCTGCAGGCTCAGAAAACTCCATTTGCTAAAGGTTGGTGTCTTTTCTTTATTATGATTACAAATATAAAAGCCCGTCAAAAATGCCAGGTTGGAGGTATTATGTTCAAAGTATTCAAGGAGACTGGAACATATGATGTTCCGTAGAAAGAAAGAAACGTTACTTTAAAGCATTTACAAATGTTTTGGGATCTTTTGGGTCTTCAGGACCTTTTTGGTCTATTTTGGTTTATATTTTGGGTTCAAATGGTCAAAATACTATGGTCATTGGTCATGCAGCCTCCAATTGAAAGTCTGTTACCAAGATAACATGTGAACCACAGATTATATTTCAACCAAACTTGGCACGAGTATGGACTGTAATACAAAGATGAATGGATTCAATTTTGGATTTAACAGTTTTTTTTGAAGGAGGGAAGGGCAATGGAGGGGAGAGGTCATGTGCCCTTTGAAAACCATTTTGCAGACCACATCTGATGTTTATTCTACTTTTCTCTCTTCTTTCTGCATCCTGTCATGTGACAAATTGCGAAAAAACGTAAGTGTGTTGATATCTACAGTTGGCAGAGACGTGTGTCTGAAGTGGGTGGACCTCTTTTGATGCATTCACGTCAAATTCTATGTTCTCGTTTTTATATCCCTCGATGAAACACGGTGTTTAGTATTCATATGAGGTGAACTGGAAAAGAAAGTCGTTTTTGTCCCCCGTCGCACCACGGAGCGAAAGGGGGACTATGGTTTTCCCGTGCGAACGTGTGTGCGTGCGTCCGTGCATGCGTAAGCGAAGGATCGAATTCTAATTTGGTGTGTGGGTGCAACCCACGCCAAAATCCAAGATGGCCACCGCCATGTATGTCTGATGCCATGTATGTCTGAACCTTGTCAGCGGAATATCTTGAAAAATAAGCGAAGTCCCAACTTCTAATCTGGTGTGTGGGTGTATCTAAGCATAAGGAAGAACGCTATTGAAAATTGGGTCGCCACGTCAAAATCCAATATGGCCGCCTTGCGTCTTCCACTTTGTCAACTCACATCACTTCACCGACGGGGGACCTCGGCGTAACGCTTGTTTAAGCTGTGTATTCATTCCTCTTTGAAAAAAGCCATTACTTTCCAGTACACGTAATACATGTGCCTCTTTCTATAATGTTTAGGTCATCTCATCTCAACCTCGAAGAGATGACCTTATAAAATGGGTCGGGATGTCCGAACGTCCATCCGTCCAGTCGTCTGTTAACTTTTTGCTACTCCTCCCTTATCTCCTGGATGATTGTTTTGAAACTTGACGCAAGCATACAAGACAGTAGCTCGAACAGTCACTCGTGTTTCGATTTATTCCATTTCGGATCATGGGGGATCCCAGGGAGTGGGGGATGGGGGTTACCCCCTGAAACTTCGGATCCCTACTCGTCCTTTATTTACCAACGGATTACTCTGAAACCTGATGGAGCCCTTCTGCTCGAGGGCCCGCACAATCACACGGTCTTAGATTTTTCGATTTCAGATTAGGGGGAAGATTTTCGATTCAGCAGATGTCTGAACTACAACCTCCATCAGCCCACTTGGGGCTATTGGTTCACGAGTTATCAAACAGAGTGACCACTATATTCGTCATGGGTGTGTGTTTGTCTGTCTGTCCGCAGCATAACTACCCGATGTCATCCAGTCTTGATGAAACTTGGGTGGGAGGTTGTTATCATGATCTAGTTGTGTCCTGCCTAGAGTGGGCGTATTGCGCCCATTGTGGGCGGAGCGACGCCCGAAAAAGATGTCTTTTTACGGGTAATCGAGTTCAAGCTACATCTTCTCCGAGGGAGTTGGTGGAATTTGACAGGGGTTTCGGTATTTGGTTAGGCCAATGTCATGTGTCCAGCCCCACGGAGCTCGATTTTTCATTTTCGCCCCAAGGTCAAGGTCACAAGGTCACGAAATTTAGAAAAGTCGATTTTTGATGGTTTTATTACATTGTTCGCTTCCTGATAGGGTGAAATATCGTACATGATCTTATATTATCACATACATCATGAATTACAAGTTTTCCAACAAATTTCAGAATCTTTGACCTTCGACCTTTGAAGGTCACAAAGTTCAAATTTGTCGGAATCGAACCGAATTTTCGGTATTGTTGAGCTAACTAACCTCATAACTGATTATACATTATTTTCTATCTCATTTCAAGGTCAGTAACCTTCGTTTTGACATTTCAAGGTCACAAAGGTCAAATTTTCAAAGTTGTCGGAATCTAACCGAATTTTCGGTATTGTGTAGCTAACTAGTCTCATAACAGATAATAACGCTCACTCGTGAACCATCATCGTCTTCTGACTTGTTAATTTATTTAGTATTTTGGGCTTCTGCATCACGTCCACAGAACTTGTTGAACACCCCTTGTATTTTTGAGGTGCTGTTTGCTTTGCAGATTGTGGAGCTTGAAAATCTAAAATAAAAAAACAACAAATCTGGCAGCACAACTTGACTACCATCCAAACAAACGATGTAACAATTGTAAATCTTCTTGTTATCCACCATCAAAATAAATTATATAACTATTGTAAATCTTCTTGTTATGCACCATCAAAATAAATTATATAACTATTGTAAATCTTCTTGTTATCCACCATCAAAATAAATTATATAACTATTGTAAATCTTGTTATCCACCATCAAAATAAATTATATAACTATTGTAAATCTGCTTCCAATCCACCATCAAAATAAATTATATAACTATTGTAAATCTTCTTGTTATCCACCATCAAAATAAATCATATAACTATTGTAAATGTTCTTGTTATCCACCATCAAAATAAATTATATAACTATTGTAAATCTTGTTATCCACCATCAAAATAAATTATATAACTATTGTAAATCTGCTTCTAATCCACCATCAAAATAAATTATATAACTATTGTAAATCTTCTTGTTATCCACCATCAAAATAAATTATATAACGATTGCAAATCTTCTTGTTATTCACCATCAAAATAAATTATATAACTATTGCAAATCTTCTTGTTATTCACCATCAAAATAAATTATATAACTATTGCAAATCTTCTTGTTATTCACCATCAAAATAAATTACATAACTATTGTAAATCTTCTTGTTATCCACCATCAAAATAAATTATATAACTATTGTAAATCTTCTTGTTATCCACCATCAAAATAAATTATATAACTATTGTAAATGTTCTTGTTATCCACCATCAAAATAAATTATATAACTATTGTAAATCTTGTTATCCACCATCAAAATAAATTATATAACTATTGTAAATCTGCTTCTAATCCACCATCAAAATAAATTATCTAACTATTGTAAATCTTCTTGTTATCCACCATCAAAATAAATTATATAACTATTGTAAATCTGCTTCTAATCCACCATCAAAATAAATTATATAACTATTGTAAATCTTCTTGTTATCCACCATGAAAATAAACTATATAGCTATTGTAAATCTTCTTGTTATCCACCATCAAAATAAATTATATAACTATTGTAAATCTTCTTGTTATCCACCATCAAAATAAATTATATAACTATTGTAAATCTTCTAATCCACCATCAAAATAAATTATATAACAATTGTAAATCTTCTTGTTATCCACCATCAAAATAAATAATATAACTATTGTAAATCTTCTTGTTATCCACCATCAAAATAAATTATATAACTATTGTAAATCTTGTTATCCACCATCAAAATAAATTGTATAACTATTGTAAATCTTCTTCTAATCCACCATCAAAATAAATTATATAACTATTGTAAATCTTCTTGTTATCCACCATCAAAATAAATTATATAACTATTGTAAATCTTCTAATCCACCATCAAAATAAATTATAGAACTATTGTAAATCTTCTTCTAATCCACCATCAAAATAAACTATATAACTATTGTAAATCTTCTTGTTATCCACCATCAAAATAAATTATATAACGATTGTAAATCTTCTAATCCACCATCAAAATAAATTATATAACTATTGTAAATCTTCTTGTTATCCACCATCAAAATAAATTATATAACGATTGTAGATCTTCTAATCCACCATCAAAATAAATTATATAACTATTGTAAATCTTCTTGTTATCCACCATCAAAATAAATTATATAACTATTGTAAATCTTCTTGTTATCCACCATCAAAATAAATTATATAACTATTGTAAATCTTCTTGTTATCCACCATCAAAATAAATTATATAACTATTGCAAATCTTCTTGTTATTCACCATCAAAATAAATTATATAACTATTGTAAATCTTCTTGTTATCCACCATCAAAATAAATTATATAACTATTGTAAATCTTCTAATCCACCATCAAAATAAATTATATAACTATTGTAAATCTTCTTGTTATTCACCATCAAAATAAATTATATAACTGTTGTAAATCTTCTTGTTATCCAACATCAAAATAAATTATATAACATTGTAAATCTTCTTGTTATCCACCATCAAAATAAATTATATAACTATTGTAAATCTTCTAATCCACCATCAAAATAAATTATATAACTATTGCAAATCTTCTTGTTATTCACCATCAAAATAAATTATATAACTATTGTAAATCTTCTTGTTATCCACCATCAAAATAAATTATATAACTATTGTAAATCTTCTAATCCACCATCAAAATAAATTATATAACTATTGTAAATCTTCTTGTTGTCCACCATCAAAATAAATTATATAACTATTGTAAATCTTCTAATCCACCATAAAAATAAATTATATAACTATTGTAAATCTTCTAATCCACCATCAAAATAAACTATATAACTATTGTAAATCTTCTTATAACTATTGTAAATTTTCTTCTAATCCACCATCAAAATAAACTATATAACTATTGTAAATCTTCTTGTTATCCACCAT
Organism: Myxine glutinosa; assembly: GCF_964187855.1. Classification (NCBI taxonomy): domain Eukaryota; kingdom Metazoa; phylum Chordata; class Myxini; order Myxiniformes; family Myxinidae; genus Myxine; species Myxine glutinosa. Next base: position 55,809,917 of record NC_136270.1, read on the forward strand.
CAAAATAAACTATATAACTATTGTAAATCTTCTAATCCACCATCAAAATAAATTATATAACTATTGTAAATCTTCTTGTTATCCACCATCAAAATAAACTATATAACTATTGCAAATCTTCTTGTTATTCACCATCAGAATAAACTATATAACTATTGTAAATCTTCTTGTTATCCACCATCAAAATAAACTATATAACTATTGTAAATCTTCTTGTTATCCACCATCAAAATAAATTATATAACTATTGTAAATCTTCTTGTTATCCACCATCAAAATAAACTATATAACTATTGCAAATCTTCTTGTTATCCACCATCTATCTATAATTCCACTAATCTCTGTCTGTGTGTGTGTGTGTGTGTGTATGCGACCGCTGTTTCTCGACAACTACCGGTCCGATATACTTGAAACTTGCCAGGTATATTGCTGGGGACCCGAGGATGTGCCTTTTCAAGGTTTCATATTAATCGGACAATTACTTACCGAGCTATGTCCAAAAAACGATTCAACCAATCAGAGAGCAGCGAGCTATCGCGTGTGCCGAACGTGGCGAACACACTCTGCCTCGGATGGCACATTTGAGAGCGTATTCATTTATTTCCCGTCGGCAAACTATGTTGGCGCTATGTTGGCATTAAACTATGTTTTTAAACTAATTTGCGATTCATTCGCTTTCCTGCGCATTTGTGCACGCGATGGCGATTTCTTTACCAAACTCCGCGTCCGCAAGCCGTTAGCTTTGGACCAAACCATTTCATGTAAATAGAGGGGGGGGATTGTCACCGTACTCGCAAGCCGTTCGCTTTGGACCAAACCATTTCATGTAAATAGAGGGGGGGGGGGGGGGGGGATTGTCACCGTACTCGCAAGCCGTTCGCTTTGGACCAAACCATTTCATGTAAATAGAGGGGGGGGATTGTCACCGTACTCGCAAGCCGTTCGCTTTGGACCAAACCATTGCATGTAAATAGAGGGGGGGGGGATATACTTTTAGATATATATATAGTACGGGCATGCCCTAGTCAAAATAAATTATATAACTATTGTAAATCTGCTTCTAATCCACCATCAAAATAAATTATACAACTATTGTAAATCTTCTTGTTATCCACCATCAAAATAAATTATATAACTATTGCAAATCTTCTTGTTATCCACCATCAAAATAAATTATATAACTATTGTAAATCTTCTTGTTATCCACCATCAAAATAAACTATATAACTATTGTAAATCTGCTTCTAATCCACCATCAAAATAAATTATATAACTATTGTAAATCTTCTTGTTATCCACCATCAAAATAAATTATATAACTATTGCAAATCTTCTTGTTATCCACCATCAAAATAAACTATATAACTATTGTAAATCTTCTTGTTATCCACCATCAAAATAAATTATATAACTATTGCAAATCTTCTTGTTATTCACCATCAAAATAAATTATATAACTATTGTAAATCTTCTTGTTATCCACCATCAAAATAAATTATATAACTATTGTAAATCTTCTAATCCACCATCAAAATAAATTATATAACTATTGTAAATCTTCTTCTAATCCACCATCATAATAAACTATATAACTATTGTAAATCTTCTTGTTATCCACCATCAAAATAAATTATATAACTATTGTAAATCTTCTAATCCACCATCAAAATAAATTATATAACTATTGCAAATCTTCTTGTTATTCACCATCAAAATAAATTATATAACTATTGCAAATCTTCTTGTTATCCACCATCAAAATAAATTATATAACTATTGTAAATCTTCTTGTTATCCACCATCAAAATAAATTATATAACTATTGTAAATCTTCTAATCCACCATCAAAATAAATTATATAACTATTGTAAATCTTCTAATCCACCATCAAAATAAACTATATTTATATTGTAAATCTTCTTATAACTATTGTAAATTTTCTTCTAATCCACCATCAAAATAAACTATATAACTATTGCAAATCTTCTTGTTATCCACCATCAAAATAAACTATATAACTATTGTAAATCTTCTTGTTATCCACCATCAAAATAAATTATATAACTATTGCAAATCTTCTTGTTATCCACCATCAAAATAAGCTCTATAACTATTGCAAATCTTCTTGTTATTCACCATCAAAATAAATTATATAACTATTGTAAATCTTCTTGTTATCCACCATCAAAATAAATTATATAACTATTGTAAATCTTCTAATCCACCATCAAAATAAATTATATAACTATTGTAAATCTTCTTCTAATCCACCATCATAATAAACTATATAACTATTGTAAATCTTCTTGTTATCCACCATCAAAATAAATTATATAACTATTGTAAATCTTCTAATCCACCATCAAAATAAATTATATAACTATTGCAAATCTTCTTGTTATTCACCATCAAAATAAATTATATAACTATTACAAATCTTCTTGTTATCCACCATCAAAATAAATTATATAACTATTGTAAATCTTCTTGTTATCCACCATCAAAATAAACTATATAACTATTGTAAATCTGCTTCTAATCCACCATCAAAATAAATTATATAACTATTGTAAATCTTCTTGTTATCCACCATCAAAATAAATTATATAACTATTGCAAATCTTCTTGTTATCCACCATCAAAATAAACTATATAACTATTGTAAATCTTCTTGTTATCCACCATCAAAATAAATTATATAACTAATGCAAATCTTCTTGTTATTCACCATCAAAATAAATTATATAACTATTGTAAATCTTCTTGTTATCCACCATCAAAATAAATTATATAACTATTGTAAATCTTCTAATCCACCATCAAAATAAATTATATAACTATTGTAAATCTTCTTCTAATCCACCATCATAATAAACTATATAACTATTGTAAATCTTCTTGTTATCCACCATCAAAATAAATTATATAACTATTGTAAATCTTCTAATCCACCATCAAAATAAATTATATAACTATTGCAAATCTTCTTGTTATTCACCATCAAAATAAATTATATAACTATTGCAAATCTTCTTGTTATCCACCATCAAAATAAATTATATAACTATTGTAAATCTTCTTGTTATCCACCATCAAAATAAATTATACAACTATTGTAAATCTTCTAATCCACCATCAAAATAAATTATATAACTATTGTAAATCTTCTAATCCACCATCAAAATAAACTATATTTATATTGTAAATCTTCTTATAAATATTGTAAATTTTCTTCTAATCCACCATCAAAATAAACTATATAACTATTGCAAATCTTCTTGTTATCCACCATCAAAATAAACTATATAACTATTGTAAATCTTCTTGTTATCCACCATCAAAATAAATTATATAACTATTGCAAATCTTCTTGTTATCCACCATCAAAATAAGCTCTATAACTATTGCAAATCTTCTTGTTATTCACCATCAAAATAAATTATATAACTATTGTAAATCTTCTTGTTATCCACCATCAAAATAAATTATATAACTATTGTAAATCTTCTTATCCACCATCAAAATAAATTATATAACTATTGTAAATCTTCTTCTAATCCACCATCATAATAAACTATATAACTATTGTAAATCTTCTTGTTATCCACCATCAAAATAAATTATATAACTATTGTAAATCTTCTAATCCACCATCAAAATAAATTATATAACTATTGCAAATCTTCTTGTTATTCACCATCAAAATAAATTATATAACTATTGCAAATCTTCTTGTTATCCACCATCAAAATAAATTATATAACTATTGTAAATCTTCTTGTTATCCACCATCAAAATAAATTATATAACTATTGTAAATCTTCTAATCCACCATCAAAATAAATTATATAACTATTGCAAATCTTCTTGTTATTCACCATCAAAATAAATTATATAACTATTGCAAATCTTCTTGTTATCCACCATCAAAATAAATTATATAACTATTGTAAATCTTCTAATCCACCATCAAAATAAATTATATAACTATTGTAAATCTTCTAATCCACCATCAAAATAAACTATATAACTATTGTAAATCTTCTTATAACTATTGTAAATTTTCTTCTAATCCACCATCAAAATAAACTATATAACTATTGTAAATCTTCTTGTTATCCACCATCAAAATAAACTATATAACTATTGTAAATCTTCTTGTTATCCACCATCAAAATAAATTATATAACTATTGTAAATCTTCTAATCCACCATCAAAATAAACGATATAACTATTGTATATATTGTTATCCATCATCGAAACAAACGATATAACTATTGTATATATTGTTATCCATCATCAAAATAAACTATACAACTATTGTAAGTCTTGTTATACATCATCAAAATAAACGATATAACTATTGTATATATTGTTATCCATCATCGAAACAAACGATATAACTATTGTATATATTGTTATCCATCATCAAAATAAACTATATATCTATTGTATATCTTGTTATCCACCATTAAAATAAACGATATAACTATTGTATATCTTGTTATCCACCTTCAAAATAAACTATATAACTATTGTATATCTTGTTATCCACCTTCAAAATAAACGATATAACTATTATATATCTTGTTCTCCATCATCTAAACAAACTACATAACTATTGTATATATTGTTATCCACCATCAAAATAAATTATATAACTATTGTAAATCTTCTTCTAATCCACCATCAAAATAAATTATATAACTATTGTAAATCTTCTAATCCACCATCAAAATAAACTATATAACTATTGCAAATCTTCTTGTTATCCACCATCAAAATAAATTATATAACTATTGTAAATCTGCTTCTAATCCACCATCAAAATAAATTATACAACTATTGTAAATCTTCTTGTTATCCACCATCAAAATAAATTATATAACTATTGCAAATCTTCTTGTTATCCACCATCAAAATAAACTATATAACTATTGTAAATCTTCTTGTTATCCACCATCAAAATAAATTATATAACTATTGCAAATCTTCTTGTTATCCACCATCAAAATAAACTATATAACTATTGCAAATCTTCTTGTTATTCACCATCAAAATAAATTATATAACTATTGTAAATCTTCTTGTTATCCACCATCAAAATAAATTATATAACTATTGTAAATCTTCTAATCCACCATCAAAATAAATTATATAACTATTGTAAATCTTCTTCTAATCCACCATCATAATAAACTATATAACTATTGTAAATCTTCTTGTTATCCACCATCAAAATAAACTATATAACTATTGTAAATCTTCTAATCCACCATCAAAATAAATTATATAACTATTGCAAATCTTCTTGTTATCCACCATCAAAATAAATTATATAACTATTGTAAATCTTCTAATCCACCATCAAAATAAATTATATAACTATTCCAAATCTTCTTGTTATTCACCATCAAAATAAATTATATAACTATTGTAAATCTTCTTGTTATCCACCATCAAAATAAATTATATAACGATTGTAAATCTTCTAATCCACCATCAAAATAAATTATATAACTATTGTAAATCTTCTTGTTATCCACCATCAAAATAAATTATATAACTATTGTAAATCTTCTTGTTATCCACCATCAAAATAAATTATATAACTATTGTAAATCTTCTTGTTATCCACCATCAAAATAAATTATATAACTATTGCAAATCTTCTTGTTATTCACCATCAAAATAAATTATATAACTATTGTAAATCTTCTTGTTATCCACCATCAAAATAAATTATATAACTATTGTAAATCTTCTAATCCACCATCAAAATAAATTATATAACTATTGTAAATCTTCTTGTTATTCACCATCAAAATAAATTATATAACTGTTGTAAATCTTCTTGTTATCCAACATCAAAATAAATTATATAACATTGTAAATCTTCTTGTTATCCACCATCAAAATAAATTATATAACTATTGTAAATCTTCTAATCCACCATCAAAATAAATTATATAACTATTGCAAATCTTCTTGTTATTCACCATCAAAATAAATTATATAACTATTGTAAATCTTCTTGTTATCCACCATCAAAATAAATTATATAACTATTGTAAATCTTCTAATCCACCATCAAAATAAATTATATAACTATTGTAAATCTTCTTGTTGTCCACCATCAAAATAAATTATATAACTATTGTAAATCTTCTAATCCACCATAAAAATAAATTATATAACTATTGTAAATCTTCTAATCCACCATCAAAATAAACTATATAACTATTGTAAATCTTCTTATAACTATTGTAAATTTTCTTCTAATCCACCATCAAAATAAACTATGTAACTATTGTAAATCTTCTTGTTATCCACCATCAAAATAAACTATATAACTATTGTAAATCTTCTAATCCACCATCAAAATAAATTATATAACTATTGTAAATCTTCTTGTTATCCACCATCAAAATAAACTATATAACTATTGCAAATCTTCTTGTTATTCACCATCAGAATAAACTATATAACTATTGTAAATCTTCTTGTTATCCACCATCAAAATAAATTATATAACTATTGCAAATCTTCTTGTTATCCACCATCAAAATAAACTATATAACTATTGCAAATCTTCTTGTTATCCACCATCAAAATAAATTATATAACTATTGTAAATCTGCTTCTAATCCACCATCAAAATAAATTATACAACTATTGTAAATCTTCTTGTTATCCACCATCAAAATAAATTATATAACTATTGCAAATCTTCTTGTTATCCACCATCAAAATAAATTATATAACTATTGTAAATCTTCTTGTTATCCACCATCAAAATAAACTATATAACTATTGTAAATCTTCTTGTTATCCACCATCAAAATAAATTATATAACTATTGTAAATCTTCTTGTTATCCACCATCAAAATAAACTATATAACTATTGCAAATCTTTTTGTTATCCACCATCAAAATAAATTATATAACTATTGTAAATCTGCTTCTAATCCACCATCAAAATAAATTATACAACTATTGTAAATCTTCTTGTTATCCACCATCAAAATAAATTATATAACTATTGCAAATCTTCTTGTTATCCACCATCAAAATAAATTATATAACTATTGTAAATCTTCTTGTTATCCACCATCAAAATAAACTATATAACTATTGTAAATCTGCTTCTAATCCACCATCAAAATAAATTATATAACTATTGTAAATCTTCTTGTTATCCACCATCAAAATAAATTATATAACTATTGCAAATCTTCTTGTTATCCACCATCAAAATAAACTATATAACTATTGTAAATCTTCTTGTTATCCACCATCAAAATAAATTATATAACTATTGCAAATCTTCTTGTTATTCACCATCAAAATAAATTATATAACTATTGTAAATCTTCTTGTTATCCACCATCAAAATAAATTATATAACTATTGTAAATCTTCTAATCCACCATCAAAATAAATTATATAACTATTGTAAATCTTCTTCTAATCCACCATCATAATAAACTATATAACTATTGTAAATCTTCTTGTTATCCACCATCAAAATAAATTATATAACTATTGTAAATCTTCTAATCCACCATCAAAATAAATTATATAACTATTGCAAATCTTCTTGTTATTCACCATCAAAATAAATTATATAACTATTGCAAATCTTCTTGTTATCCACCATCAAAATAAATTATATAACTATTGTAAATCTTCTTGTTATCCACCATCAAAATAAATTATATAACTATTGTAAATCTTCTAATCCACCATCAAAATAAATTATATAACTATTGTAAATCTTCTAATCCACCATCAAAATAAACTATATTTATATTGTAAATCTTCTTATAACTATTGTAAATTTTCTTCTAATCCACCATCAAAATAAACTATATAACTATTGCAAATCTTCTTGTTATCCACCATCAAAATAAACTATATAACTATTGTAAATCTTCTTGTTATCCACCATCAAAATAAATTATATAACTATTGCAAATCTTCTTGTTATCCACCATCAAAATAAGCTCTATAACTATTGCAAATCTTCTTGTTATTCACCATCAAAATAAATTATATAACTATTGTAAATCTTCTTGTTATCCACCATCAAAATAAATTATATAACTATTGTAAATCTTCTAATCCACCATCAAAATAAATTATATAACTATTGTAAATCTTCTTCTAATCCACCATCATAATAAACTATATAACTATTGTAAATCTTCTTGTTATCCACCATCAAAATAAATTATATAACTATTGTAAATCTTCTAATCCACCATCAAAATAAATTATATAACTATTGCAAATCTTCTTGTTATTCACCATCAAAATAAATTATATAACTATTGCAAATCTTCTTGTTATCCACCATCAAAATAAATTATATAACTATTGTAAATCTTCTTGTTATCCACCATCAAAATAAATTATATAACTATTGTAAATCTTCTAATCCACCATCAAAATAAATTATATAACTATTGCAAATCTTCTTGTTATTCACCATCAAAATAAATTATATAACTATTGCAAATCTTCTTGTTATCCACCATCAAAATAAATTATATAACTATTGTAAATCTTCTTGTTATCCACCATCAAAATAAATTATATAACTATTGTAAATCTTCTAATCCACCATCAAAATAAATTATATAACTATTGTAAATCTTCTAATCCACCATCAAAATAAACTATATAGCTATTGTAAATCTTCTTATAACTATTGTAAATTTTCTTCTAATCCACCATCAAAATAAACTATATAACTATTGTAAATCTTCTTGTTATCCACCATCAAAATAAACTATATAACTATTGTAAATCTTCTTGTTATCCACCATCAAAATAAATTATATAACTATTGTAAATCTTCTAATCCACCATCAAAATAAACGATATAACTATTGTATATATTGTTATCCATCATCGAAACAAACGATATAACTATTGTATATATTGTTATCCATCATCAAAATAAACTATACAACTATTGTAAGTCTTGTTATCCATCATCAAAATAAACGATATAACTATTGTATATATTGTTATCCATCATCGAAACAAACGATATAACTATTGTATATATTGTTATCCATCATCAAAATAAACTATATATCTATTGTATATCTTGTTATCCACCATTAAAATAAACGATATAACTATTGTATATCTTGTTATCCACCTTCAAAATAAACTATATAACTATTGTATATCTTGTTATCCACCTTCAAAATAAACGATATAACTATTATATATCTTGTTCACCATCATCTAAACAAACTACATAACTATTGTATATATTGTTATCCACCATCAAAATAAATTATATAACTATTGTAAATCTTCTTCTAATCCACCATCAAAATAAATTATATAACTATTGTAAATCTTCTAATCCACCATCAAAATAAACTATATAACTATTGCAAATCTTCTTGTTATCCACCATCAAAATAAATTATATAACTATTGTAAATCTGCTTCTAATCCACCATCAAAATAAATTATACAACTATTGTAAATCTTCTTGTTATCCACCATCAAAATAAATTATATAACTATTGCAAATCTTCTTGTTATCCACCATCAAAATAAACTATATAACTATTGTAAATCTTCTAATCCACCATCAAAATAAACTATATTTATATTGTAAATCTTCTTATAACTATTGTAAATTTTCTTCTAATCCACCATCAAAATAAACTATATAACTATTGCAAATCTTCTTGTTATCCACCATCAAAATAAACTATATAACTATTGTAAATCTTCTTGTTATCCACCATCAAAATAAATTATATAACTATTGCAAATCTTCTTGTTATTCACCATCAAAATAAATTATATAACTATTGTAAATCTGCTTCCAATCCACCATCAAAATAAACTATATAACTATTGTAAATCTTCTTGTTATCCACCATCAAAATAAATTATATAACTATTGCAAATCTTCTTGTTATCCACCATCAAAATAAACGATATAACTATTGCAAATCTTCTTGTTATTCACCATCAAAATTAATTATATAACTATTGTAAATCTTCTTGTTATCCACCATCAAAATAAATTATATAACTATTGTAAATCTTCTAATCCACCATCAAAATAAATTATATAACTATTGCAAATCTTCTTGTTATCCACCATCAAAATAAATTATATAACTGTTGTAAATCTTCTAATCCACCATCAAAATAAATTATATAACTATTGCAAATCTTCTTGTTATTCACCATCAAAATAAATTATATAACTATTGCAAATCTTCTTGTTATCCACCATCAAAATAAATTATATAACTATTGCAAATCTTCTTGTTATTCACCATCAAAATAAATTATATAACTATTGTAAATCTGCTTCCAATCCACCATCAAAATAAATTATACAACTATTGTAAATCTTCTTGTTATCCACCATCAAAATAAATTATATAACTATTGCAAATCTTCTTGTTATCCACCATCAAAATAAACTATATAACTATTGTAAATCTTCTTGTTATCCACCATCAAAATAAATTATATAACTATTGCAAATCTTCTTGTTATCCACCATCAAAATAAACGATATAACTATTGCAAATCTTCTTGTTATTCACCATCAAAATTAATTATATAACTATTGTAAATCTTCTTGTTATCCACCATCAAAATAAATTATATAACTATTGTAAATCTTCTAATCCACCATCAAAATAAATTATATAACTATTGTAAATCTTCTTCTAATCCACCATCATAATAAACTATATAACTATTGTAAATCTTCTTGTTATCCCCCATCAAAATAAATTATATAACTATTGTAAATCTTCTAATCCACCATCAAAATAAATTATATAACTATTGCAAATCTTCTTGTTATTCACCATCAAAATAAATTATATAACTATTGTAATTCTTCTTGTTATCCACCATCAAAATAAATTATATAACTATTGTAAATCTTCTAATCCACCATCAAAATAAATTATATAACTATTGTAAATCTTCTAATCCACCATCAAAATAAACTATATAACTATTGTAAATCTTCTTATAACTATTGTAAATTTTCTTCTAATCCACCATTAAAATAAACTATATAACTATTGTAAATCTTCTTGTTATCCACCATCAAAATAAACTATATAACTATTGTAAATCTTCTTGTTATCCACCATCAAAATAAATTATATAACTATTGTAAATCTTCTAATCCACCATCAAAAGAAACGATATAACTATTGTATATATTGTTATCCATCATCGAAACAAACGATATAACTATTGTATATATTGTTATCCATCATCAAAATAAACTATACAACTATTGTAAGTCTTGTTATCCATCATCAAAATAAACGATATAACTATTGTATATATTGTTATCCATCATCAAAATAAACTATATATCTATTGTATATCTTGTTATCCACCATTAAAATAAACGATATAACTATTGTATATCTTGTTATCCACCTTCAAAATAAACGATATAACTATTATATATCTTGTTCTCCATCATCTAAACAAAGTACATAACTATTGTATATATTGTTATCCACCATCAAAATAAATTATATAACTATTGTAAATCTTCTTCTAATCCACCATCAAAATAAATTATATAACTATTGTAAATCTTCTAATCCACCATCAAAATAAACTATATAACTATTGTAAATATTCTTGTTATCCACCATCAAAATAAATTATATAACTATTGTAAATCTTCTAATCCACCATCAAAATAAACTATACAACTATTGTAAGTCTTGTTGTCCACCATCAAAATAAACTATATGACTATTGTATATCTTGTTATACATCATCTAAACAAACTACATAACTATTGTATATATTGTTATCCGCCATCAAAATAAACGATATAACTATTGTATATCTTGTTGTCCATCATCTAAACAAACTATATACAACAACAACAACATGCATTTTAAGGCCATTTTCCCTGCTAGAGCGGGGGTTAGCCTTGCGGTCTCCATGACAATCTTCTCCATTTTGCCCTATTTTCTGCATCTCTCCTTGTTAACCCCCTTGCCCGCATTTCTTCTTCCACCATCTTTAGCCAAGTCTTTCTCGGTCTTCCCCGTCCTCTACTTCCTTCTACATTCATTTCCATCACTCTTCTCAACCAGTCACTTTCATCCTTCCTCAACACATGACCAAACCATCTCAACCTGTTCCTCTTCACAGCATCAATCACAGGCTCTATTCCCATCATCTTTCGCAATTCATCATTTGTCTTCCTCTCTCTCTCTCAACGATACTCCGCACATCCATCGAACCATTCACATTTCCACCCTTTCCAGCCTTCGTTGCTGCTCTACGTTCATTACCCATGTCTCGCTCCCATAAATCACAACACTTCTCACACATGCAGCATACACCTTTCCCTTCAGCTGCAACGACACTCCCCTCCTCATCAGCACGCCACTCAGTTCCCAAAACTTCTTCCATGCACATCTCACTCTAGCAACCGTTGCCGAGTCTGATCCACCTTCTCCATTCAGCATGTCTCCTAGGTAGCAAAATGTTTTCACACCTTCCAGCTTCACGCCATCTCCAAGATCCAACTCAACATTTCCTCCATCTGCAGTTCCCTCTGTGCACACCTTACATTACTATATAACTAAATAACTATATGTAACAACTATATATATATATATATATATATATATATATATATATATATATATATATATATATTTATATATATATATATATATATATATATATATATATATATATATATATACATATATATATACACAAAGAATTAAGTTAAGCACCCCCCCCGTTTTTTTACAACCTCGCACATTACAAGTTTGTTGTCGTCAAAACAGTGTAATATACCCATGATATTGCTATATTTTCTGGAGAAGTGATATTATGGTCACATAAAAACATAACAATCATGCCGTTTTCAATATTTTATTCTGAATAATTTAAGGTGAAATTTTTTGGGAATTTTAGGCATATTTTCACCTCAATTTAAGTATGGAGCTATAGGTCCATCACGGACAGTGTGGATGACGTTTATGTTTTCTAACGTACAGTCATTGTTCTGAGAAGACCTCTAGCGATCTTTGCGTCAATAACGTGTGTAGGACCCACGTGATCGGATCACTGACTCAACCCTACGTCTCATAGACCCTGTAAGCCGTCGTATGCGTTGCTGTGGCAGGTTGTTCCATTCCCGATGTAATGCACGTTCCAATTCATCCAGATTGGCTATTGGAGGGACCATCTTCGCAATTTGTCGTCCCAACATGTCCCAAACGTGCTCGAGGGGGTTCAACCTGCCACAGCAACGCATACGACGGCTTACAGGGTCTATGAGACGTAGGGTTGAGTCAGTGATCCGATCACGTGGGTCCTACACACGTTATTGACGCAAAGATCGCTAGAGGTCTTCTCAGAACAATGACTGTACGTTAGAAAACATAAACGTCATCCACACTGTCCGTGATGGACCTATAGCTCCATACTTAAATTGAGGTGAAAATATGCCTAAAATTCCCAAAAAATTTCACCTTAAATTATTCAGAATAAAATATTGAAAACGGCATGATTGTTATGTTTTTATGTGACCATAATATCACTTCTCCAGAAAATATAGCAATATCATGGGTATATTACACTGTTTTGACGACAACAAACTTGTAATGTGCGAGGTTGTAAAAAAACGGGGGGGGGGTGCTTAACTTAATTCTTTGTGTATATATATAACACAAACTACATAACTATTGGAAATCTTCTTGTTATCCATCATCTAAACAAACTATATGACTATTGTCTCCACGCTTGTTTTTCACAAGCTCTTTCACGAGCCTCGATTCAGTATACAAAAAAAAAAAAAAAAAAGCTTGGCTTGCGGACTTCCTCTCTGGTCGCAGTCAACGTGGGGCCCTGAATGGGTTTCTCTCATCTCCTCTTCCTGTTCAGGCTGGAGTTCCCCAAGGCAGTGTTCTGGGCCCTGTGCTTTTTCTGATGTTCATTAATGATCTCTCCGGCTCTCTGGAACATCCTCTCTATCTCTTTGCTGATGACTCCACTCTCTGCCGCTCCGTTCCTCATCCCTCAGATCGGCAACAGCAGCCTCCTCACTCTCTGCAGACCTGGACAAAATCACAGACTGGTCAAACAAGTGGAACATGTCTTTCAATCATGACAAATCTCACACTCTTACTATGTCTCTCCGAATAGACCGACTGGACAACCCTCCCATCTACTTTCTGAACAATCCTCTCCAAGAAGTTCTGTCACTCAAGCTTTTGGGTCTGACTATCTGCCATGATCTTTCTTGGGAAAATCGCATTTCCAAGCTGGCCTCTAAAGCCAGTCGCCGACTGGGCATCCTCCGTCGTGCGATGTCCTTCCTTGGCACACCTGAGCTCCTCACCACATACGAAGCTTTCATCCGCAGCTTGATGGAATACTGCTCTCCCCTCTGGGCTGGTGCTCCTGCCTCACACCTAGCTCGTCTTCACGCTGTTGAAACCAAAGCTTTCAGGATCATTGGAATCTCCCGTGAAGAAGCTGATTCTGAGGGCCTTTCTCTCGCTCACCGCAGGCAGGTTGGTGGTCTTTCTGTCTTATACTGACTCCTCTCTGGCCTTGCTCCACCTGCTCTGTCTGTGCTCTGTTCCTCAAATATTGCTGCAGGACACACAAGATCTGCCAGCAACCCTCTTCTTGTGAAACTGCCAAAATCAAGACTCTCTGCTCACCTTCACTCTTTCATTCGTCTTTTTCCCACCTCTGGAACAAACTCACTCACTCTCTTCAATCCCACTCCTTCCTCCAGGTCTTTAAAACAGCTGTTCACCACCATCTCTTATCTTACCCCATCCAAAACCTTTATCTTTTCTACCCCCGTTAATACACCGCAAATCCACCTCTTTCAAATTCTCTCATTTCTTTCCTGAAATCCCCTGTCGTGTCCATCTTGTTTATCCCATGTATCCCACCCCAGCCCTCCCCCTTCTACAGATCTCCCGATGTCCCTGTTCTTTGCTGTTGATGTGCTTCTTTATCTCTCCCCCTCTTGTCTTCGCTCCCTTTATTACATGTTCAATGTGTTAGCTCTTTCACGAGCTTTGACGTAGTATACCAAAAATAAATATATATTCAATAAATATTAAGAATACAAAAGTAATCTGTGACTGTGTCACGACTCGCTCCTTCTGATATAACCAATTGGCCCGTCACTGGATTTTGTCACAGGTTGTGACCACAGTGCAGTCATTCTTGTTTTAAATTAACTCGTACCTGGCGTCCAGTTGGTGGATGCTGGGGAACTTGGGGGACACACTCTGCAGGTGTTGCGCTCATTTCTTTTTAATGTGGTAAGTGGCATTTTGGTACCCATTCTAAAATTAATTATTTGATCAATCAATTTCTGATATGGTGCTTGTCATTTTGATTTCATCATAAATTTTCCTGAAAGGCAGGTAAAAAGTACACAACAGTTAGAGACCTGAAATAGTTTTCTCTCACGTTGATTTGAACCCACGACCTGACTGAGCCACAGTTCATTTATCTTTGCTGCCATTGCATCAGCACGTCGATAGGTAAGAGCCCCTGTGGAATTGAACTACAGTATTTGGCGGGTTCATATGCAGCCTTTGTCTGCTTGGCTGCATCATTTTTTGGGGGTGCGGCTGTGCAGCTGATGCAATGCCCCCCATTCATTACCAGTCAGCTGGTACTCAGTTTTCCCACCTTGGAAGTATGACAGGCTGAGTCAACCCACCTGGTGTTGATTCAATGGCATGACAGGGGGTCAAACGCAGCGCCTAAGATCAAAAGCCATATTTCAGCTAAATACACTTTTATCTAACAATCTTAAAAATATATATTATATTTGTTTTGCAGGAAATTGCTTTGTCTACTGCAATGGGTTGATGGACCATCTGTGCGTATGTCTAAATGGCAACGGGAAGGCGTGGTACAAAAGATCCCCAGCAAACCTAACGGGCACCAGGGTAAGTTGTGTTGTTCTTTAGAACATGAAGTAATGACAATTGTTCGTTATGGAGCGGGATTGGGCATGATCTCGTTCCGAGTCCAAGTAGCCATAATGACATCAATCGTGTCACGATGGCCGCTGCACCAATGATGATTGTGAATAAATGAATTCGCTGGATAGGATAGCCGAGAGGTACGCACACTCGCTCCTGAAGCTGTCTAGCCTGGGTCTGTATCCAGGAATTACCTGGGCAGGATAGCCGAGAGGTACGCACACTCACCCCTGAGCTGTCTAGCCTGGGTCTGTATCCCGGAATTAGCTGGGCAGGATGGCCGAGAGCTACGCACACTCACGACTGCACTGTCTATCCTGGAATTAGCTGGGCAGGATGGCCAAGAGGTACGCACACTTACCCCTGAGCTGTCTAGTCTGGGCTCGTATCCAGGAATTAGCTGGGCAGGATGGCCGAGAGGTACGCACACTCACCCCTGAGCTGTCTAGTCTGGGTTCGATTCCAGGAATTGGCTGGGCAGGATGGCCGAGAGGTATGCACACTCACCCCCGAGCTGTCTAGTCTGGGTTCGATTCCAGGAATTGGCTGGGCAGGATGGCCGAGAGGTACGCACACTCACGTCTGAGCTGTCTAGCCTAGGTCCGTATCCAGGAATTGGCTGGGCAGGATGGCCGAGAGGTACGCACACTCACGTCTGAGCTGTCTAGCCTGGTTCTGTATCCCGGAATTAGCTGGGCAGGATGGCCGAGAGGTACGCACACTCACGTCTGAGCTGTCTAGCCTGGGTCCGTATCCCGACACATTTGTAAAATGTCATCTGGTGTTTCTCAGGCAGTGGTTTGTCAATGTGTGTGCTGTCCCTTGAATGGACGTTAAGCTGGATGTCCCATTTGCTGGTATTAGTTATCATTGATTATTATTAGTTAGTGGTTAGGGTGTTGGCTTAGCGGTTAGGGTGCCAGCTTAGGATCCTAGGATCCTGGGTTCGAATCCCGGTCGATCGCTGAATTAACGCCAGGGGGGTTGACTCGGCCTGTCATCCTTCCGAGGTCGGCTAATTGAGGACCAGTTCACTGGTAATTCCCTGTTTGTCATTAAAGGCGGAAAAAAGGGTTGGCGTCAGGAAGGGCATCCGGCCGTAAAACATTGCTTCAAAAAGGGGACCGAAAAACAACAACAACCACGGTTCCCGAAAAAGGCCAACCCCCGCTTGCGGGGAAAAATGGCCTCTAAAGGTGGTTATTTATTTTTATATATATTTATAAGAAGAGAGGCTGTGGTGTTGTACAATGATGATACAAGGTGTAAGATTCTTCAACTGAACAATATTAAACTTTAATTTGTAAAATGACTCAACTTGGCACCCTGTTTGAGCATATTCTGAAATGTGGAAGGGTGAAAATGTGTCACCAGGAAACTTCTCTCCTCCATCCTTTCCCATGTGTACAGCGTATGCTTCGTTACCCTCTAATCTCAGTTGTATTATTTGCAGGATGCGTTTATAAAAATCGTTCAACATGAAGGGGCAAAGTCATTGTGGAGTGGTCTTCCTCCAACTCTGTGAGTTTGTTCTCACGTACTGTGATCTGCCTTTTGAATACGACGAGTTCCCAAATCGGATTATAGATTGAAATTTTATCATGTTCTTTATGTGTTGAATGCCAATTGCAATTGTCATATCCTTGCTGGGCCAATCCCATACCCGATACGAGTATTATGGGTTTTGAAATATCACCAGCGCATTCTGATGATGATTTTGAATTCTTGTCAGGATCATGGCCGTCCCTACCACTGTGATTTACTTCACCACCTATGAATGGCTGAAAGATGGACTGATGTGGCAGCTCGATTCACGACACCCGTCGATTTGTATGTTGGCGGGGGCCATGGCGAGAGGTCTGTGTGTACAATGGCATATTTTGTCCTACACAATCTGATGTACACTGGTATTTTATTTTCCTCTTCTGTTCCCCGTGTTGTATTTAATGTAAAAGTTAAGAGGCATGAAGAGATTTAATTTTTATGCCAAAGTCGTTGGAGGCGTACGTTTTCGGGTTGTTCGTCCATGATAGGTTTTCGTTACCGCGATAACTTAAGAACAACTGAAGGGAACTAAGTCAAACTTGATGCAAGTATATATTATGATGAAAAGATGAACTGATTCGATTATGGGGTCAAGAGGTCAAAGGTCAGAAGTCAGAGGTTCTCGAAGTAAGAAATTCTGTTCCTGCGCTAACTTTTGAACCAGTGATGGTAATTTGACCAAACTTGGTATAAGTATATATTATGATGCAAAGATGAACTGATTAGATTTCAGCATCAAAGGTCAGAGGTCATACAACAACAACAACACAACATGCATTTTAAGGCCATTTTCCCTGCTAGAGCGGGGGTTAGCCTTGCGGTCCCCATGACGATCTTCTCCATCTTGCCCTATTTTCTGCATCTCTCCTTGTTAACCCCCTTGCCTGCATTTCGTCTTCCACCATCTTCAGCCAAGTCTTTCTCGGTCTTCCCCGTCCTCTACTTCCTTCTACATTCATTTCCATCACTCTTCTCAACCAGTCACTTTCATCCTTCCTCAACACATGACCAAACCATCTCAACCTGTTCCTCTTCACAGTATCAATCACAGGCTCTCTTCCCATCATTTTTCGCAATTCATCATTTGTCTTCCTCTCTCTCAACGATACTCCGCACATCCATTGAACCATTCGCATTTTCTTTTCACCCTTTCCAACCTTCGTTGCTGCTCTACGTTCATTACCTATGTCTCGCTCCCATAAATCATAACACTTCTCACACATGCAGCATACACCTTTCCCTTCAGCTTCAACGACCCTCCCCTCCTCATCAGCACGCCATTCAGTTCCCGAAACTTCTTCCATGCACATCTCACTCTAGCAACCGTTGCCGAGTCTGATCCACCTTCTCCATTCAGCATGTCTCCGAGGTAGCAAAAAAATTTCACACCTTCCAGCTTCACGCCGTCTCCAAGATCCAACTCAACATTTCCTCCATCTGCAGCTCCCTCTGTGCACACCTTACATTTGAATGTAGCTGCCACACTGGTTAATGACCCTCTCAGACCACGACATTTTTGATGAACCCACTCAGCGCACATTGTACATTGAATGGAGTTCACTCCGACACCCTTCCTGCACACAGCACATGGCCACTTCCTAGTTCTTTCCACCTCACCACATGCTTTACCACTTGCCATCACCTTCGTCTTTCCGATATTCACCTTCAGACCTTTTGTCTCCATACATTCCTTCCACTTGTTCATCTTTTCCTTCAGTCCATCCATACTTTCCGCAATCAACACCAGATCATCTGCATACAACAACGCCCACGGTAAACCCTCCTTTACGTTCTGAGCCAGCACCTCCATCACAGCTTCAAATAGTGGTGGACTTAGTACCGACCCCTGATGCACTCCCATCTTCACCTCAAACTCACCACTGTTCGCGTCCTTCATCCTTACAGCTGTGCGTGCTCTTTTGTACATTGCCATCACTACTCTGATCAACCTCCACTCCTAACTTCCTCATTGCCCATGTCAATACTTTGCGTGGAACCCTATCGAATGCTTTCTCTAGATCAACAAACCCAAGAAACAACTTCTTCCTCTTCTCCATGTACTTCTCCTGCAACTGCCTCGCAATGAAAAGCGCGTCTGTCGTTCCTCTTCCTGGCATAAATCCAAACTGCATTTCGTCGATCTTCACTTTCTTCCTTATCCTCCTCTCCAACACCCTTTCCAATACCTTCATTCCATGCTCCAATAACTTTATCGCTCGGTCCGAGCCACACTCCAGAGGGTCACCTTTCCCCTTGTATAGAGGGACGAGGGTACTCAGTTCCCAATCCACTGGAATGCGGCCTTCTTTCACCGCCAGATTACAGATCTCTGTCATCCTCTTCACACCCCAACTTCCTGCTGCCTTCAACATATCTCCCACAACTCCCGTCGGCCCTCCCGCTTTTCTACCCTTCATTGCTTTTATCACTTCCTCAACTTCCTTCTCAGTTATCTTCTCTGCCGGTCCTAAAACTGGGTTACTCTCTATGTTGCCATCCCATTCATTCTCTGTATTTAACAGCATTTCCATACATCTTTTCCATCTTCCTTTAATTCCATCTCAGTCCACAACGATTTGTCCCACTTCATCCTTCAAACAACTCACCCCCATCACATCACACCTCATCACACCTCTCTTTCGCTATCTGCTTTGCAATCCTGAATACTGCTCTCTGACCCTCTTCCGAATCCAAGCGTTCTCCGAACATTTTCCGACATGCCTCCTGTGCCTTTGCCACCTCTTTCTTTGCAGCCTTCTTGGCTGCCTTATAACTTTCATGCTCTGCTGTTTCTGCTCCTGTACCCTTCGCCTTCTGCCACTCCTTGAACTTCTTCCTCTTCTCGTCAATCTTCTTTCCAACTTCATCATCCCACCACCATGTTTCCGAGTGCCTCGGTGGTCCTTTTGTCCATCCACATACCTCACCAACGGCTCCCAACAGACTATCTTTCATTGACATCCAACCACTTTCAAGCTCAACCACATCATCCTCGACCCTGCTCAGCCTCTCTCTTAATGCCTCCCTTACTGTTTGGAATGATTATCAATTTTGTTTCACTGGCGGACAGTAAAAGTGTGATGTCACTCCCCTCTGCGACTTGTGCTCACCTTGACCGATCTTCCTGTGTGTAGTTGGCGCTGTGACTGTAATCTCTCCACTGGAGTTGATCCGCACAAAGATGCAGTCCCAGCAGCTCACGTACAAGCAGCTCGGTGCGTGCGTGAAGCAAGCGGTCGCCCAAGGAGGCTGGCGATCGTTTTGGCAAGGCTGGTCACCTACGATGTTCAGGGATGTGCCTTTCTCTGGTAAGCAATGAAGGTGTGTGTGTGTGTGTGTGTGTGTGTGTGTGTGTGTGTGTGTGTGTGTGTGTGTGTCGGTCGGACAGCTGACAGTGTTTCCGCTCCACAAGGTTGGTGTAATGACGGCATCTCTTGGCAATGTCCTGCCCATGGCTTTCGCCAATAATTATAAGCAAAGATTTGCGGTTGGGAGTAAATCCAAATGACTCCATGGTAAGATCTCCAACCTTTAATTGAACAATGACTCAATGTTTCGATTAACAACATGTGATAAAGCCACACGCCTCCGTTAATCTTCCTCAAGAGTGATAAAATCATCTCAACATCCCCTTATATGCAAAGTGGGCAGGTATATTTTTGCTTTAATATATTTACAGTTTTAATTTAATTTACAATTTAATTATTTACAAGTTTAACTTTTATTTAAATGTAATGATTGTTCCTGATTTTCTAAACACTTGAGTTATAATCCAGCATTGCTTACAGGATTATTTTGAGCCGTTAATATGCGGTTGATTTTTGAATTTGGTCAGTAACGTCTCCGTTCACGAAAGCGGTGTGATACGGTTTCATTGGCTGTCCAGCTTTGCCCACCGCACTTTGCATATACCCCGCCCACTTTGCATATAAGGGCATGTTGAGATGATTTTATCACTCTTGAGGAAGATTAACGGAGGCGTGTGGCTTTGTCACATGTTGTTAATGGAAATGTTGTCATTGTTTGTTCAATTAAAGGTTGGAGATCTTACCATGGAGTCATATAGTCAGGGGGCTGCAAAAGTAGGTATACAGTAATGAAAAACAAAACGTGCGCACAAAACGTATTTTATTGATTATACAAGCATATCAATAATAACATATCAATAATAAACATATCAATAATAAACATTAATCCCTCAAATGTTCAAACTGTTTGCCCCCGGCATTCACACACTCCACTAGTCGAGTGTGGACACCCATGCACACTCTGGCACAAAGGTCTTTATCAGCATCAATTTCCTGGCAAGCCTCCCATATGAACTGAATCATGGCATCAACAGAACGTGGCTTGCATGCGAAAACCCTGTCTTTTACACATCCCCAGAAAAAGAAGTCCATAGGGGTGAGATCCGGCGAACGTGGTGGCCAGTCAACGGCTCCCTGACGTCCAATCCACCTGTTGGGAAATTCTTTGTCAAGTAGCGCACGCACAGTGAGTGCGAAGTGCGGTGGCGCCCCATCCTGCTGAAAGTAGAAGTCGTCCTGCTGCTGTTGTTCGCGTACCTGTGGTATGATTGTATCCGTCAGCATGTTCAGATACACGTGTTGATCGACAGTCCTGTGCAGAATGATAGGTCCAACGACACCTTTGCAGGACAGGCCAGCCCACACTGTCACCCCAGGTTGATTGAGCTGTTGCTCAATCGTGACTTTAGGGTTTTCAGTTGCGTAGTACACACAATTGTGCCGATTAACGGCACCCGATAGCTTAAAGTTTGCTTCATCGGACCACACGATTTTGCGCAGAATGCTGTCACCCTCTCGTTCCTCGTTCAGGATGGCTTCGCAAAATTGTAAACGCCGATCCGAGTCATCCTCTAATAAACCATGTATCAATCGTGGCACGTACATTTTCAGTCCTGCACGGTGCATCAAACGACCCAACGACCCAACGATCTGCGTTCAATACCCAATTCAGATGACGCCCTGTTTTTCGATTTCTGAGGGCTCTGGGTAAATGCCAGGGCGACTTACATTGCATTCTCTGGCGTTGTCACGGTGACTGGTCGACCACTCTTCGGCGAGTTGTGGATAGACCCCGTCCTCTCAAATTTGTCACGTCTCCGGTAAATCGTGAGCCTCGTTGGTGGAGGCGATGCAAATGTTTCTCGCCACTGCTCTCGCACACGTTCACTGTTCTCTGTCTTCCAGTACTGTTTCAAAATCCATTTGCGCTCCTCGTCCATTGAATTACCAGCCATCGTTAAATTTCCACTTCACCTGCAAATAATAGATGTATTATAGAAAAAATTAGGAAAATAAAAATATTAAAAATGGTAAAAATGATTTTAATGAATTAAATGAATTCTAGTATTAAATGAATCCTAGCACCACTATTATAATACTGGTAATACTGCTATAATCCTTACTGTATACCTACTTTTGCAGCCCCCTATATATATATACAGTCAAGTGAAAAAGTAAGTACACCCTTGACTCTAATAGGTGGTATTGCCCCCTTTGGCAGAAACAACCTCAAGTCGGCGTTTCTTATAACTGTCTACCAGTCTCTGACATCGACTGGGAGAAAAATTTGCCCACTCCTCCATGCAGAATTCTTTCAGCTGTGCGATGTTTGAGGGGTTTCTTGCATCCACAGCTCGTTTCAAATCCCCCCACAACATCTCGATGGGATTTAGATCCGGGCTTTGACTTGGCCATTCCAGAACCGTCCATTTCTTTCTTTTCAGCCATTCCTTGGTGGATTTACTGGTATGTTTGGGGTCATTGTGATGTTGCAAGGTCCACCTTCGGTTGAGCTTCAACTTTCCGACAGATGGCCTCACATTATCCTCAAGCACCCTCTGGTACAATGAAGAATTCATAGTGGATTCTATGATGGTGAGCTGCCCAGGCCCTGATGCAGCAAAGCTGCCCCAAACCATAATATTTCCACCACCATGCTTTACAATTGGTATCAGGTTCTTGTGGTCAAATGCTGTCTTTGGTTTTCGCCAAACATGTCTTCTGGTACTGTGGCCAAATAGCTCTACCTTTGACTCATCTGTCCAGAGCACATTGTTCCAGAAGTGCTGGTCTTTGCCGAGGTGTTCATTGGCAAACTTTAGTCTTGCCCTGATGTTCTTTCTGGACAGCAAAGGTTTCCTCCTGGCACACCTCCCATGTAGATCAAATTTGTGCAGCCTCTTTCTCATGGTAGACTCGTGCACTTTGACATCAACAGTGGCAAGAGCTAACTGTAGGTCCCGTGATGACATTCTGGGGTTCTTAGAGACTTCTTTCAGCATCTTGCGGTCTGCTCTCGAACTGAACTAGCTGGGGCGGCCTGGCCTGAACAAGTTGGCAGTTGTTTGGAATCTTCTCCACTTGTAGATGATCTTCCGGACAGTCGAATGATTGATTTCAAATTGTTTGGAGATCTTTTTAAATCCCTTCCCAGACTCGTAGGCCTCATTAACCTTCTTTCTGAAGGCCTCAGAGAGCTCTTTTGATCTTGGCATGGTGATGCCGCACACTTCAACAACAAAGAGCAAAGCAAACGAAATGTCTGAGGTTTAAATAAGACAGGTTCCTCCAAGATCCTCTCTAACGATGTTCTAATCATTTGCACCTGAGCTGGTGCACCTGATTCTAATTTTTGGTATTTGAAGTAGTGATAAATGTCGGGGTGTACTTACTTTTTCCACATGCAAAATTTGCATTTATGTTTATTTAAATTATACAATGGACTACAAAATGTAAATGTTTCATGATATTTGTTATATTATATCACCTTTAACTATCAATATTGTTGAAATGAAGATCAAATAGCTGTATGTTGAAATATGTTGAAAAAGTCAAAACTTTACATGGGGTGTACTTACTTTTTCACGTGACTGTATATATATAAAAAATAAGTGGGGGGGTGGGGGGGGGGGGTGGGAGGGTGGGGGGGAAATCCGGACGGTTGAACTGGTTGAAGGGGGAAACAACAGAAAAAAAGTTGGGAACCACTGCACTAGTAGGCCTGTTAGGCCAAATTTATCATTGGTCTTCACGGCATTGTCGAAACTTCCGTATGGGTTGTTACAAAAATACGGAGTTCTGTGCTATACGGAGGGAGTTTCGTCCATGAATATTGGGCCGTCAAAAGTACATAACGCTGTTGGTTTAAGGAAGGCAGGTACCGAGGGCTTGACGTAAACCTTACGAATTATTTTTATTCGGCATATGATTCAATTTTTCGGGGTCCCTCATTTTGAGTAACACTCGACCCAAACGAAGCCAATGGAAATCCCTAATGCAACAAACCCGGGCGGTGTATTTTATCAGAGGCCGACAGGCCTGATCTGATGTCTTTGACCCACCAGAAAACCAAGATGGCGTCCATATTATTTGGTCTGGATGCCAAGGTGGGTGGAGTCGAGCAACAAATGTGGGTGGAGTCGAGCGACAAATGTGGGTGGTCGAGCGACAAATGTGGGTGGAGTCGAGCGACAAATGTGGGTGGAGTCGAGCGACAAATGTGGGTGGAGTCGAGCGACAAATGTGGGTGGAGTCGAGCGACAAATGTGGGTGGAGTCGAGCGACAAATGTGGGTGGAGTCGAGCGACAAATGTGGGTGGAGTCGAGCGACAAATGTGGGTGGGGTCGAGCGACAAATGTGGGTGGGGTCGAGCGACAAATGTGGGTGGGGTCGAGCGACAAATGTGGGTGGGGTCGAGCGACAAATGTGGGTGGGGTCGAGCGACAAATGTGGGTGGGGTCGAGCGACAAATGTGGGTGGGGTCGAGCGACAAATGTGGGTGGGGTCGAGCGACAAATGTGGGTGGGGTCGAGCGACAAATGTGGGTGGGGTCGAGCGACAAATGTGGGTGGGGTCGAGCGACAAATGTGGGTGGGGTCGAGCGACAAATGTGGGTGGGGTCGAGCGACAAATGTGGGTGGGGTCGAGCGACAAATGTGGGTGGGGCCTGGCACATTTCAAAAATCGACCCCCTAACAAGAACCATAACAACACTAGCAACAACAACAACCATGCGGAGCTCTTGTCACGCTGTGCCATGTCGCAGGTAAAAATGGTTCTGTTGGAAAGGTAATAATCGATTTCCTTGAAACAAAAATTAGTGTGTTTAATCACAAAGATCCTTGTTTGAATCAAAAGTCTCTTTCTGAGATTTAGGGAGAAGATATGGGAATGGGAGCTTCATGCTGCGGTTGCATTGGTAATATTTATTATTCTGTGACAGCGGAAACACTTTATAAGGACATGGAATGAGCTCACATACGACAACCACGGTAACGTCAACAACAACTATGTCTGTCTGGTCCTCTGTCTGTCCGTTAACTTTATGCTATTTTTTGCTACTCCTTCTTTTGTCCCAGCTGATTGTTCTGAAACTTTACACGTGAATACAAGACAATATCCCACACAATCGCTCGGGCTTCGATTTCGGACAGTGGGGGTTAACCCCCAATTTTGGATCCCTACTCTTCCCTTATTTACCAACCGATTGCTCTGAAGCTCGATACAGCCCTTCTACATGATGGCCTGCACGATCGCTCAGGCCGAGTTTTTTTTGGGGGGGATCATGGGGGCTCCCAAGGGGGGGGGGGGGGATTACCCCGTGAATCTTTAGATCCCTACTTGTCCTTTGTTTACCAATCGATTGCCCTAAAACCTGATGCAGCTCTTATCGATGGTCCACAAAATTGCTCAGTCTTAGATTTTTCGATTTCCAATCGGGGGGCTTCCAGGCAAGGTCCCCCCAAATCAGCAGAGGTCTGATCTACAACCTCGAGAGATCTACAACCTTCAGCCCATTCGGGGCTATTTGTTTTGTTATTGCAGTGAACCTTCGTTTTTGTGTGACCAGGTATTTACTGGATGAATCTCGAACTGATCAAGCGCTGGATTGTGAAGCATTACGCGGTGCGTGAACAAGCCTTCTTTGTCAATTTCACTGCTGGAGCCATTTCTGGAATGGTACGTAGTACATGGCTTTTCATGGATGGTTTACCTGGAGAGTACCTGGAGAGTTTAGTAAATACCATACCCCGCCCAGTTACTTCATACGGACGAGTCCCTGAACGTTGTTGATGGCACCGCCATGTTTTGTGCTATTTGGACACGTTGTGGAGGTTATTCGTTGTATGGTTGTGCCTGTTCTCAGCTTGCTGCGACTCTGACGCTTCCATTTGACGTGGTGAAAACACAAAGGCAGGTTGCGCTTGGAAAGGTGGTGATCGGAGCAGGTAATATACAAATCCACCTTTGAAGAAAGCACGACACGTTGCTATCATAATGTCGTTGCCTTTTTAATTACATTTTTATTTGCTCTTTAAAAATAACTGATTTGACATCATCAACATTGTGCTTCTTAATGTACCTTTGCTTGAGGATACTCCTCTTTTTTTTTGTCCAGCGACCCCCAATCATGAATCCACCTGGAGCGTAATGCGTGACATCTACAGACGTGCTGGTCCATCTGGTCTTTTTGCGGGTGGGTTAAAAAACAACAACAGCATCTTGCATCTCTTTGGGGTCTTTCTTTACCTCACCCCATTCCCACTTTAACCTCACCCCACCATCGCCTCACCTGCTCTACCCCACAATCCCCTCACCTCCTCTGCCCCACCATCACCTCACCTCCTCTGCCCCACCATCGCCTCACCTCCTCTGCCCCACCATCGCCTCACCTCCTCTGCCCCACCATCGCCTCACCTCGTCTGCCCCACCATCGCCTCACCTCGTCTGCCCCACCATCGCCTCACCTCCTCTGCCCCACCATCGCCTCACCTCCTCTGCCCCACCATCGCCTCACCTCCTCTGCCCCACCATCGCCTCACCTCCTCTTCCCCACCATCGCCTCACCTCCTCTGCCCCATCTCCTCACCTCCTCTGCCCCGCGATCTCATCTCCTCTGCCCCACCATCGCCTCACCTCCCCCCAACCCACCTGACTTCACCTCTCCCCACCACACCATCTCCTCACCTCCCCCCAACCCAGCTGACTTCACCTCCCCCCACCACACCATCTCCTCACCTCCCCCCAACCCACCATCTCCTCACCTCCCCCCAACCCACCTGACTTCACCTCTCCCCACCACACCATCTCCTCACCTCCCCCCAACCCACCTGACTTCACCTCTCCCCACCACACCATCTCCTCACCTCCCCCCAACCCACCTGACTTCACCTCCCCCTACCACACCATCTCCTCACCTCCCCCCAACCCAGCTGACTTCACCTCCCCCCACCACACCATCTCCTCACCTCCCCCCAACCCACCATCTCCTCACCTCCCCCCAACCCACCTGACTTCACCTCTCCCCACCACACCATCTCCTCACCTCCCCCCAACCCACCTGACTTCACCTCTCCCCACCACACCATCTCCTCACCTCCCCACAACCCACCTGACTTCACCTCTCCCCACCACACCATCTCCTCACCTCCCCCCAACCCACCTGACTTCACCTCCCCCCACCACACCATCTCCTCACCTCCCCCCAACCCACCTGACTTCACCTCTCCCCACCACACCATCTCCTCACCTCCCCCCACCACACCATCTCCTCACCTCCCCCCAACCCACCTGACTTCACCTCTCCCCACCACACCATCTCCTCACCTCCCCCCAACCCACCTGACTTCACCTCTCCCCACCACACCATCTCCTCACCTCCCCCCAACCCACCTCACTTCACCTCCCCCTACCACACCATCTCCTCACCTCCCCCCAACGCACCACACCATCGCCTCACCTCCCCCACCCACCCAACCCCCTCACCCCCCACCCCCCTCCCAACGCTTATCCTTTCCTCTCCCTGCAGGGTTTCTTCCCCGTGTGGCGAAAGTAGCTCCGGCCTGTGCTATCATGATCGGATGCTACGAATGTGTGAAGGATTTTTTTCGCCAGCTGAACCATCAGAAGATGCTCGCTCTTCCTCGAATGGATGGGTGAAAGGTTCAACCGTGGTCTGCGAGCGGCCGTACACCGACTACGAACGTTGATCCACCGCACTTCATGACGATGACGATGGCGGTCCGGTCCAGTCCTCCGCGGACGTTGGTTCTGAATACGAATCCATTCCGCTGCAGAACCGACCGTCAATGTTGATTTGGCACTTGGAAAATGCTCGGCCCCAAATGGGTCCGAATGGGTCCACTCGTGTCTCGCCGAATGGACCATTGTTGGCATCCAACCAGGAAGCTGCCATTTCGCAACTGTTGGTGCAAAGTACTTTATCACTTGTCATTTTGAAATCCTTTCTTTTTAAAACTGTTTTTTGTTATTGAAAAGTGAAATCTATTTTTTTCCAATTGTAGAAAACGTTGATTATAAGTTTTATGTTTTCCAATTGCAACAAAGCAGGAATGGTACAAATGGTGCAAGATAAGAACCGTACCGGCGTGTCATGTATGACATCATGAGCAGATTTGTCCAGACAAACCGGTATCCCATCGACTGCTAAATTCTGTCCCATGATCCGGTCTTGTACTCCAGACAAACCGGTATCCCATCGACCGCTGAATTCTGTCCCATGATCCGGTCTTGTACTCCAGACAAACCGGTATCCCATCGACCGCTAAATTCTGTCCCATGATCCAGTCTTGTACTCCAGACAAACCGGTATCCCAATGACTGCTAAATTATGTCCCATGATCTGTTCATGTACTCCAGACAAACCAGTATCCCATCGACCGCTAAATTCTGTCCCATGATCCAGTCTTGTACTCCAGACAAACCGGTATCCCATCGACCGCTAAATTCTGTCCCATGATCTGTTCATGTACTCCAGACAAACCAGTATCCCATCGACCGCTAAATTCTGTCCCATGATCAGGTCTTGTACTACAGACAAACCGGTATCCCATCGACCGCTAAATTCTGTCCCATGATCCGGTCTTGTACTCCAGACAAACCAGTATCCCATCGACCGCTAAATTCTGTCCCATGATCAGGTCTTGTACTACAGACAAACAGGTATCCCATCGACCGCTGAATTCTGTCCCATGATCCGGTCTTGTACTCCAGACAAACAGGTATCCCATCGACCGCTAAATTCTGTCCCATGATCCAGTCTTGTACTCCAGACAAACCGGTATCCCAATGACCGCTAAATTCTGTCCCATGATCCGGTCTTGTACTCCAGACAAACCGGTATCCCATCGACCGCTAAATTCTGTCCCATGATCCGTTCATGTACTCCAGACAAACTGCTCTCCCAATGACCACTAAATGCCGTCCTGTAGTCTGTGCTTGTACATGAGAATGAGATTCCTCTGAAATCCCATTAAATTTTATATGTGTATAAAACCATCAAGATTCCTTTTTCCATCCATTGCCCAAACTTGTTTTTGCTTCATTCTGTCCTACACCAACAAGCGCCATCCTTGGATCTTTCCCAAAATATTGATTCCCACAACTAATAAGCTCGCCCTTCACATCATGTCCTTATTCGTCACCAAAACGTTCATTTTGTTTATGGAGCAAAATTCTCTTTTTCCGCAGCGACGAACATCTCTCCTATAATTCTCTCCCATTGAAAATACATGAAACATTGACATGACCTCTCTGTCGACCCCTCCCCATGATCACATGACCTCACCTGTCACCTGTCTCACATCACCTCCACCTGACCCTCAGGTTGCTTATTGCCGCCTCCGTTGGTTCCCTAAGCGCATTCCCATGAAAATATTTTATTACCATTCCATTTAGACCAGTGGTTCTCAAACCTTTTTGGACTACCGCCCCCTTGTGCCCTCTTGGGCCGGCCCAACGCCCCCCTTGTCCTATCGTTCGTGGTCGGACACCCAGAATCTATGTAGATAGGAAGCCAAGCTTTTATTTTGCACGACCTACAATGTTTCAGCAGAACAGGTCCGGGTGAGGCAAACTGGGAATCTGTTATCACAGGCCCAAATACCGTTAGTGTGAAGGGTGGGCCTGGTGACTCGCTGCGGGATTACGAACGTCTGGCTCCATCTCGGTGAGGTAGAGACGCAGATCGCCCCTCTCGGTAATGTCGAGGCGGTTTCGATACTTGGTCGGCAGCACCGTCACGGCGCTGAACCTTCTTTCGACGAGGTATGATGTGGGGAACGCCATCGGCAGCGGTTCTGCCTCCGCACACATCGCGGGGTATTCGCCCCGCTCCAGAATCCAGAATTTGCCATATTCATGCTGCGAGAATCTTGCCTTCGCCTCATCGTCATCGTGGAGGTTGATAATTTCGTCCTGTAATTCGCGCTTCACATCTTGAACGTCACATTTGAATGGGTCGATCACCCATGCTGGTACCGACGGTTCTAGCATGTCTCGAAACGCTGTTCCATATCTCCACGAATCTTCTCGAGGTGATTGCAATAAACGAGCAGCTCATCAGAAACAGCAGTTTCCTTTGCCAACCGGGGAAAGTGGTGCTCGCTCAGTCGCGATGGTTTCATTGCTTCATCGGACAGCGTGATACCCCACCAGAAACACATCGGTAACTTTGTTCATCGGAGATGGAATGAATCCATACTTGATGATTTAAACGGAATACCGACGACACTTTTTCTTTGAGGCCGACATCTTGAAGCCGACCGGACGTGAAGCTTTTTTGAATAACGAAATCAACACGCCAAAATGCCGAAAGACTAACACCGGCGCTAACACCGACCGTTCGGTGTTCATACCTTGCCCGATGTCTGTGCTGGCAAGGCCAGGCTGTAAAGTTGAACCGGGCACGTCGAATAGTCCAGCAGGAATAGTGTATTATATCCCGCATAAAAAGATTCTTGCAAGCCGATTGGTTGAAATGGCACCACGTGACAAAAATTAGTGTTGTGCTATTGGCCGCCAATTTCGCCCTATCATGTTTGTTGCACGAGCATGTATGGACAAGAAAATACCTACACGACATCAGCGAATATGTGATCATAAAAACCATGCGAAGGGGGAAAGAAGGTGGTCGTCGATTGGATGGCCAATTTGCCGAATGGCGCCGGGTAACCTGCTCAGAATGCAGGAAACCCAATGAGCGCTCCAAATCGCCGCTGCTCCTCGAAATCGCCAGTGCCCCCCAAATCATTGCCAGCGCCCCCCTACCGCCCATGGACTCTCGAGCGCCCCCCTGAAAGTTCCCAGCGCCCACTGGGGGGCGGTAGGGACCACTTTGACGACCTATAATTTAAATTATAACTTTTGTTGTCATGGTCAATCCTCCGACTGTTGGCTATGAATTCCGAGGGTGTTATTGAAAAATATTTGTTTTCCAAAAAGATCTATTCTTTTTATAGTGCAATCATGGGACGTTTATGTGAGCGGAGATGCTATTATTATTCTCCAAAACAGGTAAATATATTCCAATGAAACAAAGTAGTCCATACATTCGTTTTTTTCCCCCACTGCTTTGAAGTTTCATGATTCTGACAGAAGATGTCCTGGCACTACGTTCTTCAACATGGCAGAACGACGTCATCGGTGCTGTGAAATTATTGGGTTGGGATGACTGACTGGAGATGAGGGTTGGGATGACTGACTGGAGATGAGGGTTGGGATGACTGACTGGAGATGAGGGGTGGGGAGACTTACTGGAGATGAGGTGTGGAATGACTGACCGGAGATGAGGGTTGGGATGGCTGACTGCAGATGAGGGGTGGGGTGACTTACTGGAGATGAGGGTTGGGATGACTTACTGGAGATGAGGATTGGGATGACTGGGGATGAGGGTTGGGATGACTGACTGGAGATGAGGGGTGGGGAGACTTACTGGAGATGAGGTGTGGAATGACTGACCGGAGATGAGGGTTGGGATGACTGACTGGAGATGAGGGGTGGGATGACTGACTGGAGATGAGGGTTGGGATGACTGACTGGAGATGAGGGTTGGGATGACTGACTGGAGATGAGGGGTGGGGAGACTTACTGGAGATGAGGTGTGGAATGACTGACCGGAGATGAGGGTTGGGATGGCTGACTGCAGATGAGGGGTGGGGTGACTTACTGGAGATGAGGGGTGGGATGACTGATTGGAGATGAGGATTGGGATGACTGACTGGAGATGAGGATTGGGATGACTGACTGGAGATGAGGATTGGGATGACTGACTGGAGATGAGGGGTGGGGAGACTTACTGGAGATGAGGGGTGGGATGACTGACTGGAGATGAGGGGTGGGATGACTGACTGGAGATGAGGGTTGGGATGACTGACTGGAGATGAGGGTTGGGATGACTGGAGATGAGGGGTGGGATGACTGACTGGAGATGAGGGTTGGGACGACTGACTGGAGATGAGGGTTGGGATGACTGGGGATGAGGGTGGGGATGAGAAGCCTGGGGATGAGGGTTGGGAGGACTGACTGGAGATGAGATGCCAGGAGATGAGGTATGCGTGCACCATTACAATCCTGAGAGTAAGATGGTCAACGGAGTACGGTCACAAGGGATCACCAGCCCTGATTTAACTCCGTCAGATTTTCATTTCTTCCCCAAACTTAAGGACCACCTTCGTGGAGAACATATTCCTTACGACGATGAGGTCCAATCCGCTTTGAGAAGCTGGTTAAGCTGGCAGGATGCACAGTTCTATCGTGACGTCATCACAAAACTACTTCGACGTTGGCAGAAATTGTGAGCGGAGTGATGATTATGTTGAGAAATAAATATGCACCTTGGTAGAATAAAGATCGATTTTAGCACCTGTGTTTGTTTTCATGGAAATATCTTTACTGCTTTTGGAGAAAAAGAAGAAGAGGGATTATTTTCAACGTGCACTCGCATATTTAGTTACCTACCAGGTGTTTTCCTATGATGGAGTCTGTTGATCAGTTCCCATCGATATTCCTCGTTGCTGGAAAACGGGAACCCAACTCGAGAGGAAGCTCACCTTGGAGACGACTCGTCTGGAATGTGATGGAATTAAAAACTGCCAACCTTCGGAGGCTTTTGTTAAACCACTCGTCGCTCACCACCTGTGTAAGGTAAATAGATTCTCCTATATTTTGCCATAAACGTTTGGCCCGTTACCTAATCATAATTACCTGCGCCACCAAAGGTGGGCTGAAGATATGTTTTCATCCGTTTGACCGTCTGTGAACAAGACATGACAAGGCTGTGGACGGATTCGGATGATATTTGGTGGAGATGGAGAGGTTGGATGTGTGACACGGAGGAGATGATTCGATTTTGGTGAAGATCCGGATCTGGTTCTGGATTCGAGAATATTTAAATTCATGTGCTTCTTCACCATTGAGTGATTGGGCCAAAACGATATAGCATGATATCTCAAACGGTGATGGACGGATTATGACAATAAATGGTGGATGAGTCGCTTTGGCGATTAGAAGAAGCCGATTCCATTTTGTTTCAGGTCCGAATCCAGATCCGGCCTAGCAGTGGACATATATATATATTTTGTATACTGGATCGAGGCTCGTGAAAGAACTAACATTGAACACAAAAAATCAAACACACACACAAAGTATATAATAAAGGGAGCGGCAGACAAGATGGGGAGAGAAGGGGAAGCACAAACACAACATTTGAGAGCAGGGACATCGGGAGATCTGTGGGAGGGAGAGGGCTTGGGGGAAGGATGCGTGGGAAGGGGGGTGGGGGGGGGGGAGAGGTATAAAACACAAGGACACCAAGGACTTCCAGGAAAGAAGTTGGTATCTCAAAAAAGTGGATCTGGGGTGAAATTAGCGGGGGTAGAAAAGATCAAGGTTTTGGATGGGGGAAGATAAGAGATGGTGGTGAACAGCTGTTTTAAAGACCTGGAGGGAGGAGTGGGATTGAAGAGAGTGTGGGAGTTTGTTCCAGAGGCGGGAGAAAAGAGGAATGAAGGAGTGAAGGTGAGCAGAGAGCCTAGATTTTGGCAGTTTAACCATAAGAGGGTTGCTGATAGATCTTGTGCGACCTGTAGGAATATTTGGGGGACAGAGCCCGGAGAGAGCTGGGGGGGCAAGGCCGGGAAGGAGTCGGTAGAAGACGGAAAGACCACCAACCTGCCTGCGGTGAGGGAGTGAAAGGCCCTCAGAATCAGCTTCATCGCGGGAGATTCCAATGATTCTGAACGCTTTGGTTTCAACATCGTGAAGCCGAGCTAGGTGTGAGGCAGGAGCACCAGCCCGGAGGGGAGAGCAGTAGTGTGGAGAGCAAACTCCCATCCACGGGGTCGCACGTGGCGGATAGCGACACGGCCTCCAGATATGGAGGTTAGCTGCGAATGGCGGATAGCGACACAGCCTCCAGATATGGAGGTTAGCTGCGAATACACAATAAGCAGTCCCCGACCAAACACGGGTTGCCCTTTGGCAAGGCATAGTACTCGGATGCCACCCGAACCAGGGTCACGGTGAAGACATTGGAGGCAGGATGGTGGATGAAGCAAATTCGAACAGTCTTGGTTCATTCCACTTCGTGGCAAGGCGATACGAACAGTTACTGCTGATTGTTTCGGTGAGGCACAAATGCCCTGAAATAGGGTGCTGCTCGCACTCGTATGGACTGGCGACCGCGAGTGTAAATACTAGCTACCGAAAGCAAAACATGACACGAACAATTTCAAAGCATTCATCCCGCATCGCTCGACGCGCAAACAAGGAGCGCGTCCTGCTAGTGAGGCTCAGGTTGCAGTCGAAAAATCAGCTACTGAGCTTTACACCACACTAAATACAAAAAACAAATCAAGACTGATGGAAGGAATGAAAGACGTATATATTGCTGCCTTAAATGTGCAAACACTTTTAAAAGTATCAAAAACACCAGAACTAATATCCTCAGCTGAAGCAACAAAACAAGACATCATCTGCCTACAAGAACATCGATTTATACATGATGATTGATGACATGCTGATAAAAGAAGAACATGTTGGCAAAAATTGGACACTAATAACCTCTTCTGCCTGGAAAAATAGCGTAAATGCATCTATTGGTGGAGTAGGTATGCTTGTTAGTCCCCACGCATACAAAGCTCTCAATAAAGTCGAAAAGATATCATCGAGAATTATGATAGCTACTTTTAATGGAAACCCTCAAACAACAGTAATTAGTTGTTATAGTCCCAGAAATGTACACGATGAAGAAGTTGAGAGATTCTATCAAGACCTATCATCAGTAACCAGACAGGTACCGAAACATCACATGTTAACTGTTGGAGGGGATTTTAATGCACAACTCGGATCATCAGAAGGCTTTAAATTTTCACATCATGTTCGCACTAACAGAAATGGCACAATGTTGAAAAACTTCTTAAAAGAGAATAACTTTTTATGCGCAAATACCACTTTCCAGAAGAGACCAGGACAGCTATGGACACATTCAGCACCAAATGGAACAAAAGCACAACTTGACTTCATTATTGTTAATCGGAAATGGAAAAACAGTGTCAGAAATTGCAGAGCGTTCAACTCTTTTATAAGCGTAGGATCAGACCATCGCATTGTATCTGCAAGGATCCGCTTGAGCCTTCGAGCAAATAAAATGAAATCAAAAAGTAAACCACTTTATGACTGGTCTTGTCTCAAAAAGAACACACAGATTAGTGTCGCCTTTTCACTTTGTTTGAAAAATAGATTTGCTGCTCTTCAAGAACAAAATACAACAAACTCGCCGAATAAAACATTTGCCAATTTTGAGACAGCCTGCAGAGAGTCTGCTTCTGGTACCATTCCTTTGGAACCAAAGAGGAAAAGTCGGATCCCATGGGAAACGGAGGAAATATGCCAGAAACGCAAAGAGCTACACAAAATGTCAGAAATTAAAAACTCTGCACCTTCAATGGAAAACATCAGGATTTACAACGAAGCACGAAGTGTACTTACCGATTCTTATGAGAGAGAACAGATTGACTATCTCCAGAGAAAAATTGATATGATAAATAATGCTACGAGTAACGAGCAATCTGCTGTGGCCTGGAAAACTGTAAACGAGATAAGCGGACGGAAATGCGGAAACAAATCCAAAGTAAAAGCATCCAGCCAAGAAGAACGATTGAAACTCTGGCAAGAGCATTCCCAAAGCTTATTAGGGAAGCCACCTACAATCAAGGATGAAGTAATAACTCCTGTGATTTCAGATGAACTCGACATCAAAAAAGGTCCCTTCACCATAGATGAAGTCCATAAAGCTCTTAAAAACATTCAAAACGGGAAAGCCTGTGGTCTAGATGACATTCCAGCCGAGATTTGGAAACTAGGTGAATTCGATGAGATTTTACTGAATTTATGTAATGCTGTATACCATCAAAATCCAATAGATAGATGGACAGAAGGATGTATATTGCCTTTCCAGAAAAAGGTGACCTAGGGCTTACAAAAACTATCGAGGAATCACTCTAACATCAATAGCGGCCAAAATATACAACCTGATGTTATTAAACAGAATCAGACCGCGTATAGAACCAGTTCTGCGAAAAAATCAAAATGGCTTTCGTACTAGTAGATCGACCTCCGGGCAAATCCTTACTATTAGACGTCTTCTTGAAGGCGTTAAAGCTAAAAAATCTTCCTGCTATTTGTTGATTTCTCGAAAGCTTTCGACTCCATCCATCGAGGTAAGATGAAGGAGATACTGCTAGCATTCGGGATACCTCAGGAGACAGTTAATGCCATCATGATGCTGTATAAGAACTCGCCTGCAATAGTCCGATCACCTGACGGCGATACAGACTGTTTTGACATCATGGCAGGAGTTTTACAGGGTGATACCCTCGCTCCCTACTTATTCATAATATGTCTCGAGTATGTGCTACGCAAAGCAATAGACACCAACAATGAAATTGGATTTACCCTAAGTAAACGGAAAAGTCGGCGATACCCATCCAAGATTACAGATGCAGATTATGCAGATGATGCAGATGATCTTGCGGTTCTAGCACACTATAACAAGGATGCAGCGACACTACTACACAAGATTGAAGAAGTAGCCAGCCAAATTGGTCTCTACATAAATGCCTCGAAGACAGAGTACATCAGTCTTAATCAAGATCAAGTTGTAGACATAAAATCACTCACTGGTGAAAACATCAAAAAGTTTGACGAATTCACATACCTGGGAAGCAACATCACCTGCACAAAAAGAGATGTCGACATCAGACTTGGAAAGGCTTGGGGAGCTTTAAACAGTCTAGGCAAGATTTGGAAATCTGCACTTCCAATAGAGCTGAAACGAAACTTCTTTAGAGCAGCTGTTGAATCAGTTCTTGTAAATGGGGCAATTACATGGACCTTGACATCATCACTAGAAAAGGCCCTGGATGGTGCATACACTCGCATGCTCAGAGCAGCCCTTAACATCTCATGGAAAGAGCACCCCACAAAATATGAATTGTATGCAAAAATCCCACCAATCAGTGTAACCATACGTCAACATAGATTAAGATTTGCTGGGCACTGCTGGAGAAACAAAGATGAGCTCACAAGCGATGTTTTACTTTGGTTACCAACTCACGGCAAACAGGCACCAGGGAGACCTGCGAAAACATATATCGATCAGCTTACAAATGATACTGAGTGTCTGGTTAACGAACTACCTAATGCCATGAGTGACAGAGATGAATGGAAGAAACGTGTCATGGAATGCCGAGCTAGCTCGACGCAGTAGTAGTAGTAGTAGTAAAAACCTAGCAAAAACAGCGAAGGAAGGAACAAACTTCGACGGGGGAAGCCTGAGGCAAGGCCGCACACGCGCGGCAAACAGAAACGATTAATTTATGAAAGATAAACACCGATAAACTTCCAAGGGGCACACTATAGGTTCCCACACCGAAAGATAAATACAGTTTCTACAAAATACAATTGTGAACAATGACAACTTTGAAAACGTGGAGACCGTGTAGAGCTTCGAAAATCCGTGACATCGTCTCCAAAATCTCGCGAGATCCGTGACGTCTTCCACATGGGTCTTTCATTCCCTTTCTAACAAATCTA
This sequence comes from Myxine glutinosa, assembly GCF_964187855.1. NCBI lineage: Eukaryota > Metazoa > Chordata > Myxini > Myxiniformes > Myxinidae > Myxine > Myxine glutinosa. The sequence goes on from NC_136270.1 coordinate 55,848,411, forward strand.
ATCTAAAAATGGGAGGTTATATTTCTTATCGGCAAAGAAACAATTTTCAGGATCAGGAGACAGCGGTCTGTTGCCTACACAACACATAGGTTCCTTCCCAGCCAGCATGTGCAGCTGGGGCCCAGCTGGGAAATAGGTGGTTTTGATAGGCTAAGGTGGGATTGGCTTCTGGGAGTGTTTTTTAACTGGATTCCACATGGGTCTCATCTGGGCTGCCGATGTCATTGTACAACTAGAACGACACTCTTTGACATCATATCCCACCTTACAAAGCTAGCTGGGCTCCACATAAGTAGTAGGAGAATGGGGGTTCTAAACATACCTCATTTGACATGTAAGTGAATGGGAAAAGTGCATTGGAACTTATGGACCACCCACCGAAAAACCCCAAAACATCCGTCTCTTTCTCCCTTTCCCATCTAAGCCATTAACAAAGGTTAAATCCTCAATAGACCCCCATATTTTCTTTGAACTCGTATAGAGAGCCAATGAATATTTGTTTATGTTTTATTTTGGGAAATCATTTAATTTTCTTGTAACACTCATCACCATCAAGAATATTAACAAACAATATGTTGGAACTTGGTTCTTGGTACACGTATCTTTGTTGAGCAGAGATGAAATGATAGACCTCTCTTCATGTCCTTGTTTGAGCACCTCCTGAGCCACATATCATATTAAGGTTGTAGTAAATTATTTTCCCATTGATTTCTTGGCAACCATCAAAATTTTCTGTCCATTCAAGGATGTTGACTCCTCTGGGAGGACCCTCAAACTTATTTGTACTTGAATGTATTCGCTTATTTGTTTTATTTACTTTTCTTTTGGTTATTTCTTCAATAAGACATATTTGATATTTTTCACATTCGTTATGGTTTCCATTTAAGTACCAAGGCTGCGTTTTTCTCCACTCTTTGGTTTGGTTATTGCTTGGTTCTATCATTTATATATCAGTAAAAAAGGCTTAATTTGTTTTCTCTCCAAGGAACATTTCTGTTTCAAGGTAGGACAGCCAGACACAGCATTAGCCGATCGAATGTTTCGGGCCTATAAGAATAAGTCGATGCGCAGTTAAAGTGGAATTGGATAATTTTCCCATTTTTCTTTCCTACATTCATAGATAAGTCGATTTAGAGTACAAGACAAAGCAAAATCAACTAGAGTAGTTAGCAAAACTATCAGTGAGAACACTGGAGGTGTTACTTCCTCCCCGACACACAACTCATCAATATCTGCACTACTTCCTGGGTCATGAATGATGAGCTGTTTTGTGCATATTATTTAACTTACTTTGTGGGACGACCAACAACAACAACAACAGCATGCATTTTAAGGCCATTTTCCCTGCTAGAGCGGGGGTTAGCCTTGCGGTCCCCATGACAATCTTCTCCATTTTGCCCTATTTTCTGCATCTCTCCTTGTTAACCCCCTTGCCCGCATTTCTTCTTCCACCATCTTTAGCCAAGTCTTTCTCGGTCTTCCCCGTCCTCTAATTCCTTCTACATTAATTTCTATCACTCTTCTCAACCAGTCACTTTCATTCTTCCTCAACACATGACCAAACCATCTCAACCTGTTCCTCTTCACAGCATCAATCACAGGCAATATTCCCATCATCTTTTGCAATTCATCATTTGTCTTCCTCTCTCTCAACGATACTCCGCACATCCATCGAACCATTCGCATTTCCACCCTTTCCAGCCTTCGTTGCTGCTCTACGTTCATTACCCATGTCTCGCTCCCATAAATCATAACACTTCTCAGACATGCAGCATACACCTTTCCCTTCAGCTTCAGCGACACTCTCCTCCTCATCAGCACGCCACTCAGTTCCTGAAACTTCTTCCATGCACATCTCACTCGAGCAACCGTTGCCGAGTCTGATCCACCTTCTCCATTCAGCATGTCTCCGAGATAGCAAAATGTTTTCACACCTTCCAGCTTCACTCCGTCTCCAAGATCCAACTCAACATTTCCTCCATCTGCAGCTTCCTCTGTGCACACCTTACATTTGAATGTAGCTGCCACACTGGTAAATGACCCTCTCAGACCACTACATTTTTGATGAACCCACTCAGAGCACATTGTACATTGAATGGAGTTCACTCCGACACCCTTCCTGCACACAGCACACGGCCACTTCCCAGTTCTTTCCACCTCACCACATGCTTTACCACTTGCCATCACCTTTGTCTTTCCGATATTCACCTTCAGACCTTTTGTCTCCATACATTCCTTCCACTTGTTCATCTTTTCCTTCAGTCCATCCATACTTTCCGCAATCAACACCAGATCATCTGCATACAACAACTCCCATGGTAAACCCTCCTTTACGTTCGGAGCCAGCACCTCCATCACAGCTACAAATAGTAGTGGACTTAGTACCGACCCCTGATGCACTCCCACCTTCACCTCAAACTCACCACTGTTCCCATCCTTCGTCCTTACAGCTGTGCGCACTCTTTTGTACATTGCCATCACTACTTTGATCAACCATTCCTCCACTCCTAACTTCCTCAATGTCCATGTCAATACTTTGCGTGGAACCATATCGAATGCTTTCTCCAGATCAACAAACCCAAAAAACAACTTCTTCCTCTTCTCCAGCAACTGCCTCACAATGAAAAGCGCATCTGTCGTTCCTCTTCCTGGCATAAATCCAAACTGCATTTCATCGATCTTCACTTTCTTCCTTATCCTCCTCTCCAACACCCTTTCCAATACCTTCATTCCATGCTCCAATAACTTTATCGCTCGGTACGAGCCACACTCCAGAGGGTCACCTTTCCCCTTGTATAGAGGGACGAGGGTACTCAGTTCCCAGTCGACTGGAATGCGGCCTTCTTTCACCACCAGATTACAGATCTCTGTCATTCTCTTCACACCCCAACTTCCTGCTGCCTTCAACATATCTCCCACAACTCCCGTCGGCCCTCCCGCTTTTCCACTCTTCATTGCTTTTCTCGCTTCCTCAACTTCCTTCTCAGTTATCGTCTCTGCCGGTCCTAAAACTGGGTTACTCTCTATGTTGCCATCCCATTCATTCTCTGTATTCAACAGCATTTCCATATATCTTTTCCATCTTCCTTTAATTCCCTCTGGGTCGACAATGATTTGTCCCACTTCATCCTTCAAGCAACTCACCCCCATCACATCACACCTCTCTTTCGCTATGTGCTTTGCAATCCTGAATACTGCTTTCTGACCCTCTTCCGAATCCAAGCGTTCTCCGAACATTTTCCTACATGCCTCCTGCGCCTTTGCTACCTCTTTCTTTGCAGCCTTCCAACTTTCATGCTCTGCTGTTTCTGCTCCTGTACCCTTCGCCTTCTGCCACTCCTTGAACTTCTTCCTCTTCTCGTCAATCCTCTTTCCAACTTCCTCATCCCACCACCATGTTTCCGAGTGCCTCGGTGGTCCTTTTGTCCATCCACATACCTCACCAACGGCTCCCAACAGACTAGCTTTCATTGACATCCAACCACTTTCAAGCTCAACCACATCATCCTCTACCCTACTCAGCCTCTCTTTTAATGCCTCCCTTACTGTCACCTCTTTCAACCTCCACACCTTCATTCTCGGTTGGTACTTCACCCGCCGAGCTCTCCTCGCACCTTTCACCCTTATGTCGCAGACAACCAAGTGGTGCTGTGAAACAGCCTCCTCCCCCGGGATCACCTTTGTGTCTCGGAGGTGCCCCCTATCTCGCCTACGCACCATCAGGTAGTCAACGGTTGTCGTCGACCCACCTGACGTGTATGTAACAAGCTTATTATCCTCTTTCTGGAACTGAGTATTACAAATCAACAAATTAGGTCCATCAGCAAACTACAAAATCCTTTCACCTTCTCCATTTCTCACACCATATCCGTAACACCCATGAACTCCCTCAAAACCATCCATACTCCTTCCCACATGTCCATTCAGGTCTCCTCCCACCACAACAACTTCCTCATCTTTCACGTTTTCCATCAGCTTCTCTATCGCACACCAGAACTTGTCCTTCTCTTCATCGCTCCAACCAACCTGCGGGGCATATCCCGAGATGACGTTCACCAAGAGCTTTCCAATCATCATTTTCACCATCATCAACCTATCACTCACTCTAGTCACACTCACCACACTGTCTACAAACTCCTCAGAAAACAGGACACCAACACCATTCACGCCCTCCGGGCACCCTTGCCACACAAACTTGTATTTCTGTCCCTGCCTACCCTCCACCATTCTCACACCACTTCCCTTCCATCTCGTCTCTTGCACACAACATATGTCCACTCTTCTTCTGACCAATACTTCCACCACTTCTCCTGATCTCCCTGTCATTGTCCCTACATTCCATGTCCCAAACCTCAGAAACCGATCTCCACTTCGGGCTGCACCCTGCCAATATGTAGTTGTAATTGTCATGGTTCTCTTTTTGAGGCAATGCTTTTTATGGGCGGATGCCCTTCCTGACGCCAACCCTCTTAGTCGTCTCTTACGACACGCAGGGATACGGCGTACCTATTCTGACCAGGGTACACACTGGGAAACGTTTAAAACATGGAAATTCGGGGGGGGGGGGGGGGGCGTCAGCATCACGGCTGCGGTTTAAACATATTCCAACAATATCCAAACAGAACCATGAAAACCATGAAAACCAATCTGGGAAAAGTCTCCAAGCGAGAACATGGATTTGAGAAAGAAGGAGCAAAGGCGGAAGAGAAATGAGATACAGGGGGCGGGGCACAAGCCGAGACGAGGAGGAGAGCGAACAAGCACGTGTCCGGGAGGAGAGAAAGAATCAATATAGAATTCTTTGTCTAGGGAGGTGAGGTGAGGGGGAGAAAATAAAATAAAAGAAACGAGCAATACAGCGAAGGAAAGAACCCAAATCGACAAAACACCGACGGGGGGAGGGAAGCCCCAAGTTACCAGGCCGCGCACGAGGTACGACCCAGAAAACGATTAATTACACACAAGTTTGTACGAATTACAAACCAATACCAACCAGAAACACACAATAACACGTACACAGCAAAATAACCAGTGGAAATTTGACAAAGACAAGAATGGGAAAACACTTAAACTTCGATGCCGTGGAGAGCTCGAAGTACGCTTCACTCGCCCGAGGAACCGGAAGTTTCCCTTCGTGGGCCATGGAACGACCATTCGGCTAAATTATGAATGTAAATGTGTTTGTTATCATATAGAGATGCAGTATTTAAAACAAGCTACAGAATCATTATCCGCACTGGCTCATGGTACATTTTATCACATTTCACTTCCTTAATAAACATGGACACCTGACACATCACAAGCACTCAATGTTTGTCCACATCGATTTGCCTTCATTTTCTCAACACATTTGTCTTCATACAAATACAGTATTCGTATCTCCCCGGTGCTCTGATCACACCATGTTTATATGACGACTTCTCCACTCCGGATTCGCACATCTCTCACCCCGACAAGTAATCTAGGCCCGACATTTTGTCTACCCGTTACTGTTCACTCAATCGTTCATTCACGTTCTTTGATTGGTTTATTTTTCTCTAATGATGTCGTTAAGTGAGGTTAAAGTTATTAGGGTAACCAAAAATGTGCCCTGGGACCACAGCCAGCCCCTCATTATAACATTATGTCCATGGAATACCTCGTCTGCTTGACGTCGTTGGGAATACCTCATCTGCTTAACGTCGTTGGTAATACCTCGTCTGCTTAACGTCGTTGGTAATACCTCGTCTGCTTAACGTCGTTGGGAATATCTCATCTGCTTAACGTCGTTGGGAATACCTCGTCTGCTTAACGTCGTTGGGAATATCTCATCTGCTTAACGTCGTTGGGAATACCTCGTCTGCTTAACGTCGTTGGGAATACCTCGTCTGCTTAACGTCGTTGGGAATATCTCGTCTGCTTAACGTCGTTGGGAATACCTCCTCTGCTTAACGTCGTTGGGAATATCTCGTCTGCTTAACGTCATTGGGAATACCTCCTCTGCTTAACGTTGTTGGGAATATCTCGTCTGCTTAATGTCGTTGGGAATACCTCGTCTGCTTAACGTCGTTGGGAATACCTCCTCTGCTTAACGTCGTTGGGAATACCTCCTCTGCTTAACGTCGTTGGGAATATCTCGTCTGCTTAACGTCGTTGGGAACACCTCGTCTGCTTAACGTCGTTGGGAACACCTCCTCTGCTTAACGTCGTTGGGAATACCTCCTCTGCTTAACGTCATTGGGAATACCTCCTCTGCTTAACGTCGTTGGGAATACCTCCTCTGCTTAACATCGTTGGGAATACCTCCTCTGCTTAACGTCGTTGGGAATACCTCCTCTGCTGAACGTCGTTGGGAATACCTCGTCTGCTTAACGTCGTTGGGAATATCTCGTCTGCTTTTACGTCATTGGGAATATCTCATCTGCTTAACATCGTTGGGAATACCTCGTCTGCTTGACGTCATTGGGAATATCTCATCTGCTTAATGTCATTGGGAATACCTCCTCTGCTTAACGTCGTTGGGAATACCTCGTCTGCTTTTACGTCGTTGGGAATATCTCGTCTGCTTAACGTCGTTGGGAATATCTCGTCTGCTTAACGTCGTTGGGAATACCTCGTCTGCTTAACGTCATTGGGAATACCTCGTCTGATTAACGTCGTTGGGAATACCTCCTCTGCTTAATGTCATTGGGAATATCTCATCTGCTTAACGTCATTGGGAATATCTCGTCTGCTTAACGTCGTTGGGAATATCTCATCTGCTTAACGTCATTGGGAATACCTCGTCTGATTAACGTCGTTGGGAATATCTTGGTGTTGTGTTTGAAATGAACAATTAGTTAAGAAAATAACAAACTTTGCAATTTTTTTAAATTTCTACAATTCATCGTCTTAAATCGAAGCATGGACTTCCTGGGAAAGAAAGTATCGACTTGTACACCAAAAAATACGGTACATCATGATAACACCTTTTATTTATCAAAATGTGCCAACATGACAATAAAAAAGTTCATTTTCCAGGTGGCCAGAGAGTCCTGCCCAGTACTGAATGTACAAGCATTTTCTGGATTAGCGGCACATGAACAAGTTTTGCACAAATTTGGGATGAATAAGAATTGCTGTTTGGTCACGTGTGATACTTGCTTCTCTCCTGCCCAGTGTGGGTTCCATTCCGACGGCTGGTCTTCGGTACTTGGCGAGCATGGTCTGTACGTCGAGTCGACTTGGGTTGACGGAGGCCTCCGTATCGCAGTGGACCACAATAGGGTAGTTTTTGGGGACGGCGGACTTGTGCTCTGAGTCAAGGTGCATCCATGATCATCCAACGAAATTGTTTTTAACCCCGAGTGTACTCTGTATGATCCCCAAGCGACACCCTGATCATGTGGAATTGTGCGGACATTGTGGCACTGCCCTCTTGTAGACAATGCGGACATGAAAGAGGAAACCAAATCTTGACCCCTAACATCCGCAGCAGAGTGAACCTTGATCCTGGTTCCGCGGCGCAGCGGGACACTCGACACATCCGGGTTTTGTTCATCCAAATACTCTGAACATCAGTCAATTTTGTCCAACACGCTCGGTAGGCAGACGAGGTTGATGTTTTTACCCATGTGGCAGGCGATGGTACTGTTGCCCACCACCAGAATCTGATGTACCAACTCGTACTCTTCTGCTCTACTCAGGTAAACCGTCTGGACGAGCCTCCCATAACTCATCTCCCAGAGGTTCAGGCAGCCGAGTCCGCAGGTGACCAGGAGCGAGTCCGACACGACCCCGAAGCTGGGGCTGCAGCCCGGTTCCTGTAGGCATGGAAACAAATTTCATGGACGTCACATAAAAGGTCACGCTGGAGTGTCATTTCAAATTTGCTGCACATCTAAAGTTTACTTATGGGATTTACATTTTAACAATTTACAGGAAAAATAAACAGAGACAGGATTTCCAAAACGTGCCGAACAAGACTCTTGGCACGTGTCACATGAAGTACATCTCAAACGGAGAGAGGGATCAACTGCAGTTTAAACTCAAATCGATGATTCACACGCATGAGCCTCGACTTTGTATACAAAAAAAAAAATAACAAAAGTGCAACATCATCGAGAACACTGTCCAGCATGGACATAAAGCTGGTTGTCCCCTCTGCGAGCATTTGTGGATGTTAAAGGGACACAATCATGGAAGCTTTTGAAGAGATATCATTTAGAGGACGATAACCCTGACACATCAGCACAAAAATAAAAAATAATTGGGAATTAATAAGCCGGATAATCGCGTTTTAAAATCGGACTATTTCACTTCCGTTATGCAAATGAGCTACTTCCGTCGATTCGCGTGACATCATGGCTGTGCCCCGGGGGGGGGGGGGTCGGCACCACTCATTGATGGACATGAACATCTACGTTTCATCATTAGTTAGCTTTTAATTATTGGAATCATCGAGAAATTTGCCCAAATAACTTAGAAATAGTTTTTCTGCATCCCTGAACCACTAAAAGATCGTCACTGATCGTGTGCTTTGTTGTTGAAAAACCAAATTCTACATCAAAATGTATCTGTTCAAAATGTCGTGTTGTTTGCGTAGATCACTTTGAGCCATCAGCGTTCGTATTTGACCAGGAGGCGATGACTACCTGGGAAACAAGCCTCGGAAATTGGTGAAACACGATGCCGTACCGACACGAGTTACCTGGTGATTTGAAGCCAGGTCCATGTGAGTCAAGCTCAGAGCTACTGCTCAAGTAGTTATCTATATTACTACAATACTAGCAGAGCCTACCTGTCGCTTCACTGATGCACCAATTAGTCGTCCTGTTCACCAAAATTGCTGTATTGGTTCACGGTGTCTGTATCGAGTCCGTAGATCACGATAAACTCGACCAGCATTTGGGATATTTAATCAGTTTGTTGAAGTGCCCTCAGGTCTATTTATTGGTCTGTTCATTGTGATCTGTTTGGCATATGCCTCGAGGGCACTTTGCATTTTCGAAACATAGCCGATCGATCTCGCAGAAATGAGACAGAGATCCTGCACCGCACAATCTTCTATAATGTTTTTGTTCTGCACAAACTGACCCGCAGCACGGACACAGCCAACGGATCCTGCAGGAGCACCCTGTGAACGCACCGCTGCGGCCTAGCCTCCAAGTCCAGCTGCTTCACAGCCTCAACTGATCGTTTTTTTGTTTGTTTTTTTTTTGTTGTTTTTTTTGCATACAAGATTGAGGCTCGTGAAAGAGCGAACATTAATCACACAGAAAGACAAACAGACACATACAACAAATAACATCGGGAGCGGTAGACAAGATGGGGAGAGAGGGGGAAGGACACAAACAAAACATTTGAGAGCAGGGACCGAGAGACATGGAGACATCGAGAGATCTGTGAGAGGGAGAGGGCTTTGGGGGGGAGGCATGTGAAGGGGGGGGGGGGGGGGGGTGGGTGGGAGAGGTATAAACATATAGACACTGCCAGGACTTCCAGGAAGGAAGTTGGAATTTCAAACAAGGAATTTCAAACAACTTCCTCCCGTCCATGGTACACGGAATCTTGTGGTGAGGCTGTTGCCCAGAAACAACTTGCCTTCGTCTCCTGGAAAGCAAATCCAACGGAAGGAAATCTCATTTCCTTTCACAAAGCCCGAAACAAGTGTGTGTCCACCCTCAGGAGAGCCAGGAAACAATATCTCTCCGTTCTCAAGACCGAACTCTCTTATCTGTCTCCCTCTTCCAAATCCTGGTGGCGTCTGGTCAAATCCGTTTCTGGTGTTTGTTCCCCCTCCATCCCCTCCCTTACCTCAAACGGCTACACAGCTGACTCCGCATGTGAAAAAGCTGAATGCCTCAACTCTGTGTTTGCCTCTAAATCTTGTGTCCCAAACCCATCCCTCTCTGTACCCACCATACCCAGTCGTACCCTGCTGCTCCTGGACTCCGTGTCCTTTCCTCCTGACAAGGTGGAAAAGTTTCTGTCAACCCTCGACTCTGATTCTGCAACTGGACCCGACGGCATCAGCCCACGGGTCCTAAAATCCTGCTCTGCTGCTCTATCTCACCCTCTCTCTGTTCTCTTCACCCTCTCTTTTGCTCAAGGTCAACTGCCATCTGCTTGGAAATCAGCCAACATCACCGCTTTGCACAAAAAAGGTGCAAAAACAGATCCTAGCAACTACAGACCAATCAGCCTTCTCCCAATTATCAGCAAAGTCATGGAATCCATCATTGCTTCTGATATGAAATCTTTCCTCTTCTCCAATGGCTTGATCTCTGATCATCAATTTGGTTTCAGACCAGGTCACTCTACTCTGGACATGCTGCTTCTGCTGTCTCAACAATGGATGGAGGTCCTCAATGCCAAACAGGAAATTAGAGCTGTCTCCCTCGACATATTACGTGCCTTCGACACGGTCTGGCACCCCGCTCTGCTCACCAAACTCTCCTCCTTTGGTATCCATGGAAATCTCCACGCATGGCTGGCGGACTTCCTCTCTAGTCGTCGTCAACGTGTGGCCCTGAATGGGTTTCTCTCATCTCCTCTTCCTGTTCAGGCTGGAGTTCCCCAAGGCAGTGTTCTGGGCCCCGTGCTTTTTCTGGTCTTCATCAATGATCTCTCTGACTCTCTCGAAAATCCTCTCTATCTCTTTGCTGATGACTCCACTCTCTGCCGCTCCATTCCTCTTCCCTCAGATCGGCAGTCTGCTGCCTCCTCACTCTCTGAAGACCTGGACAAAATCACAGACTGGTCAAACAAGTGGAACATGTCTTTCAATCCTGACAAATCTCACACTCTTACTATGTCTCTCTGAAAAGATCGACTGGACAACCCTCCCATCTACTTTCTCAACAATCCTCTCCAAGAAGTTCTGTCGCTCAAGATTTTGGGTCTCACTATCTGCCATGATCTTTCTTGGGAAAACCACATTTCCAAGCTGGCCTCCAAAGCCAGTCGCCGACTGGGCATCCTCCGTCGTGCGAAGTCCTTCCTCGGCACACCTGAGCTCCTCACCACATACAAGGCTTTCATCCGCAGTTCAATGGAATACTGTTCTCCCCTATGGGCCGGTGCTCCTGCCTCACACCTAGCTCGGCTTCACGCTGTTGAAACCAAAGCTTTCAGAATTATTGGAATCTCCCGCGATGAAGCTATCTCTGAGGGCCTTTCACTCACTCACCGCAGGCAGGTAGGTGGTCTTTCTGTCTTCTACCGACTCCTCTCCGGCCTTGCACCCCCAGCTCTCTCTGTGCTCTGTCCCCCAAATATTCCTACAGGTCGCACAAGATCTGCCAGCAACCCTCTGATGGTTAAACTGCCGAAATCTCGGCTCTCCGCTCACCTTCACTCTTTCATTCCTCTTTTCTCCCGCCTCTGGAACAAACTCCCTCACTCCCTTCAATCCCACTCCTCCCTCCAGGTCTTTAAAACAGCTGTTCACCACCATCTCTTATCTTCCCCCATCCAAAACCTTGATCTTTTCTACCCCCGCTAATTCACCCCAGATCCACCTTGTTTGAAATTCCAACTTCTTTCCTGGAAGTCCTGGCAGTGTCCATATGTTTTATACCTCTCCCACTGCCCCCTTCCCACGCCCCCCCCCCCCCCCCAAAGCCCTCGCCCTCTCTCAGATCTCTCGATGTCTCCATGTCTCTCGGTCCCTGCTCTCAAATGTTGTGTTTGTGTCCTTCCCCCTCTCTCCCCATCTTGTCTACCGCTCCCTATGTTATATGTTTTATGTGTCGGTTTGTCTTTCTGTGTGATTAATGTTCGCTCTTTCACGAGCCTCGATATTGTATACAACAACAACAACAACAAAAAAAAAAAAAAAAAAAAAAAAAAAAGGTGGATCTGGGGTGAATTAGTGGGGGTAGAAAAGATCAAGGTTTTGGATGGGGGAAGATAAGAGATGGTGGTGAACAGCTGTTTTAAAGATCTGGAGGGAGGAGTGGGATTGAAGGGAGTGTGGGAGTTTGTTCCAGAGGCGGGAGAAAAGAGGAATGAAAGAGTGAAGGTGAGCAGAGAGCCGAGATTTCGGCAGTTTAACCATCAGAGGGTTGCTGGCAGATCTTGTGCGACCTGTAGGAATATTTGGGGAGAGAGGAGAGAGCACAGAGATTTTTGGGGAGAGCACAGAGAGAGCTGGGGGAGCAAGGCCGGAGAGGAGTCGGTAGAAGACAGAAAGACCACCTACCTGCCTGCGGTGAGTGAGTGAAAGGCCCTCAGAGATAGCTTCATCGCGGGAGATTCCAATGATTTTGAAAGCTTTGGATTCAACAGCGTGAAGCCGAGCAAGGTGTGAGGCAGGAGCACCAGCCCATAGGGGAGAACAGTATTCCATTGAGCTGCGGATGAAAGCCTTGTATGTGGTGAGGAGCTCAGGTGTGCCGAGGAAGGACTTCGCACGACGGAGGATGCCCAGTCGGCGACTGGCTTTGGAAACCAGCTTGGAAATGTGGTTTTCCAAGAAAGATCATGGCAGATAGTGAGACCCAAAAGCTTGAGCGACAGAACTTCTTGGAGAGGATTGTTGAGAAAGTAGATGGGAGGGTTGTCCAGTCGATCTTTTCGGAGAGACATAGTAAGAGAGTGAGATTTGTCAGGATTGAAAGACATGTTCCACTTGTTTGACCAGTCTGTGATTTTGTCCAGGTCTTCAGAGAGTGAGGAGGCTGCAGACTGCCGATCTGAGGGAAGAGGAATGGAGCGGCAGAGAGTGGAGTCATCAGCAAAGAGATAGAGAGGATTTTCCAGAGAATCAGAGAGATCATTGATAAAGACCAGAAAAAGCACAGGGCCCAGAACACTGCCTTGGGGAACTCCAGCCCTGAACAGGAAGGGGAGATGAGAGAAATCCATTCAGGGCCACACGTTGACTACGACCAGAGAGGAAGTCCGCAAGCCATGCATGGAGATTTCCGTGGATACCATAGGAGGAGAGTTTGGTGAGCAGAGCTGGGTGCCAGACCGTATCGAAGGCATGTGATATGTCAAGGGAGACAGCTCTGATTTCCTGTTTGGCATTGAGGACCTCCATCCATTGTTGGGACAGCAGAAGCAGCATGTCCAGAGTAGAGTGACCTGGTCTGAAACCAAATTGATGATCAGAGATCAAGCCATTGGAGAAGAGGAAAGATTTCATATCCGAAGCAATGATGGATTCCATGACTTTGCTGATAATTGGGAGCAGGCTGATTGGTCTGTAGTTGCATGGATCTGTTTTTGCACCTTTTTTGTGTAAAGCGGTAATGTTAGCTGATTTCCAGGATGCTGGCAGATGACCTTGAGCAAAAGATAGGGTGAAAAGAACAGAGAGAGGGTGAGACAGAGCGGCAGCGCAGGATTTTAGGACCCGTGGGCTGATGCCGTCTGGTCCAGTTGCAGAATCAGAGTCGAGGTTTGACAAAAACTCCTCCACCTTGTCGGGAGAGAAGGACACAGAGTCCAGGAGCAGTTGGGTTCGACTGGGAAAGGTGGGAACAGAGAGAGATGGGTTTGGGACTAAGGATTTTGAGGCAAACACAGAGTTGAGGCATTCGGCTTTGTCACGTGCGATGTCAACTGTGTGGCCATTTGAGGTAAGGGAGGGGATGGAGGGGGAACAAACACCAGAAACGGATTTGACCAGACGCCACCAGGATTTGGAGGAAGGAGACAGGTTTGAGAGTTCAGTCTTGAGTGAGGAGAGATAGTGCTTCCTGGCACTCCTGAGGGTAGACACACACTTGTTCCGAGCTTGGTGGAAGGAACTGAGATTGCCTTCAGTTGGATTAGCCTTCCAAGAGGCAAAGGCAAGTTGTTTCAGGGCAACTGCCTCACCACAAGATTCAGTGTACCATGGACGGGAGGAAGGGTAAGACAACTGAAGGCGAGATGGGATAAATCTGTGCATGAGAGAGATCAGTTTGCTTTGGAAGAATTCCCAGGAAGAATTGATGTCAGAGGCAGTGGAGATGGGAGACCAATCCAGACGATTGATGGCTGCTTGAAGACCGTCCCAGTCGGCCTGAGTGAAATGCCAGACTCGTCGACGCTGAGGAGGCTCTCTGAGAATGGCCAGAGAGATGTCCACTTTGACAAGCACATGATCAGAAGAACCGATTGGAGCAGAAGAAGAGCAGCAGACATTAGCAGGGAAGTTTGTCATAACCAAGTCTAGAAGAGAAGATACTCCATTGGCTGAGATCCGGGTCGGGAAATTGACAGATTGTGTCAATCCCAGTGAGTCACAGAAGTCCTTTGCTGAGGTGCCATGACTGGTGAGAGAGGAACCCACACCCAACCAGGTGGCATGATGACAGTTGAAGTCACCACATATGAGGAAGAGAGAGTTGGGATGAGTGGATAGAAGTTGGTCCATGTTGTCAGACAGTGAAATGTTGATGGAGTCATCACTGTTTGGGGGACGGTACAGAACACATATGAACAAAAGGTGGGAGCGGAGAGGAAGCCGTAGCCAGAGGTACTCCTGGGGTGAGGAGGAAAGAGGGCAGTGCAAGGAGAGTGAGGAAGAGAGTTTTTGATAAAGATAGCCACCCCACCACCAGGCCGAGGCTCAGGTCTATCATACCGGAGGAGGGAGTAACCAGGAAGAGATATTAAGGAATCAGAGACATCTTGAAGGAGGAAAGTCTCTGTTAAGTAGATCAAGTCTGGATTGTCAGAAGCAACCTGTATGGAGAGATCAGTCAGGTTTGAGCGAAGGCCCCGGATGTTTGAGGTCCATACCGTTAATGAAGAGAGAGGGGGAGCATCGGGTACAGGACAGGGGAGGGGAGGAGTAGGGTAAGATGAAGGATGAGAGGGGGAGGTAGGGAGAGCAGTTGATAGTGTGTCAGATATTGCAGAAGAGTTCCAAGAAAGGGAAGGATGAGGAGGATGAAAGGTTTGATGGTGAAGGGATGAGGCACAGTGAGGGGTTGTTTGAGGGGGGGCAGAGGAAAGTAGAAGGTTTGGGGGGGTGGAGGTATGAGATAGAAGGGAGACGAAGTGGGGAGGAGGCAGCTTGGAGGAGGAGGGGGGAGGAGGGAGAATTGGAGAGGAATGGTATGGGGGGAGAATTGAATGGGAGGGGTTGGGGGGGAGTTTTGAAGGGGAGGAGTGAGGGGGGAGTTTAGGAGGGGAGGGGCAAGGGGGGAGTTTTGGAGGGAAGGGGCAAGGGGGAAGTTTAGAAGTGGAGGGGCAAGGGGGGAGTTTAGGAGTGTAGGGGCAAGGGGGGGGATTTGGAGGGGAGGGGCAAGGGGGGAGTTTATGAGGGGAAGGGCAAGGGGGGAGTTCAGGAGTGGAGGGGCAAGGGGGGGGATTTGGAGGGGAGGGGCAAGGGGGGAGTTTAGGAGGGGAAGGGCAAGGGGGGAGTTCAGGAGTTGAGGGGCAAGGGGGGAGTTTAAGAGTGGAGGGGCAAGGGGGGAGTTTAGGAGTGGAGGGGCAAGGGGGGGGATTTGGAGGGGAGGGGCAAGGGGGGAGTTTAGGAGGGGAAGGGCAAGGGGGGAGTTCAGGAGTTGAGGGGCAAGGGGGGAGTTTAAGAGTGGAGGGGCAAGGGGGGAGTTTAGGAGTGTAGGTGCAAGGGGGGGGATTTGGATGGGAGGGGCAAGAGGGGAGTTTAGAAAGTGGATGATTAATGAAAGACGAACATTGCTAACAAATTGGGTTTGTTGTGATTTTCAAGTTAGCAATCCGATTCAGAACGATGGAGGAGGGATGGAATGAATGTGAATTTAGACCATGTAGTGAGGGAGACGTATAAGATATTGAATTTCTTTTTTTTGAAGTGGAATGTGTTGGAGAGGAAATTGAGAAAAGCCTGTTAAATAGGAAGAACAACAGCGTGTTGTAATATACCACTGAGTAAAACACTGAAGGGGAAAGGTTAAACATATTTCAATAATATTTAAACAGAACTGTGAACAATCTTATATGCACAAAATACCAACGGGCGGAGAGCCGAGAGGGACCACCACGAGTCACGTGAACAGGGCAAACGGTGGATGGCAAGGAGATAATGGGGGCGGGGCGAACAGCACACCTGGACAGAAAATACAGGATGAGACAACAGTACACGTGGAGAAAGGAAAATAAATGTTTTTGGTTTTTTTTTTTGGATGTTTTTTTTTTTTGGGGGGGGGGGGGGGGGGTGGGGATTTAGAACGTTAGACAGAGTATTATGTTCGGGGTAGAAGGGAAAAACATAGAGCCAAGCAAAACACGCTTAAGTTAACAAAACACCGACGGGGGTACAACTACAAGGCCACACACGAGGAGCAGAACACGATTAATTAATTACGAGTTACAGGAAATTCAAACCAAAACTAACTATAATCAAACAATATCGCATGGACGATAAAATAACGAGTTGAAATTTGACAATCTATCTGGGGAAATGGGGGAGAAACACGTGGTCGAAGAACGAACGAACGAATAAGAATGAATAAACGAATGAGCACAGAGAAGGTAGTCTTTTTTTTTCTTTTTCTTTTTTTTGAGTTGAGATTTACATAAGGAAGTAGGCTATGGGGTGAAAAGACTGGGAAAACAGAGAACGAAAGTTATTGGATCACAAATGACAGACCGCTGAGAGAAAAACAAAGCCTCAAGGTTGTACAGTGTACACTGTACAAGGCCTCAAGACACGACACGAATTAACACGATTTTCAATACAGGTATGAAAGATTTGCACCGAAAATCTTCGTCGGGACAATATACGTACATACACCATAAAAGAAATACAGTTATAACGAAAATACAAATGGGAACAATTACTTAACTTCGATTTCGATGGAGAGCGTGTAGAGCTGCGAATAAACGAACCCTCGCCAGCAAGACCGGAAACGGAAGTCGTAGTTTATAGTTTATAGTCATTGTCTTATAGTTTAGATTTACACACCTAATTTTTACTACTTCACCACTGTGGTCCAGCTATTCGACCTGTTGCTCCGTGCAGGTTGTAACACATTTCTCATTTCGATTCCAATCCTGCCCATCGCTTCGCCCACCGCTGTGGTCCAACTATTCGACCTGTTGCTCCGTGCAGGTTGTAACACATTTCTCATTTCGATTCCAATCCTGCCCATTGCTTCGCCCACGGATTAAATCAAAAGAAACAGAGACATTGCTATTTCCCAACCCACCCTCCCACTACAACCCCTTCTCCACCCCCCACCACCCGTTCACCACAACCTGTTCACCACAATGCCCCGTCCACCACGACTCACCCCAACGCACCCTCCACCCCCCACCACCCGTTCGTTTTCTGACTTGGTAAAAGTTGTTGGCTTTTAGTTGTGGCACGAGAGAGCATCGGCCCATGCCACAAACCAGCAACCAGGTGTTATAGATGTAAGACATGAGAGAACATCGGCCCAAGCCACAAACCAGCAACCAGGTGTTGCAGATGTAAGACATGAGACAGCATCGGCCCAGGCTACAAACCAGCAACCAGGTGTTGCAGATGTAAGACACAAGACAGCATCGGCCCAAGCCACAAACCAGCAACCAGGTGTTACAGATGCAAGACATGAGACAGCATCGGCCCAAGCCACAAACCAGCAACCAGGTGTTGCAGATGTAAGACATGAGAGAGCATCAGCCCAAGCCACAAACCAGCAACCAGGTGTTACACATGCAAGAAATGAGACAACATTGGCCCAAGCCACAAACCAGCAACCAGGTGTTACAGATGTAAGACATGAGACAGCATCGGCCCATGCCACATACCAGCAACCAGGTGTTACAGATGTAAGACATGAGACAGCATCGGCCCAAGCCACAAACCAGCAACTAGGTGTTGCAGATATAAGACATGGGAGAGCATCGGCACAAGCCACAAACCAGCAACCAGGTGTTATAGAGATAAGACATGAGAGAGCATCGGCCCAAGCCACAAACCAGCATCCAGGTGTTACAGATGTAAGAAATGAGACAGCATCGGCCCAAGCCACAAACCAGCAACCAGGTGTTACAGATGCAAGACATGAGACAGCATCGGCCCATGCCACAAACCAGCAACCAGGTGTTACACATGTAAGACATGAGAGAGCATCGGCCCATGCCACAAACCAGCAACCAGGTGTTACAGATGTAAGACATGAGACAGCATCGGCCCAAGCCACAAACCAGCAACCAGGTGTTACACATGTAAGACATGAGAGAGCATCGGCCCATGCCACAAACCAGCAACCAGGTGTTACAGATGTAAGACATGAGACAGCATCGGCCCAAGCCACAAACCCGGCAACCAGGTGTTGCAGATGTAAGACATGAGAGAGCATTGGCCCAAGCCACAAACCAGCAACCAGGTGTTATAGATGTAAGACATGAGACAGCATCGGCCCATGCCACAAACCAGCAACCAGGTGTTACAGATGTAAGACATGAGACAGCATCGGCCCAAGCCACAAACCAGCAACCAGGTGTTACATATGTAAGACATGAGACAGCATCGGCCCAAGCCACAAACCAGCAACCAGGTGTTACAGATGTAAGACATGAGAGAGCATCGGCCCAAGCCACAAACCAGCAACCAGGTGTTGCAGATGTAAGACATGAGAGAACATCGGCCCAAGCCACAAACCAGCAACCAGGTGTTGCAGATGTAAGACATGAGACAGCATCGGCCCATGCCACAAACCAGCAACCAGGTGTTGCAGATGTAAGACATGAGACAGCATCGGCCCAAGCCACAAACCAGCAACCAGGTGTTGCAGATGTAAGACATGAGACAGCATCGGCCCATGCCACAAACCAGCAACCAGGTGTTGCAGATGTAAGACATGAGACAGCATCGGCCCATGACACAAACCAGCAACCAGGTGTTACAGATGTAAGACATGATACAGCATCGGCCCAAGCCACAAACCAGCAACCAGGTGTTACAGATGTAAGACATGAGACAGCATCGGCCCAGGCCACAAACCAGCAACCAGGTGTTACAGATGTAAGACATGAGACAGCATCAGCGCATGCCACAAACCAGCAACCAGGTGTTATAGATGTAAGACATGAGAGAGCATCGGCCCAAGCCACAAACCAGCAACCAGGTGTTACAGATGTAAGACATGTGTTACGGGGTCCTCCCCTATTTTCCTGGTCTCGGTGACCCCCGAACCTCGAGCGGAGCCCCGGCAGAAAAATATGTTATCCTTGGGTGAAACCAATCAGATCATTAAGGAGACCACACCAAGTGTTATGAACGAACAAGGATATTTTCACAATCACAAACACATCAAGGGTGAATACATCAATTCACGATTACAATCACAATATTTCAGATGGTCCCACCTTATATATCCCTCTAACCCAACTCACGGCACTTCCCCCAATGTCTCTGTACTCCCCCAAGGTGACGTCGAGTCGCTCCGGCGATCGTCGGATCAATGGCCGCTCAAAGTCAATTGAGGCTTGGTCGAGTGAAACAACCCCGAGATCACGTGATCCAGTTCCCGCATAATGGCGGTGGTATGGGTGCTTTCCAAAGACGCTCCAAACATGCACATACACCGTGCAGCCGAAAACCGCACTGTCTCCTTCAAAGGCCGCTGGCGCGCACACGCGTCCTCGGCAACCCACCGAGGAAGGCGAAACCAGCAGACGCGGCAACCTTGTTCTGCGAACGTCGCGTAACGCGCACGAGTCCCACTGGCGGCGGGCTTGTACTTGAGGCGAACTTATGCGACGAGGGTTCATCTGAATCCGACGTCGATCGGACACGCAGATGTGAACAGTCCCAGCGATCACAACGCTGAAGGCAGGACTTCCTTTCTAGGCTCA
This sequence comes from Myxine glutinosa, assembly GCF_964187855.1. NCBI lineage: Eukaryota > Metazoa > Chordata > Myxini > Myxiniformes > Myxinidae > Myxine > Myxine glutinosa. The sequence goes on from NC_136270.1 coordinate 55,868,142, forward strand.
AAAGTTCCCTCGCGACGTTCCTTCGACAATGCTCGCTACGGAGCTTCAACCACCACGTCTCCTTACGATCTCCTCCCACCTCCTTTTCTTCGCTCCACCTCTTCCGGTCTCGATCCGGATTTCCGGCCACATTTTACCAAGAGCGCTTTTAAATCTTTTACTCACAACAACCCTTTCCCTTAAGTCACAATAAGCATAATATCTAGAATGCTTCGAACCAGCAACAATACTCATAACCACAATCATTAAGGCCGAGTCAGTAACACTTCCCCCCCTTCAGGAAAGAAAGTTTGACCACCGCGAAAACTTTCTTTGCAGGCCAACTTGTCAACAAACCACCTATTGCCTCCTGTTAGCACTTTTTCCCTGGGAGGCCGAGCTGAGTATTCCCTACATGGACGCCTTTAGGAACGTGAAGTTCACGGTTAGTCCGTGCAGGAACGTTTACTACATGGACGCCTTTAGGAACGTGGCATTCACGGTTAATCCGTGTAGGAAAGTTCACTACCTGGACGCCTTTAGGAACGTGGCGTTCACGGTTGATCCGTGTAGGAATTTTGGCTCGGCTGCTCCGCAGCATTCAGTGCTTCACCTCTTTCTAACTTCCCTAAGATTCATGGTTGGACCACCTGTCACTGTAGTCACGTGAATAACGGTCTCCTTCTTGGCCGCTACCCTGATAGTCGTCCTTTCGGGAGCTGCCGTAACTCTGGGAGCCTCCATAGCAATATTGGCTGCGGCCACCACCAACACAACCACCAAGTTGTCCTCTTATGTAGCCCCCTCGACGCTGCCGAAATGCCTTCCCTACTGTTATGGTCCGACCCTCCAACTCCTGGTTATTCAGATCCTTTTCTGCATTTCTGGCGTCCTTCGAGTTTTCAAATGTGACAAAGCCAAACCCTCTTGACTTTTGGTTCTCCCTGTCTTTTATCAGCAGCACTTCCAGAAGCGGTCCATATTGGTTGAAGGTAGACTCCAGAACCTCTTCCTTTGTTTTGAAGTTCAGTCCACCTACAAAAAGCTTGCCAACTTTGCCTCCATCCCTGACTGGTGTGGTGTTATTTCCCATATCGGACTTTTTCACAACCATCAGGTTACTAGAAACTTGACCCCCAGCCAAATCATTCCCAACCACAACTGATACTCCCTCTACAGGAAGAGTGGCTTGTAACCCCACGGTGACCGGTCCTGACACCAAATCAGACTCTAGATTGATGACATGAAGGTGAGCGCTAACCCAGCCACCGATCCCTTGTAACCGAACACTATCACCAGTTGCTGTACTCTCCGACAATGGCAAAATGCCTTCAAGCATTATAGTCCAAGCCATTTAGCCCAAATATGGGGCCAGATAGGAAAAAAACTGCAACACTACATATCAGTGCGAAATTGTATGCAGTAATATATACCAGATAACATATCAAAAGTCTAAAGCTCTAAAAATATGGGGTGTCTGTCAAAATCACTGGTACATGGACCCCCCTTTTCATCCTTTTGCGGTACGATTTGTTCACATTTTGCGATACATTCCAAGCACATGGTATATAATTATACTTTTAATATCAGGAATTACAGCATGTTACAGCCCCAGTACGCCCCGTACGGAACAAAAATGGTACCTGGTTCAAGTTTAGACCAGATAGCATCTCCGAGTATGGACTTCTGGGCTTCACGTAGCATCAGCTTTTCATCAAACAGCGCAGGTGGATGAGGGCATAACTCAAAGTGAAACATCTCTTCCTTATCTTCAGCAGATTTTGAGATGATGATGAGACGCTGGAATAGCAGTTCTGGGTCTATCTGTACCTGGTCTTTACCAACTCGCACAGATGATCTGGCCTTCAGAAATGTGGTGGTTTGGTCTTTGCGCTTGAACGTGTTGTGGACAACTGACTGATTTGTCATGGAGTGCATGATCTTGTCTCCAATGAGCTTGGCATTGTCGACATCAACCTTACTGCCAGCGTTGACACCAGTCATTATGTTCCTGAGGGATGGATGACACTTGAAAGGATTTCTGTCAACTAGAGCGACCTGTAGTGTACTTGTATCTTGTATGTCGCGATGCTGCCTGGTTTTGCCCATCTCTTTGTTCTGTTCACCTGTGCTGTACTTCACTCCAGTGAGCTCTTGCATCGATCTGTTCGTCTCCGAACAAGCCGGCATGGACAAAAGCCACGTTAACCGTTGTTGCTCTGTCATTCCTCTTCCTCTTGTTAACCCCCCGCTGGTCTTCATACTTCTCATGAGTGCTTGCTCAATCATCAGGTCTGAGGAAATTCCAGCCCAAGCTCTACTACTTCTTCGGGCGACATGGAAGCCCTGAGTAAACTTACGGTGCACATCTGGATAGTCCTGTTCTAAGCTGTGCATTATTTGCAGGTAAATCCTGGCAGACTTAGCATAGAGTGAATGACCTGAGGCTGCTACATATGGTAACATATCAGATACAGCTTCGAGGTGCAGGGACCAGTTTCCCATACGCTCGGCTTTGATGAATTTTCTTAAGATCTTCACCATATCCATATACTGTAACCACAGTTTCGCTGTTCGGTCTTTGGTCAATGATTCTGTCTGTGTTTGAAAGACTTTGCTGATCTTGTCAAGGATTGGATCACTTGCTACATCGTTGGAAGATCGTGTGCCTTTCATCAACGCATCATACAGGGTCCTTGCTTTACTCACATCTGGATGAATCACATCATCGGCCAAGCCACTCATTGCATCTTCATCCCGAACTGGCAAGTCTTCTGCAGTTCTGTATTGTGTTCCTCTAAGAGGATCAGACAGGAGGAGTGCATTCAGGACAGCATCCAGGAGGATGTGTGCCCGTACAGCCCTGGAAATTGCTTTTCCTGTTAGGATGTGATCCACTGCATTTGGTGCGTATATGAGTTCTAGCAGCTCCTTCAACCCAGAACCACCCATGAGGTGCCCTATGCTGCCAAGGAAGCTCATTTCCATATGAAAGGCACCTAGCCTTACCACAATACGTCGCATGGGGCTTCCATCTGGCTCCGAGAGAATGATCGACAATGCCTTCCACCATAGTGGCTGATCAAAGGTGATGATGGTAGGTACATCATGTTGTTTAGCATGTTGCGCAATGTAGTTGAGAGTGGAGTAGATGCATGTAGTGTCGCTCGAGCTCAAATCAATCATTGGGAGAAACAGGACAGACGATTTTGAATGCTGGACACCACGATGTAAGAGTTGCATCATCCCGGACCATGCAGGTCTTGGTATCTTGAACAGCAGTGACGTCTTCCACAGTACATCAAGGTTGGCTGTGGGATCATGGGCTCTCATGATAGGCACGCTCCCATAAGTCAAGGTTGCAAGTGCCTGGTCGTCAGCTCTATGGTACTGTATCTGGATTCTTCCAGTTGTTTCTATGTCGCTGGCAGTGACCTGAGCTCTAGGAATCGGATGTCCTTGTGTTGTTCCAGGGGTAATCATGGCTATTATCCCCATGCCAATGGAAGGTGTTGTGTCCGTTTAAGGTTCTAAATGTTGTGGTCGACATTGTCAGCTGCATATTGAACAAATTCTCCCTTGTGGTTGGGTATGTCCATACCCTGGTATACAGCTGCATTTTGGTTGAAACGTGTGACTTCCTTGTATGAGCTGCAGTACCCATGTGCATGCAGTGAATCAATAAGGAAACGAGAGGCGAAATGGTGCTGCAGCTGCACCCCTAGTGCAATTTGCAGTGGAGCAATCAGGACACGTGGTCGTGCAGCTTGCATTATAGCCTGACCAATTGAAGCTATCTTCAGCTCGACATCTTTTGCCTTCAAGATCTTTCCAAGAAAAATCTTCAGAGTATCAGGAAGAAAGTTGAGGCTGGCGTCTTTGAACTCAAAGTCTTCCGATGTTGGGTATGTTTCATTCCCTGTTTCCACTTGCTTTATGTCATCCAGTATGAATTTAGCGGCAGCTTCCAGGATTATTTTCTTCTGAATCATAGGATCCTTAGACTGGTTTGCATGAAACTCCAAAAGTACACTGTCAGCTGTTTGCCTCATCGTTGCAACATTCGATTTGCCATTAACTGTTGTGACAATGACTCTGTCGCCAAAGTGTTCAATCAGTCTGTCTTTCATATATCTTTGAGAATAGGACTCGGCATTTGAGTCAGCATGATACTCGGCCATTTTGTCCACCAGATCAGAGATTGTGTTTTGTTCGTCGTCATTTTCCTCAAGGAATTCAGTCACCTTTATAAATGCCTGACATCTGTCATCCAGAGCAGGACGACCGCCTTCGTGTGGTGATTTGTATCGTCTACCCAATTTCTGTTTCTTCTGTACTGTTTCATTATGTACAAAATTCAGAGGGATCAGTTTCCCTGTCCGGAAATTTGAACTGCATACCTGGTGATACACGGCATCTGCCGCTGGAAGGTCACACACAATGAGCAGTCGAGCCCGAACAGTATCGGCCCATGCATCGTTCCTTGTTGAGCACTTTTGCAGAAGACTATCTTTACATTCTGTAAATGTGATAGAGTGGACATCTCCTTGTTGTTTCCTGTTATCAAAGTTCACCTTTGTACCACAGAAGAGGCAATCTGCTTTGAAGTTGAAGGCTTCCTCTGCTGATCGGAGTGATACACTTGGGCCTGGTCTGTGTGTATCTCTGATACTCTGTGCTACCTTTATTGGATTGCAGTATACACGTCGGCATTCTTGATGAACAACTTGACCTGGAACATTCTGTATTGGGTCACTGCGCTGGTCACTAACAACATTAATAGTCCGACTTCCCTTTTCACGAAGTGTCACTACTGGATTATCGTTGTTGGTGGATTCATTGCAGAACACACACGAATTGGCCGCCATTCTTCAGGGTTGGATTACCTGCAAATATAGAAAAGTTGAATATACTATTACTGTATGTTATTGCCAATGGACCTAAACATACTAAATACATGTCATTGATGGGATTAAAAACTAAGATATATATGGTTCACAAACAAATAATGATGTACCGTCGCTTGCTGTGGAGTGAGCAGTCTTTGTAAAACGGGGTGTGGTTAAATAAGACACTAAAACAGTAAAAACTTCACTTATATATACAATATTGTACAGTATGATATCCTTCATTTATTATATCGTGCTAGTGATTAGGTCCAGTGTATAAAATAAGCAATAGAAGTTCAGAGAGCGACAATAATCATAGCATGCGGCATATGTACGTCTTTTAACATGGGGCTAAATGGAGAAAACTTGATTGCATTATTTGAGAGTCACCCCATATTTTTAGACCTTTATACTTTTAGTATGTTATAAAGGTACCTTGAGGGTAATCAATACTAATGAGATCGGTAGTGTTGCAGTTTTTTCCCCGTCAAATGCTAAATGGCTTGGACTATTAAGGATTGATGTGCTCCTGTGTCCCTCAATACCCTAACAGGTCTTGGGTTAGTCGAGTCTCCATCCAGTGAGACAAACCCCTCATAAATAAATGGTTGGTAACTCTTCTGCGGGCGATTTCTCACGTTTGCCATCGCATTCGGAGTTGTACTAGTCGGACTCCGCTCTTGATTTTCCTTTCCCAAAGCATGACAGTGGGACATCAAGTGTCCTGGTTTATGGCAAAAAGCGCAAGTAGGCCCGGAGGAGAACCTCGTGGTCTGCCTCGAGGCCCACAGAGGATACGTCTGCCTTGAAACCGTTGACGTCTGACCTCTAGAAGTCGTGATATCAGAGTGGTCTTCCTCTCGAGGCCGCCCCCATGAATTTTCGTTCTCCGCCCCTGCCGTACCATAGCTCCCCTGGCTAAGTCTAGGCGAGAAGTTGGGGTTGCGGGACCTCATCTTGTGGGTTAAGGCATAGTCATCTGCCATGGTCGCTGCCTCATACAACTTTGGTACTTTCCTTTCCTCCAGGTGTATTTTAATGTCCTCGTGGACACACTGTTGGAATTCCTCCACCAGGATCAATTGTCGCAATAGTTCGTAGTCTTTCCCAACTCCTTTCGAATCGCACCACCTATCAAACATGGTTTCTTTCAATCTGGCAAACTCCACGTGGGTCTCACTCTACCTCCTCCTGGCATTCCGGAATTTCTGCCGGTAAGCTTCCGGGACCAATTCATAGGCTTTGAGAAGGTGTTTCATCAATACCTCATAATCTGCACACTGGTCAATCGGTAAAGCCAAATAAATCTCTTGAGCTTTACCCACCAGAACACTTTGCACTAGTATGGACCAGTACTCCTCAGGCCAGTTTAACTGTCGAGCCACTTTCTCAAAGTGTGGGAAAAAACTTGGCTACCCCCTTCTCATTGAAGGGTGGGACCAGCCTCACATGTCTACCAACATCCCAGGTGTTCTAACTAGGTGTCGAACCAGTCAGCAGGGATGGTACCTCTCCCCGTTCTCTTATTAACTCCAGCTCCTTGATTTTAATTTCCTGCTGACGCGCCAATTCACGGTCCTTTAACTCCCTTTCGGCTCTTCTCTCCTCTGCTTCGAGTTCTCTTGCAGCTCTCCTTTCCTCTGTTTTTTTGTCTTCTAACCTTTACTGGAGTTCTCTTTCCTGTGCTTTTAACCTTTCCTGGAGTTCTCTTTCCTGTGCTTTTAACCTTTCCTGGAGTTCTCGTTCCTGTGCCTTTTCCCTTTCCTGGCTCCGTAATTGCATCTCCAGTTTCCGGAGCTCCACATTTTCTTGTTCTTCTGGTAACCAATCCCAGGCTACCTCTTCCCATGCTTTTAATCCCACCACAGATTGTATCACCACTATCTGCAACTCTGCCTTCTTCATATTAGTTCGGACCTCCAAGCTAAAATGTTTGGCCAATTTCCAGAGGTCCGATTTTACTAACGCTCTGAACTGTGCTTCAATCGGGGTCACCGTAAACTTCTCTGCGTCAAACGCCATAGTGACTACTGGTAACACCTGTTAACCTTCACACAAGAAATTTTTAACAAACAAAAACAAAAGTATTATTTTTATTTTTTTTGTCGTTGTTGGTTTTTGGAAAAAATCTGGGAATTTTGGAAAAAGTTCCAAACTTGGGAATTCCTTCCCGGACTAAATTTAGGAATTTTTTTAGATCCCGGACGCAGACCCAATTGGGAGTCCACGAATATCAATTGGACGAGCCCCCAATTTCTGTTACGGGGTCCTCCCCTATTTACCTGGTCTCGGTGACCCCCGAACCTCGAGAGGAGCCCCGGCAGAAAAATATGTTATCCTTGGGTGAAACCAATCAGATCATTAAGGAGACCACACCAAGGGTTATGAACGAACAAGGATATTTTCACAATCACAAACACATCAAGGGTGAATACATCAATTCACGATTACAATCACAATATTTAAGATGGTACCACCTGATATATCCCTCTAACCCAACTCACGGCACTTCCCCCCAATGTCTCTGTACTCCTCCAAGGCGACGTCGAGTCGCTCCGGCGATCGTCGGATCAATGGCTGCTCAGTCAATTGAGGCTTGGTCGAGTGGAACAACCCCGAGATCACGTGATCCAGTTCCCGCACAATGGCGGTGGTATGGGCGCTTTCCAAAGACGCTCCAAACATGCACGTACACCGTGTAGCCGCAAACCGCACCGTCTTCTTCAAAGGCTGCTGGCGCGCACATGCATCCTCGGCAACCCACCGAGGAAGGCGAAACCAGCAGACACGGCAACCTTATTCTGCAAACGTCGCGCAACGCGCACAAGTCCCAATGGCGGCGGGCTTGTACTTGAGGCGAACTTATGCGACGAGGGTTCATCCGAATCCGACGTCGATCGGACACGCAGATGTGAACAGTCCCAGCGATCACAACGCTGAAGGCAGGACTTCCTTTATAGGCTCAAAAGTTCCCTCGCGACGTTCCTTCGACAATGCTCGCTACGGAGCTTCAACCACCACGTCTCCTTACGATCTCCTCCCACCTCCTTTTCTTCGCTCCACCTCTTCCGGTCTCGATCCGGATTTCCGGCCACATTTTACCAAGAGCGCTTTTAAATCTTTTACTCACAACAACCCTTTCCCTTAAGTCACAATAAGCATAATATCTAGAATGCTTCGAACCAGCAACAATACTCAAAACCACAATCATTAAGGCCGAGTCCGTAACACATGATACAGCATCGGCCCAAGCCACAAACCAGCAACCAGGTGTTACAGATGTAAGACATGAGACAGCATCGGCCCAACCCACAAACCAGCAAACAGGTGTTGCAGATGTAAGACATGAGACAGCATCAGCCCATGCCACAAACCAGCAACCAGGTGTTACAGATGTAAGACATGAGAGAGCATCGGCCCAAGCCACAAGCCAGCAACCAGGTGTTACAGATGTAAGACATGAGACAGCATCGGCACAAGCCACAAACCAGCAACCAGGTGTTATAGAGATAAGACATGAGACAGCATCGGCCCAAGCCACAAACCAGCAACCAGACGTTACAGATTTAGGACATGAGAGAGCATCGGCCCAAGCCACAAACCAGCAACCAGGTGTTACAGATGTAAGACAGGAGAGAGCATCGGCCCAAGCCACAAACCAGCAACCAGGTGTTACAGATGTAAGACATGAGACAGCATCGGCCCAAGCCACAAACCACCAACCAGGTGTTACAGATGTAAGACATGAGACAGCATCAGCCCAAGCCACAAACCAGCAACCAGGTGTTACAGATGTAAGACATGAGACAGCATCGGCCCAAGCCACAAACCAGCAACCAGGTGTTACAGATGTAAGACATGAGAGAGCATCGGCCCAAGCCACAAACCAGCAACCAGGTGTTGCAGATGTAAGACATGAGAGAGCATCGGCCCAAGCCACAAACCAGCAACCAGGTGTTGCAGATGTAAGACATGAGACAGCATCGGCCCATGCCACAAACCAGCAACCAGGTGTTACAGATGTAAGACATGAGACAGCATCGGCCCATGACACAAACCAGCAACCAGGTGTTACAGATGTAAGACATGAGAGAGCATCGGCCCAAGCCACAAACCGGCAACCAGGTGTTACAGATGTAAGACATGAGAGAGCATCGGCCCATGCCACAAACCAGCAACCAGGTGTTATAGATGTAAGACATGGGAGAGCATCGTCACAAGCCACAAACCAGCAACCAGGTGTTATAGAGATAAGACATGAGAGAGCATCGGCCCAAGCCACAAACCAGCAACCAGGTGTTACAGATGTAAGACATGAGAGGGCATCGGCCCAAGCCACAAACCAGGAACCAGGTGTTCCAGATGTAAGACAGGAGAGAGCATCGGCCCAAGCCACAAACCAGCAACCAGGTGTTACAGATGTAAGACATGAGAGAGCATCGGCCCAAGCCACAAACCAGCAACCAGGTGTTGCAGATGTAAGACATGAGAGAGCATCGGCCCATGCCACAAACCAGCAACCAGGTGTTACAGATGTAAGACATGAGACAGCATCGGCCCAAGCCACAAGCCAGCAACCAGGTGTTGCAGATGTAAGACATGAGAGAGCATCGGCCCATGCCACAAACCAGCAACCAGGTGTTACAGATGTAAGACATGAGACAGCATCGGCCCAAGCCACAAACCAGCAACCAGGTGTTACAGATGTAAGACATGAGAGAGCATCGGCCCAAGCCACAAACCAGCAACCAGGTGTTACAGATGTAAGACATGAGAGAGCATCGGCCCAAGCCACAAGCCAGTAGCTATAATTAAATGGAAAGACACACCAGTGATGGCAGCCATTGCACGGATAGTGAAGTTTGCAAATTTCGGTCATTTTGGTTCTCAGAAGGTGAACAGGTAAATGGCATGCAAAATTAATTTATTAACTCTAGGTTGTGTAGATGCACGGCTTTACCTGAGGGATAGAATAGAGCAGGAGCGCTGTTTGCCTGTCCCAAATGCAGGTTTTGTAGTCTGTACCGGCACTCACAACGTAGTTCGGTGTGCAGGTGATGGATAGGATGGACGAATGATGGCCACGCATGTGGTTTACCTTGCTGCCCGTAAGAGCGTCCCATAGAAAGATTATTCCATCCCTCCCTCCACTGGCCAATGTCATGCTCTGAAAATGCATCACAAAAAGTTTGTCTGTCGTTAAAAAGGCTTTCATGACAACGCTCATCATGCCGAGCCACAATCATGACAACGCTCATCATGCCGAGCCACAATCATGACGCCAACTCATCATGCCGAGCCACAATCATGATACCAACTCATCATGCCGAGCCACAATCATGATACCAACTCATCATGCCGAGCCACAATCATGATACCAACTCATCATGCCAAGCCACAATCATGATACCAACTCATCATGCCGAGCCACAATCATGACACCAACTCATCATGCCGAGCCATAATCATGATACCAACTCATCATGCCGAGCCACAATCATGATACCAACTCATCATGCCGAGCCACAATCATGACAACGCTCATCATGCCGAGCCACAATCATGACGCCAACTCATCATGCCGAGCCACAATCATGACACCAACTCATCATGCCGAGCCACAATCATGATACCAACTCATCATGCCGAGCCACAATCATGATACCAACTCATCATGCCGAGCCACAATCATGATACCAACTCATCATGCCGAGCCACAATCATGATACCAACTCATCATACCGAGCCACAATCATGACACCAACTCATCATGCCGAGCCACAATCATGACACCAACTCATCATGCCGAGCCACAATCATGACACCAACTCATCATGCCGAGCCACAATCATGATACCAACTCATCATGCCGAGCCACAATCATGATACAAACTCATCATGCCGAGCCACAATCATGATACCAACTCATCATGCCGAGCCACAATCATGATACCAACTCATCATGCCGAGCCACAATCATGACAACGCTCATCATGCCGAGCCACAATCCTGACAACGCTCATCATGCCGAGCCACAATCCTGACAACGCTCATCATGCCGAGCCACAATCATGACAACGCTCATCATGCCAAGCCACAATCATGACAACGCTCATCATGCCGAGCCACAATCATGACAACGCTCATCATGCCGAGCCACAATCATGACGCCGCTCATCGTGCCGAGCCACAATCATGATACCAACAATCAAGCACACACATAATATATACGTATATATACGTATATATACATATATATATATATATTTATATATATATATATATATATATATATATATATATATATATATATATATATATATATATATATATATATATATATATATATGTATGTATATATATATATATGTACGCTGTTCACCTGGTGGAGGTGTGCTCTTTACCAAGTGCCGTTCTAGTTGGAGTGCTGTTGGCGACGATCATGGCCTGTGTCATTGTTCAACAATGTGCATTGTTTGTTCATACATGTCAGCATGTGAGTCAGCATGTGGACATGGTCAGTGATTGGATTCAAATGTATTACATTCTAGTTTATTTGTAAGGTTGATGTTTATTTGCCAAAATGGTGGAAAAATACCACATTTTCGTACCTCATACTGGAAATATTCAGCATTAAAAATATTCAGTTAAGACTCCTCTGTGTTTAAGACAAACATACCTGGTCCATGTACGCTGTAGTAACACCTGCTTGATGGCCACGCAGTGTGAAGAGACAGCATGAGTCCTCAAGCTTGAATATCTAGAGATAAAGAGAATAACTTGAGTGTTGACGTTTAAGTAAATGCTATAAAGTATGATGGAGGCTTGGTTTCGTGCTTTGGACCAACATATTGTCGTGTCCCCTGGTTTAAGACCCCAAGAGGACGAATGGCCAAAATGAGCTTTATTTCCGAGACATATACCCAACTTGGCGGTAGCGACATGCGCGGGAAGCTTTGAGGTCTTACCTGATCGGGAACACACGCAGGGGTTATCCGATCCCCACAGACACAGAGACGAGACATCACAATCCACAATACAAGGAAAGTAATATTCGACAAATAATTTGATTTAATGAAAATAAATGCAAGAGTAATACAAACGAAACAAGCATTCTGAGTATTGCACTGCAATACATGTCCCCTACCGGCAGTCTGTCGTCCGGAAAACTGTGTGAATTATATAATTACCAACTCACGGTCTAAGGTAACTCGGCTAAAAATGATCCGATTTGCACCAAATGAAGTTTATGAATGGTTGCACAGACCCCTATGTCTCACTTAAAGTGGAAACAGAATATAAATCGGAGTTAAAATAAGCCCGCAAGGTCGCTCCGTGGAACAGCCTGCACATATTGCACTGTGTGAATTATATAACTACCAACTCACGGTCTGAGGTAACTCGGCTAAAAATTATCCAATTTGCACCAAATAAAGTTTATGAATGGTTGCACAGACCCTTACTTCTCACTAAAAGTGGAAACAGAATGCAAATTTGAGTTAAAATAAGCCCGCCAGGTCACTCCTTGGAGCGGCCTGCACGTATTGCACTATGTGTGAATTATATAATTACCAACTCACGGTCTGAGGTAACTCAGCTAAAAATTATCCAATTTGCACCAAATAAAGTTTATGAATGGTTGCACAGACCCCTACTTCTCACTAAAAGTGGAAACAGAATGTAAATTGGAGTTAAAACAAGGAATATTAACAGCTTTGTCTTACCGCACTCCAAATTATAGTCCGGAAAACTGTTGGGGAAATTACCAAAGTTCAAAGTGCCATAACTTTGTCAAAAATGATCGAAACGTCGTGAAGTTCGAACTTGATCTGTAACTTATCATGAGGAAACCATGTACAAAGTTTGAAATCATTAGCATTAAGAGTTTAGAAAAAAGGTCCGGAAAACTGTGCTTTGCGTGACGGACTGACAGCCCGACAGACAGAAGGACGGAGTGCCAACCTATAGTCCCCTCCGGTGTACACCGGTAGGGGACTAATAAGAGAGAAACAGAATTGTGAGGAACAGAGATGAAAAAACGGGATGTGCCTGTGTGTGTGTGTGTGTGTGTGTGTGTGTGTGTGTGTGTGTATGCGTATGTGTGTGTGTGTATGTGTATATGTGTGTGTTTATGTGTATATGTGTGTGTGTGTGTGTGTGTGTGTATATTTAGATATGTGTGTGTGTGTGTGTGTGTATATGTGTATATGTGTGTGTGTATATTTATATATGTGTGTGCGTTTATATCTGTGTGTGTGTGTGTGTGTGTGCGTGCGTGTGTGTTTATATATGTGTGTGCGTGTGTGTATGCGTGTATGTCTGTGTTAATGTGTGTGTGCGTGTATATGTGTGTGTATGTGTGTCTGTAGTGTGTGTGTGTGTGTGTGTGTGTGTATGTGTGTGTGTGTGTGTGTGTGTGTGTGTGTGTGTGTATACTTATATATGTGTGTGTGTGTGTGTGTGTGTGTGTGTGTGTGTGTGTATATACGTGTGTATGTGTGTGTATATTTATATATGTGTGTGTGTGTGTGTGTGTGTGTGTGTGTGTGTGTGTGTGTGCGCCCATGCGCATGTGTTTAAAAAATGTGTGTGCGTGTGTGTATGCGTGTATGTCTGTGTTAATGTGTGTGTGCGTGTATATGTGTGTGTATGTGTGTCTGTAGTGTGTGTGTGTGTGTGTGTGTGTGTATATATATGTGTCTGTAGTGTGTGTGTGTGTGTGTGTGTGTGTGTGTGTTCGTCAGTGGCATGTATGTGTGTGTGTGTGTGTGTGTGTGTGTGTGTGTCTGTAGCGTGTGTGTGTGTGTGTGCATTGATTTGGGCTTGAAAAACAACAACCTTCAGCTTTAACGAGAAAAAAATCAGGTTAGTAAGGTAGAAATGTTTTACCTGTGAGCTCTAACGTTACCGCTAATGCTGCTGCTGGCACTTTAAATCGGCTGCTGTACTGCTGCTCCATTCTCAATTTGAAGAAATTAGTAACTTTTTGTGAACTATCATGTAATTTCTTCTGTGATTTAATCTTTTTTCGTTTTTCTACCCCAGTCGGATAATTTTGTTTCATTTCTTCTGGGTAACTTTGCCTTCAGTAAAAAAGACTCCATTGTGGCGGACACGATGGCTCGCTGGCGCAATGACATCATTCCGCGCACCAGGAGGGTGTCGGCCACGCCCGAGGGGTAGGCGTGGCCTCGGGATATACACGAGGCGCGCAGCCCCGAGCACGTCAGTGCTATAGTTTGATCCTTGGAATAAAGACGCTTTTGATTACATACGTTGTTGCTTCCTTTATTGGCAAGACAAGTCGTGCGCATAGCACCGCACTACATTGGTGACCTCCGACTAGTTCAGCCGACTCTGACCTACAGAACGCGCCATGACAAGCAGCAACGCGGTAGCGGTGAAACTCCCTGAGTTTTGGGAAGCTCAGGCGGAGATATGGTTCATGCAGGCCGAAGCCCAGTTTCAGCTTCGTGGCATAACGGCGGACGAGACGCGCTATTTCCACGTCATCGCCGCCCTCGGGCCCGGCACAGCCGCCCGAGTCGTGTCCGTCCTGCGGAACCCACCGGCCGACCACAGGTACGAGGCGCTCAAGCGTCGCCTCATCGCCACGTTCGGCCTCACAGAGGACGAACGGGCCGACCGTCTCCTGGACCTTCCCGACCTCGGCGACACGCGACCATCGGTCCGAATGGACCACATGCTGTCGCTACTGGGGGACAAAGCACTGGATTTTTTATTCCGGGCGCTCTTTTTACGCCAGCTACCGGCCCAGGTACGCCTCGCGTTGGCCGGTTCCAAGATAAAGGAACCCCGCGCGCTGGCCGTCGAGGCCGACAAGTTTTTCACGGCGTGTGACACGCGGGCGAGCTTCGGTGCGGCCGTCGCGGATCCCGGGGCTGACGCAGATGCTGATGCACCACACCTCGGGGTTCCCGAGGCTGATGCACACCGCGTGGCCGCCGCCACGCCCCGCCCACCACCACCGCGAAAACCGCGGCCTCCGCCTTCGCCGCAAACCTGGTGCCATTTCCACGCCAGGTTTGGCCACAAGGCGAGGAGTTGTCGCCCGCCGTGCTCGTTCGGCAAGTCGGGAAACTGCCAAGCTGGTGCTCGGTAGCGACCCTGAGCGTCGGCCATTCCGGCAGCCTTCTTTTTATAACGGACACCTTGTCCGGGCGCCGCTTCCTATGCGACGCAGGTGCACAGGTGAGCGTTATCCCTGCCTCTACGTCCGACAAGCGAAACGTGGGCCGCGGCCCCGCGTTGCTTGCAGCCAACGGAACACCCATACGCACGTTCGGTAAGCGCTACCTCTCCCTGCGGTTCGGAGGGCAACGCTTCAAGTGGTCGTTCGTAACCGCCGGAGTGCCCATGGCATTGCTCGGTGTGGACTTCCTCTGTGCAAACGGGTTGTTGGTAGACGTGAAGAACAGACGCCTCGTCCAGGCCGAAACGTTCAGCTCGCTTGCTTGCGCGCTGAGCAGCTCGTTGAGCGGCTCACTGAGCGGTACGGTCCCGGCGAGGTTGGTTTGTATGCTTCCGGCAGCGGACGAGTTCACCCGCCTCCTCGCCAGTTTCCCGGCCCTCACGCGGCCCACCTTCTCGGCGGTGGCCGTAAAGCACGGTGTGGAACATCACATACCCACCGTCGGGCCACCGGTCTACGCCCGGGCCCGCCGCGTCGAACCGACGAAGCTCGCGGTGGCGAGAGCGGAGTTCGCTACGCTGGAGCGGCTGGGCAACGTGCGGCGCTCCAAGAGTGCTTGGGCGTCGCCGCTACACATCGTGCCGAAGCCTGGCGGGGGATGGCGGCCGTGCGGGGACGACCGCCGCCTCAACGATGCCACCACCCCCGACCGTTACCCGGTCCCCCACACACAAAACTTTTCCGCCCGGTTGGCGAACATGTCCTGCTTCTCTAAGGTGGACCTCATACGCGGCTACCACCAGGTCCCCGTCAGGCTGGAGGACATCCGGAAGACGGCCGTCATTACGCCATTCGGCCTCTTTGAGTTCCTTCGGATGCCCTTCGGTTTGAAGAATGCGGCTCAGGCATTCCAACGTCTGATGGACAGCGTCTTGCGCGACCTGGATTTCGTCTATGTCTACCTGGACGACATCCTCGTCGCAAGCGCGTCCCGTGAAGAGCACCTCCGCCATCTCCGCATGCTCTTCGAACGCCTGGGCCAGCATGGCCTGATCGTGAACCCTGCCAAGTGCCGGTTCGGCGTCGCCGAGATCGACTTTTTGGGGCACCGCGTCACCAGGCACGGGGCCATCCCCTTACCAGCAAAGGTGGGGGCGGTCAAGTGGTTTCCGTGCCCCCGCACGATCAGGGGGCTCCAGGAGTTCCTGGGCATGGTGAACCTTTACCACCGTTTCCTGCCCCGCATCGCTCAGCTCCTGCACCCCCTGCACGAGGCCCTCCGGGGGAAGCCGGGCAAAGGTGACGTCGTTTGGACCGAGCAGATGGACGCGGCGTTCGCAGGCGCGAAGCTCGCCCTGGTTAACGCCACCATGCTCGCGCACCCGGCGCCCGATGCACCGATCGCCCTCACCACCGATGCGTCGGACTACGCGGTGGGCGCGGTGCATGAGCAATGGGTGCGTGGAGCTTGGCAACCACTGGCGTTTTTCAGCCGGAAGCTTTGCCCGCATGAACGCCGGTACAGTACCTTCGACCGCGAGTTGCTCAGGCTTCACCTGGCGGTCAGGCACTTTCGCCATCTGCTCGAGGGCCGTTCGTTCACGGCCTTCGTCGACCACAAGCCCCTGGTCTTCGCGATGGCCAAGGTCGCCGAGCCGTGGTCGGCCCGGCAGCAGCGTCACCTCTCGGCCATGTCCGAATACACAATGGACATCCGGCACGTCGCGGGGAAGGACAACCCAGTGGCGGATTGCCTTTCCCGGTCCGTCGCCCACGCGGTCCACCCCGGCATTGACTATGCCCGGATGGCGGCGGACCAGACCACCGACCCCGACGTCCAGGCCTTGCGGACCGCCGTCACGGGCCTCCGCATCACCGAGGTGCCGTTCGGCGGCGCGGGCACGGCCATCTTGTGCGACGTCTCCCTCGGGCGGCCTCGCCCCATCGTGCCCGCGGGCTGGCAGTGCCGGGTTTTTGACGCCATCCACGGCCTGTCCCACCCAGGCACGAAGGCCTCCCATAGGCTGGTCGCCGACAAGTTCGTCTGGCATGGCCTCCGGAAGGTCGTCCGTGATTGGACCAGGATGTGCCTCGCATGCCAGCGCGCGAAGGTGCACCGCCACACCCAGGCCCCGTTGGCCCCGTTTACGGTGCCCGAACGTCGGTTCGACCACGTTCACGTGGACTTGGTGGGACCCCTGCCCCCCTCGCGGGGTTTCACCCACGTCCTCACAATGGTGGACCGCACCACCCGGTGGCCGGAGGCCGTGCCTTTGGCGGCGACGACGGCGGCGGACGTCGCGCAGGCGTTCATCGCCACCTGGGTTGCCCAGTTCGGCGCCCCCTCGGACATCTCGTCCGACCGCGGCCCCCAGTTCACCTCAGAGCTCTGGGGGGCGGTCGCGCGGGGGCTCAGTGTCCAGCTGCACCGTACCACGGCCTATCATTCCCAGGCCAACGGCCTGTGCCAGCGTTTCCACCGCTCCTTAAAGGCCGCGCTCCGGGCCACCCTCCGCGACGGCGGCTGGGTCGACAGGCTCCACTGGGTCCTGCTGGGCCTCCGGACGGCGCCCAAGGACGACCTGCGCGCATCCGCGGCGTTGTTGGTCTTCGGACAACCGCTGCGGGTGCCGGGCGAGTTCCTCCCCGACTCCACGGCACTATGGTCCGCGGTGCAGCAGCGCTCCGCGCTGCAGGAGACCGCCCTGAGGTTCGCCCCGGTGCCGACGGCGCACCACGGGCGCCCGCCAATGCACGTCGCCCCGGAGCTTCACACGGCGGAGTACGTGTTCGTCCGACACGACGCCCACCAGACACCGCTGCGGCTGCCATACGACGGGCCCTTCCGCGTGCTGGAGACCGGGGCGAAGCACTTCACCCTGGACATCGGCGGTGCTCCTGACCGCGTGTCCGTGGACCGCCTCAAACCGGCCCACCTCGACGTGGACCACCCCCCGCCAGTGGCTCAGCCCCCTCGTCGGGGCCGCCCCCCGGCGGGCGGACCCCCGGCACCGCCCAACCCCGCCGGCACGCCACCCCCCGGTCCCGCAACCATCCCAGGGGCAGCCGGTGGCATCCCGGCATCCCAGATGCCACCAGCCGCCAGAGGGCGCTTCGGCCGGGTCATCCGTTTGCCCCGCAAACTGACCCTTCAGGTGCGCGGGAATTCTGGGGGGGGGGGGGGGGGGGGGCGCGTGTGGCGGACACGATGGCTCGCTGGCGCGATGACATCATTCCGCGCACCAGGAGGGTGTCGGCCATGCCCGAGGGGTAGGCGTGGCCTCGGGATATACACAGGGCTCACAGCCCCGAGCACGGCAGTGCTATAGTTTGATCCTTGGAGTAAAGACGCTTTTGATTACATACGTTGTTGCTTCCTTTATTGGCAAGACAAGTCGTGCGCATAGCACCGCACTACACCATCACCCATCACAGGATATGTACACACAGCAGTGGTGATCGACTGCAGTCATAACCAGTTGAAAGCACAAAATGTCACTACGAAAAGTGGATGCCTACAGAAGAAGAAGAAGAGGAAGCAGAAGAAGAAGAGGAAGAAGAAGAGGAAGAGTAAGAAAACGAAGACGAATAACTTTGCCATGGTAAGCCATTAAATAACGTCAGTTCGATTGATGACGTGTTTGCATCATTTTTGAAAAAAATTACGACCGACGAATATCGCTAGCTGGATCGATTACATGTGGACGTGCGGGCATCAATAAAAAAACACAACCTATGAACGCGAGTGCAATAGTTCATTTGTGAAGGGAAACCAAACACCTGGAATTAGTTGTTGGAATTATTTGCTATCAGAGAAAATATAACTACAGTGGATGAAAAGACGATCAGGTTGTTACACTATCGCTATGAGATACACTAGGTGATGTAATTGATGGATTCTTCAGTAGGTCATATTGTACAGTGAGAGCCCTCTACAAGTATTGGAATAGTGAAATCAAATTTGTTATTATTGCTTTGTAGGCCTACTCAAGAAATTTGGATTTGAGATCAAAAGATGAATTTGAGGCAAAAGAACAGAAGGTCAGCTTTTATTTCTTCGTATTTTTATGGAAACATGTTTTACTATTGTAGAACAATCGCACGTTTTATGTTCAGTTTCCCCCATTTTATGTAAACATATGTATTGGAACAGATTAACTTAAAATAAATTTAAGTTGTGTAATAGTTAGTATTTAGTTACATATGCCTTCCATGCAGTAACTGCATCGATCATGTGACCCGTTGACATCTCCAAACTCTTGGTATCTTCCTTTGAGACCATTTTCAGTTGTTGTTTGTTTTGGGGGTTTGTTTCTGACTTTAGTCTCCTCTTCAGGAAGTGAAATGCTCCATTGGATTTAAATCAGGAGATTGACTTGTCCAATATAAAACCTTCCATGTTTTTTCCCCAATGAACTCCTTGGTTGCGTTGGCAGTGTGTTTGGGTCACGGTCTTCCTGTATGGTGAAACACCGCCCAATGAGTTTGGAGACATTTTCTTGTACATAGGCAGACAAAATGTTTCTGTACACTTCTGAATTCATTCTGCTGCCATATTTAGTTACATCATCAATAAAGATGAGCGAGTCAGTTCCAGAGGCGGCCGTGCAAGCCCGAGCCATGACACGTCCTCCACCATGCTGCACAGATGAGGTAGTGTGCTTTGGATCATCGCAGTTCCTTCCTTTCTCCACACTTCCACCTTTCCATCACTTTAGTAAAGGTTTATCTTGGTCTTACCTGTCCATAAAACTTTGTTCCAGAACTTGACTAACTCACCTCTGTACTTCTTTGCAAATTCTAATCAGGCCTTTCTACTTTTGGTGCTGATGAGAGGTTTTCATCTTGCGGTGTAGCCTTTGTAATTCTGCTGTTGAAGTTTTCTGTGAACGGTAGATTGTGATACTTTCACACCTGCACTTTGGAGGTTGTTGATGATGTCACCGAGGTGTTTTAGGGTTTTTCTTCACAGCTCTGATGATTTTCCTGTCATCAACTGAAGTTGTTTCCCTTGGCCGACCTGGCCGTTTCTTTTTTTATTTTTATGTTGAAACATCCAGTCACATACCATATCGTTCTCATCGAGGCCAGGCCTTAAATAAAAGAGCTGATGAAAAGTGTATGATGTTTGTTTGCGAGAAAGAGAGATTGAAGCTCGCCCGGTAGCTCCAGTTTGATTGAGACAGAAAGTAAGACCAGCAATCCTGACACGGAGAGTGTAAGATGGTTCTGTGCACCAATTTGACATTCCTAAGTCAGAACGGTAGTACTACCCTGAGCGGTTGCTGCCTACAATCTACTAGTGACAAACCGGTCCAACCTGATGGGTGTTTTTTTAGGAGGCACCATCTCCTTACTGGATGGCCGTTGCCTCCAGAAGGGAGCTCACCTGCCCTTTAACAGGTATTGTTTTTAGTCCTGCAGGTGTCACAGTCACCCTCCCCACTGTCAAGCCAGAGAGGGTGGTCGGTTTAGTCACCGACTACCCGACCATGCGGCAGGCATCACTGGGTTACAAGTTACCAGTGGCAGTCAATAAAGAGACTGACCTGACTGAAAAGTATACAAGTATTGCTAAGTATATGAGTGGTTTCTTTTTATTTTTCAAGATATTCCAAAATCGTTGTAGTTCTCTGGTCTCTACTATCAAGTCTACCATCTTATGTTTATGTAAACAATAGTTTATAACAATAGTAAACAAACAATAGTAAACAATAGTAAACAAACAATAAGTAAATTAGTAACAATAAGTAAATAAGTAAATAGTAAACAATAGTAAACAAACAAACAATAGTAAACAAACAATAGTAAACAATAGTTTATGACTACTGACTCCAAAAACAACAACTCCCAAAGCATAAGCAAAGGCCTAAAAAAAGACTAGACATTCACAGCTCTTTTATGTGTGAATATAATCAATGCAACAAGAAACACCTGCCAGTCATCTGTTCCAATACAGTACCTTCAGAAAGGAATTCACACCGCTTGACTTTTTTCACATTATGTTGTTACAGTCTGAATTAAAAATGGATTAAATTGAGATTTTTTTGTCACTGATTTACACATAATACCCTGTAATGTCAAAGTATAATTTCTTTTAGAATTCTTCACAAACTAATTAAAAATAAAAAGCTGAAATGTCTCGAGTCAATAAGTATTCAACCCAATTCAGTATAATATGACACTCCAAATTGAGCTCAGGTGCATCAATTTCCTTTGATCATCCTTGAGATGTCTCTACAACATGACTGGAGTCGACCTGTGGTCAATTCAATTGATTAGACATGATGTAGAGAGAAACACCTTTCCATATAAGGTCCCACAGTACACAGTGCATGTCAGAGCAGAACCCCACCAGGAAGTCCAAGGAACTGTCCGTATAACTCTGAGATTGAATTGTGAGGTGGAAAAGATATTAAAATAATTTATAGAGTGTTGAAAGTTCCCACGAGCCCAGTGAGCTCCGTCTTTAGAAAATGGAAAGAACATGGAACAATACAGACTCTTCCTAGAGCTGGCCGTCCGACCAAACTAAGCAACCGGGCAAGAAGGACCTTGGTCAGAAAGGTGACGAAGAACCAAATGACCACTCAGAGAACTAAAGAGACCCTTGGCTGAGATGAGAGAACCTGCCGGAGGGACAATAGTCTCTGCAGCTCTTCACAAATCTAGGCTTTATGGGAGAGTGGCCAGACGGAAGCCACTCCTGAGAAAAAGGCATATGACAGCATGCCTGGAGTTTGCAAAATAGCACGTGAAAAACTCTGAGAGCATGAGGAAAAATATTCTGTGGTCTGATGAGATCTGAAAATTGAACTCTTTGGCCTGAATGCAAAGCGCTACGTTTGACAGAAACAGAGAACAGACAGAAACACACAACACCATCCCTATCGTGAAGCATGGTGGCAGCCGCATCATGATATGGGGATGCTTTTCAGCATCAGGGACTTGTAAGGATAGAAGGAACAACGAATGGAGCGAAATGCAGGCAAATCCTTGAGGAGAACTTGCTTCAGAGTGAAAAAGACCTTCGACTGCGGCGAAGATTTACGTTCCAACAGGACAATGACCCCACGCATACAGCCATTTCAGGTCAGGTCAGTCTCTTAACTGCCACTGGTAACATGTAACCGAATGCTACCTGCCACATAGTCGGGTAGTCGGTGACTAAACTGACTACCCTCACTGACTTGCCAGTGGGGAGGGTGACTGTGACACCCTGCAGGACTAGAAACAATACCTGACAAAGAGCGGCTTTTTTTTTTTTTTTTTTTTTTTTTATTTTTTTTTTTTATTTTTTTTTTTTTATTTTTTTTTTTTTTTTTTTTTTTTTGTATACAAGATCGAGGCTCGTGAAAGAGCGAACATTAATCACACGGAAAGACAAACAGACACATAAAACAAATAACATCGGGAGCGGTAGACAAGATGGGGAGAGAGGGGGAAGGACACAAACACAACATTTGAGAGACATGGAGACATCGAGAGATCTGTGGGAGGGAGAGGGCTTTGGGGGGGAGGCATGTGAAGGGGGGGAGGCATGTGAAGGGGGGGAGGGGATGAGCTCCCTTCGGGAGCCAAGGGCCATTCAGTCAGGAGATGGCGTCTCCTAAACACCCATTTGGTTGGACTGGTGTTTTAGGTAGTAGACAGCAACTGCCCAGGGTACCGTTCTGACTAAGGAGCGTTAAAGTGGAGACTGGAACCATCTTACACTCTCCGTGACAGAATTGCTGGTCTTACTTTCTGTCTCACTCAAACTGGAGCTACCGGGCTAGCTTCATCCTCTCTTTCTCGCAAACAAACATCATAAACATTTCTTCTCTTTTATTTAAGGCCTGGTCTCGATGAGGGCTATATAGTCCGTGCCTGGAGCCTTCAACATAAAAAAAAATCCAAAGCAACACTGGAATGTCTTCAGAACAAGAACGTGAAAGCCCTTGAGGGGCCCAGCCAAAGCCCAGACTTGAATCCCATTGATAATTTGTGGAAAAACTTGAAGATTGCTGTTCACCGACGCTCCCCATCCTACTTGATAGAGCTTGAGCTAATCTGCAAGGAAGAATTGGAGAAACTCCCCAAATCCAGATGTGCAAAGTTGATACAGAGATACCCAAGAAGACTCGAAGCTGTAATCGCTGCCAAAGGCACTTCTACAAAGAATTGACTCAGGGGTTTGAATACTTATGTAAATTCGATATTTCTGTATTTCTTTTTTTTTTATTTTGTAAAAGTTTCCAAAAAACAAATTCCACTTCGACATTATGGGGTATTATGTGTAGATCAGTGACAAAAATCTCAATTTAATCCATTTTAAATTCAGGCTGTAACAACAAAATGTGAAACAAGTCAAGGGGTTTGAAAACCTTCAGAAGGCATTGTACTTATGCTTACCTAAAATGGGGGGGACTGAACATACAAAGCGATATTTTTCTACAATAGTAAAACATATATTCATGGAAATACCAAAATATAAAAGCTGACCATCTGTACTCTTGCCTCAATTCAATCTTTTAATCTCAAATCTAAATTTCTTGAGTGAATAGCAATAATAACAGATTTGACTTCAGTGTTTCAATATTTATGGAGGGCACTGTATATCAACCACACCGGCCGTCAGGCCCTGGGCAATTGCCCAGGCTTGCCCCATAGGTAAGACCACCCCCGTACATACACAGGCGACTCCAAATACCCTTAATAGTTGTGGCTACACCCTGAACATATTACAAATTCCTGCCCTGATCTACAGTGGGCACAGTTGCACTCCCAGCAATGGTGCAACCAGCACCCACAGGCTGCATCCACAATGAATGAATGAATGAGCAGTGGAAACCTCACCAAACAATGTTGGCCTGTTTTGCATTCCCTTCTGAGCACGAGTTGAAATGCTGGGATCTCAGGTGCAAATTGCACGTACAGTATTTTACTCACTGTGTCGTAATGTCTTTGTATCAAGACTAGGGCATGCCCGTACGTGGGTGCCCGTTCCTTGCCAAAAAAAAAAAAAAACGCTACCCGTACGCTCTACCCCGCCCGTACGCCCGTAAACAAAAAAAACAACGCTCTTCGCTTCCGCCCTTCGCTCTGACTGAATTGGGAGAAATAATGCGCATAAGAAATCGAGAAATTATTATTTTCTCCGGAAGAAATCGAATTACGAACCGTAATGGCGCACGCGCTCGGCTCGCTCTCACATCGGCCACGCCTACGCAATAACGCGTTCTGTGATTGGCTGCCGGAAGTGCAGTCTTCACTGTCCGGAAGGTCGCAAATCGCAGTTACGATGAATCGCAAATTAGTTTTAATTAGTTTTAAAACATAGTTTAACGGCAACATAGTTTTCCAACGTGAAATAAATGAATACGCTCTCAAATGTGCCGTCCGAGGCAGAGTCTGTTCGCCACGTTCGGCACACGTGATAGCTCGCTGCTCTCTGATTGGTTGAATCGTTTTTTGGACATAGCTCGGTAACTACTTGTCCGATTAATATGAAACCTTGAAAAGGCACATCCTCGGGTCCCCAGCAATATACCTGGCAAGTTTCAAGTATATCGGACCCGTGGTTGTCGAGAAACAGCGGTCACAGACAAACACACAGACACACACACAGACACACAGACACACAGAGATTACTGGAATTATAGATAGATGAAAATACACTGATGTCTCTTAATACTGTCCTGCATGTGATGCACATGCACAAGCTCCTCCATGAGCCTTAAACATTATAGGGAAAAAGAGGAAGAAGATTCTAATATCGCACGTCGAGTGTTACTTTGAGAGTGTGATCTTCGCTTGCCGTAACGACACGGCCAGCAGCGACGCGCAGTGCAGTGATAGGCTTGCGATGAGCAGGGCACACAGAATGCATCAGACGGAGGGAAATATCAGTAGATGGACGAACGCTCCCCATATCTGCAGAACATGCAAGCCAATGAATGAATGATCAAGAGTGTTCCTCGTGCATGAGCCTCAACACCTGTATACAGAGGAGGAGTAAAAACGAGCGCACTAAAATAATCAACATCAAAACTGGCTTCCTTCGATTAAGCTTTTTAGACAAGGTTTTACATCATTTATTTGGCTTTTTCATCAAAGTACTTTCATGAAGATTAATTACTTAAAAGTGAGCCCTCAGAAATCGCAATTTCAAAAACAAAGTAAAAATCTAAGTCAGACTTAATCGACTCGGGTTTTCATGCTCGTTCCAATGGTGCAACTCTCCGTCCATACTCACCGCATTGCCGAGCTATCGAGGTTTCTCTGGAAGACTAAATCCTGGAAAAAGTCAACTTCCAGTCAAAGAGAGGGTGCACTGTGGTCACCTTCTCGTTGACTGGAAACAAGACACGTCATATTGGGGGAATTGTCAGTACCTTGGGAAGATAACACGCAGGAGGTGCACGAGAGGAAGAGAGGAAAGTACAGTGAGCTGGAGGCAGAGTGTCAGGAGAAGGGTTGGCGAGTTTCCTGTCAGCCATTTGAGGTGGGTGTAGACTGTAGAGGATATATTGGCAATTCCTTTTCTGCATTTCTTGCTCGGCTTGAAGTGTGTGCGACAGAAAGAAGGAGGATGTCAGAGAGAGCGTGGCCCAGGTTGCGTTGAAAGGCTCACTTTGGATTGGAGGAGGCTTATGGAGGCACGTCGAACGGTGTAGGTTGAGGTTGAATGCATGGTGGTTCTTTCAGCCCCAAAAGGGGTACGGCAGTGAGAATGGAAGAGCAATGGAGGTGTGTGCTTATGGCTGTTGTTTTGAGCAGTGTATGTTATGAGGTTAGTTGGATGGTTGTGTGTGTGTGTGTGTGTGTGTGTGTGTGTGTCTGTGTGTGTGTGTGTGTGTGTGTGTGTGTGTGTGTGTGTGTGTGTGTGTGTGTGTGTGTGTGTGTGTGTGTGTGCGCGCGCTGTTGGTTTTTATCTCCATTTCCGGGTTTCAGAAGGTGGAACAGTCCTCCCAGGACCCAAAGTATCCACTTCCACTACAGTAAGGGATAACGGTTCATGGACCAAGCTGTTCAACTTTTTCATTGTTTTGGTCCAAGTTCTCTTTTCAGGATCGTCACCAAACCCTGATTGCCTCCATTTGTAGTTCATTTGTGGTAATATTCCCAGGGATGGTTTTTAAAATCTGAGTGAGGTTTTTTTTCATCATTCCCATTGCTCCAATAATCACTGGCACAATTCCGATGCTCTTCAGCTTCCAATATATCTTAAACTCATTTTTGAGGTCCTGATATTTGGTCATTTTCTTGATTTCTGCGTTGTTTAGCCCAAAATCTCTGGGTACTGATATCTCAATCATCAATTCTGTCTTTTCATTTTTGTTCCCGAGTACAATGTCCGGACGCAATGCTTTGTTTTCTGTGTTCACGCTTGATGGAATCATCAGGTCGTACGTGAGCATGACGTCCTTATTTTCAATGATTGTCCTTGGTTTGTGTTTCCATAAGTTTCCTGGTTATGGCATGTTAAATTTTTTGCAGATATGCCAATGAATCACTTTGCATACTTCGTTTTACAGAGGTATTCTTTGGTGATTGTTTTGTGCATTTGTTTGTGACGTATTTGGTGGCCCAAATTTCGTTTGTCTTTCTCTTGTGGTGGCCCACGTTTGTCTTTCTCT
Source organism: Myxine glutinosa (assembly GCF_964187855.1). Classification (NCBI taxonomy): domain Eukaryota; kingdom Metazoa; phylum Chordata; class Myxini; order Myxiniformes; family Myxinidae; genus Myxine; species Myxine glutinosa. The sequence continues at coordinate 55,894,784 of NC_136270.1, forward strand.
CGATATCTGCTTTTCCCTCGATGTTCACTGCACTGGCATAGGCTTCGAAACCACCTGAGGTCCCGGTGGTCGTGCCGGTAATTTGGTTCGCCTCACAACTTTGCTCATAGGCCGCTAGCCAAGGCCGATTCATAGGCCGCAATTCATAGGCCGGAGACCGGTTTCAGCTCTGCGATCCCTCTCGGGCGCACGCTCCACGACTCGTGCTCGTGTTCGTACTCACGCATCCCCCCTCAACGATTCTCTCATCTGTCGCCACCACCGAACTCCACAGATATCCTTCAGAAGTTGTGCGTGGGGAAACCGACGAGAGAGCTGGTGAGGTAAGCTGCTCGCGTTTCGATGCCATCTTGTGTGTGTGTGTTTTGCATGTGTGTGTGTTTTGCATGTGTTTTGCTGTTGAGTGGTGTATGTTGTAAGGTTGAGTGGTTGGTTTGTTGTGTGGTTGGGTATGTGTGTGTGTGTGTGTGTGTGTGTGTTTTGTGTGTGATTGTGTGAGTGTGCATGTTCTTGTGTGTGATTGTGTGAGTGTGCATGTTCTTGTGTGTGTTTTGTTGTTGAGTGGTGAAGGTTATAAGGGTGGGTGGTTGGTTGGGTGCTCCATCATGTCTGCTTTTTTTCAGTGCTGTGGATTCTGGGAGTGGAAGCTGTTGTTTTGTTGCTGTAGTTTGTGTTCTCACTGATTGGTGGTGGGGGTATGTACGCATACAAGTGTAGTTGCTGCATGAGGAGGCATATGTGCCTCTGCTCCCTTGACGCGTCACCCTGCTTGACACGTCACGCTGATTGACGCGCCACCCTGCTTGACACGTCACGCTGATTGACGTGGCACGCTGCTTTGGTTCTGTACCACATAATGAACCATATTGTCGTTCATTGTTATTCTTGAATAAGTCATAGCAGAGAAGGCAAATAAATAAATAAAGGTAACCAAAAATAACAAAAAGAAAATCCGAAGAAAGCATACCTCCTCTCCAAGTTTGGTTCTGCAGGTTGCTATTTTCTAGGAGGAAGAAGTCCACCATCCCATCTATCCGAGCAGCCACGATGCTGGAATAGCAATAAAAAATATTTACTCAAGCTCTCAAATAAACCACAGTGTCATCAGAAATCATATTGACACCATTCGAGTCACATTTGTGTTGTACATGTGATATTGGAGTGAACATGTTATTTTACTCAACCGCGTGCCCCCTCTCATAGCCCCCATGCAATTATTTGGGTTGGAATAATGGGAAGGCAGAGGTGGGAGTGAGAGATGGGGGCCAAAATCACATTCCTGCTCCAACACAATTGTTTTTAAGTTTTAAAAAGGAGCAAAATGCCTGTTGTGCATTCAAGTTCACAAGGGGCGTCATACACGTGGTAAGCGTTCCGAGATGTACATGATAACACGTAAAGCAGGGTGACGCATCAAGCAGGGTGACGCATCAATCTTCGTGACGCGTCAAGCAGGGTGACGCGTCAAGCAGGGTGACGCGTCAAGCAGGGTGACGCGTCAAGCAGGGTGACGCGTCAAGCAGGGTGACGCGTCAAGCAGGGTGACGCGTCAAGCAGGGTGACGCGTCAAGCAGGGTGACGCGTCAAGTAGGGTGACGCGTCAAGCAGGGTGACGCGTCAAGCAGGGTGACGCGTAAAGCTACGTGACGCGTCAAGCAGCATGACGCGTCAAGTAGGGTGACCCGTCAAGCAGGGTGACGCGTCAATCAGCACGGCGTGTCAAGCAGGGCGGCGCGTCAAGCAGGGTGGTGTGTCAAGCAGGGCGGCGCATCAAGCAGGGTGATGCGTCAAGCAGGGCGGTGCGTCAATCAGCACGGCGCGTCAAGCAGGGCGGCGCGTCAAGCAGGGCGGCGCGTCAAGCAGGGCGGCGCGTCAAGCAGGGTGGCGCGTCAAGCAGGGCGGTGCGTCAATCAGCACGGCGTGTCAAGCAGGGTGACGCGTCAGGCAGGGTGGCACGTCAAGCAGTGCAGCGCATCAAGCAGGGTGATGCGTCAAGCAGGGCGGCGCATCAAGCAGGGTGATGCGTCAAGCAGGGCGGCGCATCAAGCAGGGTGATGCGTCAAGCAGGGCGGTGCGTCAATCAGCACGGCGTGTCAAGCAGGGCAGTGCGTCAATCAGCACGGCGTGTCAAGCAGGGTGACGCGTCAGGCAGGGTGGCACGTCAAGCAGGGTGGCGCGTCAATCAGCATGGCGTGTCAAGCAGGGCGGCGCGTCAAGCAGGGCGGCGCATCAAGCAGGGTGATGCGTCAAGCAGGGCGGTGCGTCAAGCAGGGCGGCGCATCAAGCAGGGCGGCGCGTCAAGTAGGGGGGCGCATCAAGCAGGGCGGCGCATCAAGCAGGGCGGCGCATCAAGCAGGGTGATGCGTCAAGCAGGGCGGTGCGTCAAGCAGGGCGGCGCATCAAGCAGGGTGATGCGTCAAGAAGGGCGGTGCGTCAAGCAGGGGGGCGCATAAAGCAGGGCGGCGCGTCAAGCAGGGCGGCGCGTCAAGCAGGGGGGCGCATAAAGCAGGGCGGCGCGTCAAGCAGGGGGGCACATAAAGCAGGGTCCGATTATTATTGTACCCAACTCTGCAGAACATTAGCACAAACAACCACCGAATATGTGTTAAAAAACAAACAAATAATTAGCTGGCACACAACTTTCCTTTCGAAAACCCCTGGGTATTACAAGGCCGCAGCCTTTCAAAAGCTGCAATTAAAACATGCAAATAGAAAGTGCAGGAACTTCACGAGAAAACGATTCAAAATTTTCAACCTCATGAAGAGTTGTTTGAGAGAAATCAAATGATATCACAATGAGTATTTATAGGCCCAAGACTCGAAGGAAGTACCTTTTCTGATGGCACACCAGGTGGATTATTCCCGCAGACGATTCCTGATGTTTGCAATGCAAACCATCGACTGCAGCGTCCCAAACCTACATAAAATGGAACGAAGGTATGTAACGAGAACATTTACCTCATCGGATACCTTTCGATCGCTGATAAGGCAGCAACACGATGCAGGTGAATTGACGAAATGTTGAAAACGAGAAAAAAATATTTTGCTTTTGGTGTTCATGCGAGATACCTCCAACTGTCCATTTCCACAGCCGAGTGCGATTATGTTTTCCTTCATGGCTAAGCACCATGCCACTCCGGCTTCAAATGCTTCCGTTCCCGAGGGGCTAGGTGAGCCTGGAACGGCCCTCGTCCCGAGGAAATTCAGCGAGTCACCAGACGGGGATCTGCACCGCCTCCGATGCGTGAGAGACGTCCTTTGCGAGGAAAAGCTGGCATCACTCAAATTATTTGCGGCGGCAGAAGCAAAGTTCTGATGCCGAAGGTCACCCACGGTCGTGCCAACGCTGAACGTGAAATTAAATGGTAAGTGTGGAGAAACATGTGGTGAATCGACGTTCAAAGGAGATTCCGCAAAATCAAAATCCGTGAGTATCTCGGTCTCTCCGTGGCAAAATTCTTGCACAGACTCCGATTCCACGGACTCCCTTTGACCTCTCTCCGTTGTGTCGCTCTCCGACAGCCATGTCGATTCTCCTGCCCGACAACTATAAAACAAAAACACATCACCCGGAAGTCCAGACCTGTCAATCTCAGAACGAAGACATTGTACCCGTTTCTTAGCTTTTGTGCCTTTTGTCATGATATTGGTTTTACTGTTGAAGTGAAGTAAGGCTCATAGACAAATGACCTTGTACACATCACACATGACAAAGACATGAGAGGACAATAGATAAAACAGTATATCGAGGATTTGAAGATAGGACCCCAGTGTAGCGAGCTCTGTCCTCAAAATACGAGACTTTTCAATTCCGGCGATCGCACTACTACTACTACTACTAGTAATACACCTACTACTACTACTACGACTACTAGTAATACACCTACTACTACTACCACTACTACTACTACTACATGTATTACGACTATAACTACTACTACTGCATGTACTACTACCATAACTACTATTACATGTACTACTAATATAACTACGACTAATATTACACCTACTACGACTATCACAACTAAAAAGCATAAATTAAGCAACTTTTGGGTCCCGTCAGTCACATGGCTTTTGGGTTGGACCAATGAAGATGACTTGCATTCACATATGATGGTCTCAGAAAAATGCACTGGAGGATGCGAGCTGTGTCTTAGCCCTCAACAATCTCTTTCTCCATTACAGTACAGCAATGTACAAATGGCGTTCACTCACGTCTGGCGAGGAAAAACCGAGAGGAGCTCTCCTGTAAGGGCATCCCAGAGCATTACACTCCCCGACAAGCAGCAGGTCACCAACATCGAACCATTGGCAGCAACACATTCAATGTCCTTCAGGAAAGGTGGTCCATCAACACAGAGAATTCATTATAATAACAATACATAATGCAAATAAACAATGCATACTCATACACCTTCTCTTTGGAATATGCAATATGCACAAATGATGATGTCATTCGTAGGATATTTTTCACTAACCAGAGGATGTCCGGACATAAGTACGATGGGTAGGGTTTCACTGATGGCTGGAGCAAAGCCATAATCATCGCATGGCAGCTCTGGTCGGAAACGGTGCAAATGACCTGCCTGCCCGTAATCCTTAGGACAAAGCAGCTTGTACAAAGCACAAGTGAGGCCAACGAGTACCGCTCCGAGGATAAAGCCAAGGCCTGCAGCCCTGTTAGAAATACACACGATATCAGAGAGTTTCATGTGCCACAACACACGGAACACCCAAATCAAACCCAAAATGCTTGTTCACAAAGGTATTGTGATGTGGAAGGGCTTTGGGGAGGAACCATAGCTAGATTGTGTTAACAATTGTATGGACCATGAGTTCAAGTAGCTTGGATTTATGCCTGGAACCGATTTATGCCTGAAATTTTCAGAGGTAAGTCGTATGTAATATGCGCACTGAGAAGGGGGTTACGTTGCAGCACGTACCGAGTGCATGCTCAGTAGCATTGGCAGCAGGAAGATACAAGTGGCGGCATGATCAGGTGCTGGCGGTGGTAGTGCAGATGGTGCAACAAGAGGCGCTGAGATCGAGAGAGAGAAGAGTGGAGAAGGAGACTGATGGGGGAGAGGTGTTGTTTGTCAAAGAGGGCCAAGTGGAAAGAAAAGAGGTGGAAAGAGGAGGAGGTGAAAAGCAAGAGGACAGTCAGATGGTTGTGATTGGCAGGTGGTGGCAGACCTAAAGCCACAATTGGTATTCCCAGAGGAGATCTGTGTGACAAGGTTGTGGCCTGACATTGTCATCTGGTCAGGTGCATCAAGACAGGTCATCTTAGGGGAATTGTCTGTAACTTGGGAAGAGAACATGGAGGAGGCACGAGAGGAAAGCACAGTGAGCTGGAGGCAGAGTGTCGGGAGAAGGGTTGGCGAGTTTATCAGCCATTTGAGGTGGGATGTAGAGGGTATATTGGCAATTCCTTTTCTGCATTTCTTGCTCGGCTTGGAGTGTGTGGTACAGAAAAAAGGAGTATGTGTGACAAAGTGGCCCAGGTTGCCTTGAAAGGCTCACTTTGGATATGGAGGAAGTTTATGGAGGCACGTCGAACGGTGTAGGTTGAGGTTGTGGGTGGTGGTTCATTTCAGCCGAAAGGGGTAGTGACTGAGCGTGGAATAGAAATGGAGATGTGTGAATGGTGTGTGTGAATGGTGTGTGTGTGTGTGTGTGTGTGTGTGTGTGTTTGTGTGTGTGTGTGTGTGTGTGTGTGTGTGTGTGTGTGTGTGTGTGTGTGTGTGTGTGTGTGCACACGTGTGTGTTGCAGGAGTGGGTGGGTGTGTTGTATGAATGTGTTTTGTTTGAGTGGTGCATGTTGTAAGGGTAGGTGGTCGGTTGGTTAAGTGGTTTTTTTGATGTGTGAGTGAGTGGGTGAGGGGCTGTGGATTCTGTGAGTGGAGGTGGTTTTGTTGTTGTAATCTGTGTTCTCACTGGCTGAGGTGGGGGTATGTACGCATCCAGGTGTAGCTGCTGCATGTGGAGGCGTATGTGCCCCTGCTGGCCCACCTTAGCTGACCATATCGTCAAGCAATTCGCGACCGTTCAGCTGACCTGACCGTTTTTTAATATTCATGGCTGTGTTCCGCGAAATCACGGGTTTTTTTTCCCCCTATTCACAGCCGTGTTCAATGAATTCAATTCCGTGTTCAATGAATTTGCGGTTTTTCAGGTGCGCAAAAGAAAATTCACGACCTGCAAGCTTGACACATTTATAAAACCCATCTTTCACCAGCCATGCATAAAACAAGTGGGCATACACAAAAAAAAACATCTTCTACGAGCCGCGAGCATGACCTGCTTCTTCTACATTCACTGCTGTGTGCTTTGCATTTTCATGGCTTTTGCGGCAGCGAATTTTAGCCACACTATAATCGAGCTTCGTTTGGATGTTCCAGCAGCTGCATAACACGTCATTCCCGCGAGTTACTGCACAGAATAAAAACACTCCACGTTATCTCTTAGTGCAATTGGCTGTCTCCCATTTCCCCATTGAAACTGGCATGGCATGCATTCACCGATATTCATCGACATTCACGGGATTTGCCTCGCCATTTCCGGGATTATCGCCGACATTCGCGGGATTTGCCTCGCCATTTCCGGGATTATCGCCGACATTCGTGGGATTTGCCTCGCCATTTCTGGGATTATCGACGACATTCGTGGGATTTACCTCGCCATATCTGGGATTATCGCCAACATTTGCGGGATTTGTCTCGCCATTTCCGGGATTATCGCCGACATTCGCGAGATTTGCCTCACCATTTCTGGGATTATCGCCGACATTTGTGGGATTTGCCTCGCCATTTCCGGGATTATCACCGACATTCGCGGGATTTACGTCGCCATTTCTGGGATTATCGCCAACATTTGCGGGATTTGCCTCGCCATTTCCGGGATTATCATCGACATTGATGGGATTTGCCTCGCCATTTCCGGGATTATCGCCGACATTCGCGGGATTTGTCTCGCCATGTCCGGGATTATCGCCGACATTCGTGGGATTTACCTCACTATTTCTGGGATTATCACCGACATTCGCGGGATTTGCCTCGCCATTTCTGGGATTATCGCCAACATTTGCGGGACTTGCGTAGCCATTTCCGGGATTATCGCCAACATTCGTGGGATTTACCTCACCATTTCCGGGATTATCGCCGACATTCATGGGATTTGCCTCGCCATTTCCAGGATTGTCGCCGACATTCGCGGATTACCGTCGACATTCTCGGGATTTGCCTCACCATTCGTGGATTTTCGCGATTCGGGAACCTATGCCCCCTTTTTCCATTGAAACAATGCCCCGCTATTCGCAGTTTCGCAATTCGTGGTGTTTTCCAGGAACGTATCCCCCGTGAATAGCGGGGTCCCACGGTGTGTGTATATATAATATATATATACGTACAGTGCATTCAGAAAGTATTCAGACCCCTTCACTTTTTTTACATTTTGTTATGTTGCAGCCTTATGCTGAAATCGTTTAAATTCATTTTTCCCTCATCAATCCACACTCAATACCCCATAATGACAAAGAGAAAACTGGATTTTAGAAAGTTTTGCAAATTTATTAAAAAGAAAAAACTGAAATATCACATTTACATAACTATTCAGACCCTTTGCTATGACACTTGAAATCCCATTTTTCTTGATCATCTTTGAGATGTTTCTACACCTTGATTGGAGTCCACCTGTGGTAAATTCAATTGATTGGACATGATTTGGAAAGGCATACACCTGTCTATATAAGGTCTCACAGCTGACAATGCATATCAGAGCAAAAACCAAGCCATGAGGTTGAAGGAATTGCCTGCAGAGCTCAGAGACAGGATTGTGTTGAGGCACAGATCTGGGGAAGTCCACAAAAAAAATTCTGCTGCATTGAAGGTTCCCAAGAGCACAGTGGCCTCCATAATTCTTAAATGGAAGAAGTTTGGAACAACCAGGACTCTTCCTCCAGCTGGCCGCCCGGCCAAACTGAGCAATCGGGGGAGAAGGGCCTTGGTAAGAGAGGTGACCAAGAACCCGATGGTCACTCTGGCTGAGCTCCAGAGATCCTGTGTGGAGATGGGAGAAACTTCCAGAAGGACAACCATCACTGCAAAACTCCACCGATCTGGGCTTTATGGCAGAGTGGCCAGACGGAAGCCTCTCCTCAGTGAAAGACACATGAAAGCCCGCTTGGAGTTTGCAAAAAAGCACATAATGGACTCTCAGACTGTGAGAAACAAGATTCTGTGGGCTTTCATGTGTGTTTCATGTTGAAAATGATCAAGAGAAATGGGAGGCACCTGAGCTAAATTTCAAGTGTCATAGCAAAGGGTCTGAATACTTATGTCAATGCGATATTTCAGTTTTTTCTTTTTAATAAATTTGCAAAACTTTCTAAAATCCTGTTTTCTCTTTGTCATTATGGGGTATTGAGTGTGGATTGAGGAGGGAAAAAATGAATTTAAACGATTTCAGCATAAGGCTGCAACATAACAAAATGTGAAAAAAGTGAAGGGGTCTGAATACTTTCTGAATGCACTGTGTATATAATTAAACCGTGAATACGCATGGCGTGAATATTGAAGCAGGTGACGTGTTATGAACCATGAATGTCGAGGTCCAACTTTAAATTATATATGTACATATACATAAATATATTTCAGGATAGAATAAAATCGATCACTGGGACGAAAGTTTTTAAAGTCGAACATTTCAAGCTTTCACTGGAGACCATCATCGGAGTCTGGATAAAAAAACACATGCAGATGCTATTTATAAACAACGTTGAGAGAGTGTTAGCACCCGGGTTAACATCACCTTACCAATTAACTAATTTGGGTTAACTCACGATTAACCCCCCTATTGCTTATTTGATGTGGAGCATTCTGCGAGGATGTTCGTGATGAACAATGTTCAGTGTGTTTGCAGGTATAATTTTGACAATACCATTATAATTCGGTTTGTTAAGATTGTTCCTTGATACACGCCGGCACTGCACCTGTAATGGCCATGGGTTGGCGGGTGCTGTGTTTTCCCACAAGCCGGCTCTGCCTCAGTGATGTTGCTCTGCTCATGCAAAATGCTCATCTTGTGCTGCTCAACTTCGTTCGGATGTTGCAGAGAGCGTGCAAAGTCTGCAGAGAGCGTCACTAACAAGGGAATCGATGGAAGAATGCTAATGTACCTGGAAACAAAAACAAGGAGGTTCATCACAATTTGTAACAAATCATTTCACCTTGTAAGCCCTGGGTGGGTGTCATTGGAAGGTGCGTCTGTGCTTACTTGCTTGCCAAGCTGACGTTGTAATAACTGAATAAAGTTGGCCAATGGCGGAAAGAGAGGCGTCTCCAAATTGCATCATCATTTTTATCCCACAAGATTTCCTTGGGAAGATCACGCTCGGCGTGCACTTTCAGACTCCCCCGAGAGCGCTTGGCACCGGATGCGGCGGTTATCTCCGCTCGTCTATCTGGACCTCGCATGTACGGAGAATCGGGCCTACTGCTGCCCGCGGCGTCCCTGCCAAACCCTTCCCAACGATCCCGAGTTTCAACCACATCTGGAAGTGGAGGAGTAAAATTATGAGCATCGTTTGATCTAACTATTTCTTGAGGGTTAATATCAGTATCCAGTTGGAAGATATTATTGGTGGTTGGGAATGCAGTCTCTTGCTTTACACCTGCGACATCAGTCTGTTCAGCATAGAAACCCGCCAGAGCCATGTTGGAGAAGTCACCATCCTCGATGTGACCTCGCTGAGAGACACGCTCCGCTATGTACGCTCTCAACCCTGTTGGGTCCGTGTACACCAGCAGGCCGATCCAAATGACTGTTCCAATCTACACAACAACAAGAAACGCAATGACAACAAATTTGCAAGAAATACATTTCCAGGACTTTTTAATGAAATTTTACGAATTTTATTAATGAAAACAAATTTTCATTATGAAAACGGTTTTTGGGGTTTTCAATGAAATAATATTATTATTAATTTTTTTTTTCTTAAAGAAATAAAGGTTTGGGGAAGCATTAACAAAGCAGAGCAGGTTTGATAATTAAAACTAAACAGCAGCTTTATGCATAAACATTCACTGGCATATTAATAATATACAAGTTATTATTGAAATATGTCCATTCATCTGAAAACCAGTGACTTTAAACCAAACTTAACAAACAAATCACACAAAGAGAGCCTCCGGTTCCGTCGATCTAATTCTCATTCCTGCCTACAACTAAGAAACTCCTTAAACCTGGACCCTCCCCATTGAAGAACCAAATGGTATAAAAACTCTACCATTCCCCAAACTAAGAAACTCCTCACAACTGGACCTTCCCTGCTGTAGAACACAAAGGTATAAAAACTCTACCATTCCCCAAACTAAAGAACTCCTCACAACTGGACCTTCCCTGCTGTAGAACACAACGGTATAAAAACTCTACCATTCCCCAAACTAAAGAACTCCTCACAACTGGACCTTCCCTGCTGTAGAACACAACGGTATAAAAACTCTACCATTCCCCAAACTAAGAAACTCCTCACAACTGGACCTTCCCTGCTGTAGAACACAACGGTATAATAACTCTACCATTCCCCAAACTAAGAAACTCCTCACAACTGGACCTTCCCTGCTGTAGAACACAACGGTATAATAACTCTACCATTCCCCCTCACAGCTTTGTTGAACTCATTTATCATCAGTACATGAATTTTTGTTCATCCTGCGTGTTTCGTCACTATTTTCCCAGCGCACATTTGCTGCTTTTTTATATCCTGGTTTTTTAAATCTGAAATGGTTATGTTATTATTGACTTAGTACAATCTTTTTTTATTATTATTGTTTTTGTTTTTATCTTGATACAATGCAGATGTAATTATTGTTATTCTATTGTTATTTTACGGTTATTTTATTGAACACTGTTATTTTTTATTTTACAAAGTAAACCACAGAAATTTCAGTCTTCCGACTGCCTTGTTTGGTGTTTTAATAATGCACCGAAGTAGTATTATTATTATAAAGAGTAAAATTAACCCAGTGTACACAGGACAGAAATACTTGCTAGATAAGAAAAAAAAAATTTCAACAATTTTGAACAAAACAGGACAAGCATAAACAAGAACGAGAATTGCTCTGCAATACCTGTCCCCCTACCAATGTGATATTTCCAAAAAAGAGCACGGCATTTTGAAAAAATGACTAAACGCCCTGGAACTCGAACTTGTTCTGTAACTTATCATAATAAAGTGATGTACCGAGTTTCAGTTTAATATGTTAGAGGGTATGGGAAAAAAGTGAAAAACGACAGGTGGTACGGACGGACAGATGGACAAACAGACAGACAGGTGGAGAACAAACCTGTAGTTCCCTCCAGTGAAACCGGTAGGGGACTAATGAGCAAAAACCTAGCAGCTTGAAGAAAGTCTTACCATTATGATCCTTTGCGCCAAACGCGTACGTGCGAGGAAATAGACGACACGGAGACGGCGAGGAAGGCGGAGGGTACGGAGAGAGGAAGAGGCCAGTGGGATGTTGCAAGGGAAGGTCATGAATCCATCACGGTTCCAAACGGACTTGCTTCGTGTACGTGTCCTCAATCCGTAAAGGTTTTCCGACGTTTCTCTTAAAGGGCGGCGAGCAAGATCAGACAACTGTCAACGGCAAACCAAAAATCAATGGGTTCCCTTACTAAAAGTCGAAGAAAAAAAATTCCCAAATTTTTACACCAGCAAGGATAATGGAAAAGCAAGATATACGTAACAACCAGTACAGCTCAAAAGCACCGTAACAACCAGTACAGCTCAAAAGCACCGTAACAACCTGTACAGCTCAAAAGCACCACTACTAAATATGGAATTGCGAAATTAAGGATAAATTAGAGGTTTAACCCCTTCCATGCCATAGGGGAGAAATTGAATCAAAAGTACATGTCAGACAAAAGTATCTATACAAAGTAAAAATATGAACCAAAGAAAAATTAGGCAGATTATCTGGAAAAACTTGTCATGGAATTGAGCAGGGCTGCCTAGCCTGAGTTTGAATCTCGGCCAGGTATGACACGTCAACCTGGTGTTTCACAGGTAGGGCGAGGCATCAATGTGTGTGTCGTCCTTCACATCGATGATAAACTGGGCGTCGTCCTGTCTGCTGGCATTAGTTGGTGAAGATTAAGCCCCAGTCACACCGGGTCTGCGACCAGGTTACGACCCAGCTGCGACCAAAAATTTTGTGAATCGCGGGCAAATCGTAGAAAGAGCGCGCGACTGGTCGCAGAGGTCGTGGGTGATCGCCAAAGCAAAATCAGTTGCAGCAAGGTCGATGGTCATGTTCAAAACTTCTGACCTGCGATTCCAAATCGTAAGAGGTTGCAGACAGGTCTTACATGGTCGTACCACCAGTCGCGCATGGACGCACCACCAGTCATGCATGATCGCGGGTCAAGTAGTCACACGATTGGTCGTGCTACTGGTCCTGCCACTTGACGATTGGTGGTGCCACCTGCCGTTCAACCTCACGATCGGTAGTGCGAGCGTTCGCAGGTCGCCACGATTGATTGTCCAAGCGGTCGCAAGTCGCCACGATTGACCGTACGATTGATCTTGCGATCGATCTTCTCCAATTGTTGCTGATCGCACAACCACGCGTACCACCAATCGTACGATGACCCCTAAGACCAATCGCTGTTTGCGATCGCAAATGGAGAGCGCAGCAAACATTGACGATTGGTCATACCTCGGCCAGATTGCCATCAATCGCACGATCCAGAAATCGTACGATCCAGTGTGACCGAGGCCTTATAAATCCCAGGTGAGTGATCGCAGGCACACCCTCAGGTAAAATTGGGCATTTTTACTTTTTACAATAAACAATAACTCCAAAAACATGGGTCAGTGTAACACCAATGAAGCTGCGCTTTTGAATCTTATCGAGTTCGAAATTTACTGCTTTCCTAAGTAACGATGAATTTTCCATACATGAGGTTTTAATGTTCGTTGATCAAATGTCTTTCAATGTCTTTCGCCTGTTTATGAGACAAATAGAAACACTTCACTGACATGAAAATGCATGACATCAAAATGTCTAGTTCAATGTCCAGCAATACAGTACATCACATTGACATGACAATGCATGACATCACAATGTCCAGTTCAATGTCCAGCAACACAGTAAGTCACATTGACATGACAATGCATGACATCACAATGTCCAGTTCAATGTCCAGCAATACAGTACGTCACATTGACATGACAATGCATGACATCACAATGTCCAGTTCAATGTCCAGCAATACAGTACATCACATTGACATGACAATGCATGACATCACAATGTCCAGTTCAATGTCCAGCAACACAGTAAGTCACATTGACATGACAATGCATGACATCACAATGTCCAGTTCAATTTCCAGCAATACAGTACGTCACATTGACATGACAATGCATGACATCACAATGTCCAGTTCAATGTCCAGCAATACAGTACGTCACATTGACATGACAATGCATGACATCACAATGTCCAGTTCAATGTCCAGCAATACAGTATGTCACATGACATTGCGTCAAGATGACATCAAGAGACGTTTAAATGTCCCAGCCTGAACACACTGGAGTCCTCGTGATGAGCCAATCAGTGCTCTCAACGACTCAGTCACGTCAAGTTGAACTTGACAAATCAAACCGCATACGGCCAAGCAGCACTCGGCTATTGGTTCATGTACTTCCCACTCTGCAATCGTCCCGACTTTCCTGCTCACCTGCATTGCGTTGTGATTTACAATTCCAGGCCGACAATCGTGTTATCCTGAGGTTCAGGAGACGTTTACCGATAGATTGGCAAGTTTTCTTTTTAAACAAATCCCCTTTCACCTATTTTACAAAGTGCAAGTCTATCCATAGTAACAACTAGAGAATGACACTTTCAAAAGCACCTGAACTTAACGATGTCAGGTAATTGAAGGAAAAACTTTTCGTTATAAAAAACAAGCTCACCTCCATTCGTCTGATGTCTACTGCGAGCACAGTTGTGAAAAAGAACATTTGCAGAAAGAAATCAGATACAATGCCAACCACAGCAAAAAGGCAAAATTCCTAGGAGAGGGTTAAAAGTCATTATTATTATTATTATTATATTACATTTTCCAACGAATCATCCAATCATATTGTTGCAAATTGAAACAAACATTTGCATTTCTTGGACGCCGGAGCATCGCGGTCCGAGAGCGTTGTCAATGCTCCTCGTTTTTATGTTTTCATGGAAACTAACAAGTTTTGTCGAGAACACAAATGATATGTTTTGTTTTGTTTGTATTTGTGTGTGTTTGTACGTTTATATGTTATTCTTTCACAGACGAACCATAGTACCTGTGGGCCCAAGGAGTTTGGGTGTAGGTACTTCAGAATCTAGGCTCGTACACATTGGCCTACTTGACCGTTTTGAGGCCGAACGCACTATAGAGTGTATATTGGGACGTGGGGTCAGGCAGTGCCGCCGCCAGGCCACAGGTAAAAAAGTAACCGACACAAGGCCAATAACTCCGTAGCTTTGCAATGTCCAACACATCCCGAAAAGATCACCGAGCGCTGGGTATCCCTGCTAGTAATTAAATAAAACAAATCACCAGCGACAGCGCTATATTTTCTTTTGAACAAAATAACAACCATAGCTGCCTTCTTAGACATCTAATTGGACAATCCCACATGTTTGAAGGCAGGTTTAGGGTTTACCTGGATAGCAGGTACCATGGTGAAATAACCAATCAGAACAATGACCAGCTCACTCGCCATGGTTTTAACAATGGACCAACTCTCGTTGCTGAGCCCTGGGGAAAATGGGGAGAAAAAACCCCCCACATTATTTATACATCTACATATTGAATACCTTTACGGGAATGGTGATAGGGAATAACAGGTGTAAAACAGACTATTTATGCCATGAATAAACGTTGAACATAAGTGTCTGGTTTATGTGTAACATAACAGGTTATACGTGAGGTCAGGAGCCGATAAACGTGACCCCTCCCTTCCGTAATATGTCTAAAAGGCTCCTACCGTCGCCAGCGCCCCCCCGCCCCCCGAATCAATCTCCCTTCATAATCTGTCTATGTGTTGCTTTGACAAATGGTTTTGCCAGTTCCACAAGCCACCGCACCCCCCCCCCCCCCCCATCTCACACCCCCCGCCCACATGAGAAAGGCGCAAAGAAAACCTTGAAACTGTACATAAGATAGGAGCCACACTGAGACGACCGTCTCAAGGACTCAAAGCCTTGGCAATCACTGGAAGTGCCGGGAATCATTGGAATCACTGGAAGCTGAGCAGTGAGCCAATGGGCATGTAGGGGCACAAGGTCACGGTTATCAAAGGCTGAGGGGGCTGAGAGAAACAGAGAGTTGACAATTGTGCCCAACGAGACAGTAGAGTTGAGAGGGTTGAATCATCAACCCACGAGCGAGCCAGTGGAGAGTTGGGTCAGGCTGAGAGCGGCATGAGATAGTTCTGTTTGCCAGCTCCACAGTACGAGTACGGTTCTGGTGCCATGACGTGAACAGAATGGTGGAGACTTTGGAAAACTACATTCCAAGCAATGGGCACGGAGAAGCCTGTGTAGTTCCAAGTGTTGGTTCCAAGCCACATGCACCTTAGCCAGCCAACCAGTCTCACTCTCTTTCTCTCTCTCGCTGAGACTACCACGCAAAATTTTATCATCCAACACAATCATCTCGGGGGGAGCAGGTTTTCAGTCTTGTGACCTCTCTCCATGTCTTACTCTTCATGGTGTGAGTAGTTAAGGTACTGCTTTAAGCAGGTGGGGTTCATTCACCTTGGTAAGCAGCTCATCTGGAAGGAAACTTTGAATCCAAAAACGTAACGACTCTTTTCACTACGAGACACGATGCTGCACCGGCTAATCCTGGGCGATGCCCATCAGCTGCCATTGTCATCACTGCGCTTCCTGAATTCGACCACTCACACGGTAAACATTGCTTTGCGGGATTTTCCATCATTCGCACGGTACACATTGCTTCACTTGATTTTCCATCATTCACACGGTACACATTCCTTCACGGGATTTTCCATCATTGCTTAAAGGGATTTTCCATCATTCACATGGTACACATTGCTTCACGGGATTTTCCATCATTGCTTAAAGGGATTTTCCATCATTCACACGGTACACATTGCTTCACGGGATTTTCCATCATTGCTTAAAGGGATTTTCCATCATTCACACGGTACACATTGCTTCACAGGATTTTCCATCATTGCTTAAAGGGATTTTCCATCATTCGCACGGTACACATTGCTTCACGGGATTTTCCATCATTGCTTAAAGGGATTTTCCATCATTCGCACGGTACACATTGCTTCACGGGATTTTCCATCATTGCTTCACGGAATTTTCCATCATTCACATGGTACGCATTGCTTAACGGGATTTTCCATCATTCACATGGTACACATTGCTTCACGGGATTTTCCATCATTCACATGGTACACATTGCTTAACGGGATTTTCCATCATTCACACGGTAAACATTGTTTCACGGGATTTTCCACCATTCACACGGTACACATTATTTCACGGGATTTTCCATCATTCACACGGTAAACATTGCTTCACGGGATTTTCCATCATTCACATGGTACACATTGCTTCACGGGATTTTCCATCATTCACATGGTACACATTGCTTCACGGGATTTTCCATCATTCACACGGTAAACATTGTTTCACGGGATTTTCCACCATTCACACGGTACACATTGCTTCACGGGATTTTCCACCATTCACACGGTAAACATTGCTTCACGGGATTTTCCATCATTCACATGGTACACATTGCTTCACAGGATTTTCCATCATTCACACGGTAAACATTGCTTCACGGGATTTTCCATCATTGCTTCACGGGATTTTCCATCATTCACACGGTAAACATTGCTTCACGGGATTTTCCATCATTGCTTCACATGATTTTCCATCATTCACACGGTACACATTGCTTCATGGGATTTTCCATCATTCACACGGTACACATTGCTTCACAGGATTTTCCACCATTCACACGGTACACATTGCTTCACGGGATTTTCCATCATTCACACGGTACACATTGCTTCACGGGATTTTCCACCATTCACACGGTACACATTGCTTGACGGGATTTTCCATCATTGCTTCACGGGATTTTCCGTCATTCACACGGTACACATTGCTTCACGGGATTTTCCATCATTCACACGGTACACATTGCTTAACGGGATTTTCCATCATTGCTTCACGGGATTTTCCATCATTCACACGGTACACATTGCTTCACGGGATTTTCCATCATTCACGCGGTACACATTGCTTAACGGGATGTTCCATCATTGCTTCACGGGATTTTCCATCATTCACACGGTAAACATTGCTTCACGGGATTTTCCATCATTGCTTAACGGGATTTTCCATCATTCACACGGTAAACATTGCTTCACGGGATTTTCCATCATTGCTTCAAGGGATTTTCTATCATTCACACGGTACACATTGCTTCACGGGATTTTCCATCATTCACAAGGTACACATTGCTTCACGGGATTTTCCATCATTGCTTCAAGGGATTTTCTATCATTCACACGGTACACATTGCTTCACGGGATTTTCCATCATTGCTTCAAGGGATTTTCCATCATTGCTTCAAGGAATTTTCCATCATTCACACGTTACACATTGCTTCACGGGATTTTCCATCATTGCTTCAAGGGATTTTCCATCATATACACGGTACACATTGCTTCACGGGATTTTCCATCATTCACATGGTACACATTGCTTCACGGGATTTTCCATCATTCACACGGTACACATTGCTTCACAGGATTTTCCATCATTCACACGGTACTCATTGCTTCACGGGATTTTCCATCATTCACACGGTACACATTGCTTCACGGGATTTTCCATCATTCACACGGTAAACATTGCTTCACGGGATTTTCCATCATTCACACGGTACACATTGCTTCAGGGGATTTGCCATCATTCACACGGTACACATTGCTTCACGGGATTTTCCATCATTCACACGGTACACATTGCTTAACGGGATTTTCCATCATTGCTTCACGGGATTTTCCATCATTCACATGGTACACATTGCTTCACGGGATTTTCCATCATTCACACGGTACACATTGCTTCACGGGATTTTCCATCATTCACGCGGTACACATTGCTTAACGGGATGTTGCATCATTGCTTCACGGGATTTTCCATCATTCACACGGTAAACATTGCTTCACGGGATTTTCCATCATTGCTTCACGGGATTTTCCATCATTCACACGGTACACATTGCTTCATGGGATTTTCCATCATTGCTTCAAGGGATTTTCCATCATTCCCATGGTGAACATTGCTTCACGGGATTTTCCATCTTTGCTTCACGGGATTTTCCATCATTGCTTCAAGGGATTTCCCATCATTCACACGGTACACATTGCTTCACGGGATTTTCCATCATTGCTTCAAGGGATTTTCTATCATTGACACGGTACACATTGCTTCACGGGATTTTCCATCATTCACACGGTACACATTGCTTCACAGGATTTTCCATCATTCACACGGTACACATTGCTTCACGGGATTTTCCATCATTCACACGGTACACATTGCTTCACGGGATTTTCCATCATTCACACGGTACACATTGCTTCACAGGATTTTCCATCATTCACACGGTACACATTGCTTCACGGGATTTTCCATCATTCACACGGTACACATTGCTTCACGGGATTTTCCATCATTCACACGGTAAACATTGTTAACGGGATTTTCCATCATTCACACGGTACACATTGCTTCACGGGATTTTCCATCATTCACATGGTACACATTGCTTCACGGGATTTTTCATCATTCACACGGTAAACATTGCTTAACGGGATTTTCCATCATTCACACGGGACACATTGCTTCACGGGATTTTCCATTATTCACACGGTACACATTGCTTCACGGGATTTTCCATCATTCACACGGTACACATTGCTTCACGGGATTTTCCATCATTGCTTCATGGGATTTTCCATCATTCACACGGTACACATTGCTTAACGGGATTTTCCATAATTGCTTCACGGGATTTTCCATCATTCACACGGTAAACATTGCTTGACGGGATTTTCCATCATTCACACGGTACACATTGCTTCAGGGGATTTTCCATCATTCACACGGTACACATTGCTTCATGGGATTTTCCATCATTCACACGGTACACATTGCTTAACGGGATTTTCCATCATTGCTTCACGGGATTTTCCACCATTCACATGGTACACATTGCTTCACGGGATTTTCCATCATTCACACGGTACACATTGCTTCACGGGATTTTCCATCATTCACACGTTAAACATTGCTTCACGGGATTTTCCATCATTGCTTCACGGGATTTTCCATCATTGCTTCACGGGATTTCCCATCATTCACACGGTACACATTGCTTCACGGGATTTTCCATCATTGCTTTGCGGGATTTTCCATCATTGCTTCACGGGATTTTCGATTATTCACACGGTACACATTGCTTCACAGGATTTTCCATCATTCACACGGTACACATTGCTTCATGGGATTTTCCACCAGCTGCATAACACGTCATCCCCCGTGTTACTGTACAGAATGGAAACACTCCACCGTATCTATTAGTTGCAATTAGCTGTCCTCCTTTTCCCCCACTGAAGCATTGCCCTGACATTTACGGATTTTCCTCAACATTCGAGAATTTTGCCTTTGAAGGAGCTGGGGCTCCCACGTCGATCGGAAGAATGGACGCGACAAAAAGCTGGAATTCATCCGAGTTGCTTTAATCAAACCAAACACTCAGGCACTCTGAAAAACCCGTTTATCGGGCAGCAATATATATACCTATTATCCCGGAGCGTTTGCCCAGGCCCGGCGAGAGGGGGCGTGGCCCAGCGTCCCGACCGAGGCCTGGCAAGTTGAGCGCGGGCCTGCCCGGGCGTCCTGGACGAGCCCGGCATGGTGATTGCTCCGCGTCCTTGATAGGTGCAAGGCGATTGTGAAAACCCAGCGGCAGCCGCTACACACGTCCCCCCAGAATCGACTTGCACCGGCAGGGTCAATTTGAGGGGGGTCCTGATGACCCGGCCGAAGCGACCCCTGGCGGGTCGTGGGAGGGGGTCCGGTGAGGTGGTGGGCGGTCGAGTGGGGGGCATCGTGGACGGGGGGCGGCCTCGCCGCGGAGGAAGGGCCACCCGTGGTGGGTGGTCGACGTCCACATGCGCCGGCTTGAGGCGGTCCACCGCAATCCGGTCCGACCTGCCGCCGATGTCGATGACGAACGACTTGTCGTCCCGTCGCAGCACCTGGAAGGGCCCGTCGTACGGCGGCTGGAGTGGCCACCGATGTGCGTCGTGACGCACAAAAACATACTCCGCTGTGCGAAGTGCTGGGGGGATGTAGGACTGGGGGTCACCGTGGTGGGATGTTGGCACGGGGGCAAACCGTCGGGCGGCTTCCTGGAGGTCCGAGCGCTGGTGAGCTGCGGACCAGGGACTGGTAGCGTCGGGCACGAATTCGCCCGGGACGCGTAGCGCCTGGCCATAGACAAGCTCGGCGGTGGATGCCTGGAGGTCCTCCTTGGGGGCCATGCGGAGGCCCAAAAGGACCCACGGCAGCCGGTCGGCCCAACCGCCGTCTTGAAGGCCGGCCATGAGCGCGGCCTTCATGGAGCGGTGGAATCGCTCGCACAACCCGTTTGCTTGGGGGTGGTAGGCCGTAGTACGGTGGAGCTTGACCCCCAGGTTGCGGGCGACCGCGCCCCACAGCTCGGAGGTGAACTGTGGTCCGCGGTCTGACGAGATGTCCGCCGGTGCGCCGAAGCGGGCGACCCAGGTGGCGATGAAAGCCTGCGCCATGTCGGCGGTGGTGGTGGAGACGAGGGGAACGGCCTCCGGCCACCTGGTGGTCCTGTCCACCATGGTGAGCAGGTGTGTGAACCCCCGTGACGGGGGGAGGGGGCCCACCAGATCCACGTTGACGTGGTCGAAACGTCGTTCGGGCACGGTGAAAGGTGCCAGCGGGGCCTGGGTGTGTCGGTGGACCTTGGCCCGTTGGCAGGTCGTGCAGGTGCTGGTCCAATCGCGGACGTCCCGACGAAGGCCGTGCCAGACGAATCGCGCCGACACCAGCTTCTGGGAAGCTTTCCGGCCCGGGTGGGAAAGGCCGTGGAGGGAGGCGAAGATGCGGCGTTGCCAGGTGACGGGCACGATGGGGCGAGGCTGGCCTTGGGAGACGTCGCAGAGCAAGAGTGTCCGCGCAGGGGATGTCGGCCAGGCGGAGGCCCGTGTCCGCCGCCCGGAGGGCTTGCACCGTGGTGTCGGTGGTTTGGTCCGCCGCCATAAGCGCAAAGTCCACGCCCAGGTGGACCGCGTTCGCGCTGGCCCGGGAAAGACAGTCGGCCACGGCGTTGTTTTTGCCGGCGACGTGCCGGATGTCCGTGGTAAACTCCGACACGGCGGAGAGGTGGCGCTGTTGGCGGGCCGACCACGGCTCCGTGACCTTGGCCATGGCGTAAACCAACGGCTTGTGGTCGACGAACGCCGTGAAAGGTCGGCCCTCCAGGAGGTGGCGGAAATGGCGGACGGCCAGGTGTAGACCGAGGAGCTCCCGGTCAAACGTGCTGTATTTGAGCTCGTTCGGCCGGAGCTGCCGGCTGAAAAAAGCGAGTGGCTGCCAAACCCCGTTCACCCATTGCTCATGTACGGCGCCCACTGCGTAGTCGGAGGCATCCGTGGTGAGGGCGATGGGAGCGTTGAGCACCGGGTGAGCGAGCAGTGTTGCGTCGGCGAGGGCCCTCTTTGAGCGTTGGAAGGCCGCATCCATTGCTGCGGACCAGGCGATGTCGTGCTTGGCCGGCTTGCCCCGGAGGGCTTCGTAGAGGGGCCGCATGAGTTGAGCAGCGCGGGGCACGAAGCGGTGATAAAAATTCACCATTCCCAGGAATTCCTGCAGGGCCTTTATGGTGCGGGGACGCGGGAACGTGGTGATGGCCTCGACCTTGGTTGGCAGCGGCACGGCCCCGTTCTTGGTGATGTGGTGGCCCAAAAAATCAACGGCCGTCGTGCCGAAGTGGCATTTGGCCGGGTTGACGATGAGGCCGTGCTCGCTGAGGCGCCCGAACAGTGTTCGGAGGTGGAGGAGGTGCTCGGCCCGGGACGTGCTGGCGACGAGGATGTCGTCCAGGTAAACGAAAAGGAACGGCAGGTCACGCAGCACGCCGTCCATCAAGCGCTGGAATGCCTGAGCCGCGTTCTTGAGACCAAACGGCATCCGCAAGAATTCGAATAAGCCGAACGGCGTGATGACTGCCGTTTTAGGGACGTCGGCCGCCCTGACAGGTACCTGGTGATATCCCCGTATGAGATCAATTTTCGAAAAAATGACCCGTCCCGCCAGACGGGCGGAGAAGTCTTGGATATGCGGGATCGGGTACCTGTCGGGGGTGGTAGCGTCATTGAGACGGCGGTAGTCGCCACACGGGCGCCATCCACCCCCCGGCTTTGGCACGATGTGCAGTGGCGAGGCCCACGCGCTATCGGAGCGCCGCACGATGCCGAGGTGCTCCAACGCGTCGAATTCGGCCTTCGCCACGGCGAGCTTGGCTGGGTCGAAGCGGCGGGCCCTGGCGTAGACCGGCGGGCCCGTGGTTGGTATGTGGTGCTCGATCCCATGCCGTACTGCGACGGCCGAAAACATCGGCCGCGTGAGGGCCGGGAACTCCGTGAGCAGGCGAGCAAACTCGTTCGCCGCCGGGACGGTGCATGCCAGCTCGGTCGGCGGGGAGCTGCTCAATGTGCATACCAGGGAGCTGAAGGTTTCGGCGTTGATTAAACGATGCCGTTGGACGTCCACCAGCAGTCCGTGTGCGCAGAGGAAGTCGGCGCCTAGCAGAGCCATGGGCACGTTTGCAGTTACAAACGTCCAAGCAAAGCGTTGGCCGCCGAAGCAGAGGGTGACGTTGCGCGGGCCGAAGGTGCGGATGGTCGATCCGTTGGCCGCAACCAAGGAGGGGCCGCAAACCGCGGATTGCCTGTCCTGGTCAGAGGCGGGTATGACGCTCAGTTGGGCGCCGGTGTCGCACAGGAAGCGCCGTCCGGACGCTTTATCCGTGATGAACAGTAAGTTGCCCGTGTGGCCGGCGCTCATGGCTGGTAATGAACGCCGGCCCGGCCGTTTCCCGGCCTGCC
The DNA here is from genome assembly GCF_964187855.1 of Myxine glutinosa. Taxonomy (NCBI): domain Eukaryota; kingdom Metazoa; phylum Chordata; class Myxini; order Myxiniformes; family Myxinidae; genus Myxine; species Myxine glutinosa. The sequence continues at coordinate 55,918,044 of NC_136270.1, forward strand.
GAAGGTGCACGGGGGTCGGCATGTCCGGGCCTTCTGTCCGAACCTGGCATGATAGTAACACCACGCTTGGTCAGGTGGAGGCCCCGGTCGTCGTGCTGGAGGTGGTCGGCTCGGTGTAGCGGCCGCCAATGGCGTCGGCAGTTCGGTCGTCGACCGTGCCGGGTGCTCGGGCGCCATGGATGTTGCGTCGGACGGCGGTGGGTCCCATGTCGCCGCTGCGATGCGCTGTCCTGCGGCGGAGATCTTGTCGGCTTCTCTGGCAAGGGCCCGGGGATCTGTGATCGTCGTGCTTGCCAGGGCGAGGCGTACCGGGTTAGGCAGCTGACGGAGGAACAGCTCCCGGAACAGGAATGCCGGAGAGTGCTCGCCGAGCAGTGAAAGCATGTAGTCCATTCGCTCGGAAGGGCGCGTGTCGCCGAGCTCAGGCAGGTCGAGCAGGCGCCGTGCGCGTTCCGCCGATGGGAGGGCGAAAGCATCGAGGAGAAGCTTCTTAATCGCGCCGTATTTGTCAGCGGCTGGCGGGCTCTCGAGGAGGCTCAGGGCGCGGGGCGCGGTGGCCGAACCGAGCGCGGCTACCACATGGTGGAAGCGGGTGTCGTCGGCCGTGATGCCTCGCAGGGCGAACAGGGACTCCGCCTGTGCGAACCAAACCGCCGCGTGAGCCTCCCAGAAGGTAGGCAGTTTAAGGGCGACTGCCATGTCCATGTCAGTAGGTCACCAATGAAGGAGCTGGGGCTCCCACGTCGATCGGAAGAATGGACGTGACAAAAAGCTGGAATTCATCCGAGTTGCTTTAATCAAACCAAACACTCAGGCACTCTGAAAAACCCGTTTATCGGGCAGCAATATATATACCTATTATCCCGGAGCGTTTGCCCAGGCCCGGCGAGAGGGGGCGTGGCCCAGCGTCCTGGCTGCGGCCTGGCAAGTTGAGGGCGAGCCTGCCCGGGCGTCCTGGACGAGCCCGGCATGGTGATCGCTCCGCGTCCTTGATAGGTGCAAGGCGATTGTGAAAACCCAGCGGCAGCCGCTACACCTTGACATTTGTGGATTTTGAAAATCCGAGAACCTATTCCCCCTTTTTTACATTTAAACACATTTGCCCCCACATTTACAGTTGCAACTTTCACTGCATTTTCCAGGAACGTATCCACGATTAATGTCGGGGTCGAGGTGTATATATGCATGCACGCCGGGGCTGCCGGCCAAGCTGCTTTTTTCACATTTGGAGCCACAGGTGTGCAGTACATATTCCAGTTTACATTGATTACTCAGGTTACAGCAGCTAAAAACCCTCCATGTGGTTTACAACAATTATTATGAAACAATTCGTGGTTTAAGAAGTTTTGTTCTCAAAACCCCCCCCCCCCCCCCCCAAAAAAATTTCGGGTCAAATCACACGGTAAACATTACTAATCGAAATTAAGTAAAGTAAACGTTGCTTATAAACAAACAGTTATCAATTTTTTTTTTTTAATTTCTATATTTTTGCCTTTCATCTTCAAAAGCAAATATCCCAGGTAAGACAAAATAGATCAAATACATTTCATACATAAAAAGGAAGATGAGAAAGGCTTTTCTTTGAGTTGTTCTGTTTTGTTTTAAAGTTTTGAGTTGTTCTGTGTTTTGATTTAAAGTTTTGAGTTGTTCCGTGTCACAAAAAAGATTCTAATAAATATTTTACTGGAAGAAGAATACTTTTAAAGTTGTGCAATGCATTTTCAGGGTGTTGTCATGTTTTTTGACTGCTCAGTGCACATGTGATGCCTACATTGCTCTAATTTATGACTTGTACAGGTGGTGTAGGTCATGTTTTTGTGTTTCAATTTAGAAATGCTTCCAAAGAAAGAGAAGTTCCATGCTGGAGTTATTAAAAATCGAATTGCTCGGCTTCGTCAAGCGGGCGAGACTTATTCTGAAATCAACAAGCTCCTGAAGAAGAAGAACATCCCTATTTATCTGCATACCATAAACAGAATAGATGTACAGTTCCAGGAAACTGGTTTTACTGCAATGAAGAAGGGATCTGGCAGGCCTAGAGCCACTACAGGTAAAGATGACAGGTGACTGACATTCTTAGTTCTCCAGGAAAGAAAGAAAAGCCTGCGGAAACTGTCAGAGAAGTTCGGAACTGCTGAATACAAGCCTGCTTCCAGAAGGACCATCACAGGAAAGTTGACTGATGCCGATTTTGCCTCAAGAAGATGTGTTAAGAAAACTCTATTATCCAAGAAAAACATCCAGGACAGATTGCATTTTTTGGCCGAATATAGGAACTGTGACTCAGACTGGTTCCAGAGAGTTCTGGGAAGTGAGGAATCAAGATTTCAGATTTTCAGTGACGACCCAGAACGTTACCTTGACAGATCTATTTCAACACCTGTGAAGCATGGATGAGGTGGAATCATGGTCTGGGTGCATTTTCGTCTGCTGGTGTTGGTGAACTCATAAGGTGTGAACACTCAATTACTGCCGAGGAATACCAGAAAATATTAGAGAAAGGATTAATCAAGAAAGAATTAATTCGCCAGCAAAAACTGGTTGGAGGAAAAGTTCCTGAAATTTGTGTTCTGGCCTGGTCAAAGTCCCGATTTGAACACCATGTAGAATCTTTGGGCCTATATTCAGCAAAAACTTATTGGAAGGAAATTTGCAAATTCTGATCAACTTTGGGAAGCTGTCAAACATGAACGGGACAAAACTGACATTTCTTGGTGCAAGCAGCTTTGTGAAAGTTTGACCAAAATACTGGATTATTTCAAGAAAGTTAAGGGACAAGCTATTCCATACCGATTTGTACAGTTATTTCTGCACGTTCTGCTGTTTTTTTAATGTATGGTAAAATGGTTATGACAAAAAAATGATAAAAAATTGACTTGGCTCATGTTTTTTTTTTTTATGTTGAAGGCTCCAGTCACTGACTACATAGTCCTCATTGAGGCCAGGCCTTGGATACTTTGAAACCTGGGAGGGCTCCGTTTCACCATCTGAAACCCACCTCCGGAGATAATCAATGACACACACACCATTGGAATGTTAGATGAGACGACCATAGCCACCGAGCTTGGAAAGTGCCGTCACTTCCCAGGGCACTCTGGGTACCAGGGACAACAATGGCTCCACCTTTCTCACCGCGCTCAATGGGGCATTTCTTTTGGAGAGGTTTCCTCCTCCCCATGGATGCTAACATATGGGGACTGTCCATGGTCCTACCCATTCAAATGCTGGCGTCAAGCAAGGAAGCAGCATGTGCCATTTAAAAAAAGATAAAGATGCCCGTTTTTCCAGCATTAAAGAAGAAGAAAAGGCAGGATGAGAAGCTTAATGCAGTGGTTCCAACAGTAACATATCTATTGCTCTACGACAGCAAGAACCCTTTAAAACAACGCATGGCAGACGCAGAGGGTGCACACAACTTTATAGGGAGTAATACTTCATTGCAAAGCAATACAAACAATATGCAAAAGTGAATTAAAGGAGCAGACAAACAACAACCACAGCCACGAGTCCACAAAAAATCCACAAAAAGGTGCAAAAATTAAAAACCACCACAAATACAGGACGTTCCCTCCGATAAGCGCCCCTCCTCGGAGATGGTTAAAAAAAACAAAATAAACACCGAGGGCATTTATTGAAAGCAATATGGTACACACGTGCTCGCACACTGTAACCCAGAGTTTATACAAAAGAAACTTTTCAATGAAAAAAAAATACATTCATTTAGGGTACAATATGGCTGTGCTCACCTTGGGCAATGCGGATTTTAACATCCAAATCAACAGGTGTGGATACAACCGACTTTGTTAGTACCAATATGTTCTCAAGTCCTATAACCAGCACCAGATATGGGAAAATTTCACTGTCACAAACAAACACAAACAAACACAGCTGAGTATGGGAATGCAACAGATGTGCATCATGTAAGCTACATGCAGCGATTAACAGCCAGTCAAGCTCATCTGAACAGGTGCAAAGCAGGTAAGAAGACATTTTCAAAAGCATCCAAATAAAGCCAAACAACTGAAATTCTTAGATGTAAAATTTTCATTCATTTACAGGAGGACTGGCAGGAAGGCATAGGCTCTTAGAGGTAAACGCACTCGTCTCTAAACTGTCATCCTGGTGATTCATCAATGCGTGCATCATCCATCGGTTGGCCGGTAAACTGGGTGCTCGCTCTGCAATCATTAGTTGGTGGACGTAAAGATCCCACGATGTCCTTTGTGAAGACTGGGCGAGCTATCTCCGGCACCCTGAACAAACTCCAAATTCATGGCCTAACCTACGGACGGCACTGCATCAGCAGCACAGCCGCACCCTCAGCCAATGATGCTGCCCCACAGCCTTGTGTTGCATATAAAAATGGTTCTGGGCCCAATCTTGTTCCAAATCTTCATCATTGTTATTTTGACTCTAGAAAATCCTCTTTATCTATTTGATGATGACTCAATCCCTCTGCCATGATATTCCTCATCCTTCAGACAGGCAGGCTGCAGCCTCTTCCCTCTCTTCAGACCTTGAGAAAATAACAAGATGGTCAAAGACTTGGAATATGTCTTTCATTCCTGACAAGTCTCACTATCTCTCTCCGAAAGGACCGTGTGGCAAACCCTCCCATCCACTTTCTTAACAATCCTCTCAAATAAGTCACTCCGTCACTCAAGCTCCTGAATCTCACTGTCAGCCATGATCTTTATTGGGCAAACCACATATATAAGTTGGCCTCCAAACCGTCACCAACTGGGCATCCTGCATTGTACAAAGTCCTTCATTGGCACACCTGAACTCCTATCCATTGAGGCTTTCATCAGCAGCTTCATGGACTACCGCTCTTCTCTCTGGGATGGCGACCCTGCCTCGCACCGTGCTCACCTCGAAACCAAACCAGGGCCTTCAAGATTATTGTAATTTCCCACGATTAAACCGAGTCTATGGACCTATCACTTTTCCATCGCAGACAGGTCAGTGGTCTCTCTGCGTTCTACCACCACCTTTCTGGTCTCGCACCCTCTGGGTTGCACACAGTAATGACACAAGACTTACTGCTTGGAAACACCATCGGTTTAATCACAGCTTTTACAAGCAATCGCAGCACGGCCTTTACACCTCAAACTCCGTGTCTCAAACTCCGTGTCTCTCCGAGCACTTCCTACAACGACAATACTTCCTACAACGAGCACTACAATACTTCCTACAACTTCCTACAACGACAAAACCAACTGTTGTTTCCGTTCCTGATGGCGTCATTGCCGTTCTTCAAACAAGTGAATTCTAAACATAACATTCTGCTCTTTCTGTGCTCTGTTCCCCCACCCCACCCCCCCAGGTTTTTTTTCGGGCCCGTGCGGTCCAGCATAACCCCCCTTCTAGTGAAACTCCAAAATCCAGGATCACTGCTCACCTCCGCTCATTCGGTCCACTTATTTTCCCACCTGCGGAACCAACTTCCACATACTCTTCAATCTCATCCTTCCTTCCAGGTCTTCAAGAGAGCTGTTCACCACCATCTAAGATCATCCTCCATTGAAAACCACGATCTTTTCTATGCCTGCTAACACATCCGCCCCCCTCTCCACCCACCTCTTTCTTTTCCAGTTTTCCTTCCTGAGAGTTTGCTTCTATATCCATCTTGTCCAGCCAATTCCCAATCCACTACCCACGACCCCGATTCCTCCATACATCCATTATTTATGAATGTCTCCCTAGATTTGTGTGATGTTGGTGTTTCCTCCTTTCTCTGCTGTTCCTTTTGTTGTATTCAGCATCTTCATCTGTTCAGTGTTCTCTTGATCTCTTCTAGCTCTTTCATGAGCCTTGACTCTATTCACCAAAAAGAAAATAAAAAATGATTCATTCACAGATAAAAAAAAAGGAGAAGAGTAGATGGAAATAAGTAACATACACCTCATAATGCAGCAACGAAATAGTACGATGTGGGAAAATTGTATACTCACCCGCCATTCAGGGTTGGGGTTAGACCGAAAAGCGTGCAGAGGCCGACTGATATCAACAAAGAACTGACAACTGTTGCCACAGCTGCCAAAGCCAATCCCCATTTTGACTTCACCATATCAATTTTCCCTGAAAACAGGGTGTGCGGAGGGGGTGGGTAGAGAGGAGGAGGAGGAGGTGGGTAGAGAGGAGGTGGGGGCGGGGCAAGAGGAGATTGGTTTGAGCAAGATTTATTTCAACAAATAATTGGTCTTTTTATGACTAACTTCCCTGAAAATGTCTGCTGCTCTTCTTCTGCTCCAATCGGATCATCGAATCATGTGCTCGTTAAAGTGGACATCTCTCTGACCATTCTCAAGGAGCCTGCTCAGCGTCGACGAGTCTAGCATTTCACTCAGGCCAACTGGCACGGTCTTCAAGCAGCCATCAATCATCTGGACTGGTCTCCCATCTCTACCGCCTCTGACATCAACTCATCCTGGGAATTCTTCCAAAGTAAATTGCTCTCTCTCATGCACAGATTTATCCCATCTCGTCTTCAGTTGTCATACCCTTCCTCCCGTCCATGGTACACGGAATCTTGTGGTGAGGCTGTTGCCCAGAAACAACTTGCCTTCGTCTCCTGGAAAGCAAATCCAACGGAAGGAAATCTCATTTCCTTTCACAAAGCCCGAAACAAGTGTGTGTCCACCCTCAGGAGAGCCAGGAAACAATATCTCTCCGTTCTCAAGACCGAACTCTCTTATCTGTCTCCCTCTTCCAAATCCTGGTGGCGTCTGGTCAAATCCGTTTCTGGTGTTTGTTCCCCCTCCATCCTCTCCCTTACCTCAAATGGCTACACAGCTGACTCCGCACGTGACAAAGCCGAATGCCTCAACTCTGTGTTTGCCTCTAAATCTTGTGTCCCAAACCCATCTCTCTCTGTTCCCACCTTTCCCAGTCGAACCCAACTGCTCCTGGACTCTGTGTCCTTCTCTCCTGACAAGGTGGAGAAGTTTCTGTCAAACCTCGACTCTGATTCTGCAACTGGACCAGACGGCATCAGCCCACGGGTCCTAAAATCCTGCTCTGCCGCTCTATCTCACCCTCTCTCTGTTCTTTTCACCCTCTCTTTTGCTCAAGGTCATCTGCCAGCATCTTGGAAATCAGCAAACATTACCGCTTTACACAAAAAAGGTGCAAAAACAGATCCTTGCAACTACAGACCAATCAGCCTGCTTCCAATTATCAGCAAAGTCATGGCATCCATCATTGCTTTGGATATCAAATCCTTCCTCTTCTCCAATGGCTTGATCTCTGATCATCAATTTGGATTTAGACCAGGTCATTCTACTCTGGACATATTGCTTCTGCTGTCTCAACAATGGATGGAGGTCCTCAATGCCAAACAGGAAATCAGAGCTGTCTCACTTGACATATCACGTGCCTTCGATACGGTCTGGCATCCAGCTCTGCTCACCAAACTCTCCTCCTATGGTATCCATGGAAATCTCCACTCATGGATTGCGGACTTCCTCTCTGGTCGAAGGCAACGTGTGGCCCTGAATGGATTTCTCTCATCTCCCCTGCCTGTTCTGGCTGGAGTTCCCCAAGGTAGTGTTCTGGGCCCTGTGCTATTTCTGGTCTTCATCAATGATCTCTCCGACTCTCTGGAAAATCCTCTCTATCTCTTTGCTGATGACTCCACTATCTGCCGCTCCATTCCTCATCCCTCAGATCGGCAGTCTGCAGCCTCCTCACTCTCTGCAGACCTGGAAAAAATCACAGACTGGTCAAACAAGTGGAACATGTCTTTCAATCCTGACAAATCGCACACTCTTACAATGTCTCTCCGAAAGGACCGACTGGAAAACCCTCTCATCTACTTTCTCAACAATCCTCTCGAAGAAGTTCTGTCGCTCAAGCTTTTGGGTCTCACTGTCTGCCATGATCTTTCTTGGGAAAACCACATTTCCAAGCTGGCCTCCAAAGCCAGTCACCGACTGGGCATACTCCGTCTGGCGAAGTCCTTTCTTGGCACACCTGAGCTGCTCACCACATACAAGGCTTTCATCCGCAGCTCAATGGAATGCTGTTCCCCCCCTCTGGGCTGGTGCTCCTGCCTCACACCTAGCTCGGCTTCACGCTGTTGAAACCAAAGCTTTCAGAATCATTGGAATCTCCTGCGATGAAGTTAACTCCGAGGGCCTTTCACTCACTCACCACAGGCAGGTTTGGTGGTCTTTCTGTCTTCTACCGACTCCTCTCCGGCCTTGCTCCCCCAGCTCTCGCTGTGCTCTGTCCCCCCAATATTCCTTCAGGTCGCACAAGATCTGCGTGCAACCCTCTTATGGTTAAACTGCCAAAAACTAGGCTCTCTGCTCACCTTCACTCTTTCATTCCCCTTTTATCCCGTCTCTGGAACAAACTCCCCCACTCCCTTCAATCCCACTCCTCCCTCCAGGTCTTTAAAACAGCTGTTCACCACCATCTCTTATCTTCCCCCATCCAAAACCTTGATCTTTTCTACCCCCGCTAATTCACCCCAGATACAGTTTTTCGAAATTCCAACTTCTTTCCTGGAAGTCTTTGCAGTGTTCATATGTTTTATACCTCTCCCACCTCCCCCAAAGCCCTCCTCCTCCCACATTTCTCCCGTTGTCCCCGCTCTCAAATGTTGTGTTTGTGTCCTTCCCCCTCTCTCCCCATCTTGTCTGTCGCTCCCCTTATTTTTTGTTTGTGTGTCGGTTTGACCTTTTGTGTGATTGATGTTAGCTCTTTCACGAGCCTCGATCTTGTACACAAAACAAACAAAAAAAATCTGGTGGAGTTCTGCATTAAACGTGATAATAAAGGTGGGCCAGGTAACTAGTCCATTAGGATGGGTTCTTTGAAAGTCTAACAAATGCATAAAAGATCAAAATTTGGTTAAATATTCAATCTGTCAGTTGTATCAACACTGGGGCTTGACGATGCTGCTGATGCAATTCACCCAAATAAATTATGGCATAAAAGTGGAATTTGACAATTAAACGTAAATCTGGGTCCTCCGTTTCTGATAAGTCAAAACGTGAACTACACGGAGTTACCCTCAAAGTTTTGTCAAAAAGGCACGTTCCCAATTTAGCATTACAATGAACTAGAGTTACAAAGTACAATATGACGGTATCAAAAATCACACCTTCACAATTTGAATGTCAGGTAAAAGCTGGAAGAAAATTGTTAGGGGGGAAAGGGAGGGCAGGGGAAGAGAAGAATAGACATGTACTTGTGGAAAAGTAAATGTAGGCGAAGAGGATGACATAAGTCGTGACGAGAGGAACCAACTCGGCAATGCCAACCTCCTCTTGGAAATGAACATGCACCACGGAAGCCTCTCCACGAGACACACTGCTACCAGGATAAAGCATTTGCAGCTTCTTCCTGAGGCTTTGGACAAATCTGCATGCAAAAATGTACACATTGAGAAACTCCTAATCGATTAAATGAATTAAATCGTCACAAAATTATGAGCATCAATGAAAAAGGAGAGGTGGGTAGCAAGAAGCAAACTGCAAGACACCTTACTGTGAGTCATGGGCCTGGAGAATGATAGTGATGGCAAAAACAAGAACACGCTTTCGCTCCCTGACGTAGTATTGCGAGACACCGCCATACTTTGGTGGAACTCCGAACAGCAAATCTGAAAACAAGGTTTTTCACTACAAAATGTACAAAGAAAGCTGCAAGAAGAATGGGATACCTCCCCCCTCCCCAAATCACATGGCAATAAATTAATTTCCTCCAGAAACATATTGTGAGATTTTTTCCCCCATTTTATTTTATCTGTTGGAAAAACTTTGGGATTTTACGATTGCTTTGCCCAATCTTCATCTCTGCCCACAGCACGTAAACATCACAAAATACCATGTATTGCAAATGATGAGAGGCATTCAACAATCTATCTGAGATACTCACAACAGCCCAACAAACACCATCTTTCTTCTTTGTCAATATACAGTGGCATTAGTATTCACCCCCGACCAATAATGCCACGATTAGATGAATTACCAATTATGGAGAAACAGTTTTTCGAAATGAACTTTTGGATTCATACTTGCAGAGATCACACTAAACACCGTTGTATTTGAAGGACGTTACATATCAGGAATACCTGAAAAAAAACATGTACAAATCAAAATTTAGTGGTTGCAAAAGTATTCAGGCCTGAAGTCAATCCTTGGTGGAAGCACCTTTTGCAGCAATGACTGCAATGAGTCTATTTTGTGTAGGCCCCTACCAGCTTTGTACAGTGAGATGGTGAAATCTTTGCCCATTCTTCACGTGTGTAGGCCTCTACCAGCTTTGTACAGTGAGATGGTGAAATCTTTGCCCATTCTTCACGTGCGTAGGCCTCTACCAGCTTTGTACAGTGAGATGGTGAAATCTTTGCCCATTCTTCACATGTGTAGGCCTCTACCAGCTTTGTACAGTGAGATGGTGAAATCTTTGTCCATTCTTCACGTGTGTAGGCCTCTACCAGCTTTGTACAGTGAGATGGTGAAATCTTTGCCAATTCTTCACATGTGTAGGCCTCTACCAGCTTTGTACAGTGAGATGGTGAAATCTTTGTCCATTCTTCACGTGTGTAGGTAGGCGTGTGTAGGTAGGCCTCTACCAGCTTTGTACAGTGAGATGGTGAAATCTTTGTCCATTCTTCACGTGTGTAGGCCTCGATCAGCTTTGTACAGTGAGATGGTGAAATCTTTGTCCATTCTTCACGTGTGTAGGCCTCTACCAGCTTTGTACAGTGAGATGGTGAAATCTTTGCCCATTATTCACGTGTGTAGGCCTCTACCAGCTTTGTACAGTGAGATGGTGAAATCTTTGTCCATTCTTCACGTGTGTAGGCCTCTACCAGCTTTGTACAGTGAGATGGTGAAATCTTTGCCCATTATTCACGTGTGTAGGCCCCTACCACCTTTGTACAGTGAGATGGTGAAATCTTTGCCCATTCTTCACGTGTGTAGGCCTCTACCAGCTTTGTACAGCGAGATGGTGAAATCTTTGCCCATTATTCACGTGTGTAGGCCTCTACCAGCTTTGTACAGCGAGATGGTGAAATCTTTGTCCATTCTTCACGTGTGTAGGCCTCTACCAGTTTTGTACAGTGAGATGGTGAAATCTTTGTCCATTCTTCACGTGTACGCCTCTACCAGTTTTGTACAGTGAGATGGTGAAATCTTTGTCCATTCTTCACGTGTGTCGGCCTCTCCCAGCATTGTACAGTGAGATGGTGAAATATTTGCCCATTCTTCACATGTGTAGGCCTCCACCAGCTTTGTACAGTGAGATGGTGAAATCTTTGTCCATTCTTCACGTGTGTAGGCCTCTAACAGCTTTGTACAGTGAGATGGTGAAATCTTTGTCCATTCTTCACGTGTGTAGGCCTCGACCAGCTTTGTACAGTGAGATGGTGAAATCTTTGTCCATTCTTCACGTGTGTAGGCCTCTACCAGCTTTGTACAGTGAGATGGTGAAATCTTTGCCCATTATTCACGTGTGTAGGCCTCTACCAGCTTTGTACAGTGAGATGGTGAAATCTTTGTCCATTCTTCATGTGTGTAGGCCTCAACCAGCTTTGTACAGTGAGATGGTGAAATCTTTGTCCATTCTTCACGTGTGTAGGCCTCGACCAGCTTTGTACAGTGAGATGGTGAAATCTTTGTCCATTCTTCACGTGTGTAGGTCTCTACCAGCTTTGTACAGGGAGATGGTGAAATCTTTGCCCATTCTTCACGTGTGTAGGCCTCTACCAGTTTTGTACAGTGAGATGGTGAAATCTTTGCCCATTCTTCACGTGTGTAGGCCTCTACCAGCTTTGTACAGCGAGATGGTGAAATCTTTGCCCATTCTTCACGTGTGTAGGCCTCTACCAGTTTTGTACAGTGAGATGGTGAAATCTTTGCCCATTCTTCACGTGTGTAGGTCTCTACCAGCTTTGTACAGCGAGATGGTGAAATCTTTGTCCATTCTTCACGTGTGTAGGCCTCTACCAGTTTTGTACAGCGAGATGGTGAAATCTTTGCCCATTCTTCACGTGTGTAGGCCTCTACCAGCTTTGTACAGCGAGATGGTGAAATCTTTGCCCATTATTCACGTGTGTAGGCCTCTACCAGCTTTGTACAGCGAGATGGTGAAATCTTTGTCCATTCTTCACGTGTGTAGGCCTCTACCAGTTTTGTACAGTGAGATGGTGAAATCTTTGTCCATTCTTCACGTGTACGCCTCTACCAGTTTTGTACAGTGAGATGGTGAAATCTTTGTCCATTCTTCACGTGTGTCGGCCTCTCCCAGCATTGTACAGTGAGATGGTGAAATATTTGCCCATTCTTCACATGTGTAGGCCTCCACCAGCTTTGTACAGTGAGATGGTGAAATCTTTGTCCATTCTTCATGTGTGTAGGCCTCTACCAGCTTTGTACAGTGAGATGGTGAAATCTCTGTCCATTCTTCACGTGTGTAGGCCTCGACCAGCTTTGTACAGTGAAATGGTGAAATCTTTGTCCATTCTTCACGTGTGTCGGCCTCTACCAGCTTTGTACAGTGAGATGGTGAAATCTTTGCCCATTATTCACGTGTGTAGGCCTCTACCAGCTTTGTACAGTGAGATGGTGAAATCTTTGTCCATTCTTCATGTGTGTAGGCCTCGACCAGCTTTGTACAGTGAGATGGTGAAATCTTTGTCCATTCTTCACGTGTGTAGGCCTCTACCAGCTTTGTACAGTGAGATGGTGAAATCTTTGTCCATTCTTCACGTGTGTAGGTCTCTACCAGCTTTGTACAGGGAAATGGTGAAATCTTTGCCCATTCTTCACATGTGTCGGCCTCGACCAGCTTTGTACAGTGAGATGGTGAAATCTTTGCCAATTCTTCACATGTGTAGGCCTCTACCAGCTTTGTACAGTGAGATGGTGAAATCTTTGCCAATTCTTCACATGTGTAGGCCTCTACCAGCTTTGTACAGTGAGATGGTGAAATCTTTGCCCATTCTTCACGTGTGTAGGCCTCTACCAGCTTTGTACAGTGAGATGGTGAAATCTTGGCCCATTCTTCATGTGTGGAGGCCTCAACCAGCTTTGCACAGCAAGATGGTGAAATCTTTGCCCATTCTTCACGTGGGTAGGCCTCGACCAGCTTTGTGCAGCGAGATGGTGAAATCTTTGCCCATTCTTCACGTGTGTAGGCCTCTACCGGCTTTGTACAGTGAGATGGTGAAATCTTTGTCCATTCTTCACGTGTGTAGGCCTCCACCAGCTTTGTACAGCGAGATGGTGGAATCTTTGTCTATTCTTCATGTGGGTGGGCCTCTACCAGCTTTGTACAGTGAGATGGTGAAATCTTTGTCCATTCTTCATGTGGGTGGGCCTCTACCAGCTTTGTACAGTGAGATGGTGAAATCTTTGCCCATTCTTCATGTGGGTGGGCCTCTACCAGCTTTGTTCAGCAAGATAGTGAAATCTTTGCCCATTCTTCACATGTGTCAGCCTCTACCAGCTTTGTACATTGAGATGGTGGAATCTTTGCCCATTCTTCACATGTGTCGGCCTCTCCCAGCTTTGTACAGCGAGATGGTGGAATCTTTATCCATTCTTCATGTGTGTAGGCCTCGACCAGCTTTGTACAGTGAGGTGGTGAAATCTTTGCCCATTCTTCACATGGGTAGCCCTCGACCAGCTTTGTACAGCGAGATGGTGAAATCTTTGTCCATTCTTTACGTGGGTAGGCCTCGAACGGCTTTGTTCAGTGAGTTGGTGAAATCTTTGCCCATTCTTCATGTGAAAATTGCTCCAGTTTGCCAAGTTTAATGGGGATCGTCGATGGACTGCAATCTTCAAGTCTTCAAGTCAAATATCCAACTGGGTTCTAATCAGGACTTTGACTGGGCCCCTCAACAACATTTATTATTATCCTCTTGTTTAGACGCTCCAGTGTGGCTTCATCTTTGTGCTTCGGATCATTGTCCCACTGAAATGTGAATCTCCTACCCAGTTACTATTCCAGTTACCAATCTTACTTCCTCAAAAGCTCTGAGACTATTCTCTCTTTCTTCACGTTTTTATCAATGCAGCTCTTTTTTTTTCTTTTTTCTTTTTGTATACTGAATCGAGGCTCGTGAAAGAGCTAACATTTACTTCACAAACAAATCAACCAGACAAACAAAATATATAAAAAGAGGGAGCGGAAGACAAGATGGGGAGAGAAGGGGAAGCACACAAACACAACATTTGAGAGTAGGGAGATGTGTGGAAGGGAGAGGGCCTGGGGGGAGGAGGCGTGGGAAGAGGGGGAGGGGAGGGAGAAGTACAAAACACAAGGACACCAAGGACTTCCAGGACAGAAGTTGGTATTTCAAAAAAGTGGAATTGGGGTGAAATTAGCAGGGGTAGAAAAGATCAAGGTTTTGGATGGGGGAAGATAAGAGATGGTGGTGAACAGCTGTTTTAAAGACCTGGAGGGTGGAGTGGGATTGAAGAGAGTGAGGGAGTTTGTTCCAGAGGCGGGAGAAAAGAGGAATGAAGGAGTGAAGGTGAGCAGAGAGTCTTGATTTTGGCAGTTTAACCATAAGAGGGTTGCAGGCAGATCTTGTGCGACCTGCAGGAATATTTGCGGGACAGAGCCCAGAGAGAGCTGGGGGGAAAGGCCAGAGAGGAGTCGGTACAAGACGGAAAGACCACCAACCTGCCTGCGGTGAGTGAGTGAGAGGCCCTTGGAGTTAGCTTCATCGCGGGAGATTCCAATGATTCTGAATGCTTTGGTTTCAACAGCGTGAAGACGAGCTAGGTGTGAGGCAGGAGCACCAGCCCAGAGGGGAGAGCAGTATTCCATTGAGCTGTGGATGAAAGCCTTGTATGTGGTGAGGAGCTCAGGTGTGCCAAGGAAGGACTTCGCACGACGGAGGATGCCCAGTCGGCGACTGGCTTTGGAGGCCAGATTTGAAATGTGGTTTTCCCAGGAAAGATCATGGCAGATAGTGAGACCCAAAAGCTTGAGTGACAGAACTTATTGGAGAGGATTATTCAGAAAGTGGATGGGAGGGTTGTCCAGTCGGTCTTTTCGGAGAGACATCGTAAGAGTGTGAGATTTGTCAGGATTGAAAGACATGTTCCACTTGTTTGCCCAGTCTGTGATTTTGTCCAGGTCTGCAGAGAATGAGGAGGCTGCAGACTGCCGATCTGAGGGATGAAGAATGGAGCGACTGAGAGTAGAGTCATCAGCAAAGAGATAGAGAGGATTTTCAAGAGAGTCAGAGAGATCATTGATGAAGACCAGAAAAAGCACAGGGCCCAGAACACTGCCTTGGGGAACTCCAGCCTGAACAGGAAGAGGAGATGAGAGAAACCCATTCAGGGCCACACGTTGACTACGACTGGAGAGGAAGTCCGCCAGCCATGCGTGGAGATTTCCATGGATACCAAAAGAGGAGAGTTTGATGAGCAGAGCGGGGTGCCAGACCGCATCGAAGGCACGTGATATGTCAAGGGAGACAGCTCTAATTTCCTGTTTGGCATTGAGGACCTCCATCCATTGTTGAGAAAGCAGAAGCAGCATGTCCAGAGTAGAGTGACCAGGTCTGAAACCAAATTGATGATCAGAGATCAAGCCATTGGAGAAGAGGAAAGATTTCATATCTGAAGCAATGATGGATTCCATGACTTTGCTGATAATTGGGAGAAGGCTGATTGGTCTGTAGTTGCTGGAATCTGTTTTTGCACCTTTTTTGTGCAAAGCAGTGATGTTGGCAGATTTCCAAGCAGATGGCAGATGATCTTGAGCAAAAGAGAGGGTGAAGAGAACAGAGAGAGGGAGTGAAAGAGCGGAAGAACAGGATTTTAGGACCCGTGGGCTGATGCCGTCAGGTCCATTTGCAGAATCAGAGTCAAGGGTTGACAGAAACTTTTCCACCTTGTCAGGAGGAAAGGACACAGAGTCCAGGAGCAGCTGGGTACGACTGGGTACAGTGGGTACAGAGAGGGATGGGTTTGGTACACAAGATTTAGAGGCAAACGCAGAGTTGAGGCATTCAGCTTAAGTAGATGCTGGGGTCTGTTTTTGCACCTTTTTTGTGCAAAGCGGTGATGTTGGCAGATTTCCAAGCAGATGGAAGATGACCTTGAGCAAAAGAGAGGGTGAAGAGAACAGAGAGAGGGAGTGAAAGAGCGGAAGAACAGGATTTTAGGACCCGTGGGCTGATGCCATCAGGTCCAGTTGCAGAATCAGAGTCGAGGGTTGACAGAAACTTTTCCACCTTGTCAGGAGGAAAGGACACAGAGTTCAGGAGCAGCTGGGTATGACTGGGTACGGTGGGTACAGAGAGGGATGGGTTTGGGACACAAGATTTAGAGGCAAACACAGAGTTGAGGCATTCAGCTTTTTCACGTGCGGAGTCAGCCGTGTGGCTATTTGAGGTGAGGGAGGGGATGGAGGGGGAACAAACACCAGAAACAGATTTGACCAGACGCCACCAGGATTTGGAAGAGGGAGACAGATAAGAGAGTTCGGTCCTGAGAACGGAGAGATATTGTTTCCTGGCTCTCCTGAGGGTGGACACACACTTGTTTCGGGCTTTGTGAAAGGAAATGAGATTTCCTTCCGTTGGATTTGCTTTCCAGGAGACGAAAGCAAGTTGTTTCTGGGCAATAGCCTCACCACAAGATTCCGTGTCGCATGGGCGGGAGGAAGGGTATGACAACTGAAGACGAGATGGGATAAATCTGTGCATGAGAGAGAGCAATTTACTTTGGAAGAATTCCCAGGATGAGTTGATGTCAGAGGCAGTAGAGATGGGAGACCAGTCCAGTTGATTGATGGCTGGTTGAAGACCGTGCCAGTTGACCTGAGTGAAATGCCAGACTCATCGACGCTGAGGAGGCTCTCTGAGAATGGTCAGAGAGATGTCCACTTTAACAAGCAGTTAAGGCCTTTTATTGAAGGCCAGGCCTCGATGAGGTCTAAATAGTCCATGACTGGAGCCTTCAACAACAACAACAACAGGCATTTTAAGGCCATTTTCCCTGCAAGAGCGGGGGTTAGCCTTGCGGTCCCCATGTCAATCTTCTCCATTTTGCCCTATTTTCTGGAGCGATATACTGGAGCCTTCAACATTAAAAAAAATACAAAAAAAATTTCAGTCATGACTCACTCAAACAGGTTTTCATCAAAGTTTCTCCTGTACTTTGTGCACTGTCCATTGTCCCTTGTATCCTGACAAGCTTGCCAGCCACTGCTGATGAAAATCAGCCCCATAACATGATGCTGCCACCACCATGCTTGACAGTAGGGATGGTGTTGACTGGGTGATGTGTTCGGCCTGCGCCAGACGTATCACTTTGAATTTGGACCAAAAGGTTAAATTATTGTCTCGTATGACCACAGATTTTTCTCCACATGCCTGCAGTATCATGAAGATGCTATTTGTTTTATTTTTAATTTTTACAAACATTCCACTTGTGTGACCAGTTTGTGATTTTATCCAGCTCTGCAGAGTGAATAGGCATTGGAAGCGTGGATGTGAGAGCGGACACATTGCGGGCTATAAAAGTTTGGGTTCAAGTATGGAAAGCAGCTGCTTAGACGAGATGGGATAGGTCTGAAAGGTGTGCTGGGAGACAGAACTAGCTGGTGTCTGGAGAACGAGACCGTGTCTGGAAAACGTGCCGAAGTCTGGAGGGAAAGCCAGCGTGAGCAAATTCCAGTTTCAGGCAGAATGGTCAGTCCAGCGAGAGTTCCCAGGCGCGGTTATCAAACACACACTGACTCGCACAAACTGACTTCATTTTACTATCCCTACTCTACCTCATTCCCCTTAGATGCAAGAACAATCAACAAAAGCACCAACTGTCGTTTTCAGGGCTAACCGACTTTCACACCTCACAGCTTTCATCTGGCACGCTCGTATTCAACCCTCCACACCTCTCCCAGCACGATTACATTACACACCCTATCCCCACCTACTTGGACCCATGTGAGCCAGCCGGCTCATGGTGCGGGTGAGCAAGGATCACCAGCATACCCCATCTTCACTCCTCTTTCTTCTCTTCTTTCCCGGAAAGACTGTGCTGTGCGCCTGTTGGTTTCTGTGATAAGTGACTGGCTAAGAAGGTAAGGATTTCCAAGAAAGAAGGTAAGGCTTCTGTGCTTAAGGTAAGGATTTCTCTGTTGTGACATGCTTTTCCTTGTAAAGACGTGCCCTTTTCCTAAACATTATAAACCCTCTTTTCCAAAATGTCTGGATGTCTGCTTCCATTGGTTAGACAGTGTGTGGTAACAGGGAGTACTACCCCGCTGTTGATCTTGGAGCATAGCCAAGTTGTCCACCTATGGTAACACTCGGTCGTATCTTGATCTCGGTGGTGCGGAGGAGTACTCCCTGTTACCATAGGTGGACAACTGGAGTTGGAGCACGTGACATATCAGTTTTATAATTTTAGCCCGTCTCCTTCTCGGTGGTGCGTTGGAAGCACAGTCCCTATCTGAGGTGTTTAATTTGCCAGGGAAGTAAAGCAGGATATGGATGCTGGTCCTTACTAAAATAAAATGTCTCAGACAGCTTCTGTGGTTGCTTGGCAACCCGTCGCGCTACGGAGTTATCTGGGGTACATCGGCTTCAGGGTCATCGGCTGGGAAGTGGATCCGAAAACTCCCCTCACGACCTTTACTGAGGGCGAATCCGTAACAACATATACAATTAGAAAGCACACGCATGCACACCACTTAATTAATGGCTCCAATTGTGCCCACATCCTTGTGGGGTCTGACGGGGAACAAACGTGTGACTGAGGGCGAAAAACTTCGGAATTTGTTCAGGTCAATAAAACCTATTCTTCGTGAAGAACACCACGGGATCTTTATCATCGACCAACTAATGCTAGCAAACAGATCACGCCTTTTTAACGTCCATCTGAGGGACGCAGCACATAATGATGCATCACCCAGCTTGTGAAATACCAGGAAGACAATTTGTAGCGAGCTGGGTTGAGATTCAAACCCGGACTAAGCAGCCCAGAGGCGAGTGTACTTACCTCTAGGATTCTAGGTCATCCTACAAAAACAAAATGCCAAAAACAAAAACCACAACATCGCAACACCTATTTTGGCTAATCTTTGACAATGGCGAGCATCTCAATTGTAAAACGTTTTTTAACACATCTTGCATCACAACAAAGCACAGATTTAAATACCCTTAACTAGTTAGAAATTTACTTAACTAAGCCAGATGAACGAAACAACAATAATCAAAGTTTATAAGAACAAATAATCACAATATTGTCGTGTTCACCGAGATTAACACCCCTGGATGACGGATGGCCAACCGAGCTTTAACTCAGAGGCGTATACTCAACTATGGCGGTAGTCATACGCACGGGGGGGGGGGGGGTTGAGGTGTGGGTATTGGAGGGTAGCTAGAGCTTACCTATACGGCCGGGCGTGACGCTGGTTTTCCGAACCACAAACAAATAAACGGACAAGACAACGAATGTAAAATGTAACAAATAATGATTTTTTTTGTTTTTTTTTTTTGTTATTTTTTTGTTTTTTTTTATTTTGTTTTTTTTTGTTTTGTTTTGTTTTGTTTTGTTTTGTTTTGTATACTGAATCGAGGCTCGTGAAAGAGCTAACATTAACTCCACAAACAAATCGACCAGACAAACAAAATACACAAAAAGAGGGAGCGGAAGACAAGATGGGGAGAAAAGGGGAAGCACACACACACAACATCCGAGAGCAGGAAGATGTGTGGAAGGGAGAGGGCCCGGGGGGAGGAGGCGTGGGAAGGGGGGGGGGGGGATGGAGAAGTATAAAGCACAAGGACACCAAGGACTTCCAGGACAAAAGTTGGTATTTCAAAAAGTGGAATTGGGGTGAAATTAGCGGGGGTAGAAAAGATCAAGGTTTTGGATGGGGGAAGATAAGAGATGGTGGTGAACAGCTGTTTTAAAGACTTGGAGGGTGGAGTGGGATTGAAGAGAGTGAGGGAGTTTGTTCCAGAGGCGGGAGAAAAGAGGAATGAAGGAGTGAAGGTGAGCAGAGAGTCTTGATTTTGGCAGTTTAACCAAAAGAGGGTTGCAGGCAGATCTTGTGCGACCTGTAGGAATATTTGCGGGACAGAGCCCAGAGAGAGCTGGGGGGCAAGGCCAGAGAGGAGTCGGTAGAAGACGGAAAGACCACCAACCTGCCCTGAGTGAGTGAGAGGCCCTTGGAGTTAGCTTCATCGCGGGAGATTCCAATGATTCTGAATGCTTTGGTTTCAACAGCGTGAAGGCGAGCGAGGTGTGAGGAAGGAGCACCAGCCCAGAGGGGAGAGCAGTATTCCATTGAGCTGCGGATGAAAGCCTTGTATGTGGTGAGGAGCTCAGGTGTGCCAAGGAAGGACTTCGCACGACGGAGGATGCCCAGTCGGCGACTGGCTTTGGAGGCCAGATTTGAAATGTGGTTTTTCCAGGAAAGATCATGGCAGATAGTGAGACCCAAAAGCTTGAGTGACAGAACTTCTTGGAGAGGATTATTCAGAAAGTGGATGGGAGGGTTGTCCAGTCGGTCTTTTCGGAGAGACATCGTAAGAGTGTGAGATTTGTCAGGATTGAAAGACATGTTCCACTTGTTTGCCCAGTCTGTGATTTTGTCAAGGTCTGCAGAGAGTGAGGAGGCTGCAGACTGCCGATCTGAGGGATGAAGAATGGAGCAACAGAGAGTAGAGTCGTCAGCAAAGAGATAGAGAGGATTTTCAAGAGAGTCGGAGAGATCATTGATGAAGACCAGAAAAAGCACAGGGCCCAGAACACTGCCTTGGGGAACTCCAGCCTGAACAGGAAGAGGAGATGAGAGAAACCCATTCAGGGCCACATGTTGACTACGACTAGAGAGGAAGTCCGCCAGCCATGCGTGGAGATTTCCATGGATACCAAAAGAGGAGAGTTTGGTGAGCAGAGCGGGGTGCCAGACCGTATCGAAGGCACGTGATATGTCAAGGGAGACTGCTCTAATTTCCTGTTTGGCATTGAGGACCTCCATCCATTGTTGAGAAAGCAGAAGCAGCATGTCCAGAGTGGAGTATCCAGGTCTGAAACCAAATTGATGATCAGAGATCAAGCCATTGGAGAAGAGGAAAGATTTCATATCTGAAGCAATGATGGATTCCATGACTTTGCTGATAATTGGGAGAAGGCTGATTGGTCTGTAGTTGCTGGGATCTGTTTTTGCACATTTTTTGTGCAAAGCGGTGATGTTGGCAGATTTCCAAGCAGATGGAAGATGACCTTGAGCAAAAGAGAGGGTGAAGAGAACAGAGAGAGGGAGTGAAAGAGCGGAAGAACAGGATTTTAGGACCCGTGGGCTGATGCCGTCAGGTCCAGTTGCAGAATCAGAGTCAAGGGTTGACAGAAACTTTTCCACCTTGTCAGGAGGAAAGGACACAGAGTCCAGGAGCAGCTGGGTACGACTGGGTACGGTGGGTACAGAGAGGGATGGGTTTGGGACACAAGATTTAGAGGCAAACACAGAGTTGAGGCATTCAGCTTTTTCACGTGCGGAGTCAGCCGTGTGGCCATTTAAGGTGAGGGAGGGGATGGAGGGGGAACAAACACCAGAAACAGATTTCACCAGACGCCACCAGGATTTGGAAGAGGGAGACAGATAAGAGAGTTCGGTCCTGAGGACGGAGAGATATTGTTTCCTGGCTCTCCTGAGGGTGGACACACACTTGTTTCGGGCTTTGTGAAAGGAGTAATGCCAGGATTTCATGAAAGTAATGCCAGGATAACAAAGAATGTGTGGTGAAACTAAAATTCCTATATTGAGTATCCTCCATCAGACACAATTACACACAAGGGGATGATAAAATAACGAAATTAAAAATGCGTGTAATGTTAGCTGGGACTCAGCTCTGGTCTCCTTGACCGTCCGGGGTCGTCAAAGGTCCCGTGTCCCTGCGTGGGAAAACACGCGTTGGCGCAAAGTCGCATTCACTGCCAGCCATCGACGCGAAGTGAACAGGCCCGAGCTCCTCCCACGTCCTTTGTGCTCGGCTGCACCGAGCTTCGACCGTCCCGAACTTCCCAGGTGCACACGGCACGAAACGCAGCCGTCACGAGCCAACACCAAGGAGAGAAAATTGCGTCCGCCTTTCGCGCAGCCCGGAACAGAGAGAGAAGTGCGACTGCATGCAATGGAAGCCAAGACCAAGAGTGTGTCCGCTCGCAATCAAACCCAGCGCAAGAGAGTAAATGTGCGTCCGCTTGTTATGAAACCCCGAACCAAGAGAGGGAAAATGGCAGTACTCTGCCTTTTTGTTCCTTGTGCTGGAACGTTATCTCTGACGTCACACGTGCTCCAATCACGCCGCACCATCCTGATCAATCGTTCCTCTCGGGGCGGGGCCTCACGGCCTCTCTTGCTGCCCCTCGAGATGACTCGGCTGGGTGGCGTCGTAGTGGTCGAATGTCCGGATCCGGTCAGCGGTTATGTGGTTTATTTAATTGTAGGCGCTGTTTGCATGGCTGATGTTGCAAGTGTTATAAGAAATGAAGGGAAAAACCACAGAGGCAACTACACACAGGGAATCTACCCTTATACCCTAACTAATTAGCATAGCTCCACCCCTCGAGTGGAGACAAATACACTTACGCGACATCCGTCCCCACTGAGTTTCAGGAAGGTTTCTTCTTCTTCATGACATTCAGAGCACACGACCCTATACAATCCTACCTGGCATAAGGTATTCATTCCATTGCTACCACCACAAATGTAACAATATTATCTCAGAATACGGAAAAGCCATTTATTTTAATCACCGATACCTTTCAGAGATGTGGAGAATTGAAAGGGCCGAGTTTGGTGCTGATTCATTGTATGTACAATGTCAGGATCAGACCGAAAGCGACTGAGGTCATTCTGCCAGAAGTTTGCTGGGGACACAATCAAGCAGCTGTGCTCTGGGAGAAAGTTTTGCAACTTTCGTAAACCAGGAAGCAAACTGCTGACCTTTAAACAAAAATCTTCAATATTGACACTTCTTTCACTGAAAAACAAGGAGGCAGCACGTGACATATCAGTTTTATAATTTTATCCCGTCTCCTGCTTGTAATCACTTGTTTGTCTGTCTGTCTGTCTATCTGTGTCGGCGTATCTGTTCGGGAGATAACTTTTTCACCATTAGAATTTTGTCATCAAATTTTCACCAAAGCTTTATTATGATAATACAGAGAAGGCAAATTAATAATTTTGTCAAAAGGTCAATGGTCAGTGTCACATAAAATCCTCAATTTTCATCCAATTGACCTGAAATTTAAATTTATCATTTGGGTTTTGTCATCAAATTTTCAACAAAGCTTTATTATGACAATATGGAGAGGACAAACGAATAATTTTGTCAAAAGGTCAAAAGGTTAAAGGTCAGCGTCACGTGAAATCACCAATTTTCACGTGATTGACCTGAAATTTCAGGAATTTGCATATTGGGTAACTGAATTGGTTCACTAATCAAAAGGTAGGAGTCCATTGGATTTTTTTTAGATCAAAAGGTTAATGGTCAAGGTTGCATAAAATCGTCAATTGTGATCCAATAGACCTGAACTTTTAAGAATTCTCAGATTGGGTCACACAATTGGTTCACCAATCAAAAGCTACAAGCTGATTGCTTTTTAGATATAAAGCTCAAAGGTCAAAGCTGCATAAAATCATCAATTTTCATTTTGCATTTTTAAAAAATTGTTTTCACTATTTTGAGCATATGAAAGCAGCAGAAGAAGAAGAAGAAGCAGATTCCTCTCCTTACGATGTCTCTCCGAAAGGACCGACTGGACAACCCTCCCATCCACTTTCTGAATAATCCTCTCCAAGAAGTTCTGTCACTCAAGCCTTTGGGTCTCACTATCTGCCATGATCTTTCCTGGGAAAACCACATTTCAAATCTGGCCTCCAAAGCCAGTCGCCGACTGGGCATCCTCCGTCGTGCGAAGTCCTTCCTTGGCACACCTGAGCTCCTCACCACATACAAGGCTTTCATCCGCAGCTCAATGGAATACTGCTCTCCCCTCTGGGCTGGTGCTCCTGCCTCACACCTAGCTCGTCTTCACGCTGTTGAAACCAAAGCTTTCAGAATCATTGGAATCTCCCGCGATGAAGCTAACTCCAAGGGCCTTTCACTCACTCACCGCAGGCAGGTTGGTGGTCTTTCCGTCTTCTACCGATTCCTCTCTGGCCTTGCCCCCCCAGTCTCTCTGGGCTCTGTCCCGCAAATATTCCTACAGGTCGCACAAGATCTGCCTGCAACCCTCTTATGGTTAAACTGCCAAAATCAAGACTCTCTGCTCACCTTCACTCCTTCATTCCTCTTTTCTCTCGCCTCTGGAGCAAACTCCGTCACTCTCTTCAATCCCACTCCTCCCTCCAGGTCTTTAAAACAGCTGTTCACCACCATCTGTTATCTTCCCCCATCCAAAACCTTGATCTTTTCTATCCCTGCTAATTTCACCCCAAATCCACTTTTTTGAAATACCAACTTCTGTCCTGGAAGTCCTTGGTGTCCTTGTGTTTTATACTTCTCCCTCCCCCCACCCCCTTCCCACGCCTCCTCCCCCCAAGCCCTCTCCCTCCCACACATCTCCCGATGTCCCTGCTCTCAAATGTTGTGTTTGTGTGCTTCCCCAATCCCCTTCTCTCCCCATCTGGTCTACCGCTCACTCTTTTTATATATATTTTGTTTGTCTGTTTGATTTGTTTGTGAAATAAATGTTAGCTCTTTCACGAGCCTCGATTCTGTATACAAAAAAAAAGAAAAAAAGAAGAAGAAGAAGCAGACGTCTGAATATAAACGGACGCGGGCATTTGCATTTTCAGATGATTTCTAGTATGTTATTACATTTGTAAAAAGCATTCACTGCAAACAAGCAATGTTAATTTTGCTTTCACATTTCCTCCAAATTTTCTAATTTCAACCCAAGTGAAGTACACGAGGTATTTTACATATTGCACGAAATACCAAATATTACATCAATTTGCACTTATGTAGTCGCACACTACCACTCAACGAGCTATTTGAAAATAGCTGAAGAAAGCACACACCTTGTACGCTGCTGATGGTTCCGTATCTCATCGATGACTTCAAAAACTTTGGACAAAGGTGCACGAAAGGCATCTGCTGGGATAAGACTCTGTTCCCATGGAGACACCATAGCCTTGACTATGACTTGCTGTACATATGCCACGGGACTACCGACATACTGCAACAAGCACAAAATTAAAAACTGTTAATTGCTGTTCATGTATCAACAGCTCACTTTGAAGGCTTCAAAAGTAGTGAGTAACCCAAGGGGTGGCACGCCATTGGGACTCGTGAATCATGCAACGGAGATGCAACTTTACCCACGATGGAATCTGGGTGTAATCGGCCAGCTCAATGCCATCCAACAAAGCAGAATTTGCCTTCTCTGAAGATACAAATTCCAGCGGCCCAGTTCCAGGTAGTGGAAGCTTCAGCAAAGGATAGCTGTGATGGTCACAAAATAAACGCAAAGGTTTGCACTTGGGTATAAATACAAAATTCTAGTTGCACATATTAATGCTTACCTGCACTCCAGATCCAGATAACATGTGCAGAGCTTTCCAGCAATAAATCTTTCAAACATGAAACCCACCGCCACCCCCCAAAAACAAGAACAACATCCTTCCATCCTTCCCCCTCCCCAAACATCACCACTTAGTCAAACAAAACCATGGACACTTCAACTCGGCAAAGACCACCGAAGAGCAGAATTCAGGGGACTGGCAAAACTTTGGCTCATCTTGAACGATCATTGCATCTGTCATTACTTATTGGCTCTGTTCAAAATAAATAAATAAATACTTTACTCAACATACCAAAAAATGACGAAAATCATGGTCACAAGGGTCTGTTGTATTTATATATTTCAGATGAAGGTGTATCTGAGGTGTTCTTAGTACACCATCTAAAGTGCATAGGATCTATGGTAAGTAATAAATGGTGGTAAAAGGTGATGTCCCGTCATTGCTGGTTGATCGCACAATGCGCATTTGCCTCAGTTTAGCAGTTTGTGAAGAATACGAGGAAACACGCATGAACAACTCCACAACTGTTCGCAGTATCGTACAGTACCAACTCCACAACTGTTCGCAGTATCGTACAGGACCAACTCCACAACTGTTCGCAGTATCGTACAGTACCAACTCCTCGATTGTTCGAAGTATCGTACAGTACCAACTCCTCGACTGTTCGAAGTATCGTACAGTACCAACTCCTCGACTGTTCGCAGTATCGTACAGTACCAACTCCTCGACTGTTCGCAGTATCGTACAGTACCAACTCCTCGACTGTTCGCAGTATCGTACAGTACCAACTCCACAACTGTTTGCAGTATCGTACAGTACCAACTCCACAACTGTTTGCAGTATCGTACAGTACCAACTCCTCGACTGTTCGCAGTATCGTACAGTACCAACTCCTCAACTGTTCACAGTATCGTACAGTACCAACTCCTAAGTATAGGTACCAACTAAAGGTACAGGTACAGGTATAGGTACAGTACCAACTCCTATCGTACAGTACCAACTCCAACTCCCAACTCCTCGACTGTTCGCAGTATCATACAGTACCAACTCCTCAACTGTTCGCAGTATCATACAGTACCAACTCAACTGTTCACAGTATCGTAGAGTACCAACTCCTCAGTATCATACAGTACCAACTCCTCAACTGTTCGCAGTATCGTACAGTACCAACTCCTAAGTATCATGCAGTACCAACTCCTCGCCTGTTCGCAGTATCGAACAGTACCAACCCCTTGACTGTTCGCAGTATCGTACAGTACCAACTCCTCGACTGTTCGCAGTATCATACAGTACCAACTGCTCGACTGTTCGCAGTATTGTACAGTACCAACTCCTCAACTGTTCACAGTATCGTACAGTACCAACTCCGAAGTATCATACAGTACCAACTCCTAGACTGTTCGCAGTATCGTACAGTACCAACTCCTCAACTGTTTGCAGTATCATACAGTACCAACTGCCAGACTGTTCGCAGTATCGTACAGTACCAACTCCTCGACTGTTCGCAGTATCATACAGTACCAACTGCTCGACTGTTCGCAGTACCGTACAGTACCAACTCCTCAACTGTTCACAGTATCGTACAGTACCAACTCCGAAGTATCATACAGTACCAACTCCTCGACTGTTCGCAGTATCGTACAGTACCAACTCCTCAACTGTTCACAGTATCGTAGAGTACCAACTCCTAAGTATCATACAGTACCAACTCCTCACCTGTTCACAGTATCGTACAGTACCAACTCCTCGACTGTTCTCAGTATTGTACAGTACCAACTCCTCAGTATCATACAGTACCAACTCCACAACTGTTCGCAGTATCGTACAGTACCAACTCCTCGACTGTCTGCAGTATCGTACAGTACCAACCCCTCGACTGTTCGCAGTATTTTACAGAACCAACCCCTCGAATATTCGCAGTATCGTACAGTACCAACCCCTCGACTGTTCCCAGTATCGTACAGTACCAACTCCTCGACTGTTCGCAGTATCGTACAGTAGCAACTCCTCGAGTGTTCGCAGTATTGTACAGTACCAACTCCTCAGTATCATACAGTACTAACTCCACAACTGTTCGCAGTATTGTACAGTACCAACTCCTCGACTGTCCGCAGTATCGTACAGTACCAACTCCACAACTGTTTGCAGGATCGTACAGTACCAACTCCTCGACTGTTCACAGTATCGTACAGCACCAACTCCTCAACTGTTCGCAGTATTGTACAGTACCAACTCCTCGACTGTTCACAGTATCGTACAGTACCAAGTCCTTGACTGTTCGCAGTATTGTACAGTACCAAGGCCTCGACTGTTCGCAGTATCGTACAGCACCAACTCCTCGACTGTTCGCAGCATTGTACAGTACCAAGTCCTTGACTGTTCGCAGTATTGTACAGTACCAACTCCTCGACTGTTCGCAGTATTGTACAGTACCAACTCCTCGACTGTTCACAGTATAGTACAGTACCAACTCCTCGACTGTTCACAGTATCGTACAGTACCAACTCCTCAGCGATGTTCAGTGCCAACTCCTCAGCGATGTTCAGTGCCAACTCCTCGACTGTTCGCAGCATTGTACAGTACCAACTCCTCAGTATCGTGCAGTACCAACTCTTCGACTGTTCACAGTATCGTACAGTACCAACTCCACAGTATCGTACAGTACCAACTCCTCGACTATTCACAGTATCGTACAGTACCAACTCCTCGACTGTTCGCAATATCATACAGTACCAACTCCTCGACTGTTCACAGTATCGTACAGTACCAAATCCTCAACTGTTCGCAGTATCATACAGTACCAACTCCTCGACTGTTCGCAGTATCGTACAGTACCAACTCCTCGACTGTTCGCAGTATCATACAGTACCAACTCCTCAACTGTTCACAGTATCGTATAGTACCAACTCCTCAGCGGCATACAGTACCAACTCCTCACCTGTTCGTAGTATTGTACAGTACCAACTCAACTGTTCACAGTGTTGTACAGTACCAGCTCCTCAGTATCGTACAGTACCAACTCCTCGACTGTTCGCAATATCATACAGTACCAACTCCTCGACTGTTCACAGTATCGTACAGTACCAAATCCTCAACTGTTCGCCGTTTCGTACACTACCAACTCCTCAACTGTTCACAGTATCGTACAGTACCAACTCAACTATTCGCAGTATCATACAGTACCAACTCCTCGATTGTTCACAGTATCATACAGTACCAACTCCTCAGCGATGTACAGTACCAACTCCTCACCTGTCCGTAGTATTGTACAGTACGACCTCAACTGTTCGCAGTATCATACAGTACCAACTCCTCGACTGTTCGCAGTATCGTACAATACCAACTCCTCAACTGTTCACAGTATCGTACAGTACCAACTCCTAGGTATAGGTACCAACTAAAGGTACAGGTACAGGTATAGGTACAGTACCAACTCCTATCGTACAGTACCAACTCCAACTCCCAACTCCTCGCCTGTTCGCAGTATCGAACGTCCCAACCCCTCGACTGTTCGCAGTATCGTACAGTACCAACTCCTCAACTGTTCACAGTATCGTACAGTACCAACTCAACTGTTCACAGTACCATAGAGTACCAACTCCTCAGTATCATACAGTACCAACTCCTCAACTGTTCACAGTATCGTACAGTACCAACTCCTAAGTATCATACAGTACCAACTCCTCGCCTGTTCGCAGTATCGAACAGTACCAACCCCTTGACTGTTCGCAGTATCATACAGTACCAACTCCTCGACTGTTCGCAGTATCATACAGTACCAACTCCTCGACTGTTCGCAGTATCGTACAGTACCAACTCCTCAACTGTTCACAATATCGTACAGTACCAACTCCGAAGTATCATACAGTACCAACTCCTCGACTGTTCGCAGTATCGTACAGTACCAACTCCTCAACTGTTCACAGTATCGTAGAGTACCAACTCCTCGACTGTTCTCAGTATTGTACAGTACCAACTCCTCAGTATCATACAGTACCAACTCCACAACTGTTCGCAGTATCGTACAGTACCAACTCCTCGACTGTCTGCAGTATCGTACAGTACCAACTCCACAACTGTTTGCAGTATCGTACAGTACCAACTCCTCGACTGTTCGCAGTATTTTACAGTACCAACCCCTCGAGTATTCGCAGTATCATACAGTACCAACTCCTCGCCTGTTCGCAGTATCGAACAGTACCAACCCCTTGACTGTTCGCAGTATCGTACAGTACCAACTCCTCGACTGTTCGCAGTATCATACAGTACCAACTCCTCGACTGTTCGCAGTATCGTACAGTACCAACTCCTCAAGTGTTCGCAGTATCGTACAGTACCAACTCCTCAGTATCATACAGTACCAACTCCACAACTGTTCGCAGTATCGTACAGTACCAACTCCTCGACTGTCCGCAGTATCGTACAGTACCAACTCCTCGACTGTTCACAGTATTGTACAGTACCAAGTCCTCGACTGTTCGCAGTATCGTACATTACCAACTCCTCGACTGTTCGCAGTATTGTACAGTAGCAAGTCCTCGACTGTTCGCAGTATTGTACAGTACCAACTCCTCGACTGTTCGCAGTATTGTACAGTACCAACTCCTCGACTGTTCGCAGTATCGTACAGTACCAACTCCTCGACTGATCGCAGTATCGTACAGTACCAAGTCCTCGACTGTTCGCAGTATTGTACAGTACCAACTCCTCGACTGTTCACAGTATCGTACAGTACCAACTCCTCGACTGTTCGCAGTATCGTACAGTACCAACTCCTCGACTGTTCGCAGTATTATACAGTACCAAGTCCTCGACGTCAGACCTGCTGGAAGTTCGACGTCAGACCTGCTGGAAGTTCGACGTCAGACCTGCTGGAAGGTCGACGTCAGACCTGCTGGAAGTTCGACGTCAGACCTGCTGGAAGTTGGACGTCAGACCTACTGGAAGTTCGACGTCACACTTACTGGAAGTTTAACGTTAGACTTACTGGAAGTTTAACGTTAGACTTACTGGAAGTTTAACGTTAGACTTACTGGAAGTTTAACGTTTGTAATGATACAATGATCGATTTAACATCTCACTTCCCCTCCCTAACGCACCAATCACCCTCCCTGAGCTAACCTGTGCTCTTGCTGCAATGGATTCTGGGAAAGCTCTGGGTATCAACGGTCTACCTCCTGAATTCTTCCTTACCTTTAGGGACCTTGTAGGTGCCGAGTTGCTGAATGTTAGGGTTAGAAGACTGGTAAAATGGTGAGCTGAGTCTTAGAAGAGCTGCAGTATGCTTGCTCCCAAAAACTGGAGATCCCCAAGTTATGGCGAACAGGCGACCAATCTTATTGGTGATCTGGTATTACAAGAACAGAGTTACTGTGTTCCTGGAAGACCCACCTCCCCCCCCCCCCCCCCCCCGTTTTCATGTCTGAAAACTTTAAAATCAATGTTCTTTGCAACCGTTGGTCTGATAGGCACAAAATGTTCACCAAGTGATTGGCTAGACCTGCAGAATTTTTTTTACTGCTAATTATGACATCATAGGTCATGTGGTATGGACGCCATCTTGGAAAAAAACCATCAACTTTGCCCCTCTATATCTCCGAAACGGTTCAATGGAAGAAATTGAATCATGGCTCATTCTAAAGAGCTCTGCATTGGGACCAAATTTTTTGTTTATTTAGGATATTAAAAGTGCTAACATTACAAGGTTAGAATTCGACAAATAGAACCCTTGATGCCACGAATATGATAGTTTGTGCATGAACTAAGTGAAAAAAAATTCAGTACAAAAAATTTCGACGTCACAGGTCACATGGTTCAGCCGCCATATTGTTTTTCGTGAAAAACACTAAAACGCCTTTTTCTCAGAAATGGCTAAACAGATCGAGAAAGTGAGAAATGGCCTATGTGGATGCGGCCTACCTGCTTTGACGAAGCACTGTAAGCATCTTCTTGCTTATAATGTGTTTTACTGTTAATTTACTTTGATTCATTTCAGTTTTGACCTTGTCCGATTTGGCCAGAGGCGTTAAACTGCCGTCATGGCAAATACACGCGGCTTGGTATGAGGCATCCGATAATTTAACCCAGAAACACATGTTCATCATGTGTGTTCTGCCAGAAGGAGTCCTCACTAATGATGTCGTACTAGCAGTAGGGAGAATTTTGTTCACGACGTTATAAGTGCGGGTTTAACCACAGAGGGGTTTTCATGTTAGCGTCCCCTATGAATAATCCCATGATGAAAATTGTTGTATCAAATGTCCCACCTTTCATATATAACAATAAACTCATGTCAGTCCTGTCAAGAATGTCAATGATCCCCCTGAGGAACCGAGACGAGAGGATAAAACACACGTGATGAGTTTCCGTCGACAGGTATACATGGTACTTCTCGAACGTGGCGATGCACCAGGTTGAATATTTGATTCAAAGTAAAATCCTACGATCGCAGGTATCAAATGTAGGCCTCGTCGGTTTTGCTAACATGCTTTCTCTGTTGAGTCTTTGGTCACTTTAAACATTTCTGCTCCAAGATTTCATGTTTAAAGTGTGGTAAAAATGGTCACGTGGACACGGATTGGAAAAAAGATAATATTAATACTTCAGATGATCCAATGCCAAACAGGAAATCAGAGCTGTCTCCCTTGACATATCACGTGCCATCGATACGGTCTGGCACCCAGCTCTGCTCACCAAACTCTCCTCCTATGGTATCCATGGAAATCTCCATGCATGGCTTGCGGACTTCCTCTCTGGTCGTAGTCAACGTGTGGCCCTGAATGGATTTCTCTCATCTGCCCTTCCTGTTCAGGCTGGAGTTCCCCAAGGCAGTGTTCTGGGCCCTGTGCTTTTTCTGGTCTTCATCAATGATCTCTCTGACTCTCTGGAAAAACCTCTCTATCTCTTTGCTGATGACTCCACTCTCTGCCGCTCCATTCCTCTTCCCTCAGATCGGCAGTCTGCAGCCTCCTCACTCTCTGAAGACCTGGACAAAATCACAGACTGGTCAAACAAGTGGAACATGTCTTTCAATCCTGACAAATCTCACTCTCTTACTATGTCTCTCCGAAAAGATCGACTGGACAACCCTCCCATCTACTTTCTCAACAATCCTCTCCAAGAAGTTCTGTTGCTCAAGCTTTTGGGTCTCACTATCTGCCATGATCTTTCTTGGGAAAACCACATTTCCAAGCTGGCCTCCAAAGCCAGTCGCCGACTGGGCATCCTCCGTCATGCGAAGTCCTTCCTAGGCACACCTGAGCTCCTCACCACATACAAGGCTTTCATCCGCAGCTCAATGGAATACTGCTCTCCTTTCTGGGCTGGTGCTCCTGCCTCACACCGAGCTCGGCTTCATGCTGTTGAAACCAAAGCTTTCAGAATCATTGGAATCTCCCGCGATGAAGCTATCTCTGAGGGCCTTTCACTCACTCACCGCAGGCAGGGAGGTTGGTGGTCTTTCTGTCTTCTACCGACTCTTCTCCGGCCTTGCTCCCCAAGCTCTCTCTGTGCTCTGTCCCCCAAATATTCCTACAGGTCGCACAAGATCTGTCAGCAACCCTCTGATGGTTAAACTGCCGAAATCTCGGCTCTCTGCTAACCTTCACTCTTTCATTCCTCTTTTCTCCCGCCTCTGGAACAAGCTCCCACACTCCCTTCAATCCCTCTCCTCCCTCCAGGTCTTTAAAACAGCTGTTCACCACCATCTCTTATCTTCCCCCATCCAAAATCTTGATCTTTTCTTCCCCCTCTAATTCACCCCAGATCCACCTTGTTTGAAATTCCAACTTCTTTCCTGGAAGTCCTGGCAGTGTCCATATGTTTTATACCACTCCCACCCCCCCCCCTTCCCATGCCTCGCCCCCCCCCAAAGCCCTCTCTCTCCCACAGATCTCTCGATGTCTCCATGTCTCCATGTCTCTCGGTCCGTGCTCTCAAATGTTGTGTTTGTGTCCTTCCCCTCTCTCCCCATCTTGTCTACCGCTCCCGATGTTATATGTTTTATGTGTCGGTTTGTCTTTCTGTGTGATTAATGTTCGCTCTTTCACGAGCCTCGATCTTGTATACAAAACAAACAAAAAAAAAGATCCTATAAAACGGACAGAAGTTAATCGCGATAGTTTACCTGTTCGTGCTGTTCCTTCCTGCACTGAGATGAACAGTAATAATATCCCTGTTCCTAGTCTCAAAAATAAGACCATTGGTCCTGACGCTCACTTGAATCAGGAGCAAAAGTCAGTCAAACCCCCGACAGACCCCGAGATGTTTATGCCGTGAAAAAAAACTTTGGTACATCATGGGTGATAAAAGTTGTGGTCAAGTGTGTGTAGTTTCGGAGAAGAGCAAATAGCTATTTTGGGATCTCAACCCCGACCCCCGATGACTCCCTTAATGAGCGCAGATTTTGATGCAATCAAACCTCTGTTACCGTTAGGCATCAGAGATGAAGCTTGTGGGCAAGTTTCATCAAAATCATGTGTTTGGGTCAAGCAATAATGACAGAAGCGTTTAAACTCACTCACTCACTCACTGACTGACTGACTGACTTACCTATGGACACTGCTCGATCGCATAAACTCAGCGGACTAAAGTCGGGGTGAGCTAAAAACGATCGTACCTCACTTCCTGTTACAAAAACGAAGTAACCCCAAATTGTACAACCTTTGACACCGTTCCCTCATGTAGTGAAGCAATGGATGTGGATCCTATTATTATTTCTTAAAAACGAAGAGTATCGGTTGCTAGTTTTTCTATCAGTACTGTACTGCAAAGAAGGTAGTATTGGAGGACAGTGTAGCTGAAAATGCACCTCAATGTGTTCCTTAGGCTTCGATGGGTTTTGAAAAAAAATTAAAAAGACAGCATGTTGAATGCCTGGCAGAGCTTCTTGGTGTGCCAACAGGAAGACACCCCTGCCACCAAAAGGTTTGCTCAAGAGCCTTAGTTTTACAATCGTCTTTTTCCTAACATTCTCAAAAGTAGGGACTTCCGCAAGCATTTCATAGCCACCAGCATCACAAAGGTATTTCAGAATGTGGGTGAAGATCAGCTCGAGAAGTAGCTGACCTAACGGGAATTCGGTCTGAAAGAGTGACTGGAAAAGTCTTGAGGAAGGTCATACAAATAGGGTTCCAACTGGGATTATGTCGGACCCACGAGTTCAAACCATTGCACGATGAGTGGGGTTTCCCGGGTTATTAGTGCACTTCAATTCGGACGACCTATTAGCATGGGGTATTGGGGTAAAGCCCCTTTCAAGAGGCTAGCAGTAAAGATTTGTACAAATCATGTGGTAAGTTACTGCTGGGGGATACACACCAACAGGAAGAATGCTGCTTTTTACCATCGACAGAGAGGAAGCTCAGTGAAAAAAACCAAGCTATCCAAAGGTGAGGAACCAGGTTATTATAATAGGTAGGACATTAAAGTCACAGGGGAGAGGGGATAGTCATAGGAAGACCATGCTGTGCAAGTTGAAAATGGCAGTTCAAAACAAGGAGACTACATCTAGATATCTGTGATGCATACAACTTATATATGGCAAGAAAAGAAACAGAAGTTAAAGATGGTTGTGTGGCGGGCACAATGGTCAATAATTCCGCGCACCAGTGGGTGGCGCGAGCGTCCGGGCGTGGAACTGAGATACATGCCCCGCCTTTCGGCCGTTCGGCCACGCCCGGGGGCAAGGCGTGGCCTCGGGATATATATGCGGGCTCTAAGGTCGAGCCCGCCCAGTGCTGATGTGCAAGCTTGTATTAAAGTGCTTTCGTTTCTATCCGCGCGTTGTGGCCTACCTTTCTGGCAATCGAGTCGTGTGTGCACAGCACCACACTGTGAACCCCGACTGGTTCAGCCGTCGCTGACCCCCGAACGCGCCATGGCTATCAACGCCGTCGCCATCAAACTCCCGGAGTTCTGGGAAGCGCAAGCCGACGTTTGGTTTGTGCAGGCCGAAGCTCAATTCCAACTCCGGGGCATCACGGCGGACGAGACCAGGTACTACCACGTGGTCGCCGCCCTCGGGCCCGGCACTGCCGCCCGTGTCGTGTCCATCCTTCGGCACCCACCAGGCGACCACAAGTACGAGGCGCTCAA
Organism: Myxine glutinosa; assembly: GCF_964187855.1. NCBI lineage: Eukaryota > Metazoa > Chordata > Myxini > Myxiniformes > Myxinidae > Myxine > Myxine glutinosa. The sequence goes on from NC_136270.1 coordinate 55,953,675, forward strand.
ACGTCTCCTCCTCGCCACGTTCGGGCTCACGGAGGTCGAACGCGCCGACCGCCTCCTGGACCTTCCCGCCCTCGGCGATACACGACCATCCGTCCGGATGGATTTTATGCTGTCCCTGCTTGGAGACCAGCGCCCGGATTTCTTGTTCCGAGCACTTTTCCTCCGCCAGCTACCTGTACAGGTGCGCCTTGCGCTGGCCGGTTCCAAAATAACGGAACCCCATGCCCTGGCCGGAGAGGCTGACAAATTTTTTGCGGCCTGCGACAAGCGGTCGGTGTACGGTGCTGCCGTAGTGGATCCCGGTGCGGAGGCTCCAGCGCCCCCTGCTTCCCTCGTGGCCACTGCTACGCCCCGCCCACTACCGCCGCCGCCACCACCACCGCCGCTGGCACGGCCGACGCGGCCGCCGCCGCCGCCGCAAACCTGGTGCTACTACATGCCAGGTTCGGCCGCAAGGCTAGAACGTGCCGCCTGCCGTGTTCTTTTGACGGGTCGGGAAACGACCGGGCCGGCGCTCACTTGCGGCCATGAGCGTCGGCCATTCCGGCAGCCTCCTGTTCATCACGGACACCTCGTCTGGTCGTCGTTTTCTGTGCGACACGGGAGCGCAGGTAAGCGTCCTCCCTGCCTCCGCGTCCGACAAGCAAGCCGCGGGCTGGGGCCCCGCTTTGCTTGCCGCCAACGGAACACCCATCCGCACATTCGGGAAGCGCTGCCTCTCACTGCAGTTCAGAGGGCAGTGTTTCAAATGGTCGTTCGTCACCGCCAGCGTGCCAATGGACCTCCTCGGTGCGGACTTCCTTTGTGCGAATGGGCTGTTGGTGGACGTTAAGCGTCGACGTCTCATCCAGGCCGAAACCTTCAGCTCGCTCGCATGTTCGCTGAGCGGCTCGTTGAGCAGCTCACTGAGCGGCTCACCGAGCGGCTTGCCAAGCGGCTTGCTGAGTGGTTCCGTCCCGGCGAGATTAGTTTGTACGCTTCCGGCAGCGGACGAGTTTACCCGCCTCCTCGCCAGTTTCCCGGCACTCACGCGGCCCACCTTCTCGGCGGTGGCCGTCAAACATGGGGTGGAGCACCATATCCCCACCGTCGGCCCACCGGTCTACGCCCGGGCGCGCCGCCTCGACCCCACGAAGCTCGCCGTGGCGAAAGCGGAGTTCGCCAGCTGGAACGGCTGGGCATCGTACGGCGCTCCAACAGCGCTTGGGCCTCTCCTCTGCACATTGTGCCCAAGCCCGGCAGCGGATGGCGGCCGTGCGGTGACTACCGCCGGCTCAACGATGCCACCACCCCCGACCGCCACCCGGTCCCGCATATTCAAGACTTTTCCGCCCGGTTAGCAAACACGACCGTTTTCTCTAAGGTGGACCTCATCCAGGGCTACCACCAGGTCCCCGGAGAACCGGCCGATGTCCCAAAGACGGCCGTCATCACCCCTTTCGGCCTCTTTGAGTTCCTGCGGATGCCTTTTGGGTTGAAGAATGCGGCCCAGGCGTTCCAGCGGCTCATGGACAGCGTCTTGCGCGACTCACCTTTCATCGACGTCTACCTGGACGACATCCTAGTCGCGAGCGCGTCCCGGGAGGAGCACCTGCTCCACCGACGCACGCTCTTCGAACGCCTGGGCCAGCATGGCCTGATCATCAACCCCGCGAAGTGCCGTTTCGGCGTCACCGACATCGACTTCTTGGGGCACCGCATCACCAGGCACGGGGCCGTCCCTTTACTGGCCAAGGTGGAGGCCGTCAAGAGTTTCCCGCGCCCACGCACGATCAAGGGGCTCCAGTAATTCCTGGGCATGGTCAATTTTTACCACCGCTTCGTTCCACGCGTCGCCCAGCTCCTGCGCCCCCTGCACGAGGCCCTCCGGGGGAAGCCGGGCAAAGGTGACATCGCCTGGACGGAGCCGATGGACGTGGCATTTGCGGGCGCAAAGCTGGCCTTGGCCAACGCCACCATGCTCGGTGCACGAGCAGTGGGTGCGTGGTGCTTGGCAGACGCTGGCGTTTTTTAGCCGGCAGCTTCGCCCGCACAAACGTCGCTACAGCACCTTCGACCGCTAGCTGCTCGGACTCCACCTGGCGGTCCAGCACTTCCGCCATCTGCTCGAGGGCCGCCCGTTCACGGCTTTCGTCGATCACAAGCCCCTTGTGTTTGCGATGGCCAAGGTCGCCCCGGCAGCAGCGTCACCTCTCTGCCATGTCCGAGTATACGACGGACATCCGTCACGTCGCGGGTAAAGACAACCCGGTGGCGGATTGCCTTTCCCGGTCCGTCGCACACGCGGTCCACCTCGGGATCGACTATGCCCGGATGGCGGAGGACCAGACCGCCGACCCCGACGTCCAGGCCTTGCGGACCGCGTCACGGGCCTCCGCGTCACCGAGGTGCCGTTCGACATCGCGGGCACGACCCTCTTGTGCGACGTCTCCCTCGGCCGGCCTCGCCCCATCGTGCCCGCTGGCTGGCAGCGCCCGGTTTTCGACACCATTCACGGCCTGTCCCACCCGGGCACGAAGGCTTCCCAGAAGCTCGTCGCGGCGAAGTTCGTCTGGCATGGCCTCAGGAAGAACGTCCGCAACTGGGCCAGGACGAGCCTCGCGTGCCAGCGCGCAAAGGTCCACCGCCGCACCCAGGCCCCGTTGGCCATGTTTACGGTGCCCGAGCGTCGGTTCGACCACGTCCACGTCGACTTGGTGGGACCTCTGCCCCCCTCGCGGGGGTTCACCCACCTCCTCACCATGGTGGACCGCACCACCCGGTGGCCGGAGGCCATGCCATTGGCGGCGATGACTGCGGCTGACGTCGCGCAAGCCTTCTTCGCCACGTGGGTTGCCCGGTTCGGTGCCCCCTCAGAAATCTCGTCCGACCGCGGCCCCCAGTTCACCTTGGAGCTCTGGGGAGCGGTGGCGCAAGGGCTCGGCGTCAAATTGCACCGCACCACGGCCTACCACCCCCAGGCCAACGGCCTGTGCGAGCGCTTTCATCGCTCGATGAAGGCCGCGCTCCGGGCCAGCCTCCGCGACGGCAGCTGGGCCGACAGGCTCCCCTGGGTCCTGCTGGGCCTCAGCACAGCGCCCAAGGACGATCTGCGCGCGTCCTCGGCAGAGCTGGTCTTCGGACAACCGCTGCGGGTGCCGGGGGAATTTATCCCAGACTCCACGGTTCCTTGGTCCGCGGCGCAACAGCGCTCCACCCTGCAGGAGACCGCCAGGAGGTTCGCCCCGGTGCCGACGGCACACCACGGTTGCCCGTCCTCCCACGTCGCCCCGGAGCTTCGCACGGCGGAGTACGTTTTCGTCCGGCACGACGCCCACCGGGCACCGCTGCGGCCCCCGTACGACGGGCCCTTCCGCATGCTGGAGACCGGGGACAAACATTTCACTGTGGACATCGGCGGTGCCCCGGATCGTATCTCCGTGGACCGCCTCAAGCCGGCCCACCTCGATCTGGACCACCCCCCGCAAGCAGCTCTGCCTCCGCGTCGAGGCCGCCCCCGGCGGTCAAGCCCACGGCACCCCCAACCCCGCCATCCCACTACCCCCCAGCCCTGCACGCATCGCCAAGGGGCGTTTCGGCCGGGTCATCCGGCTTCCCCGCAAGCTCACCCTTCAGGTGCGCGGGAATTCTGGGGGGGGGGGGGGGCGCGTGTGGCGGGCACAATGGTCAATAATTCCGCGCACCAGTGGGTGGCGCGAGCGTCCGGGCGTGGAACTGAGATACATGCCCCGCCTTTCGGCCGTTCGGCCATGCCCGGGGGCAAGGCGTGGCCTCGGGATATATATGCGGGCTCTAAGGTCGAGCCCGCCCGGTGCTGATGTGCGAGCTTGTATTAAAGTGCTTTCGTTTGTATCCACGCGTTGTGGCCTACCTTTCTGGCAATCGAGTCATGAATGCACAGCACCACAGTAGAAACACAATTGGAAGTGGGCAAAACACATCATTTTACATGAGCACATTTGAGATGTATGGAGAACCCTGATGTTACCGTTCGAAAAACCTAAGACAGAACAAAGTGATTTGTAAACTGCAACTTACCAGCACACAAGCACACAAAGAGTCGTGAAGGAGATGATAGGCACGGGATAGGAGGCACACATCAAACCATGAGAGTAGAAAGCACGAGATATCTTGTCTTTCAGCATTGCAACAAAAGGCATCCTTACGCCCAAGAGGCAACGGCGAAGGTTGCACACCAGGAGCCGTATATTCAAATTGTGCGCCTAAAAAGACAAGTTATAAAACAAAATGGTATCTGAACATCCATTTTATAAAATATCCACACATTAACGTCATATTGAAAGTTTCAAGGTTGGTTACAACTGCCAACTTCGTGTGTACTTACAGCAAATTCAGTTGCTCAAAGATAAATAAAAAAAAAGTGCAACATCAAAGATGGCAGGGATATGTTGGGATCTGCAAGAGGCCTTGTTTTAACACCACCATCATCACCATATGATTGGTGATGTGCAGTGTTCGTTACCAGCTACATTTGAGCAAGGATACATCCTGTGTAGCAGTGCACTTTTACATTTTACATTAGTACTGCACTACGTCTTGCCATGGAATACCTTGCGCATTGGACTTCGACATTTCCGCACAAAATGAAGGGCACCATTTTGCTTTTGATCGTGAAAACAACAAACAGCAAAAGGGTCACACAAGGTCAAAGAGCCACTGCGATTGCAGACAAGCGCAACTATCATTGCGCAGGAGATCCACAAAGGGGAAAAGTTGACATTGTGTGTAAAAAGGACTCATTTTTAACATTCCTCCCTCCCCTACTCCACCATCCCATGTACGTCGAGTCCATTTCCCTTCTTCCTACCTCCTCACAACCTCTGACATTTTCTACCCTCCGCTTTTCTCCCTAAACCCAAGATGTATGTTCTTCCTTCCTCTTCTCATGTTTACCCACACAACAACACTTTAATGCCGATCCCGTGGTGATCAAACAGGTTTGTTTGCGAGTTAAAAGGGTGAAACGGCTTGTACTTCAGGAAAACTCACATTGTTATTACAAAAAGGGTGCTGCATTGGTGATTCCACCCATATAGTGCCCTCCGTCCCCCCGCCGCCCTATGGTGTGTGAAAATTGGTGTTTTTCAATATACTGTACTACAAAAATTAGCTCAGCATCCGAGCGCTGTCTCAGCCAGAGGTTAGAGAAGAGGTGCAGGATCGAGATGTTTGGAGAAATCTGATCATGAACGTCACCACAAGTCAGACATGACTTGACGGAACTAACGAGAGTTATTTATCTCTTTAGTTAAGTGTGATGTAATACGTGTGCACAGATATACGCTCCAGGACGAGAAAATAAAACTAACCACGCTGCTTTTTTCACATTTGGAGCCACAGGTGTGCAGTACATATTCCAGTTTACATTGACTACTCAGGTTACAGCAGATAAAAACCCTCCATGTAGTTTACAGCAATTTTTATGAAACAATTCGTGGTTTAAGAAGTTTTGTTCTCAAAAAAACGAAAATTTTGAAATTTCTATATTTTTGCCTTTCATCTTTAACCCTCTTTAACCCTTAACCCACGCCAAGGCCGTTCGCTTCACGCGGAAGGCCTACTTCGCGCCAAGGAGTGTGTTTCATGCGCAAAGACACCAGGGCCTCGGACGATCTTTGACGATTCCTGACGAGATACACCAGCCGATTTAAGACGAAGTGCCCACTAAATCACACCTCTTTGTTTTTCAGTTCGATTTCCCTTTGTCTGTATTTGGGTATGTTTGGGAGTGCTCCATTTGGCAATATAGTTTATTGATCGTTTTTTTCCGTGCACCAAGCATTTTCATTTTCATTTCATCAAGCATCAAGCATTTTCTTTCGTGCATCATCACCTTCGAAAGTGTTGTGTTTACATTATGTACGCCTGGTCATCTTAGCTACTTAACGTGCAGTGTAAACGAACCTTTTCTTTGTTATCAATGGTGATCTCAAGCTTGTGGAGGAGCTTGTATGTGTAATGTATTTGGGAGGACGACTCGGCCATCCTTGTGCTTTTAGTTTTACATGAAATGACTTGGACCGGTGTGTACGGCGTGTACCCTGGTTAGAATAGGTACACCGTATCCCTGCGTGTCATAAGAGGCGACTAAGAGGGTTGGCGTCAGCAAGGGCATCCGGCCATAAAAACATTGCCTCAAAAAGAGAACCATGACAATTACAACTACATATGGGCAGGGCACAGCCCGAAGTGGAGATCGGTTTCTGAGGTTTGGGACATGGAATGTAGGGACAATGACAGGGAGATCAGGAGAAGTGGTGGAAGTATTGGTCAGAAGAAGAGTGGACATATGTTGTGTGCAAGAGACGAGATGGAAGGGAAGTGGTGTGAGAATGGTGAAGGGTAGGCAGGGACAGAAATACACGTTTGTGTGGCAAGGGTGCCCCCCGGAGGGCGTGCATGGTGTTGGTGTCCTGTTTTCTGAGGAGTTTGAAGACAGTGTGGTGAATGTGACCAGAGTGAGTGATAGGTTGATGATGGTGAAAATGATTATTGGAAAGCTCTTGGTGAACGTCATCTCGGGATATGCTCCGCAGGTTGGTCGGAGCGATGAAGAGAAGGACAAGTTCTGGTGTGCGATAGAGAAGCTGATGGAAAACGTGAAAGATGAGGAAGTTGTTGTGGTAGGAGGAGACCTAAATGGACATGTGGGAAGGAGTATGGATGGTTTTGACGGAGTTCATGGGGGTTACGGATATGATGTGAGAAATGGAGAAGGTGAAAGGATTTTGGAGTTTGCTGATGGAGCTGATTTGCTGATTTGTAATACTCAGTTCCAGAATTGGATAATAAGCATGTTACATACACGTCAGGTGGGTCGACGACAACCGTTGACTACCTGATGGTGCGTAGGCGAGATAGGGGGCACCTCCGGGACACAAAGGTGATCCCCGGGGAGGAGGCTGTTTCACAGCACCACTTGGTTGTCTGCGACGTAAGGGTGAAAGGTGCGAGGAGACCTCGGTGGGTGAAGTACCAACCGAGAATGAAGGTGTGGAGGTTGAAAGAGGTGACAGTAAGGGAGGCATTAAAAGAGAGGCTGAGTCGGGTCGAGGATGATGTGGTTGAGCTTGAAAGTGGTTGGATGTCAATGAAAGCTAGTCTGTTGGGAGCCGTTGGTGAGGTATGTGGATGGACAAAAGGACCACCGAGGCACTCGGAAACATGGTGGTGGGATGATGAAGTTGGAAATAGGATTGACGAGAAGAGGAAGAAGTTCAAGGAGTGGCAGAAGGCGAAGGGTACGGGAGCAGAAAAAGCAGAGCATGAAAGTTATAAGGCAGCCAAGAAGGCTGCAAAGAAAGAGGTAGCAAAGGCGCAGGAGGCATGTAGGAAAATGTTCGGAGAACGCTTGGATTCGGAAGAGGGTCAGAGAGCGGTATTCAGGATTGCAAAGCAGATAGCGAAAGAGAGGTGTGATGTGATGGGGGTGAGTTGCTTGAAGGATGAAGTGGGACAAATCGTTGTGGACCCAAATGGAATTAAAGGAAGATGGAAAAGATATATGGAAATGCTGTTGAATACAGAGAACGAATGGGATGGCAACATAGAGTAACCCAGTTTTAGGACCGGCAGAGAAGATAACTGAGAAGGAAGTTGAGGAAGCGATAAAAGCAATGAAGAGTAGAAAAGTGGGAGGGCCGACGGGAGTTGTGGGAGATATGTTGAAGGCAGCGGGAAATTGGGGTGTGAAGAGAATGACAGAGATCTGTAATCTGGTGGTGAAAGAAGGCCGCATTCCAGTGGATTGGGAACTGAGTACCCTTGTCCCTCCATACAAGGGGAAAGGTGACCCTCTGGAGTGTGGCTCGTACCGAGCGATAAAGTTATTGGAGCATGGAATGAAGGTATTGGAAACGGTGTTGGAGAGGAGGATAAGGAAGAAGGTGAAGATCGACGAAATGCAGTTTGGATTTATGCCAGGAAGAGGACCGACAGACGCGCTCTTTATTGTGAGGCAGTTGCAGGAGAAGTACATGGAGAAGAGGAAGAAGTTGTTTCTTGGGTTTGTTGATCTGGAGAAAGCATTCGATAGGGTTCCACGCAAAGTATTGACATGGGCATTGAGGAAGTTAGAAGTGGAGGAATGGTTGATCAGAGTTGTGATGGCAATGTACAAAAGAGCACGCACAGCTGTAAGGACGAAGGACGGGAACAGTGGTGAGTTTGAGGTGTAGGTGGGAGTGCATCAGGGGTCGGTACTAAGTCCACTACTATTTGTAGCTGTGATGGAGGTGCTGGCTCAGACCGTAAAGGAGGGTTTACCGTGGGAGTTGTTGTATGCAGATGATCTGGTATTGATTGCAGAAAGAATGGATGGACTGAAGGAAAAGATGAACAAGTGGAAGGAAAGTATGGAGACAAAAGGTCTGAAGGTGAATATAGGAAAGACGAAGGTGATGGCAAGTGGTAAAGCATGTGGTGAGGTGGAAAGAACTGGGAAGTGGCCATGTGCTGTGTGCAGGGAGGGTGTCGGAGTGAACTCCATTCAATGTACAATGTGCGCCGAGTGGGTTCATCAAAAATGTAGTGGTCTGAGAGGGTCATTAACCAGTGTGGCAGCTACATTCAAATGTAAGGTGTGCACAGAGGGAGTTGCAGATGGAGGAAATGTTGAGTTGGATCTTGGAGACGGCGTGAAGCTGGAAGGTGTGAAAACATTTTGCTATCTCGGAGACATGCTGAATGGAGAAGGTGGATCAGACTCGGCAACGGTTGCTAGAGTGAGATGTGCATGGAAGAAGTTTCGGGAACTGAGTGGCGTGCTGATGAGGAGGGGAGTGTCGTTGAAGCTGAAGGGAAAGGTGTATGCTGCATGTGAGAAGTGTCATGATTTATGGGAGAGAGACATGGGTCATGAATGTAGAGCAGCAACGAAGGCTGGAAAGGGTGGAAATGCGAATGGTTCGGTGGATGTGCGGAGTGTCGCTGAGAGAGAGGAAGACAAATGATGAATTGCGAAAGATGATGGGAATACAGCCTGTGATTGACGCTGTAAAGAGGAACAGGTTGAGATGGTTAGGTCATGTGTTGAGGAAGGATGAAGGTGACTGGTTGAGAAGAGTGATGGAAATGAATGTAGAAGGAAGTAGAGGACGGGGAAGACCGAGAAAGACTTGGCTAAAGATGGTGGAAGAAGAAATGCAGGCAAGGGCGTTAACAAGGAGAGATGCAGAAAATAGGGCAAAATGGAGAAGATCGTCATGGGGACCGCAAGGCTAACCCCAGCTCTTGCAGGGGAAATGGCCTTAAAATGCATGTTTTGTTTGTTGTATCTTTAACCCTCTGGATTCTACAAGCCGATTCTATAGGCTTGTCTCTAATCTTGTCTCTAATGTCTCTAATAATGTCTCTAATCTTGTCTCTAATGTCTCTCATCAAATAATGTCTCTAATCTCAAATTTGAATGCGGTTAGAGCCAATAAATTTGGCTTGTAGACATTTCGGCACATGCGTGAAGCCGATAGAATCGGCTTGAAGACTCCAGAGTTATAAGCAAATATCCCAGGTAAGACGAAATAGATCAAATACATTTTATACATAAAAAGGAAGATGAGAAAGACTTTTCTTTGAGTTGTTCTGTGTTTTGATTTAAAGTTTTGAGTTGTTCCGTGTCACAAAAAAGATTCTAATAAATATTTTACTGTAAGAAGAATACTTTTAAAGTTGTGCAATGCATTTTCAGGGTGTTGTCATGTTTTTTGACTGCTTAGTGCACATGTGATGCCTACATTGCTCTAATTTATGACTTGTACAGGTGGTGTAGGTCATGTTTTTGTGTTTCAATTTAGAAATGCTTCCAAAGAAAGAGAAGTTCCATGCTGGAGTTATTAAAAATCGAATTGCTCGGCTTCGTCAAGCAGGCGAGACTTATTCTGAAATCAACAAGCTCCTGAAGAAGAAGAACATCCCTATTTATCTGCATACCATAAACAGAATAGATGTACAGTTCCAGGAAACTGGTTTTACTGCAATGAAGAAGGGATCTGGCAGGCCTAGAGCCACTACAGGTAAAGATGACAGGTGACTGACATTCTTAGTTCTCCAGGACAGAAAGAAAAGCCTGCGGAAACTGTCAGAGGAGTTTGGAACTGCTGAATACAAGCCTGCTTCCAGAAGGACCATCACAGGAAAGTTGACTGATGCCGATTTTGCCTCAAGAAGATGTGTTAAGAAAACTCTATTATCCAAGAAAAACATCCAGGACAGATTGCATTTTTGGCCGAATATAGGAACTGTGACTCAGACTGGTTCCAGAGAGTTCTGGGAAGTGAGGATTCAAGATATCAGATTTTCAGTGACGCCCTAGAACGTTACCTTCATCGATCTGGTGAGAGATTAAACCCTGAGTGAATTTCAACAGCTGTGAACCATGGAGGAGGTAGAATCATGGTCTGGGTGCATTTACGTCTGCTGGTGTTTGTGAACTCATAAGGTGTGAACACTCAATTACTGCCTAGGAATACCAGAAAATATTAGAGAAAGGATTACTTCCCAGCCTCGAAAAGTTATTTCCTGGATAGAAAAGCAAAGAAGCCATTTTTCAACACGATAATGCCCCCGCCCATACTGCAAAAGCCTCCAAAAACTGGTTGGAGGAAAAGTTCCTGAAATTTGTGTTCTGGCCTGGTCAAAGTCCCGATTTGAACACCATAGAGAATCTTTGGGCCTATATTCAGCACAAACTTATTGGAAGGAAATTTTGTTACGTGCCCCCCCCCCCAAACCCCCTGGTCACGGTGTACCTCTGAGCCCCGAGAGGAGTCACAGCAGAAAAATGTGTTATTCTGTATGTCAAAGATCAATGGTGAAGCCACACCAATTGTTACCAACAAACAAATATTGTATTAAGATCACACAAGAACAACAGTACAAAAACAATAGTAATCAATTGTACAACCAATATATATTTCCTATGATGGTACCATCAGGTTCGTACAATAAAACTCACTGTGCTCCAAGTGAGCGAAAAGAAGAACATTCCCAATGTCTCCATTCCCGCATCAAGCCAAAGTCGTATTCCGGCATCAAGCCAAAGTCGTATTCCGGCATCAAGCCAAAGTCGATCCGCTCCAGCGATCGTCAGAACGATGTCGAATTGAGACCAGAATCCCGTTGGGTTGGCAGTTACAGTCCTGCTGCCAAAGCTGCGTAAAGGCGCCCTCCAGGCGACCGGGAAATCACACCTTCGGGTATGGACGTTCAACGGCTCACAGTCGGCGAGCCGCAAATTAACCTTCAAAATCCACGTTACACACACACATACACCAGATAAACGTCTGAATGCGGTGAAAATGGTCGAAGCGAAGCGAAAAACCATTCACGATGCGCAAAGCGCGCGAGTCAAAATGGCCTACGGCCCGTTCTCGAGGCGTAACGGCACGATGACGATTCTCCTCGGAATCAACCGCCAAAACCTGACACGCAGGTTGATCTGTCACAGCGATAACAACTCTGTCGCAAGAATCCCTTTCCCGGGAAACCCAAAGTTCACTAGTGACCTCCGTTCGTCAACATTTGCTCCAGACCTCGAAGCAGCTAGGCTTCTTCCCCGACTCACTCGCTCCGCCTTCTCCTCCTCCTCTTCCTCTTCGTCGTCGTCCGGTTCCCGATCCGGTTTCCGGTTTCTTTTAACTCTAACTTTTTCACCTTTTGAAAACAGTTCATAAACAATAAACCTTTTGAAAACAATAATAGCACATGGAATCAAAAACGTTTACAGTGGATGAAAACCACAACAACAGAAGTGACGAATCCGTAACAATTTGCAAATTCTGATCAACTTTGGGAAGCTGTCAAACATGAACGGGACAAAATTGACATTTCTTGGTGCAAGAAGCTTTGTGAAAGTTTGACCAAAATACTGGATTATTTTAAGAAAGTTAAGGGACAAGCTATTCCATACCGATTTGTACAGTTATTTCTGCATGTTCTGCTGTTTTTTTTAATGTATGGTAAAATAGTTATGACAAACAAAAAATGTTTAAAAATTGACTTGGCTCATGTTTTTTTTTGCCCTGGTGTGTATGCGTTGCAAATGTATTAGATAGACGTTTGGGTGTTTTCATTTTTCATCTTCATTTTTCATCTACATTTTTCATCTTTATCTCTGTCCATCTGTGTCGCTTTTACAGGGCAGGACACTTTCACTTATTTGTTATCCCTTGCTGTCCTCAGTCACCTAAACCAGTTAGAAATGGGGTGAGTCACCCACTGCCACCTTCATAGCCCAATGAATCCCCTCCGGCCAGGAGCATGACGGGCAAGCAAGTCCTTTAAAATCGGGTTAAACCGGCCAAAACTCGCCAAGTCCGACATCACCAATCAAGCAAATGTTGTCAACATCTCACTGGTCATTCTCATAGAACAGTCTCAGCACAGGTAAGTCTGGGAGTCTCAGTCAAACTGTCAGAGACTGGAAACAGCCGTCACACTTCAGGACTGGTCTTGGAAACCGAGTCTACCATCCTTGACATTAATTTAACCTGGGAATTCTTCCACAGAAACCTCTCCATCTCTTATGCATGGATTCATCCCATCTCGTCGTCAGTTATCTTACCCATCATCCCACTCTTAGTACACCAAATCCTATCGTAAAGCAGTTGCTTTAAAACAACTTGCATTCTCCTCCTGGAAGAAATATTTAACCGAAAACAACCTCAGATCATTCCACAAACCCTTAACAATTGTGTGTTTGCTCTCAAGAGAGCCAGAAAACAACTTCCAATGTCAAGAATGAATTTTCAAACTTCACTCCCTCCTCTAAATCTGCTCAACACTACTGCACTGCTTCCCGATGTTCTGTAACACATGCCTCCCAACATGGTGTAACACAGAGTATGGTACATCAGATCTAGCCAAACAACCCTATTCTGCACTGACTTCCGACATGGTGTAACACAGAGTATGGTACCTCAGATATAGTCAAACAACCCTATTTTGCACTGACATCCGACATGGAGTAACACAGAGTATGGTACATCAGATCTACACAAACAACCCTATTCTGCACTGACTTCCGACATGGTGTAACACAGAGTATGGTACCTCAGATCTACACAAACAACCCTATCCTGCACTGACTTCCGACATGGTGTAACACAGAGTATGGTACCTCAGATCTACACAAACAACCCTATCCTGCACTGACTTCCGACATGGTGCAACACAGAGTATGGTACCTCAGATCGAGACAAACAACCCTATTCTGCACTGACTTCCGACATGGAGTAACACAGAGTATGGTACATCAGATCTACAAAAACAACCCTATCCTGCACTGACATCCGACATGGAGTAACACAGAGTATGGTACATCAGATCTACATAAACAACTCTATTCTGCACTGACTTCCGACATGGTGTAACACAGAGTATGGTACATCAGATCTACACAAACAACCCTATTCTGCACTGACTTCCGACATGGTGTAACACAGAGTATGGTACATCAGATCTACACAAACAACCCGATTCTGCACTGACTTCCGATGTGGAGTAACACAGAGTATGGTACCTCAGATCGAGACAAACAACCCTATTCTGCACTGACTTCCGATATGGAGTAATACAGAGTATGGTACCTCAGATCTACACAAACAACCCTATTCTTCACTGACTTCCGATATGGAGTAATACAGAGTATGGTACCTCAGATCTACACAAACAACCCTATTCTTCACTGACTTCCGATATGGAGTAATACAGAGTATGGTACCTCAGATCTACACAAACAACCCTATACTGCACTGACTTCCGATATGGAGTAATACAGAGTATGGTACATCAGATCGAGACAAACAACCCTATTCTGCACTGACTTCCGATATGGACTAACACAGAGTATGGTACCTCAGATCTACACAAACAACCCTATCCTGCACTGACTTCCGATATGGAGTAACACAGAGTATGGTACCTCAGATCTACACAAACAACCCTATCCTGCACTGACTTCCGATATGGAGTAATACAGAGTATGGTACATCAGATCGAGACAAACAACCCTATTCTGCACTGACTTCCGACATGGAGTAACACAGAGTATGGTACATCAGATCTACACAAACAACCCTATTCTGCACTGACTTCCGATATGGAGTAATACAGAGTATGGTACATCAGATCTACACAAACAACCATATTCTGCACTGACTTCCGATATGGAGTAACACAGAGTATGGTACATCAGATCTACACAAACAACCATATTCTGCACTGACTTCCGATATGGAGTAATACAGAGTATGGTACCTCAGATCTAGCCAAACAACCCTATTCTGCACTGACTTCCGATATGGAGTAATACAGAGTATGGTACATCAGATCGAGACAAACAACCCTATTCTGCACTGACTTCCGATATGGAGTAACACAGAGTATGGTACATCAGATCGAGACAAACAACCCTATTCTGCACTGACTTCCGACATTATTGTGTGTGTAGGGGGGATGTGTGTGTGTGGGGGGGTGGAGGGATGTATGTGTGTGTTTGTGTGTAGGTGGGGGGGGGGGGGGGGGTTGGTTGTGTGTGTGTGTGTGTGTTTGGGGGTAGGGGTGTGGGTGGGGTTAGGGGGGATGTGTGTATGTGTGTGTGCATGTGTGTGTGTGTGTGTGTGTGTGTGTGTGTGTGTGTGTGTGTGTGTGTGTGTGTGTGTGTGTGTGTGTGTGTGTGTGTGTGTGTGTAGGGGGGATGTGTGTGTGTGTGTGTGGGGGGGGAGGGATGTGTGTGTGTGTGTGTGGGGAGGGATGTGTGTGTGTGGGTGTGTGTGGAGTAACACAGAGTATGGTACATCGGATCTAGCCAAACAACCCTATTCTGCACTGACTTCCCAACGTTTTGATAATAATTCACCCCGTCTGCTCCGACCAAACCACTGAAGGATAACCAATATGAATCTGCATTCAGTAAAAGTTCAGGAAGTGCTTAAACTGTTGCTATGTTGAGGAAAAATTGAAATTAAACAATACGGACAAATCCTCCATTTATTTATCCCGCGAATGTTGAACCATCGCTCATTATAAAAATGCAAATGACGTGCGTGCATACCCACCGAGCTCTTGGGCCTATGCCATGACGTGAGCTCCTGTCCATCGGTACGTTTTACACACTGGTGGGTCCGCTTACATACTGGTGGGTCCGCTTACATACTGGTGGGTCCGCTCTTACATACTGGCGGGTCCGTTTACACACTGGTGGGTCCGTTTACACACTGGTGGGTCCGTTTACACACTGGTGGGTCCGTTTACACACTGGTGGGTCCGTTTACACACTGGTGGGTCCGCTTACACACTGGTGGGTCCGCTTACACACTGGTGGGCCCGCTCACACACTGGTGGGCCCGCTCACACAATGGTGGGCCCGCTCACACAATGGTGGGCCCACTCACACACTGGTGGGCCCGCTCACACACTGTTGGGCCCGCTCACACACTGGTGGGCCCGCTCACACACTGGTGGGTCCGTTTACACGCTGGTGGGCCCGCTTACACACTGGTGGGCCCACTTACACACTGGAGGGTCCGCTCTTTGATACTGGCAGGCCCGCTTACAAACTGGTGGGTCCGCTCTTACATACTGGCGGGTCCGTTTACACACTGGCGGGTCCGTTTACACACTGGCGGGTCCGTTTACACACTGGCGGGTCCGTTTACACACTGGTGGGTCCGTTTACACACTGGTGGGTCCGTTTACACACTGGTGGGTCCGTTTACACACTGGTGGGCCCACTTACAAACTGGTGGGTCCGCTTACAAACTGGTGGGTCCGCTCACATACTGGTGGGTCCGCTCACATACTGGTGGGTCCGCTTACACACTGGTGGGCCCACTTACATACTGGTGGGTCCGCTCACATACTGGTGGGTCCGCCTACATACTGGTGGGTCCGCTTACACACGCGCTTACATACTGGTGGGTCCACTTACACACTGGTGGGTCCGTTTACACACTGGTCGGTCTGCTTACACACTGCGCTTGCACAGTAGACACTCGCGGGCCCGTTTACACACTCGTGGGCCCGCTTACACATTCGGGGCCCGTACACATTCGGGGCCCGCTTACACACTCGTGGGTCCGTTTACACACTTGTGGGCCCACCTACACACTCGTGGATCCGCTTACACACTCGCGGGCCCCTTTACACACTCGCGGGCCACTTTACACACTCGTGGGCCACTTTACACACTCGCGGGCCCCTTTACACACTCGCGGGCAATTTACAAACTCGCGGGCAATTTACAAACTTGTGGGCCCATTTACACACTCGCGGGCCCCTTTACACACTCGCGGGCCCATTTACACACTCGTGGGCCATTTACACACTCGTGGGCCATTTACACAATCGTGGGCCATTTACACACTCGTGGGCCAGCTTACAAACTCGTGGGCCATTTACACACTCGGGGGCCCATTTTCACAAGCTGAAGCATACATACGTACTTCCAAACCAAATAGGACATAACAAAAGGCGAAAAGAATGGAACAGCAATGACAAAGGGCATCCAAAACAGACAATAAAAATCATGATATTCTTACTCCAAGTAAACAATGATTATTTAAACCTTGAATATAAAAAAACAAGAATCCGCACCACTCGGTCCCATTCACAAACAGCCGCCGCTGAGCACGGAACGCACGGTGCCGCATCTTCCTAGTTACGCCGCTTCTTCTTCTTTTCCTGCACCCAATCTTCTTCCTCTTCATGACAGTCAGGTCGATAACCCAGACTTCTTCCACTTCCTGTCACGACACTTTTTCTTCTTTAAAATGCCATTTTCTTCATCAGCATTGAATTTACTCTTCTTCCTCCATGTCTTCTTATTAAGAGATGTTTCCCCAAAAATGTTCATCGTTTTGTTCACTGGTTGGTTGTGGGTTCGCGTTGTGCATTCACCGAAGGTGTCAAAAATCTTTCACACATAGGAGTTGCCCCCCCCCCCCCCCCCCCAAAATAGTATTTGCTTTTTTATCAGAAACTACACGATTTCGATGAAACTTCACCACAACCTTCACCACTCGTGATGCACCAATGTTTGTTTCAGGCATTAGAACAATAGCGATGTTCACTGTTTATAAACAAACCCACCATATCCGCGCATGCGCAGCAGCCTGGTTGGCAAAAGCGCAGTGTTTTCGTTTTGCACAATGGCGTCGCTCGACACACATGTGATCGTTTCGGAGTATTGAAGGAGCTGTGCTCCAACGCGAGTCGAAAGGATTGACGCGACCAAAGACGGAAATTCGTCCGAGTTGCTTTATTGCACGTATCAAACTCGGGTACTCTGAAAAGCCCGTTTATCGGGCAGCAATATATTGTTGCGGATATGGGATTTGGGCTCCATCCATATCCGCTTGTAAATATTCCCCTATTTCCCCAATACTCCCCAACTATCCCCAATCCCCCATTCCCTAGTCCCATTGTCTGTAAACAACACTCTGTAGAACCGACACTCCCCTTTTTCCCCCATTAAATGTCGTGCCCAGGTTCACCGCATCTCACGTAGACAACTATAGGGCATCTCGCTAGTTATTCTTAGTCTATGTCAGTTAAGGACTCGTTTCCATTAATTCTGACTCTTCGTTGCACCAGAATGTGATTGTATGGCACCAGTAGTGAGTTTAGGACCTCCCCATACCTCCTCCCATCTTCCTCATGAAACTACAACAACAACAACTACAACAACAGCGCGCGGGGAGTGTGCGTCCTCACTCCGGCTTGGTTAGCCGCCATTGCCCATGTGCTCCGACGGGGTTACCACGAAGGGGCTGACTGTCAGCTCCTCGTCAAGGGCGGAGCCCGGTAACCCCCCCGCACCCAATAAGAAGCGGCGGGCCGATTCCATCTGGGGCGGAGCTAACGAGCCGAGGGCGTGTCACTCCCCGCTGGATATACGCAGCGACTTACCGGAGGTGACGTCAGATGCGCCCCCAGCTTGAAGAGAACCAGACGCCACCTCCAGCGCGACGATACCTCCCCGCATATCTGGACCGGACCGTGTGGATCCTGTCCCTGAGCCAAGGTGCACCTTGTGCTGTCCATCGACTACCTGCCCTTCCTTGCCATCAATCCCTGTGTGAGTCAGTCTTGTCCCGTTTATCTGTGGTCTGTCTGTCGGGAATAAGATAAGTGTGTCTAAGTGCCTACCTTCCTATGCTGTACCTCTTGTCCTTGTAATCTAAACGTTCCGCATACAAATATTATAACCTCCTCCGGAGGTCTTGAGAACTGTACCCCTGGTGTCGTGTCATCTAATCCCAGCCGTTGTGTCCTTTCCTTAATTGATTTAGCATAGCGCGATTTGGCCAACGTTCGAGTGGAATCGGGTAAACTGTGCAGACGCGGTCATACCAAACCGCTCGGTAAACTAACATCCAAAACCGCATCTGTAACAATATATACACATTTATGCCGGAGCGTTTGGCCGGGAAAAGCGAAACCGGGCATGCCCGGGTGTCAAGGGCGAGTCCTGGAAAGGCGAGTCTGGACCTGCCCGGGCATCCTGGGCGAGCCTTGGCAAGTCGAGGCTGGGCGTGCCCGGGCGCTCTGGGCGAGCCCTGGAAAGGCGAGAGCGGGCATGCCCGGACGCTCTGGGCGAGCCCTGGAAAGGCGAGAGCGGGCATGCCCGGGCGTTCTGGGCGAGCCCTGGAAAGGCGAGAGCGGGCATGCCCGGGAGGTTCGGGCGAGCCTAGGAACAGCGAGTCCGGGCATGCCCGGGAGAGGCGCGTCTGGGCCCGTCCGGACGAGCCCGGCATGGCGATTGCGCCCTGGCCGCGTCCTGGCAGGTGCAAGGCGATTGTGTACACCCAGCGGTAACCGCTACACATGCCCCTCCAGAATCGACCTGCACCGGCAGGGTCAATTTAAGGGGGGGGTCCGATGTGGTGGTGGGTGGTCGAGCGGGGGGAACTGTGGACGGGGGGCGGCCTCGCCGCGGAGGAAGGGCCAACCGTGGTGGTCGGTCGACTTCCACGTGCGCCGGCTTGAGGCGGTCCACAGAAATCCGGTCCGACCGGCCGCCGAAGTCGACGACGAATGACTTGTCGCCCCGTCGCAGGACCCGGAAGGGCCCGTCGTACGGCGGCCGGAGTGGCCCCCGGTGTGCGTCATGATGCACAAAGACGTACTCCGCTGTGCGAAGCGCCGGGGGGACGTAGGACTGGGGGCCACCGTGGCGGGACGTTGGCACGGGGGCAAATCGTCGGGCGGCCTCCTGGAGGTCCGAGCGCTGGCGTGCGGCGGACCAGGGACTGGTAGCGTCGGGCACGAACTCGCCCGGGACGCGGAGCGCCTGGCCATAGACAAGCTCGGCGGCGGACGCCCGGAGGTCCTCCTTGGGGGCCGTGCGGAGGCCCAAAAGGACCCACGGCAGCCGGTCGGCCCAACCGTCGTCCTGAAGGCCGGCCAAGAGTGCGGCCTTCATGGAGCGGTGAAACCGCTCGCACAACCCGTTGGCTTGGGGGTGGTAGGCCGTGGTGCGGTGCAGAGTGACTCCCAACGAGCGGGCGACCGCGCCCCAAAGTTCGGACGTGAACTGTGGGCCGCGGTCGGACGAGATGTCCGCCGGTGCACCGAAGCGCGCGACCCAGGTGGCGATGAACGCCTGCGCCACGTCGGCGGTGGTGGTGGAGGTGAGGGGCACGGCCTCCGGCCACCTGGTGGTCCTGTCCACCATGGTGAGCAGGTGGGTGAACCCCCGCGATGGGGGCAGGGGACCCACCAGGTACACGTGGACGTGGTCGAAACGCCGTTCAGGCACGGTGAAAGGTGCCAGCGGGGCCTGGGTGTGGCGGTGGACCTTGGCCCGCTGGCAGGCCGTGCAGGCGTTGGCCCAGTCGCGGACGTCCCGTCGAAGGCCGTGCCAGACGAAACGCGCCGACACCAGCTTCTGAGAAGCTTTCCGGCCCGGGTGAGAAAGGCCGTGGATGGAGGCGAAGATGCGGCGCTGCCAGGTAACGGGCACGATGGGGCGAGGCTGGCCCTGGGAGACGTCGCAGAGCAGGACAGTGTCCGCGAAGGGGATGTCGGCCAGGCGGAGGCCCGTGTCCGCCGCCCGGAGGGCCTGCACCGTGGTGTCGGTGGTCTGGTCAGCCGCCATGAGCGCGAAGTCCACGCCGAGGTGGACCGCGTTCGCGCTGGCCCGAGAAAGACAGTCGGCCACGGCGTTGTCTTTGCCGGCGACGTGTCGGATGTCCGTGGTAAATTCCGACACGGCGGAGAGGTGGCGCTGCTGGCGGGCCGACCACGGCTCCGTGACTTTGGCCATTGCGTAAACCAATGGCTTGTGGTCGACGAAAGCCGTGAATGGGCGGCCCTCCAGGAGGTGGCAGAAATGGCGAACGGCCAGGAATAGACCGAGCAGCGCGTGGTCGAACGTACTGTATTTTAACTCGTTCGGCCGGAGTTGCCGGCTGAAAAAAGCGAGTGGCTGCCAAACCCCGTCCACCCATTGTTCATGGACGGCGCCCACCGCGTAGTTGGAGGCGTCCGTAGTGAGGGCGATGGGCGCGTTGAGCACCGGGTGAGCCAGCAGCGTTGCGTCGGCGAGGGCCCGCTTTGCGCTCGCGAATGCCGCGTCCATGGCCGCGGACCAAACGATGTCATGCTTGGCCGGCTTGCCCCGGAGGGCCTCGTAAAGGAGCCGCATGAGCTGAGCAGCGCGGGGCACGAATCGGTGATAAAAATTCACCATGCCGAGGAACTCTTGGAGGGCCTTGATGGAGCGGGGACGCGGGAACGTGGTGATGGCCTCGACCTTGGTCGGCAGCGGCACGGCCCCGGTCTTGGTGATGCGGTGGCCCAAAAAGTCAACGGTCGCCGTGCCGAAGTGGCATTTGGCCGGGTTGACAATTAAGCCGTGCTCGCTGAGGCGACCGAACAGTGTTCGGAGGTGGAGGAGGTGCTCGGCCCGGGACGTGCTGGCGACGAGGATGTCGTCCAGGTAAACGAAAAGGAACGGCAGGTCACGCAGCACGCCGTCCATCAAGCGCTGGAATGCCTGAGCCGCGTTCTTGAGGCCAAACGGCATCCTCAAAAATTCGAACAGGCCGAACGGCGTGATGACGGCCGTCTTCGGGACGTCGGCCGGCCGGACAGGGACCTGGTGGTATCCCAGTATCAGGTCAATTTTTGAAAATATGACCCGTCCCGCCAAACGGGCGGAAAAGTCCTGGATGTGCGGGATCGGGTACCTGTCGGGGGTGGTAGCATCGTTGAGGCGGCGGTAGTCGCCACACGGGCGCCATCCGCCCCCCGGCTTTGGCACGATGTGCAGTGGTGAGGCCCACGCGCTACCGGAGCGCCGCACGATGCCGAGGCGCTCCAACGCGTCGAACTCGGCCTTTGCCACGGCGAGCTTGGCCGGGTCGAGGCGGCGGGCCCTGGCGTAGACCGGCGGGCCCGTAGTGGGTATGTGGTGCTCGATCCCATGTCGCACTGCGACGGCCGAAAACATCGGCCGCGTAAGGGCCGGGAATTCCGCGAGCAGGCGAGCGAACTCGTTCGCCATTGGGAGGGCGCATGCCAGTTCGGTCGGCGCGGAGCTGCTCATCGTACATGCCAGGGAGCTGAAGGTCTCGGCGTTGACAAGGCGACGTCGTTTGACGTTGACCAGCAGCCCGTGCGCGCAGAGGAAGTCGGCGCCCAGCAAAGCCATGGGGATGCTGGCGGTCACAAAGGTCCACTGAAAGCGCTGGCTGCTGAAGCAGAGGGTGACGTTGCGCGGGCCGAAAGTGTGTATGGCCGATCCATTAGCAGCGACCAAAGAGGGGCCGCAAACGGCGTTCCGCCTGTCCTGCTCGGAGGCGGGTATGACGCTCAGTTGGGCGCCGGTGTCACAAAGGAAACGCCGCCCGGACACTTTGTCCTTAATAAAAAGCAAGTTGCCCGAGTGGCCGGCGCTCATGGCTGGTAATGAACGCCGGCCCGGCCGTTTCCCGACTTGCCGAAAGTGCACGGGGGTCGGCATGTCCGAGCCTTGTGTCCGAACCTGGCGTGGTAATAACACCATGCCTGGTCAGGTGGAGGTCCCGGCCGTCGTGTTGGAAGTGGTCGGCGCGGCGTGGCGGCCGCCAGTTGCACCGGCAGTTCGGCCTCCAACCGCGCAGGGCGCTCGGGTGTCATGGGCGTCGCCTCGGACGGCGGCGAGCTCCAGGTAGCCACTCCGATGTGCTGGCCCGCCGAGGAGATCTTGTCGGCTTCCCTGGCGAGGGCGCGGGGATCCGTGATCAACGTGCCAGCCAGGGCGAGGCGTACCGGGTTAGGCAGCTGGCGAAGGAACAGCTCGCGGAACAGAAAATCCGGAGAGTGCTCACCGAGCAACGAGAGCATGTAGTCCATGCGCTCGGACGGGCGCGTGACGCCGAGCTCGGGCAGGTCGAGCAGGCGCCGTGCGCGTGCCGCCGGCGAGAGGGCGAAAGCGTCGAGGAGGAGCGTCTTAATCGCGTCATACTTGTCAGCAGCTGGCAGGCGCTCGAGGAGGCTCAGGGCGTGGGCCGCGGTGGCGGAGCCGAGCGCTGCCACGACATGGTGGAAGCGGGTGTCGTCGGCGGTGATGCCTCGCAGGGCGAACTGGGAGTCCGCCTGGGCGAACCAAACAGCCGCGTGAGCCTCCCAGAAGGTAGGCAGTTTAAGAGCCACTGCCGTGTCCATGTTCGGGGTCACCAATGAAGGAGCTGTGCTCCAACGCGAGTCGAAAGGATTGACGCGACCAAAGACGGAAATTCGTCCGAGTTGCTTTATTGCACGTATCAAACTCGGGTACTCTGAAAAGCCCGTTTATCGGGCAGCAATATATATACACATTTATGCCGGAGCGTTTGGCCGGGAAAAGCGAGACCGGGCCTGCCCGGGTGTCAAGGGCGAGTCCTGGAAAGGCGAGTCTGGACCTGCCCGGGCATCCTGGGCGAGCCTTGGAAAGGCGAGGCTGGGCGTGCCCTGACGCTCTGGGCGAGCCCTGGAAAGGCGAGAGCGGGCATGCCCAGGCGTTCTGGGCGAGCCCTGGAAAGGCAAGAGCGGGTATGCCCGGGAAAGACGAGACCGGGCGTGCCCGGGAGGTTCGGGCGAGCCCGGGAACAGCGAGTCCAGGCATGCCCGGGAGAGGCGCGTCTGGGCCCGTCCGGACGAGCCTGGCATGGCGATTGCGCCCTGGCCGCGTCCTGGCAGGTGCAAGGCGATTGTGTTCACCCAGCGGTAACCGCTACAGTATTTTAATAGTCTTGACACTGTTGCAAAATCTCGGTACAAATCCAAGTTGAGTTATAGGAATGGTGAGGATATTCTTCCGGATCCATTTGCATTGAAAGGATGGCAAAACAATCCATCTTGCTGGCCAGATTTGAACTACGGCGACGTGTACACGTACTTGATCGACACACCGGGAATCTACACAAGGGAGTCACTGAAAACATTCAGGTCACAAGAGGCATACAATTTTTTTTAAGTGGTCATGTGAAGCCACTGTGGTATCATGCGATCGGGAATGATGTTCCATTCTGCTTTATCAAAGGCAAAGTTATACCATCACAGCGTCTCAACAACAAACCTAGAACTGCCACTTTAAAACTGCTGGCAGTGATGACCGGTTTACTCGCACACACTTTTGATACAACCCCACTTTCATTGGACATGCTTTGACACAACCCCCTTGGATAAAACCCCGACACACACACACACACATCCCTCCCCCCCCCCCCCACACACACACACACATCCCTCCCCCCCCCCCCCACACACACACACACATCCCCCCTTACACATACACAAACACACACCTCACCTCCAACACACACGCACATATCCACACACACACACACAAACACCCCCACACCCCCCCCCACCCACACACACATCCACACACACACACATTCCCCCTCCCCCCACATGCACACCCCTCCACACATGCACACACACACACACACACCCCTCCACACATACACACACACGCACATCCGCACATACACACACACACACATCCAACCCCCCCCTCCTCCACACGCACACCCCAACCCCCCCCCCTCAACATACACACATATCCACCCCCCCCCCCCCCACACACACACACACATCCCCCCTTACACATACACACACACATACCCCACCCCCAACACACACACACACACACACATATCCACACACACAAACACCCCCCCCCCCCCCCCACACACACACACACATCCACACACACGCACATCCGCACATCCACACACACGCACATCCGCACATCCACACACATGCACATCCGTTTACCTGAAAGCCAAAGAAGCTCTGTTAGAAAACTAAACAAACAAAACAAACCAAAATGACATGCAACTTCTTTTCTTCCTAAAATCAACACAAAGTTAATAACAAAAAAAACTGTAAATTTCACAAACCTGACAAGAAACGTGTGCTACAAACACGAGTGTGCGCTGTTGGGTTCCATTGCTTTCTCCGAATGGCGTTTATCCAAGCCAATCGTTTGGGTTCTTTCTCTGGAATTCTCTAGAAACTTATTGCCGAGTTCTTTTCAAATCTATTTGTGCAATTAACAGCACAGCAGCTCACAGGCATTGTCCTTGAAATGGTGTCACGTCAATGATCGTAAAACTTCCCCACTCAGAGACGGCCGCATGGTTGGTGTTTTGCCAACGAAAACAAAGAGCGCGGTCACGTGATCGGGTACGTGACGTCACGGTAAACATCGCTATTGAAACTCTGAGAAGGTATACAGGGTGGTAGGAGGGGTTTGCTCCCCCCCCCCCCTCCAAATAGGTATTTTTTTCTTTATTTGTTTAAAGCCTTATGATTATGTTGGTATGGTTTTACATGCTGCCCTGTCTTCTAGCAACCACTGAAATTGGTTTAAAATACCTTTAGTCAGTGCAGTATACTGTTTATTCTACCAGGTGAGCGCCAGGTGTATTGCCCCTCTGTGTTTTTCATCTGTTGTCAGCTCGTTGTTTCCTAAATAACAACGTTGGTTTATTTTCGCCTTTCTCTTTTTCTACTTTGTGTGAGTATCAAAAGTTCCCCAAGGAAACAAAACGTTTATTACAAACAGTTACAGAGATTGTCAAATGGTATTTTAATATTTTCGAAAACGTTTCAATTTATGTATCATTCGTATAATCTAGTCCTGAGGACCCCTGTACCCCCCTGTTTTGTGTTTCCATGAGGATCTAGTCCTGAGGACCCCTGTACCCCCCTGTTTTGTGTTTCCATGAGGATCTAGTCCTGAGGACCCCTGTACCCCCCTGTTTTGTGTTTCCATGAGGGTCTAGTCCTGATTACCCCTGTTTTGTGTTTCCATGAGGATCTAGTCGAGGACCCCTGTTTTGTGTTTCCATGAGGATCTAGTCCTGAGGACCCCTGTACCCCCCTGTTTTGTGTTTCCATGAGGGTCTAGTCCTGATTACCCCTGTTTTGTGTTTCCATGAGGATCTAGTCGAGGACCCCTGTTTTGTGTTTCCATGAGGATCTAGTCCTGAGGATCCCTGTTTTGTGTTTCCATGAGGATCTAGTCCTGAGGACCCCTGTACCCCCCTGTTTTGTGTTTCCATGGGGATCTAGTCCTGAGGACCCCTGTAAACCCCTGTTTTGTGTTTCCATGGGGATCTAGTCCTGATTACCCCTGTTTTGTGTTTCCATGAGGATCTAGTCGAGGACCCCTGTTTTGTGTTTCCATGAGGATCTAGTCCTGAGGACCCCTGTTTTGTGTTTCCATGAGGATCTAGTCCTGAGGACCCCTGTTTTGTGTTTCCATGAGGATCTAGTCCTGAGGACCCCTGTAACCCCTGTTTTGTGTTTCCATGGGGATCTAGTACTGAGGACCCTGGTAACCCCTGTTTTGTTTCCATGTGGATCTAGTCCTAAGGACCCTTGTTTTGTGTTTCCATGAGGATCTAGTCCTGAGGACTCCTATTCCCCCTATTTTGTGTATTAGTGAGGATTTAGTCCTGAGGACTCCTATACCCCCTATTTTGTGTGTCAATGGGGATCGACAGGCCTGAGGACACTTATACCCCTGTTTTGTGTATTAATGAGGATCTAGTCCTGAGGACCCCTGTACCCCCCTGTTTTGTGTTTCCATGAGGATCTAGTCCTGAGGACCCCTGTACCCCCCCTGTTTTGTGTTTCCATGAGGGTCTAGTCCTGAGGACCCCTGTACCCCCCTGTTTTGTGTTTCCATGAGGATCTAGTCCTGAGGACCCCTGTAACCCCTGTGTTGTGTATTAATGGGATCTAGTCCTGAGGACCCCTGTACCCCCCTGTTTTGTGTTTCCATGAGGATCTAGTCCTGAGGACCCCTGTACCCCCCTGTTTTGTGTTTCCATGAGGGTCTAGTCCTGAGGACCCCTGTACCCCCCTGTTTTGTGTTTCCATGAGGATCTAGTCCTGAGGACCCCTGTACCCCCCCTGTTTTGTGTTTCCATGAGGATCTAGTCCTGAGGACCCCTGTACCCCCCCTGTTTTGTGTTTCCATGAGGATCTAGTCCTGAGGACCCCTGTTTTGTGTTTCCATGAGGATCTAGTCCTGAGGACCCCTGTACCCCCCCTGTTTTGTGTTTCCATGAGGATCTAGTCCTGAGGACCCCTGTAACCCCTGTGTTGTGTATTAATGGGATCTAGTCCTTAGGACCCCTGTACCCCCCCTGTTTTGTGTTTCCATGAGGATCTAGTCCTGAGGACCCCTGTACCCACCCTGTTTTGTGTTTCCATGAGGATCTAGTCCTGAGGACCCCTGTACCCCCCCCCCTGTTTTGTGTTTCCATGAGGATCTAGTCCTGAGGACCCCTGTAACCCCTGTTTTGTGTATTAATGGGATCTAGTCCTGAGGACCCCTGTACCCCCCCTGTTTTGTGTTTCCATGAGGATCTATTCCTGAGGACCCCTGTACCCCCCCTGTTTTGTGTTTCCATGAGGATCTAGTCCTGAGGACCCCTGTACCCCCCCCCCCTGTTTTGTGTTTCCATGGGGATCTAGTCCTGAGGACCCCTGTACCCCCCTGTTTTGTGTATTAATGGGATCTAGTCCTGAGGACCCCTGTAACCCCTGTTTTGTGTTTCCATGAGGATCTATGCCTAAGGATCCCTGTTTTGTGTTTCCATGAGGATCTAGTCCTGAGTACCCCTGTACCCCCCCTGCTTTCTGTTCCCATGAGGATCTAGTCCTGAGGACTCCTATACCCCCTATTTTGTGTTTCCATGGGGATCTAGTCCTGAGGACCCCTGTACCCCCCCCCTGCTTTCTGTTCCCATGAGAATCTAGTCCTGAGGACTCCTATACCCCCTATTTTGTGTTTCCATGGGGATCTAGTCCTGAGGACCCCTGTACCCCCCTGTTTTGTGTATTAATGGGGATCTCGTCCTGAGGACCCCTGTAACCCCTGTTTTGTGTTTCCATGAGGATCTAGTCCTAAGGATCCCTGTTTTGTGTTTCCATGAGGATCTAGTCCTGAGGACCCCTGTAAACCCTGTTTTGTGTTTCCATGAGGATCTAGTCCTGAGGACCCCTGTTTTGTGTTTCCATGGGGATCTAGTCCTGAGGACCCCTGTAAACCCCTGTTTTGTGTTTCCATGGGGATCTAGTCCTGATTACCCCTGTTTTGTGTTTCCATGAGGATCTAGTCGAGGACCCCTGTTTTGTGTTTCCATGAGGATCTAGTCCTGAGGACCCCTGTTTTGTGTTTCCATGAGGATCTAGTCCTGAGGACCCCTGTTTTGTGTTTCCATGAGGATCTAGTCCTGAGGACCCCTGTAACCCCTGTTTTGTGTTTCCATGAGGATCTAGTCCTAAGGACCCCTGTTTTGTGTTTCCATGAGGATCTAGTCCTGAGGACCCCTGTTTTGTGTTTCCATGAGGATCTAGTCCTGAGGACCCCTGTAACCCCTGTTTTGTGTTTCCATGGGGATCTAGTACTGAGGACCCTGGTAACCCCTGTTTTGTTTCCATGTGGATCTAGTCCTAAGGACCCTTGTTTTGTGTTTCCATGAAGATCTAGTCCTGAGGACCCCTGTACCCCCTGTTTTGTGTATTAATGGGATCTATTCCTGAGAACCCCTGTAACCCCTGTTTTGTGTTTCCATGAGGATCTAGTCCTAAGGACCCCTGTTTTGTGTTTCCATGAGGATCTAGTCCTGAGGACTCCTATTCCCCCTATTTTGTGTATCAATGGGGATCTAGTCCTGAGGACCCCTGTACCCGCTGTTTTGTGTATTAGTGAGGATTTAGTCCTGAGGACTCCTATACCCCCTATTTTGTGTGTCAATGGGGATCGACAGGCCTGAGGACACTTTTACCCCTGTTTTGTGTATTAATGAGGATCTAGTCCTGAGGACCCCTGTAACCCCTGTTTAGTGTTTCCATGGGGATCTATTCCTGAGGACCCCGGTAACCCCTGTTTTGTTTCCATGAGGATCTAGTCCTAAGGACCCCTGTTTTGTGTTTCCATGAGGATCTAGTCCTGAGGACTCCTATACCCCCTATTTTGTGTATCAATGGGGATCGAGTCCTGAGGACCCCTGTACCCCCTGTTTTGTGTCTCAATGGGGATCGACAGGCCCGAGGACACTTATACCCCTGTTTTGTGTATTAATGAGGATCTAGTTGCAAGTACCCCTATACCCCCTGTTTTGTGTATTAATGAGGATCTAGTTGCAAGTACCCCTATACCCCCTGTTTTGTGTATTGATGGAGATCTATAGTGCCGAGGATCCCTATACCCCCTGTTTTGTGTATTAATTGGGATCTAGGCCCGAGGACACTTATACCCCTGTTTTGTGTATTAATGGAGATCGATAGTCCCCAGGACACTCATACTCCCTGTTTTGTGTTTTAATGGGGATTATTTATTGTTATTACCTTCGCAAAAGCGGAAGGTTATGTTTTGATCGCTGTGTATTTATTTGTACTAGGGCATGCCCGTACTATATCTATATCTAAAATTATATCCCCCCCCTCTATTTACATAAAATGGTTTGGTCCAAAGCGAACGGCTTGCGAGTGGTGACAATCCCCCCCCTCTATTTACATGCAATGGTTTGGTCCAAAGCGAACGGCTTCCGGAGTTTGGTAAAGCAATCGCCATCGCGTGCACAAACGCGCAGGAAAGCGAATGAATCGCAAATTCGTTTTTATTAGTTTTAAAACTTTATTAAAACATAGTTTAACGCCAACATAGTTTGCAAACGTGAAATAAATGAATACGCTCTCAAATGTGCCATCCGAGGCAGAGTGTGTCCTCCACGTTCGGCACACGCGATCGTTCGCTGCTCTCTGATTGGTTGAATCGTTTTTTGGACATAGCTCGGTAAGTAATTGTCCGATTAATATGAAACCTTGAAAAGGCACATCCTCGGGTCCCCAGCAATATACCTGGCAAGTTAAAAGTATATCGGACCCGTGGTTGTCGAGAAACAGCGGTCACAGACAAACGTACAGACGTACAGACAGACAGACAGAGATTACTGGAATTATAGATAGACTAGGGCATGCCCGTACTATATATATGCCCGTACTATATATCTATCTAAAATTATATCCCCCCCCCTCTATTTACATGAAATGGTTTGGTTCATTCGCAACGCCAAAGCGAACGGCGAACGGCTTGCGAGTACAGTGACAATCCCCCCCCTCTATTTACATGAATGGTTTGGTCCATTCGCAACGACCACAGAACCCCCCCTCTATTTACATGCAATGGTTTGGTCCAAAGCGAACGGCTTCCGGAGTTTGGTAAAGCAATCGCCATCGCGTGCACAAACGCGCAGGAAAGCGAATGAATCGCAAATTCGTTTTTATTAGTTTTAAAACTTTATTAAAACATAGTTTAACGCCAACATAGTTTGCAAACGTGAAATAAATGAATACGCTCTCAAATGTGCCATCCGAGGCAGAGTGTGCCCGCCACGTTCGGCACAGGCGATCGTTCGCTGCTCTCTGATTGGTTGAATCGTTTTTTGGACATAGCTCGGTAAGTAATTGTCCGATTAATATGAAACCTTGAAAAGGCACATCCTCAGGTCCCCAGCAATATACCTGGCAAGTTAAAAGTATATCGGACCCGTGGTTGTCGAGAAACAGCGGTCACAGACAAACGTACAGACGTACAGACAGACAGACAGAGATTACTGGAATTATAGATAGATGTCTGTGTGTGTGTGTGTGTGTATGTTATTCGCATAACTCAAAAAGTATTCAACCGAATTGCATGAAATTTGGTGGGATGATTGGTTATTATACTGGACACATTTGATTAGATTTTGGGAGCAATCGGGTCAAAGGTCAAGGTCAAGGTCACGAAAAGGTCAAAATCGTATTTTAGTACAGTACAGAACAGTAGCTGCGGCGAAGGTATGCGCTCTACCGAGTGCCCGTTCTAGTTTATTATATTTATTGTTATTATTATTATTTATTATTTATTATTTATTTATTTATTTATATGTATTTATTATTTATTGATTATTTATTTCTTTTATTGGGCGGGAGATGCAGGAAGTACTGGGGGGGGGGGGGGGGGGTGGAAGGAGGCATTTGAGAAACATGGCATAAAAATGAGCTTGGAGAAGAAGGAGATGATGTGGGTTGGGCAGCAGATAAAACAAGCATTCTGAGTATTGCGCTGCAATACATGTCCCCTCCCGGAAGTCTGTCCTCCGGAAAACTGTTGGGGAAATTACCAAGGGTTATTTATCCACAGGTTAGCCTGGTGTTGGGCTAGCGGCTAGGGTGCCAGCTTAGGATCCGATCCTGGGTTCGAATCCCGGTCGATCGCTGAATTAACGCCAGGGGGGTTGACTCAGCCCGTCATCCCCTTCCGAGGTCGGCAAATTGAGTACCAGTTCACTGGTAATTCCCTGCTTGTCGTAAAAAGGCAGACAAAAAGGGTTGGCGGCAGGAAGGGCATCCAGCCGTAAAACATTGCTTCAAAAAAGGGGACCAACAAAAACAACAACCACGGTCCCCGAAAAAGGCAAACCCCCGCTTTGTGGGGAAAAATGGCTTCTAAAGGTGGTTTTTTTTTGGGGTTTTTTTTAATTCACAGGTTCTGAATCGTTCCCAATCGCTAATTACCTCAGGACGGGCTCACCTGTGATTCACACTCGGGACTTCGATTTATACACCTTGCAGACAGGTCAGCAGAAGCACGAGAAAATACGTTGTTGAAAAAGAACCTTTCGAGTTGCTAAATATCAGTAATTTATTATATTTTCCTGTTCACGATCAATGATCGATGTGTATATATATGTTGCTCGGCTTGGCTCCGCCCCTCCTGAAAGCGCGAGCTGTGTCACGCTTTTGATGTTCACAGACGAGGCTGAGGGCGCGTGGTGCAGCTTGAGGAGAACTCCAGAATAAACAAGAGATATCGATTTTTTAAGTATTTCCGTTTAATTAACAATATCTGCCAAACCACGTGCCCTATCGCAAATTCCAAAAGGACATTTTAGTAGACTGACATGCTGAACAGATCTTTGAAGTTTCCCCTCGATTGGAACACAAATGAGGGGGAGGCTCGGTTTTAAAGGTTCATGCTTAAAAACGTCATAACTCTGAAACCATATGACGCATGACGTCATGCTCGCTGACTTTTTTGTTCGTCATGGGTATGCGATTCTGCCTGAAAAGTTTGGTCTCGATCTGTTCAGCCGTTGCAGAGAAAAATGGGTTTTCGTGTTTTCACGAAAAACAATATGGCGGCCGAACCACGTGACCTGTGACGTCATAATTACCATTAAAATATTCTACAGTCCGAGTCCCTCATATGGTGAAAATTTGATCTCAATCGGTCCAATTATTGCAGAGAAAATCTTTTTTTAAAGGAAATTAAAACTTAAAATGGCACTGAGTTAAGGATCATCAGAATTATCAGAATTCCCAAAGTTCAAAGTGCCATAACTTTGTCAAAAATGATCGAAACGTCGTGAAGTTCGAACTCGATCTGTAACTTATCATGAGGAAACCATGTACCAAGTTTGAAATCATTGGCGTTCAGAGTTTAGAAAAAAAGTCCGGAAAACTGTTCTTTGCGTGACGGACTGACGGACTGACAGACTGACGGACGGAGGGACGGCGTGCAAACCTATAGTCCCCTCCGGTGTACACCGGTAGGGGACTAATAAATGAATATGAGGTTGGAAGGGAAAGAGATCAGACAAGGAAATAGGTTTGAGTATCTGGGGGGAACAGTGACCAGGGATGGTAAGTCAGAGGCAGACATGCGGTGGGGGATTCAGGTGGGTGTGAATGCATGGAGGAGGGTGGGGGGAGTAATGGCAGAGAGAAAATTTTAAGGAGATTGAAAGGGAAGGTTCTGGGGTCGTGTGTAACGCCGGCCTATTTTTACCATCCTGGAGACAGCACTGACAGAGAGACAACAACAGAGCCTGCAGGTTTGTGAGACCAACCGGGTCAGGAGGATTGAGGGAGTGAAGAGGGTGGATAGAAGGAGAATGGATGAACTGAGGGAGGAGATTAATGTACAGATGAGCTTGACGGGGAGATTGGTGAAATGCTGGTTGAGATGGGCTCGGCATTTGGTGCGGATGGGAGAACAAAGAATGGCAAAGAGAGCAGATAGTTTGAGGGAGCAACGTAGGAGGAAAAGAGGTAAACCACGGTTGAGATGCAAGGGTTGTGTGAAGAGGGGTTTCAGTAAGGTGGGGTTGGTTGGAGGGTGGAGAGAGTTGGCTGAGGACAGAGGGGAGAAGTAAAATGGTCAAGGCAGGGCAGGAGCATGGTGCCATCAGACCTCAACTCTTATAAAGTGAAGAGGAGGATAACAACAAAATTTAGCTGGAGGTTTTTAGTCCCCATTACACTTACAGTTCCTACAGAAAGTCTACATCCCCTTTTTAAATTTTCACCTTTTGTTACTGTACAGCCTGGAATAAAATTGCACTAAACCAGACTTTTTCCACCTTTATTTACACATCGTAACCCACAACATCCAAGGGAAAAGCAATTTCTATAAATTTCAGAAAATTAATTGAAAATACAAAATTAGAATATTTTGGTTGGATAAGTGTCTTGGTTGGATACATTTGTTTAATTTAATTTTGAACTTGTATGTACCTATACCCGATAATATGAATTGGGAATTTATTGGGAACGATCTCTGAAAAATACAGAAATAAAAACATGTCAAACTAGAACGGCACTCTTCGACATCGCAACGCCGATTGATATGCCTCCACCACATTATTTCATCACTAGCCGAAACCCGTGGAACATCCACGGAAGGGAGGATGTGGTGTATGGATAGAGTGTACCATTATGGATGGCATAGGGGATTTGCTTGTCCGAGTAAGAGTTAGGAAGAAAGATGAGAATGAAGAGTGCGTATATGAACAACGATCGCAGACACCGGCACAAATGCATGCTCTGGATTGTCCACTCAGTGGACCGCTTGCTTTCGCCTTCGCCTGTCCAATCAGCGGACGGCTTGCTTCGCCTTCGCCCAGCAGACGCCAATACGATGGCGTCGTAAGATGGCGTCGTATCGGCAGTTAATTGGATGCTTTTTGGCCCCAACGTCGGCTAATTCAGATTTTTCGAGTATGGCTGTACGTGATAAACAAAGAGCGCGGTTCGTAGATCGTAAATCCATTAGTGCCGTGGGCATCGGGTCACTGGGTGCGGCGTAAAAGGGATAACAAAGTCGAGTCCTTACGCTATTATTATATAGACTAGCCGAAACCCGTGGAACATCCACGGAAGGGAGGATGTGGTGTATGGATAGAGTGTACCATTATGGATGGCATAGGGGATTTGCTTGTCCGAGTAAGAGTTAGGAAGAAAGATGAGAATGAAGAGTGCGTATATGAACAACGATCGCCGACACCGGCACAAATGCATGCTCTGGATTGTCCACTCAGTGGACGGCTTGCTTTCGCCTTCGCCTGTCCAATCAGATGAGACAGTTGGCTTAACGTCCTCTGATGCGACGTCACACCTGCGAGGTATCAGGAGGTGGGAACTGAATCCAAAACAGAAGCTAAAGTAAAGACCATCGGAGATCTCCTGCGGCAGCATTTCTAACCGATGTGGTAAAGTACAGTACATACAGTAAAGGACATTCTCATTGATCCGTTGATTAACTATAACTGACCTGCGCCGCCCTGCTGTAGCTTGACATGTTAGCAGGTACTTTGACTTTTTTCACAACTTCAAATGGCGTTTCATAAAATCCTGCTGTGACTCGACATGCGCCGCACCATAATCATTGGCTCATAAAACCCTACACTGCTACAGAGGATTATACTACCACCGGAAGCCGGCACTTGGTTGTCCACAGAGGGAGGGAAGAAACACACCATGTAGAATGAAAAACAAAATGCTTTAAAATATTCAAGAAAGAAACATTTTTTTTCATTTAATATTCCGTAAGTATTTATTGTACGACTAACGATTGTCAAAATAAGAACCTGCTTTGGGCAATCGCACACTATACCGTCGAGGCCGCTTTTACAGTATAAGAAGGAAATAATTAAATTAATGCTTTCCTATTTACATCGTTGAGTCAATACGTCAAAAAATCATTTTTTAAACCTGTAATCACTGGTTGTAGGGAATGCAGATTTGACGATCAGCTGATTTATGTGTGTGTGTGGGTGTGTATTTTAGACTTGGACAATATAAGAAGGAAAATTGCTTTGCAATACATGCCCATTTGCAAGTTTCAGATCAATATCAGTAAGCACGGCCCATTATTTAATGACACCACTCGACTGTCCAATCAGTGGACGGCTCGCATCGCCGTCGCCCAGCAGACGCCAATACGATGGCGTCGTAAGATGGCGTCGCATCGGCCGTTAATCGGATGCTTTTGGGCCCCAAAGTCGACTAATTCAGATTTTTCGAGTCTGGCTGTATGTGATAAACAAAGAGCGCGGTTCGTAGATCGTAAATCCATTAGTGCCGTGGGCATCGGGTCACTGGGTGCGGCGTAAAAGGGATAACAAAGTCGAGTCCTTACGGTATTATTATATAGATTATACATACCTGTACCAAGTTTGATTCAGATCCCTTCAGCTGTTCTGAAGTATCACATTTTTACCTGACATGATAATAATAATAATAATAAATCTTTATTGTCCCATTTTCAGGGAAATTATTCTTTGGTGACACCGTAAGTTGACCATCATTAAAACATAAAACACAAAGGGAATAAGAAAACAATATAAAAAGATATAAAATATAAAATAAATATAAAATGTGGAAGATGGACTAAACAGCAAAATGTCTCGGAATTTGAATTTAGCATTTGAATTGCACATGGTACAAATGACCTTTTGAAAATGTTCTTCTTCATCCTCCTTGCACGAAAGCGTCTCCCTGATGGCAGTTTTTCAAAAAGTCCGTTCAAGAAATGACTTTCATCAGCGCACACCTGCACCGCCTTCCTTTTCAGTGCTCGCAGGTATAGATAACCCAGACTGGTTGAAGGCCCACCTACAGCTTTAAATGCCAGTGTAATGACCTTTCTCAATCGTGACTTTTCCGCACATTAAGATAACTGAACCAGGAAATCAAATTAAATGATAAAACACTGATCAGTAAGGAATTTGTTAACATCCGCATCACACGTGAGCTAACACCAAATGAATTCAATTTCCTGAGAAGATACAATCTTTGCATTGATTTCTTGTACACAGCATCAGTATTTCCATCAAAAGTTAACTTGTTATCAATAAAGGTGCCCAGGTATTTAAATTTGCTAACAATTTCCACCTTATCACCATTTACGGTTACAGGCTCATGATTGTGACCTTTCCGAAAGTCCAAAATCATCTCTTTTGTTTTGCACACATTCAGAGTCAGACAAAAGTCCCCCCACCACTTATTCAATGCGTCAATCTCGTCGAGGTGAAGATACAAAGGATGATTGATCGGAAAGACAGCCAACAATGGCGATATCGTCTGCATACTTAATAACGTTACAAACTTCTTTAAGAGCCACGCATCCATTGGTGTACAAACTGAACAGTAGAGGTGACAATGACTTGTGGAGCACCAGTATTCAAGATTGATAACTTTGATGAGCTACCATTCACCCTCACCTGCTGAGGACGGTCTCGTAAAAAAACTTTCCACCCAGAGTATGATATGGGGGTTCAGGCACAGGTCACTCAACACTTTCACAAGGGTAAATGGCTGCATGGTGTTAAAGGCTGACGAGAAATCAATAAATAACACACGGACATGGGTTCCATTCTGGTCAAGGTGACGTGTGATTAGATGAAGTAAACCGAGCCAGGTATCTTCAACACCTCGTCTTGCTTTGTATGCAAATTGTAAAGGATCCAGTTTAGGAGTTACATCTGATGCTATAAACTTCACCATCAATTTCTCCATACATTTACACAAGATGGAGGTGAGGGCAACAGGTCCATAATCATTGAGCTGCCTTGGGTGAACCTTTTTTGGCACGGGAATAATAATGGACTTTTTCCAACAAATAGGAACAGTGTGAGTCGCCAAAAGTAACTGAAACAATGGAGTAAAAACATTACTAAGTTCTAAACAGAACTCTTTCAGAATACCAGACGTAATGCCATCTGGACCACAAGCCTTCCTTGTACTCAACGCCCCAAAACACCTCACGACATCAGGTTCACAAATTGCAGGTATGGGACACGCTCGAGTATCTAGATCCTCACAGAGAGCTTCACATTTTACTCGGTTTCCTGGAACATCAAATCTCGTGTAAAAGTCACTCAATTCATCCACAAATTTGGAATCTGGAACATTAGTGGGCAATCTACCATCCTTGAGCCTCTCATTCATTCCCATCATATGCCGGAGTCTCCTCCAAGCGGTACGAGCATCACCATCGTGTAGTTGTTCTTCAATCTCATCCTTGTACGACCGTTTACACTTGCCAGTGACAGAGTGCAATTCTTTCTTCGCCACCCTGAGGGCCGAGTCATCCTTCTTCAGGAATGCATGCTTCTTCTTCAGGAATGCACGCTTCTGCTTCATCAAACAAGCCTTCACTTCAGCGGTAACCCAAGGTTTGTTATTGGGAAACATGCGAATGGTTCTCTCTGTGGTCACGAGGTCCTCACAGAACTTCACATAATCTGTGATCGTCTCAGTAAGTTCATCAGGGTCGTCACAAGAGTCGAAAAATACATCGCAGTCTGTGCATAGGAAACAGTCCTTCAAACGTTCGTTATCCTCTGCCGTTCTGGTTTTAACGTCTTGGAAGGAACTGGCATTCGTTTCACCTTTGGTCTGTACGTAGGTAAGAGATGGACCACCTTATGGTCTGATCGTCCGATCGCAGGAGCACATTTCACCACATAAGCATGTTCAATGTTACCGTAGCATTTGTCCAACGTCCTGTTACCACGGGTAGCAACATCCACATACTGATCGAGCTGAGGGAGTTCCTGATCGAGCTGAGGGAGTTCCTGATCGAGCTGAGGGAGTTCCTGATCGAGCTGAGAGAGTTCCTGATCGAGCTGAGAGAGTTCCTGATCGAGCTGAGAGTTCCTGATCGAGCTGAGAGAGTTCCTGATCGAGCTGAGAGAGTTCCTGATCGAGCTGAGGGAGTTCCTGATCGAGCTGAGAGAGTTCCTGATCGAGCTGAGAGAGTTCCTGATCGAGCTGAGAGTTCCTGATCGAGCTGAGAGAGTTCCTGATCGAGCTGAGAGAGTTCCTGATCGAGCTGAGAGAGTACCTGATCGAGCTGAGGGAGTTCCTGATCGAGCTGAGGGAGTTCCTGATCGAGCTGAGAGAGTTCCTGATCGAGCTGAGGGAGTTCCTGATCGAGCTGAGGGAGTTCCTGATCAAGCTGAGGGAGTTCCTGATCGAGCTGAGGGAGTTCCTGATCGAGCTGAGAGAGTTCCTGATCGAGGTAAGAGAGTTCCTGATCGAGCTGAGGGAGTTCCTCATCGAGCTGAGGGAGTTCCTGATCGAGCTGAGAGTTCCTG
Organism: Myxine glutinosa; assembly: GCF_964187855.1. Lineage (NCBI taxonomy): Eukaryota > Metazoa > Chordata > Myxini > Myxiniformes > Myxinidae > Myxine > Myxine glutinosa. The sequence continues at coordinate 55,991,609 of NC_136270.1, forward strand.
ATCGAGCTGAGAGAGTTCCTGATCGAGCTGAGAGTTCCTGATCGAGCTGAGAGAGTTCCTGATCGAGCTGAGAGAGTACCTGATCGAGCTGAGGGAGTTCCTGATCGAGCTGAGGGAGTTCCTGATCGAGCTGAGAGAGTTCCTGATCGAGCTGAGGGAGTTCCTGATCGAGCTAAGAGAGTTCCTGATCGAGCTGAGGGAGTTCCTGATCGAGCTGAGGGAGTTCCTGATCGAGCTGATGGAGATCCTGATCGAGCTGAGGGAGTTCCTGATCGAGCTGAGGGAGTTCCTGATCGAGCTGAGGGAGTTCCTGATCGAGCTGAGGGAGTTCCTGATCGAGCTGAGGGAGTTCCTGATCGAGCTGAGGGAGTTCCTGATCGAGCTGAGGGAGTTCCTGATCGAGCTGAGGGAGTTCCTGATCGAGCTGAGGGAGTTCCTGATCGAGCTGAGGGAGTTCCTGATCGAGCTGAGAGAGTTCCTGATCGAGCTGAGAGAGTTCCTGATCGAGCTGAGAGAGTTCCTGATCGAGCTGAGAAAGTTCCTGATCGAGCTGAGAGAGTTCCTGATCGAGCTGAGAGAGTTCCTGATCGAGCTGAGAGAGTTCCTGATCGAGCTGAGAGAGTTCCTGATCGAGCTGAGAGAGTTCCTGATCGAGCTGAGGGAGTTCCTGATCGAGCTGAGGGAGTTCCTGATCGAGCTGAGGGAGATCCTGATCGAGCTGAGGGAAATCCTGATCGAGCTGAGGGAGTTCCTGATCGAGCTGAGGGAGATCCTGATCGAGCTGAGAGAGTTCCTGATCGAGCTGAGAGAGTTCCTGATCGAGCTGAGAGAGTTCCTGATCGAGCTGAGGGAGTTCCTGATCGAGCTGAGGGAGTTCCTGATCGAGCTGAGAGAGTTCCTGATCGAGCTGAGGGAGTTCCTGATCGAGCTGAGGGAGATCCTGATCGAGCTGAGGGAAATCCTGATCGAGCTGAGGGAGTTCCTGATCGAGCTGAGAGAGTTCCTGATCGAGCTGAGAGAGTTCCTGATCGAGCTGAGAGAGTTCCTGATCGAGCTGAGAGAGTTCCTGATCGAGCTGAGAGAGTTCCTGATCGAGCTGAGAGAGTTCCTGATCGAGCTGAGGGAGTTCCTGATCGAGCTGAGGGAGTTCCTGATCGAGCTGAGGGAGTTCCTGATCGAGCTGAGAGAGTTCCTGATCGAGCTGAGGGAGTTCCTGATCGAGCTGAGGGAGATCCTGATCGAGCTGAGGGAAATCCTGATCGAGCTGAGGGAGTTCCTGGTCGAGCTGAGGGAGATCCTGGTCGAGCTGAGGGAGATCCTGATCGAGCTGAGGGAGATCCTGATCGAGCTGAGGGAGTTCCTGATCGAGCTGAGGGAGTTCCTGATCGAGCTGAGGGAGTTCCTGATCGAGCTGAGGGAGTTCCTGATCGAGCTGAGGGAGTTCCTGATCGAGCTGAGGGAGTTCCTGATCGAGCTGAGGGAGTTCCTGATCGAGCTGAGGGAGTTCCTGAGCGAGCTGAGGGAGTTCCTGATCGAGCTGAGGGAGTTCCTGATCGAGCTGAGGGAGTTCCTGATCGAGCTGAGGGAGTTCCTGAGCGAGCTGAGGGAGTTCCTGATCGAGCTGAGGGAGTTCCTGATCGAGCTGAGGGAGTTCCTGAGCGAGCTGAGGGAGTTCCTGATCGAGCTGAGGGAGTTCCTGATCGAGCTGAGGGAGTTCCTGATCGAGCTGAGGGAGTTCCTGATCGAGCTGAGAGAGTTCCTGATCGAGCTGAGGGAGTTCCTGATCGAGCTGAGGGAGATCCTGATCGAGCCGAGGGAAATCCTGATCGAGCCGAGGGAGTTCCTGATCGAGCCGAGGGAGATCCTGATCGAGCCGAGGGAGATCCTGATCGAGCCGAGGGAGATCCTGATCGAGCTGAGGGAGTTCCTGATCGAGCTGAGGGAGTTCCTGATAGAGCTGAGAGAGTTCCTGATCGAGCTGAGAGAGTTCCTTATCGAGCTGAGGGAGTTCCTGATAGAGCTGAGAGAGTTCCTGATCGAGCTGAGGGAGTTCCTGATCGAGCTGAGAGAGTTCCTGATCGAGCTGAGAGAGTTCCTGATCGGGCTGAGGGAGTTCCTGATAGAGCTGAGAGAGTTCCTGATCGAGCTAAGAGAGTTCCTGATCGGGCTGAGGGAGTTCCTGATAGAGCTGAGGGAGTTCCTGATCGAGCTAAGAGAGTTCCTGATCGAGCTGAGAGAGTTCCTGATCGGGCTGAGGGAGTTCCTGATAGAGCTGAGAGAGTTCCTGATCGAGCTGAGGGAGTTCCTGATAGAGCTGAGAGTTCCTGATCGAGCTGCGGGAGTTCCTGCTCGAGCTGAGGGAGTTCCTGATCGAGCTGAGGGAGTTCCTGATAGAGCTGAGAGAGTTCCTGATCGAGCTGAGGGAGTTCCTGATCGAGCTGAGGGAGTTCCTGATCGAGCTGCGGGAGTTCCTGATCGAGCTGAGGGAGTTCCTGATCGAGCTGAGGGAGTTCCTGATCGAGCTGAGGGAGTTCCTGAGCGAGCTGAGGGAGTTCCTGATCGAGGTCACATCGATTGAAATCCCAAAGAATCAGGATCGATTGATCCACTGAACGGGCGTTCGCTCCATTGTAACTTTCTGCGATTCGTTCCGATGCGCATTTAAAGTCCGGCCCCGGTGCGTACACCAGAATAATAGTGCATTGACCAAATTCCCGTGGCGGGTAGTAGGGTTGGAAAGACAGTCAGTATCCCCACGTCCTTGGAACAGGATCGTTCACGTACCGTAAAATGTTTGGCCCAATTCAAATTCACCAACATACACAAACCGCCATCTTTGGCCTTGCCCGATGACGCGACTCTATCGGCCCTGATCATCTCGAATCCATCAAAGGACACGTCATCCCCTTCACCAAGCCATGTCTCGGTGAAACACACAACAGATGAGGTCCGATAGTACCAGTCGAACCTCAGGAGGGCACCAAGTTCATCAGTTTTGTTCTTTATCGAGCGAGAGTCAAAACAGGAAGCGGTCGGTACCTTGTGGTTTCTGCGTTTAAGCCGCTGACGAAAACCTCCACGAGAACCTCGTTTTTTATTTTCCTTAATTCTGAAAACACCATTCGATGCCAAGTTCCCAACTCTGCTTAGCACCACCAATACCATTGAAACACAGGTTCAGCAAAGCCTCGCGAGTATACGTGATGATGCCATCTTGTAAAGAACGTCCGCGAAATGAATAACAGACACCAGCCCAACATGTGCAGTAGCAGCAAAACCCCGAAGCCATTTCGACAGCTGCGGAGGCCGTGAATCTCCATCTTCCATTTACCAATAAAAATCCACTCATAGAAAGCAAAGTGGCGACGAAACAACAGAAGAGTAAACGGTGTCACGCAGGGTCAGCTATAGTGCAGCGCCCCCCTCTGGCCCGGAAAACCGGGAAAAAACCAGTATCCCGGGGGGGGAAAAAATTTGAGCTTTGATCTCTGACCTTTGACCTTTCATACCAAAATCGAATCGATTTTTTTTTTTTTTTTGAATACTGAATCGAGGCTCATGAAAGAGCTAACATTTATTTCACAAACAAATCAACCAGACAAACAAAATATACAAAAAGAGGGAGCGGAAGACAAGATGGGGAGAGAAGGGGAAGCACACAACCACAACATTTGAGAGCAGGGAGAAGTGTGGGAGGGAGAGGGCTTGGGGGCAGGAGGCGTGGGAAGGGGAGGGGGGGGGGGGAGGTATAAAACACAAGGGGACCGAAATTAGCGGGGGTAGAAAAGATCAAGGTTTTGGATGGGGGAGGATAAGAGATGGTGGTGAACAGCTGTTTTAAAGACCTGGAGGGTGGAGTGGGATTGAAGAGAGTGAGGGAGTTTGTTCCAGAGGCGGGAGAAAAGAGGAATGAAGGAGTGAAGGTGAGCAGAAAGTCTTGATTTTGGCAGTTTAACCATAAGAGGGTTGCAGGCAGATCTTGTGCGACCTGTAGGAATATTTGGGGGACAGAGCCCAGAGAGGGCTGGGGGGGGCAAGGCCAGAGAGGAGTCGGTAGAAGACAGAAAGACCACCAACCTGCCTGCGGTGAGTGAGTGAAAGGCCCTTGGAGTTAGCTTCATCGCGGGAGATTCCAATGATTCTGAACGCTTTGGTTTCAACAGCGTGAAGACGGGCTAGGTGTGAGGCAGGAGCACCAGACCAGAGGGGAGAGCAGTATTCCATAGAGCTGCGGATGAAAGCCTTGTATGTGGTGAGGAGCTCAGGTGTGCCAAGGAAGGACTTCGCCCGACGGAGAATGCCCAGTCGGTGACTGGCTTCGGAGGCCAGATTTGAAATGTGGTTTTCCCAGGAAAGATCATGGCAAATAGTGAGACCCAAAAGCTTGAGTGACAGAACTTCTTGGAGAGGATTATTCAGAAAGTGGATGGGAGGGTTTTCCAGTCGGTCTTTTCAGAGAGACATCGTAAGAGTGTGAGATTTATCAGGATTGAAAGACATGTTCCATTTGTTTGCCCAGTCTGTGATTTTGTCCAGGTCTGCAGAGAGTGAGGAGGCTGCAGACTGCCGATCTGAGGGATGAGGAATGGAGCGACAGAGAGTAGAGTCGTCAGCAAAGAGATAGAGAGGATTTTCAAGAGAGTCAGAGAGATCATTGATGAAGACCAGAAAAAGCACAGGGCCCAGAACACTACCTTGGGGAACTCCAGCCTGAACAGGAAGAGGAGATGAGAGAAACCCATTCAGGGCCACACGTTGACTACGACCAGAGAGGAAGTCCGCCAGCCATGCGTGGAGATTTCCATGGATACCAACGGAGGAGAGTTTGGTGAGCAGAGCAGGGTGCCAGACCGTATCGAAGGCACGTGAAATGTCAAGGGAGACAGCTCTAATTTCCTGTTTGGTGTTGAGGACCTCCATCCATTGTTGAGAAAGCAGAAGCAGCATGTCCAGAGTAGAGTGACCAGGTCTGAAACCAAATTGATGATCAGAGATCAAGCCATTGGAGAAGAGGAAAGATTTCATATCTGAAGCAATGATGGAATCCATGACTTTGCTGATAATTGGGAGAAGGCTGATTGGTTTGTAGTTGCTGGGATCTGTTTTTGCACCTTTTTTGTGCAAAGCGGTGATGTTGGCTGATTTCCAAGCAGATGGCAGATGACCTTGAGCAAAAGAGAGGGTGAAGAGAACAGAAAGAGGGAGTGAAAGAGCGGAAGCACATGATTTTAGGACCCGTGGGCTGATGCTGTCAGGACCAGTTGCAGAATCAGAGTCGAGGGTTGACAGAAACTTTTCGACCTTGTCAGGAGGAAAGGACACAGAGTCCAGGAGCAGCTGGGTACGACTGGGTACGGTGGGTACAGAGAGGGATGGGTTTGGGACACAAGATTTAGAGGCAAACACAGAGTTGAGGCATTCAGCTTTTCATCTTATCATCACAATACAGTTCCTTCAGAAAGTATTCACACCCCTTGATTCTTTGCACATTTTGCTGTGATACAGCCTGAATTTTAAATGGAATAAATTTATATTTTTGTCATTGGTCTGCATATAATACCCCATAAATAATGTGACAGTGGAATTTTAGAACTTTTTAGAACTTTTTACAAAATAATTTAAAACAAGAGTTACGCCGAGGTCCCCCGTCGGTGAAGTGATGTGAGTTGACAAAGTGAAAGACGCAAGGTGGCCATCTTGGATTTTGACGTGGCGACCCAATTTTCAATAGCTTTCTTCCTTATGCCGAGATACACCCACACACCAGATTAGAAGTTGGTACTTCTCTTATTTTTCAAGATATTCCGCTCACAAGGTTCAGACATACATGGCGGCGGCCATCTTGGATGTTGACGTGGCGACCCAATTTTCAATAACGTTCTTCCTTATGCGTAGATACACCGACACACCAGATTAGAAGTTGGTACTTCGCTTATTTTTCAAGATATTCTGCTCACAAGGTTCAGACATACATGGCGGCGGCCATCTTGGATTTTGACGTGGCGACCCAATTTTCAATAGCTTTCTTCCTTATGCCTAGATACACCCACACACCAGATTAGAAGTTGGTACTTCGCTTATTTTTCAAGATATTCTGCTCACAAAGTTCAGACATACATGGCGGTGGCCATCTTGGATGTTGACGTGGCGACCCAATTTTCAATAGCGTGCTTCCTTATGCCCAGATACACCCACACACCAGATTAGACGTGAGTAGTTCGTTTATATTTCACGATATTTCACTCACAATGTTCAGACATACATGGTGGTGGCCATCTTGGATTTTGACGTGGCGACCCAATTTTCAATAGCGTTCTTCCTTATGCCCAGATACACCCACACACCAGATTAGAAGTTGGTACTTCGCTTATTTTTCAAGATATTCCGCTCACAAGTTTCAGACATACATGGCGTCAGACGTACATGGCGGAGGCCATCTTTGATTTTGACGTGGGTTGCACCCACACACCAAATTCGAATGCGGTCCTTCGCTTACGCATGCACGCATGCACACACGCCCGCACGGACGGACGGACGGACACACGGACGGAGGGGAAAACCATAGTCCCCCTTTCGCTCCGCGGTGCGACGGGGGACAAAAAACCCCATGGGTCAATACTTCGTTGAAGCGTCTTTGGCAGCAATTACAGCTTCAAGTCTACCTGGGTAAGTCTGCATCAGCTTTGCATCTCTAAATTGATGGAGTTTCTCTCATTCTTCATTGCAGATTTGCTCAAGCTCTGTCAATTTGGATGGGGAGCATCGGTGAACAGCAATCTTCCAGTCTTTCCACAGATTAATCAATGGAATTAAAGTCTAGGCTTTGGCTGGGCCACTCAAGGACTTTCACGTTCTTGTTCTGAAGCATTTCTAGTGTTGCTTTGGCTGTATGTTTGGGGTCATTGTCCTTTTCGAACGTAAATCTTTGCCACAGTCTAAGGTCTTTTGCACTCTGAAGCAGGTTATTCTCAAGGATTTGCCTGTATTTGGTTCCATTCAGTTCCCTCTATCCTTACAAGGCTCCCAGTTCATGCGGCTGAAAAGCATCCCCATAACATGATGCTGCCACCCCCATGCTTCACAGTAGGGATGGTGTTAGATGGGCGGTGAACCTTGCTCTGTTTCCGCAAGACGTAGTGCTTTGCATTCAGGCCAAATAATTCAATTTTCATCTCATCAGACCACATCATATTTTGCCTCATCCCCTCAGATTATTCCATGTGCCTTTTTGAAAACTCCAGGTGTGCTGTCATCTGCCTTTTTCTCAGGATTGGCTTCTGTCTGGCCACTCTCTCATAAAGCCTACATTTGTGAAGTGATGCAGACAGACACTGTGGTCCTTCAGGCAGGTTCTCCCATCTCAACCAAGGAACTCTGTAGTTCTGTCAGAGTGGCCATTGGGTTCTTGGTCACCGCCCTGACCAAGGTCCTCCTTGTCCAGTTGCTCAGTTTGGTTGGACGTCCTGCTCTAGGAAGAGTCTGGGTAGTTCCATATTCCTTTCATTTCCTAATGATGGAGTTAATTGTGCTCTTGGAAACTTTCAACACTCTCAAAATTGTTTCACACCCTTCCCCAGATCTACACCTCCTCAGAATTATACTTCAGTGTTCTATGGGCAATTCCTTGGAGTTCATGGGCGAGTTTCTGCTCTGATATTTACTGTCAACTGTGCGACCTTATATCGAAAGGTGTGTTTCTTTCTAAATTATTTCCAATCAATTGAATTGGCCACAGGTGGACTCCGATCAAGTTGTAGAGATATATCAAGGATGATCAAAGGAAACTGATGCACCTGAGCTCAATTTGGAGTGTCATAGCAAAGGGGTTGAATACTTATTAACTCAAGACATTTCAGCTTTTCATTTTTAATTAATTTGTAACGATTTATAGGAAAACAAAATTCCCCTTTGACAATATGGGGTATTATGTGTATATCAGTAACAAAAATCTCAATTTAATCCATTTTTAATTCAGACTGTGACAACACAAAATGTGAAAGAGTCAAAGGGTGTGAAAACTTTCTGAAGGCACTGTATATACAGTCGGACACCGCTATCCGCGGGGGATACGGTCCTGTAAAGTGCCGCGAACTATGCCTATGTAATGCCTATGTATGTATGCCTATGTATGCCTACTATGTAAAGTGCCGCGAATAGCAAGGCATTGGTTCAATGGAAAAAGGGGGGATTGGTTCCCGAATCGCGAAAATCCATGAATGTCGAGGAAAAAAACCGCGAATGTCAAGGCAAATCCCGCGAATGTTGACAAAGGTCATGTGGTAGATACAATGGAGTGTTTTCATTCTGACAGTAACTCGTAAGGGATGCCGTATTGATCATCTGGTGAGAAAACCCATGAAGCTCGCTTATAGTGCGGCTAATATACAGTCACGTGAAAAAGTAAGTACACCCCATGTAAAGTTTTGACTTTTTCAACATATTTCAACATACAGCTATTTGATCTTCATTTCAACAATATTGATAGATAAAGGTGATATAATATAACAAATATCATGAAACATTTACATTTTGTAATCCATTGTATAATTTAAATAAACATAAATGCAAATTTCGCATGTGGAAAAAGTAAGTACACCCTTGGCTCTAATAGGTGGTATTGCCCCCTTTGGCAGAAACAACCTCAAGTAGGCGTTTCTTATAACTGTCTACCAATCTCTGACATCGACTGGGAGAAATTTTTGCCCACTCCTCCATGCAGAATTCTTTCAGCTGTGCGATGGTTGAGGGGTTTCTTGAATGCACAGCTTGTTTCAAATCCCCCCAAAACATCTTGATGGGATTTAGACCCGGGCTTTGACTTGGCCATTCCAGAACCCTCCATTTCTTTCCTTTCAGTCATTCCTTGGTGGATTTACTGGTATGTTTAGGGTCATTGTCATGTTGCAAGGTCCACCTTCGGTTGAGCTTCAACTTTCCGAGAGATGGCCTAACATTATCCTCAAGCACCCTCTGGTACAATGAAGAATTCATAGTGGATTATATGATGGTGAGCTGCCCAGGTCCTGATGCAGCAAATCTGCCCCAAACCATAATATTTCCACCACCATGCTTTACAGTTGGTATCAGGTTCTTGTGGTCAAATGCTGTCTTTGGTTTTTGCCAAACATGTCTTCTGGTACTGTGGCCAAAAAGCTCTACCTTTGACTCATCTGTCCAGAGCACATTGTTCCAGAAGTGCTGGTCTTTGCCTAGGTGTTCATTGGCAAACTTTAGTCTTGCCCTGATGTTCTTTCTGGACAGCAAAGGTTTCCTCCTGGCACACCTCCCATGCAGATCAAATTTGTGCAACCTGTTTTTAATGGTAGACTCGTGCACTTTGACATCAACAGTGGCAAAAGCTACCTGTAGGTCCCGTGATGACATTCTGGGGTTCTTCGAGACTTCTTTCAGCATCTTGCGGTCTGCTCTCGGGTTGAACTTGCTGGGGCGGCCTGGCCTGAACAAGTTGGCAGTTGTTTGGAATCTTATCCACTTGTAGATGATCTTCCAGACAGTCGAATGATTGATTTCAAATTGTTTGGAGATCTTTTAAATCCCTTCCCAGACTTGTAGGCATCTATAACCTTCTTTCTGAAGGCTTCAGATAGCTCTTTTGATCTAGGCCGTGATGCCGCACACTTCAACAACAAAGAGCAAACCAAACGAAATGTCTGAGGTTTAAATAAGAAAGGTTCCTCCAAGATCTTCTCTGACGATGTTCTAACCATTTGCACCTGAGGTGGTGCACCTGATTCTAATTTTAGGTATTTGAAGTAGTAATAAATGTAGGGGTGTACTTAGTTTTTCCACATGCGAAATTTGCATTTAGGTTTATTTAAAGTATACAATGGACTACAAAATGTAAATGTTTCATGATATTTGTTATATTGTTGTGGTTCTACGCCACCCTCCTTTACCCCTTACCAAGGGGGGATTAGGCCCCTTGGTCTTGCTGGGCTTGGTGGAACCGAGACTTGAAACGCCCTTCCCAGGCGAGCGCGAAGTAGGGTTTCGGGACCACTTCTCGCTCGTACCTGAGTACCCGCGCCGCCACGGAAATGAGGTAGCAAGCCTCGCATGAACCACGTGTGATGTGAGTACGACGAGCGGATTGCGTACACATGGTCCACGCAGTTACCGAGATGTTGGAACCCGATTTGAGCGATCCTATTCGTGCCATGCTTAGCCAATGAAGGAAACCACAGAAACGGTTGAATGGAAGAAAGGAAGAACAAGGGTTTAATTATTCCCACACGTATGTACAATGATCAGGGACGCAGAGACACAGAGCAACCTTAGAGTCTTAACTTATTACCCAGACAAGGACCCGTCTCACACTCACACAGGGAATTGCAGATGGGTAGATGTTCCCCAACGCGTCTATGTGGTCGTCCAGAGACGGTCCCCCGTCCGGCTCTCCATGGCCCCGGCACGTCCCGCGAAGATGGTGGCAGGCGAAGGCAGGGACCCGTAGCGCGTCTCCCGAACAAGGCAGATGATGGGGCAGAACGGCAAAGGGCGGGACTTTTAGCGTGGCTGGCGATTACTCAGCCGTTCTAACTCGTGCGTCTCAAATGCACTGTATAACGGTTCAAGCGCGTCTGGCTGCGCCTGCGTATCTGTACAGTTCTCCCACGTTGCCAACTCCTCTTTCTCGATCCTCTGAGCTGGATTAGTGCGCGCGAGTTCTCTCGGGTCTCCAGTGCTAGTCCTCATGCAAGTTCTTTATAACGATCCTCTTCCGCGCTAGTCCTCATGCAAGTCCCCCCGTGCAAGTCCTGTGCTTCAAGTCCTTTCGAGGGCTTTGCGCAGCGGATCTTATAGCTACGCCCCCGAACCTTCTGGAACACTCTTGATCCTTCTCACCATGCCCTGAGACGCCACGCCGCCGCCACCACCTCTGAGCTCTGATTGGCGGCTCGTGCTTACCGTCAGCGTTTCTGCCGCTCCGCCCCGGTCCTCCTGACCTTCCCAACCTGCCTCGTGTTAACTTGCCCAAAATGAACTAACGTTGGCGCAAAAGGGCATGAGGCTACAGACGTTGGATTGTCGGTGACAGTAGGGCCTATTCTCTTTGCTCTACTCAACGCAGAACTAACAATGGAAAAGGACTAAGCTTACAAATACTAAGACATAACTATACTATCGCGAGGCTACATGTTGCTTGTGTGACTAACTATGAGGGGCAAATTTTAACCTTTATTAGACTCACTGTACAACCTCAAAACCGCAACAATATTATATCACCTTTATCTATCAATATTGTTGAAATGAAGATCAAATAGCTGTATGTTGAAATATGTTGAAAAAGTCAAAACTTTACATGGGGTGTACTTACATTTTCACGTGACTGTATGTATTTTTATGCGGCCGTGAAAATGCGATGCGCACGGGCGTGAATGTCGCAGGTCATGTGGTGTGGCTTGTGAAAGATGGGTTTTATAACTGTGTTATGGTCGTGAAAATTTTTTTTTGCACCGCGAATTCAAGGGACATATGCCCGTGAATAGAGAAGCAGGTCGCAGTTTATCAACCGCAAATACACAGAACACACAAATAGCGGGACCACGAATAGCGGGACCGCGAATAGCGGGGTCCGACAGTACTTGTACTTAGTTTGGTCAAAATCCCATCACTGGTTCACAAGTTTGCACAGTAACAGAATTTTTATCTAACGGGTATTTTTACTTGTGCATGGACATTCACATAATATGTATTCACATGCTTTGTGAAGTAAGTAAATTGTGTCGATTACATCATTTCTCGATCTGATGAATTGCCAGTTCCCATTTTGGAAAACTATGTGCAGCATCTAACTCGAGATGTCCAAATGTCATACATGTCTATGGCCGTGGGTTTCTCACGGGTGCCCCACTTATAAATAAAATTAATTGGGCTGTCCGTCTGTTTTTTTTGTAAAAACCGCTGGGCCGATAACTACCAAATTTGGCACACAGAGCAAGTCTGTTCTGGGGATTGTCCTAAGGGTATTTTCATCCACCACCTCCACCTTTGCAGACCCCTAATAACGTTTTTTACATGCTTGAGAGATTAAACCCCTTAAGACTTTTGATGACCCACCCTTAAAACCCATGTAAGACCCTTTAGACCCCAAAGACCCTTTGGATCAATAAGAGCCTTAAGACCAAAGACCTCAACGACACTTCACACTCGTAAGACCCTTAAGACCCCTTTTATATTTACGACCGTTTCGACACCTTTATATGCCTTCACCCTTTCAACCTTTTATACCCTTGAGCCCCCTAGAACATGAAGACTTTACATCCCTTAAGTGACTTTCCACCCCTTAGACCTCCCCATCTTTCACCCTTCAGGCAGATTAGACAGCTTGCCCCGTTGACCATTTCGAGTTTTCGGCCACTAGGACCTTTATAGACCCTTTTATATTATAGTTTTACATGCTTGAGACATTAGACCCTTTACTGCCCTTTTGACACGGTTTATATTATTGGAATGTCACCTTTAAGCCATCGATAACCTTTTCAGCACACACCATACAAACATCTGTAGGTAGTCCTCTTGCAAAACACAGACGATACTTTTTCCAGCAAGTAATGCGACCACCCACAACTCGACCTACCCACGGGTGTGTACTCTGCTAGTACCGATACTACTGTATTTAATATATCTTCAATGATGATAACGAAAGTTCCATGACGGTGTTGTTCGTTCGATGACGGTGGCTGTGTAACAAAGCTGTTTATATTTCTTGTTTTGAAGGAATTTTTCATCTTTTATCTTTTTTTTTACCATATAGTTTGTGGATTTACCTTTTTCAACTCACTTCTGCATCATTGAATAAGAAATCGTAATTAATGCGGTGTCATAGGTGGTAAAAACCCTCTTGATTCGTAAATGTTATTAACTGATACAATAGTAGATAAAATTCACAAATCGTATTAAAACAGTGTCGTTTGTAATAAAATGTAACATATATAGATAAGTTATCTGACGAGATGAAATTTTTTCGGCGGATGAATACACCGTTCTGACTTCCCCGCCTTTTTTGTTCGCGCCTGCGGCCTGGTCGGACTTGTGTGTGGACAACTGTACCCACGTGTACAATCGGTTCGCCAGTCGCCCGGTGTGTACATGCCTTCTTGTGTACAAGCCTAATGCTTGCACGCACATCGGTTTGCCTTGTGTGCGTTTGGAGCTGCGTTCTTGTGTACTTGTGATGTGGATAATGAAGTCGAGGCCTATATTCAGGGTTTGCCAGCGTCAAATGGTCCTGTTTCCGCTTGTGGCCCACATGGAGGCCTTCTTCCTTCAAACGATTATTTTAATCCATACAAGGAAACGAGTGTTTGTGATTGAACGATTTATAGATCCGTGCTTGTGTCACCATACAAACATTGTGTGTGTACGTGTTTGTACGTGTTCCTCCTATTTCGTGTTCAAACATTTTCTATGAGCGGTATTTATTTATTTATTAAACCGTCATGGTGGATCCACGTATTTTCAAAGTCCGAATGCGTTTTTCCTTTCCTGGCTTCTCCATGGATGTTTTATTTAATGACAATGTTTCAGAGTTTGTTTGTCTTTTGCTTTGGAGACGATTACTTTCTACCGATAATTCGATGTGTGTGTTTTCGGCCATTTGTCTTGTCTGCACATTCATTCATCACAGGACACACGATCTCTAAATATTAATTATCATTGGATGTGTTTACAAACGGCTTTAATCGTTGGTGTTTCGGTGCAAAAAAATAATAGATTGCAACGTGTTTGTGTTTGTTTGTGCTTCTTACGGTGTATACTGTATGCTATGCATATCGGGTGTGTGCCCTCATGTCTCGGGGGGCGTGTGTGCGGCTCGGGGGGCGTGTGTGCGGCTCGGGGGGGCGTGTGTGCAGGCTTGGGGTGCGCGTGTGTGCAGGCTTGGGGTGCGCGTGTGTGCAGGCTTGGGGTGCGCGTGTGTGCAGGCTTGGGGTGCGCGTGTGTGCAGGCTTGGGGTGCGCGTGTGTGCAGGCTTGGGGTGCGCGTGTGTGCAGGCTTGGGGTGCGCGTGTGTGCAGGCTTGGGGTGCGCGTGTGTGCAGGCTTGGGGTGCGCGTGTGTGCAGGCTTGGGGTGCGCGCGTGTGCAGGCTTGGGGTGCGCGCGTGTGCAGGCTTGGGGTGCGCGCGTGTGCAGGCTTGGGGTGCGCGCGTGTGCAGGCTTGGGGTGCGCGCGTGTGCAGGCTTGGGGTGCGCGCGTGTGCAGGCTTGGGGTGCGTGCGTGTGCAGGCTTGGGGTGCGCGCGTGTGCAGGCCTGGGGTGCGCGTGTGCGGCCTGGGGTGTGCGTGTGCGGCCTGGGGTGCGCGTGTGCGGCTCGGGGTGTGTGTGTGTGTGTGTGTGTGTGTGTGTGTGTGTGTGTGTGTGTGTGTGTGTGTGTGTGTGTGTGTGTGTGTGTGTGTGTGTGTGTGTGTGTGTGTGTGTGTGTGTGTGTGTGTGTGTGTGTGTGTGTGTGTGTGTGTGAGAGTGAGTGAATGTTGTGTGCATGCGCGCACGGTTTGTTGAGTTTGTGCGCAGTCGGTGTCCACGTGCACATCTAGATATATTGCCATCTATGTACCTTGGCGAGGCTGTGTTTTAAATGCTTTGTTTCTACCTCCCCCACCAAAGGTGGACGATGGTTGTGTTTTCACCCATGTTTCTTTGTTTGTTTGTTTGTTTGTCTGTAAGCCGGATATCTCAAAGTTGTGGACAGATTCGGATGAAACTTGTTGGACTGGTTGGGTGTGATTCAGTGATTCTTCACAGTTGAGTTGTAAGGCTAAAAGCGATATTTCACATGATGTCTCAAAAAGTTGTGGATGACTTGTAACAATACTGGTAAATGTGTTTGTTAGGAGACTAGAACAAGCCAATTGGACTTTGGTTCAGGTCCGAATCCAGATATGACCTATTAGTGGGATACAAAACGTAAACTGTTCAGCCTGGCGGATGTATGCTCTATCGAGTGTCGTTCTAGTTTTACTCATGTGACGACCGGCATGCATGTGTTTTTATTGTTTACTAGCGGTGTGAGACGGGGTTTTCAAACACTTTTCGGGCCGTAACTTTTTCACCATTTGAGCGTTTGTCGTGAAAACTTTATTGTGAGAATATGGAGTAGACAAATTAATCATTTGGTCAAAAGAACAAGGTTGCATAAAATCCTCAATTTTCATCCGATTGAGCTGACATTTGAGCAGGGTTTCCATATCAGGTCAATGAAGCCTATGGCCTTGGAGATCAAAACGTCACGGTCGACTGAAATGATCAATGTTTTTTTAGCTGTTTGCATCATTTTTAGCGTGTGAATATGAAGAAGTCCGAATACAATACATTTATTTTATTTTATTCCATGTAACTGGTATCCATTGACCCATTGCTGTTCTTCCAAACTGCTTAATTTTAACCCTCCCCTTCCCAGGGATTATACAAGTTTTCACACATGTTTACAGAAGCATGTTACCAACGTAATCCCACATAACTGCAAGAATAAATCATTGCACAAATGCTTTTTTATGCGTTCACCGACAGTCGCCAGAGGCATTATGTTTTTGGGTTGCCCGTCCGGCTTTCCGTCCGTCCGTCATCGGATTTTCGTACCCGCGATAACTTGAGAACGGCCAAATCGATCCAAGTCAAACTTGGTACAGGAATGTGTTATGATGTAAAGATGAACTGATTCGATTTTGGCATCAGATGTCAGAGGTCATGTCAGGTAAAAATGTGATACTTGAGAACAGCTGAAGGGATTTATATCAAACTTGGTACAAGTATTTATAATGATGTTATAATGTGAGCGGAGGCATATCGGCCATGTCGCGACGTTGAAGTGCTGTTCTACTTTTATCTTTTTTTACTTTTGTGCAATTTTTGTGGTTTGCTCAAGCCTACACATCCAAATTGTGGGAAGCGAGTCAACTCGACTTTAGATTTATCCATGTCGTTTTCACTGGAAAAAATAATATCCTAAAATTCACAGATGACGTCATTCACATATGACGCTGTTGGCTAATACTAGCTCATCCACCTTTTGATGGCATTTGCTCCATCAAAGATTCCACTACCAGTCCCAGGCCACTTGAGTTACCACAATCTGGTCCAACTGGATCATGAGTGTTTTTTAGGATACACCCTCTCTTATCACTGGTACAATTTCGATGCTCGTCAGCTTCCATGATCTCTTGACCTCATTTTTGAGTTCCTGGTTTTGGTAATTTTCTTGATTTCTGCATTGTTTCAGCCAAAATCTCTGGGTACTGATATCTCAATCATCAATGCTGTCTTTTCCATTTTGTTCCTGAGTACAATGTTCGGACCCAATGCTTTGTTTTCTATGTTCACGCTCGATGGAATCATCAGGTCGTACGTGAGCATGACGTCTTCATTTTCAATGATTTCCCTTGGTTCGTGTTTCCATGAGTTTTCTGCTACTGGGATGTTGAAATTTTTGCAGATATGTCAATGAATCACTTTGCTTACTTTGTTGTATCATTGTGTGTAAAGTTGTTCATATAGTTTTTTGGATCCTGAGAGCAGGTGACTAGTACTTCCTGTTTCTGTCTTTCAAAATCTACACTTGTCCGTCTGACTCAGTCCCACCATCTTTTAAATCCATCGGTGTGGTGTCCTTGAATTTGGGCATTTATTATGATTCGTTCTCCGTCCCAGTTGAGCTGACTTCTTCTTCGCCATTCCAATGAGCCTTCTTTGTCTATCCCGACTCTGTCCAATTATTTTTTGTATTTACCTGCTCTTTTGTCATTCTCCCAGTTGTTGGTGTATATTTCCTGATATTTCTTTTTATATATTTCTTTTGTCGTTTTTGCAATTGTTGCGGCTGTATTTGTTGCTGTTTAATTTACCTGTGTAGTATCTTCTATTCACAAGCCTGGTGTTGGCTTAGCGGTTAAGGTGCCGGCTTGGGATCCTAGGATCCTGGGTTCGAATCCCGATCGATCGCTGAATTAACACCAGGGGGGTTGACTCAGCCTGTCATCCTTCCGAGGTCGGCAAATCGAGTACCAGCTTACTGGGATGAATGATCACGGTGTGTACCCCGATTTAGAATAGGTACACAGTATCCCTGCGCATCGTAAGAGGCGACCAAGGGTTGGCGTCAGGAAGGGCATCCGGCCATAAAAACATTGCCTCAAACAGGGAACCATGATTGTCATGGGGCCCGCAAGGCTAACTCCCACTCTAGTGGGGAAAATGGCCTTAAAACGATCATTCATTCATTCATATCTTCTATTCACACCTAGTTTTGGAAATTATTTGCAAGGTGAGTTGGGGATACTTTTTCAGGTTTGTTGTGTTCATGTTTGTTTACAAATTGCATCCCATAGTCTGTTGAGCATTTGACATCCTCAGCTAGTCCTGCACTCGTCGCTCTGCGTACCTGGTTGAGTTCCATCAGGCTGCTCCCTCCCTCTCGTCTCGGCAGGTACATTCTCAGGATACACTGGTTTTTGCAAAACATTTTGTGGATGGTAACGAGTTTTCTTGTTTTGATGTCTAACTTGTTGATTTCTGATTGGGCCCAGTTTATTATTCCACAGCTGTATTGGAACACTGGTACTGCGAGCTGGTTTATGGCTTTGATTTTGTTTCTTGGGGAAAGGTATGTTTTCAGGATCGGCTTCGTTCTACGTCGGTATTCTTTGGTGATTGTTTTGCGTATTTGTTTGTGGCATATTTGGGGTGGCCCTCTTCTACTTCGAGGTATTTTTATGATGCTTCATTTTCTGCATATCAAGGAAATGGGGATGGGCGAGATAACTGCCCAGAGGGAACTGCTGTATTGTTGTTTCAAGGTGAATTTTTCCGCTGTCTGTTTTTGTTGGTTTACCTTGAACAAATGTGCTTTTGGCACACTTGTCTCGTCCAAATTTCATTTGAATGTCTTCGGAAAAATGTTTCACTAGTTTTAGTTGTTTTGTCAATTCTTCCTCATTTCGTGTGAAAAGCTTTAAGTCATCCATGTAGTGTGTGTGTGTTTATGTAAGCGAGTGTAGTGTCTATTGAGTAATGCTTTGAAGCATTCAGTATAGCATATGAGAATGCAACCTGTAAATTATCAAACTTTGTGCAGATGCAATATGTAAATACGTTTTTCAAAATGAGAACTGTACTCGTGCGCATACCTCAGTCAAGCTGAACTGTTTACATTTTGGAGCCCACTGATGGGCAGGATGTCCACCAGACGTGGAGGTGTCGTTCATCAGATTGTGGTCTCTTCGGGGTGTTAGAATGTTCTCATTCTGAGAGGATGATCACATCACCTGTCTCTGTTGTCCAAATGCTGGAGCTCAGATGTGAGAGAGAGAGAGAGAGAGAGAGATAGAGATAGAGATAGAGTTTTTGATTTTTGTTCCTCTTTATTGAAAGGTATCATTCAATGTGATTCCAGACAATTATTTCCAAACAAAAGGGTTATGGCTTACTTCAAAGAAAAATACATGCAACACATGCAGAGGAAGAGCATGGTGGATGGGGTAACATAGAAGCAAAGATTCCAGATTATAAATTAATTACTAAAACGCCATTGACCAAGCTACATAAAGATTGTTTGGCGCACCATCGTTTTTCAAAGACAGCAAAATCATGGGTTTCAAACTCAAAATGGACACGAGATGTAACCGACGCTTTAAAAATCCTTAAAAGGTCATCAGCTAAAATATCAATGTTCTGCAATTTCTGTTTTCTTGAAAGATAAATGGCAAGCTTTGCTTCAGAGCACAAGAAGTTCCCTAAAAAACATTCATTTTTACTTAAATGAGAAATATTAAAACCATATATAAAAACACAATGTGTGAAAATCAAACCGAGCCCCTGAGTCACATGTAATAAAATATTAAAAAGGGAGGACAGTCTCGAACACTCAATGAAGGCATGAAAAATGGTTTCAGGGGCATCGCAGAAGGGGCACAATTCTGAATTTTCAGAACATATGCGATGGGACAGAACATTGCAAGGCAAGATGTAGTGCGCCAGCCGCCATTGTAAATCCCCAGAGCGCTTGACGATTGGCTCCTTATACATCACGTGCCATTTGATTGTTGCGGAATGGCCAGCTTGAAGCAACGCTTTCCAATGAGCTCGTGGCTCTGCAGGTCTGTCAGGAATGAGAGTGTTAACACTTAGACTATACACCGAGGATTTCTCCATCGAGTTAAAGGAGATAAAACCCCGAAATGAAATTAAAAGACGAGGAAAAGGACATTGGGACAGAGGGAGGGCAGCCTCAATCTCTGGATCCCACTTTAGCCCGGTTAGTTTAAAAGCTCGTGAAATCACAGAGAAAATCCTTCCAATAACTCTGATGGATCTCACACCAGTTGCCACGGCAACATTAGCAGCTGGCTTCCATCTATATGTAAAGGGATTCCTAAGGTGCTTGACCCTGGTAAAGTTGACATCAATGAACTTTTGCACAAAGGAACGGTCACTACAGACCCCTTTAAAAAAGGGATTAAAGAAAATTGGTTCATTTAAAAACATTTGGAGAGTATAGGCACTGGTGTCGCGGCAAAACGCGACTGTCTGCCATGCTTCCAGCATACTTCTGTAAAACAAGGGGATCGATGTTATGTCCACCCTCGCTGCGTCAAGAAGAAAGATTTCGTCACCGAAGCCAAGTCGCCCTGCTTGCCTGAGCAAGCAGTGAGCAAAGGCTTTCCATGGTACATCGGAATACAGCAGCCTTCGTAATGCAAGGAGGCGAAAAGCCATCACTTTACTTGTTACGTCTATCAATCCCTGTCCACCTTCAGCAATGGGCAGACTTATTACGCCGGGCCGGAGCCAGTGCTTCCCATCCCAAAAGAAATTGATAAAAATACTTTGGAGCTTTTTAAGAATAGAACCTGGGGCCTGTAGTGCCATAAACCTATGCCACAGCATCGATGCCGCAAGATTATTGATGACCAGAGTACGACCCCGATAGGAAAGCTGTCTCAATAGTCCCCTCCATTTTTGCAGCCGCTGCTCAGTCTTGGTAATCAGCGATTCCCAGTTTTTAGAAAAGAAATCCTGAGTGCCGAGAAAGACCCCGAGGTAGCATATCCCATCATGTGCCCACTCAAGCTGCATTGGCAGGGTCGGAGGGGGGATACCATTCTGGGGACCTAAGTAAAGAGCTTTGGACTTCTGCCAGTTGACCTTTACGGAGCTAGCCAAGGTAAACTCATTGGTGGACTCGACCAGGGCACAAATATCTTCATCCGAATTAACAAACGCGCATAGGTCATCCGCATAAGCGACGGTCTTTACTGGGTTGGCCAATGGCAGAGGACAGAAACCACGAAGCCGTGTGCGCAACCGATTCAGAAGAGGCTCAACGGAGAGGGAATAAAGAAGGCCGGACAAAGGGCACCCTTGGCGAATACCCCGAGTCACAGAAAAAGGCTGACTTAAAATATTATTCACCTTAAGCAGGCTAAAAATATTATTATACAATAATTTGACGTGACCGATGAAAGTTTCACCAAAACCAAACCCCCGTAAAACAGCAAAGAGATAAAAATGATCGATGGCATCAAAAGCCTTTTCTTGATCTAAAAACACTAGACCAACATTTCTTTGTTCCGCGGTACAAATATCAATCGCGTCACGCACAATAAAAATACAATCATGTATTGTTCTTTTTGGGATACAATATGATTGATCGGGGTGTACAATATCCCCGATGACAGGCTTGAGGCGGTTTGCGAGAGTTTTTGAAATAATTTTATAGTCAGTGCAGAGGAGGGAAATTGGACGCCTATTCCGAAGTTGTTGTAGGTCTCCCTTCTTGGGTATAAGGGCAAGTACAGCCCTACGGCAACTGAGTGGTAATAAGCCTGAATGCAGGCCCTCAATTAAGAGGCCGAGCAGTTCGGGTCCCAGTTGGTCCCAGAAGGCCTTATAGAGCTCCGCAGGGATTCCATCCAGCCCGAAGCCTTGCCGGTGGGCAAAGTTTGCAAAGCGGCAAAGAGTTCCCCTAGGGTAACTTCTTCGTCCAGTTGCTGCCGTGCAGACTCAGACAGGGTTGGCAGAGAAGCAGTCATTGAAAGAATCACATTCTTCTTTGTGTTCCTAGCACAATACAAATCTGAAAAATATTCTTTGGCCAAATTTCTGATCTCGTTTTGGTCCTGAGTCGTTCGACCTCCTTGCGTGCACAGTGAAGTTATTTGCTGGTTTCTCTTCGCTCGCAGTTCCAAACCGAAGAAGAATTTCGAAGAGGTATCAATGAAACGCAGGTTCTCCATTCGTAATCGTATTAGAGCCCCTCGAGCCTGCTTTGCGCAGAGCTTAGCAAGGAGGGCTTTCTTCTTCACAATTAAAGAACAAGTCCTTTCAGCGCTCTGGGCCGGAAGGTTTGATTGCAGACACAAGATCTCTTTGGCGATGAGAGTTTGCATCGCTGTTTCATTCTTCGTACAAAAGGAGTTATATTGTTGGCAAAATGACCTAATCTGGGCCTTTGCGTTATCCCACCATTGCCCAAGGCAAGAGAAGGAAGGCTTTCGCAACTTTATAACTTCCCAAAAGGCCCGGAAAGCATCAAGAAACGCTTCATTTTGCAAGAGGCTGACGTTGAAAGTCCAGTAAGCAGCACCGCGATTCCGGGCCGGAGAAAGGACATGAAGAATGGCCATATGGTGGTCCGAAAAACCGCTCGGGGCTACAACAGCGTGGCCCACAACATTTAAGGAGTCACTGTTGACATATATTCTGTCCAGCCTCGCAAGAGACAGCCGGCCATTTGCACAGCGGCACCATGTATATTGACGTGCGGATGGATTCTGAAGCCTCCACACATCCACAAAGGAAAACTTGGACAATGCTCCCCTTAGAGGCACCAAGCTTGCTGGATGGGGCTCTGCTCCATTGCGATCAAGAGTGGGGTCCATTGTGCAGTTGAAATCCCCACTCAGACAAACAATACCATCAAAGTCAAGGTGCGTGAGAGTAAAATCCAACTGTGTAAAAAAATTAAATCTTTCTGTGCTATTACTCGGTGAATATACATTTAGGATCGTGTGCTTATAACCATTAAAAAAGAAATTCACTGAGACTAAATGCCCTTTAATAATTTCTTTAAAAGCGACACCCTGTGCACAGAAAGAATGATGCAAATAGACAGCAACTCCAGCACGAGAGCAGGCCAAGCTGCTAAAGAACCACTGTCCTTTCATCATTCTGTTCCATTCACTAACGCAAGAAGGGCTACACCTCGTCTCTTGCAAAAGAACAATATCAAAGCGTTTATGCTGGACAAGCGACTTTACCTGGGCCTTACGCAGGGGGGAGCACCCCCCATTAATATTTAAGGTTACAATAGAAAAGGTCATCTTGTAAATTTAAAGATGAATAATTAAGTGGGGAAGAAGTCAGACTGTGCCTGCAACTCCTTCCTGGCTTTGAGCACACATTTCCTAAGGCGAAACACTTGTGACTCTGTCACACCAAGCTGTTCTGCCTTGAGGAGGAGATGTTTGGAGGAAGTTATGAAAGCAGACAAATCTGGGAAAAAATTATCGATTTTGATTTGTTTCTTTCGAAACGTGTCTTGAAGAAACTTTAAGATCTTGGTGGGTGACACTTCAGCGCCTCCCTCGGAACCTTGAGCCAAACCTGGATCATTCCAGGCTTCAATACTAGCACCGGAGGCAAGCGACGAGGCACCGTCTGAGTCATCATCAGAGTAGTTTCTATTAACATTAACACACTCTGATGTGAGTGTTTCCACAGCGGAAAATTCGCCCTTTTCCAGAGGCAGGACCGGTGTTTCCGTAATGGGGGTTTTAAAATCCAGGTGAGAAACTGAGGTTTCTGCAACGGAGGCTTCGCACTCTACCGGAGAAGAGGTCGTTACATTTTCCGCCTCCATGGTTTCCGACATTTCACACTCAACAGGGAGTGGGGGTGCATCAGGCACCTCATTAGAGGTCACCTTGCCAGTAGTCATGGAGGTGTTTACGATCGGTTCTGGGGTCGTTGTGCGCGGCTCGCAACAATCAGGTGCGGAAACGTCTTCTTCTTCTTCTTCTTCTTCTTCGCCTAAAACACTGAATCTGTTTTGCAAAGCAAAACCAGCCGTGGACGAATCCGTTTCTGAAACAGGAACGTTAAGCTCCTTTGCCGACGCCATTTTTTTCGGACGGCTCGATTGCACGTCCTCACCAACCCCGCCACGTTTTTGCCTCTTCTTGGAGGTCACAGTGATGAAAACCCCGTCTTCCGTCGGGGGTTCCTCAGTTTCAAGCCTCGGAAGTGAAGGCTGATCCAGCGTCCTGGATGTGCCACATGAGGCAGCGTTTGGCTCGGTCCGTGTCGATGTGCCACTTGAGGCAGCGTTTGGCTCCGTCCGTGTCGATGTGCCACCGGACATGGACGTCGGACAAGCACCTTTCAAATGTCCGTGCTCCCCGCAGGTGAAACACGTCATCGTCTCCGGTGCGATGTACATCGTGTAGTTTCGCTTATCAGCAACCAGCGTTGCCGACGCATTGAGCGACTGGGCGTTGTTCTTTAGCACGATGTAGCAATGCCGTCGGAACGACATTATGTGACGAACCGTTGAATCGGATCGCAAACGAAGAGGAATCATGGAGACTCGTGACACCACGGTCCCAAACTGTTTTAAAACGGACACAATATCTCCGCTTTTCACGCACGGCGGAATATTCGACAAAATCACTTTCACCGCCGGCGTGTCCATCGGACTCACATTAACAAAAATGTCCGGCGGTACCGACAAACCCGTTTCGACCGCCTGGGCTACGTAGCGCTCCTCTGAAAGAAAAACCACAACTCGTTGGTTCATCTTCGAAGCCGCTAAAACGTTCTCGATCCCAACGAGCTCTCCCAAGCCCAACACAATGTCCTCGACCCGAACTCCGTCGGACGGACTCACGATGACTCCATTCTTTCGAGTCAGCGACTCATAAATACTATTCTGCAAACGACCGCTTGCCATAGCGATAAATGAACCAAAACTAAGGAAAAATTTGAAAAAACAAAACAAAATAGAACCTATCGCAAGCAAAGCCTGCAGGCGAAGGTAAAATGAAAAGAAATAGAATAAGGGAGCCGATAAACGACGATAATGAAGAACACGGCAAGCAGAGCACAGGCCCGAAGAACACAAGGTTCTTTAGGACTCGCACCAAACTCACCATGCGCGCTCTCTTTCTCTCTCTTGTCTCAACAAAGAAGGAAAAACACGGGGAAAACTTCACAAACACGTACAAGGACACAGAGGGAGTGAAAAGGGGGATGGGAAAGGCAACAACACAACACAGTACTCACAGCTCCTCACACACAGCAGCCATGATTGCCACACCCACGCACGACTCACCAACGAGAGAGAGAGAGAGAGAGAGACAGACGACAGACAGACAGACAGACAGACAGACAGACAGACAGACAGACACAGAGAGACAGAGACAGACTTTTGACTTTTCTTCCCCTTTATTACAAGGAAAACAAGTTTTACATGGTGAAGGATGTTTGTACAGGCATCAAAAGAAATAACCAGGAAGGAAAGGGGTAACAGAGAAGCAATACTTTAGATTTATAAATTGATTGTTAAAACACCACCAACCATACCACATAAGGATTGTTTCACACACCACCGATTTTTAAATAAAGCAGGATCTTGAGTTTCAAACTCAAAAAGAACACGCGATGTAACCAATGCTTTAAAAACAGTTAAAACATCATCAGCTAAAACGTCAAGTGTTCTGCAGTTTTCGTTTCCTCGATAAATAAATGGCAAGTTTTGCCTCAGAACACAGAAAGTTTGCTAAAAGACATTCATTTTTACATTGATACAAAACATTAAAACCAAATATGAAAACACAATGTGTAAAAGTCAAACCGAGCCCCCGGATCACACGTGACAGGATTTTAAAAAACGAGGCCAACCTTGAACATTCAATGAAAATGTGAAAAATGGTCTCTGGGGTGGCGCAAAAGGGGCACAATTCCGAGTTTTCAGGACATATACGGTGGGACAGGATGTTGCAAGGCAGGATATGGTGCGCTAACCGCCATTGTAGATCACCCGAGCGCTTGACAGTAGGTTCTTTGTACATCACCTGCCAGTTTATTGTTGTGAAACGGTTAGCTTGAAGCAGCGCTCGCCAATGAGCTTGTGGCTCTGCAGGTTTGCCAGGAAAAAGAGTGAGAACACATAGATTGTACACTGAGGATTTCTCCATCTGGTTAAAGAGCCTAAAACTTTGAAATAAAATTAAAAGATTTGGGAAAGGACATTGGGATCGATGGAGGGCATCTTCTATGTCTGGGTCCCATTTTAACCCGGTTTGCTTAAAGGTCCGTAAAATCACAGAGAAAATTCTGCCAATGACTCTGATGGACCTCACACTGGTGGCCACGGCAATGTCAGCAGCTGGCTTCCATCTATGTACAAGGGGGTTCCTGAGGTGTTTTACTCTGGTAACGCCGACATCAATAAACTTTTGCATGAAAGATCTGTCACTACAGACCCCATCAAAAAAAGAATTTAAAAATATTGGTTCATTTAAAAACATCTGAAGGGAGTAAGCACTGGTGTCGCGGCGAAAAGAAACAGCCTGCCACGCTTCCAGCATGCTTCGGTAGAACAACGGGACCGATGTCATATCCACGCGCTTCGCGTCGAGAAGAAAAAGCTCGTCACCATAGCCAAGTTTCCCAGCTTGCCTAAGCAAACAATGGGCAAAGGCTTTCCATGGGACGTCGGAGTATAGAAGCCTTCGTACTGAAAGGAGGCGAAAAGCCATCACTTTGCTCGTCACATCTATTAGCCCCTGTCCACCTTCTGCAGTCGGCAGGCTTAGTATTCCTGGCCGGAGCCAGTGCTTCCCCCCCCCAGAAAAAAATCTACAAAAGAGCTTTGAAGTTTTTAAAGGATAAAACCTGGGGCCTGCAGTGCTTTAAAAACATGCCAGAGCATTGATGCCGCGAGATTATTAATGACCAGAGTACGACCCCGGAAGGAAAGCTGCCTCAATAGTCCCCTCCATTTTATCAACCGCTGCTCGGTTTTGGTAATCAGCGACTGCCAGTTTTTTGAAATAAAATCTTGAGTTCCAAGAAAGACACCGAGGTAGTGTATTCCTTCATTGGTCCATACAAGGTGCCCTGGTAGGGTTGGAGGGGGAGTTTCATTCCGTGGACCTAAGTAAAAAGCTTTGCTCTTTTCCCAATTAACTTTAGTCGAGCTTGCCAGGCTAAATTCCTCGACAGACTCAACCAGAGCGCGAACATCGTCATCGGAGTACACAATTGCACAGAGGTCATCCGCATAAGCAATGGTCTTTACGGGATTTTCTAACGGCAGAGGATAAAACCCTTGTAGCCGTGTGCGTAAACGATGTAGTAAAGGTTCAATTGATAGGGAGTATAGAAGGCCAGACAGGGGGCACCCTTGACGAATACCCCTGGTAACAGGGAAAGGCTGACTTAAGATGTTATTAACTTTGAGCAAGCTAAAAATATTATTATACAATATTTTGATATAACAAATAAAATTTTCCTTAAAACCAAACCCCCGTAAAACAGCAAAGAGATAAGAGTGATCAATCGTGTCGAAAGCTTTTTCTTGGTCTAGTCTAAAAACACCAGACCAACATTTCTATGTTCAGCAATACAAATGTCAATCATGTCACGTACAATAAAAATGCTATCGTGTATTGTCCTTTTAGGGATGCAATAGGATTGATCGGGGTGTACAATCTCCCCAATCAGAGGTTTGAGGTGGTTGGCAAGAACTTTTGAAAAAATCTTGTAGTCCGTGCAGAGGAGCGAAATGGGACGCCAATTTTTAAGCTGCTGGAGGTCTCCTTTCTTAGGTATGAGAGCAAGTATAGCCCTGCGACAGCTGATTGGTAACAAGCCTGTTCGTAGGCTATCAACTAAGAGGTCAAGCAACTCAGGTCCCAACAAATCCCAGAAGGTTTTGTAGAACTCTGCAGGGATTCCATCAAGTCCAGAAGCTTTACCTGTGGGCAAAGTTTGCAATGCAGTAAAGAGTTCGTCAAGAGTCACTTCCTTGTCAAGTTGTTGACATGCAGGTTCGGACAAGGTGGGCAAAGAAGTGGTTAAGGAACGAATCATGTCTTCTTTAGTGTTTCTGGCGCAATACAAGTCAGAGAAGTATTGTTTTGTCAAGCTTCTAATGTCTTTTGGATCGTGTGTTGTTCGGCCTCCTGGTGCCTGCAGCGAAGTTATTTGCTGGTTTCTCTTTTTTCGTGCTTCCAAAGCAAAGAAAAACTTGGAAGGAGTATCAATAAAGCTGTAGTTCTCCATTCGTAGCCTTATTAGAGCCCCTCTGGCTTGTTTTGCACAGAGTTGAGCAAGGAGTGCTTTCTTCGTTGCTATTAAAGAACTAGTCCTTTCGGCACTGGGAGCTGGGAGGCTTGACTGGAGAGACAATATTTCTTTGGCAATTAGAGATTGCAGCGCAGATTCGTTCTTTGTACAAAAGGAGCTATATTGCTGGCAAAAGGTCCTAATATGGGTTTTCGCATTGTCCCACCATTGTATGAGGCAGGAGTAGGAAGGCTTCCGTAGTAGTAAAGCTTCCCAAAAGGCTCGGAAGGCGACAGGAAAAGCGTCATCTTGCAGAAGACTCACATTGAAGGTCCAATGGGCAGTGCCACGATTTCGAGCCGGGGAGAGTATATGAAGAACAACCATGTGATGGTCCGAAAAACCACTTGGGGTGGCGTCAACATGGTCTATCACGTTTAGAGAGTCATTATTGATGTAAAATCTGTCTAGCCTTGCAAGAGATAGCCGGCCATTTGCACATCGGCACCACGTGTATTGCCGTGCAGATGGGTTCTGGAGTCTCCATACATCCATGAGGGAGAATTTGGACAATGCTCTCTTTAAGGGTGTTGTACTTGATGGGTGGGGCTCTTCTCCATTACGATCAAGGGTGGGATACAGTGTGCAATTAAAGTCCCCACACAGACAAACAAGACCATCAAAATCAAGGTGTGTGAGGGACATTTCTAACTGTGTGAAAAAAGCTAATCTTTCTGTGCTCGTGCTGGGTGAATATACATTTATTAAAGTGTGTTTGTAACCATTATAAAAGAAATTAACTGAGACTAAATGCCCTTTAGTAATCTCCTTAAAAGTGACATTTTCAGGACAGAAAGAAGGATTTAAATAAATAGACACTCCAGCACTAGGACAGGTCAAGCTACTAAAGAACCACTGTCCTTTCATGATGCGAGTCCATTCGCTCATGCACGAAGAGCTACATCTTGTCTCTTGCAAAAGAACAACATCGAAATGTTTTTGCTCGACAAGCAGCTTTACCTGAGCTTTACGCAGGGGTGAACGTCCCCCATTTATATTTAAAGTTACAACAGAGAAGGTCATGGTGTAGGTAGGGAAGATTTATCATGTACAGGGAAGTTAGGGTGTGCTTGTAGCTCTTTCCGAGCTTTCAATACACACTTTCTCAGGCGAAAAACTTGTGACTCAGTCACACCAAGTTGTTCAGCCTTAAGGAGGAGACGTCTTGAGGAGTTTATAAAGCCAGACAGGTTCGGGAAGAAGGTTGTAATTTTAACCTTTTTCTTTCGAAAGGTGTCCTGAAGAAACTTTAGAATTTCCATGGGTGATAAATCATCATCACCCTCCAGTTCCTTGGCTATTGCTGGGTCATTCCAGACCTCGCTACTAGCACTAGAGGCGAGCGACGAGGCCCCATCTGAGTCGTAATCCGAAAGGTCTTCATTTTTTTCCCCACACACCGAAACCGATGCTCTCATAACGGGAATATCGTCTTCTACTAAAGGTGCAGCTGTTTCCACAGCGGGAGTTTTAAAAACCGTAACAGGGATTAACGTTTTTATATCAGAGGCTTTGCACTCTCCTTCTGGAGCTGCTACTTCTTCTGCCTCCATTACTTCAAACACTTCATCGTCAGCAGGGCGCGGGACAAGAGCAGGTTTGTGGTTCTTGACTTTAGTTTCAGTAACCGGGGGGGTTACCACAACATCTTGGGGCATTGCGCTTGGTCCTTGTTCATGAGAGGAATGAACGGAAACGTCTTCTTCCATTTCAGCAAACACACTGAACCTATTCTGCAGCAGAAGACCAGCTGCAGGGGCTTCTGTTTCTAAAAAAGAAACATTACGTTCGTTCGACGGCGCTATCTTTTTCGAAACGCTCGCCTGTATGTCCTCATTACCGCTTCCTCTTTTATAACTCCTCCTGGAGGACACGGTAGTAAAACCCGCGTCATCAGCCGGTGAATTATCGATTTCCGCGCTCGAATGTGAAGGCTGATCTGCCGTCCCAGACGCGCCATTGTCATTGCGAAGATCGACATTTGGTTCTGTCCGTCTAGATGTGCCACTAGGATCGGCATTTGCTCCTGACTGTCTAGATGTGCCACCGGATACACACTTCGGACAAGCACCTTTTAAATGTCCGAAGGCACCACACGTGAAACACGTCATTGTCTCTGTTGCGATGTACATTCGATAATTTCGATTTTCAACGACCAACGTAGCTGAAGCATTGAGCGATTGAGCATTGTTTTTTAACACCATGTAACAGTGCCGCCGGAAAGACATGATATGGCGGACTGTAGAATCCGAACGCAAACGGAAGGGAATCATGGAGATTTTTGACACCACGGTGCCAAACTGTGTTAAAACGGACAAAATCTGTTCGTTTTTTAACAAAAGGCGGTAAATTAGATAAAGTGATTTTCACCGCCGGTGAGTCCAACATACTAACGTTAACGAAAATATCTGGCGGTAAGGACAAACCAGTTTCAACCGCCTGAGCGACATAGCGCTCCTCGGAAAGAAAAACAACAACTCGTTGGTTCATCTTTGAAGCTGCTAACACATTTTCAAAACCAACGAGTTCACCCAAGCCCATCACGACGTCATCGACCCGAACTCCGTCGGGTGGGCTAACTATTACCCCATTTTTACGAGTAAGTGACTCGTAAATGCTGTTCTGCAAACGACTGTTTGCCATAGCGATAGAATGAACCAAAACTAAGGAAATATTTGAAAAAACAAAACAAAATAGAACCTATCGCAAGCAAAGCCTGCAGGCGAAGGTAAAATGAAAAGAAATAGAATAAGGGAGCCGATAAACGACGATAGTGAAGAACACGGCAAGCAGAGCACAGGCCCGAAGAACACAAGGTTCTTTAGGACTCGCACCAAACTCACCATGCGCGCTCTCTTTCTCTCTCCTGTCTCAACAAAGAAGGAAAAACACGGGGAAAACTTCACAAACACGTACAAGGACACAGAGGGAGTGAAAAGGGGGACGGGAAAGGCAACAACACAACACAGTACTCACAGCTCCTCACACACAGCAGCCATGATTGCCACACCCACGCACGACTCACCAACGACCAGCAGGGGGCGCGAGAGAGAGAGAGAGAGAGAGAGAGAGAGAGAGACTTTTGTATCTTTTTATTATAAAAGTATAAAACCATTCCACAAAGCAGTTTTAAACCAAGCAACGAGTTCAAAGAAACATTGTATAAGGATCATAAACACACCAAAAAAGAACAAAGGATATTCAAAAGAAATCAGCAAGTATAAAAATTTTACCAACCAAAGGTGAGGACACAAACAGAAACCACAAACAATTTTAAAGGAAATGCTCACACAAGAACTATGAACACATCAAGAGCAAATTAAGCGTTTGATTAAATAAAGTGAAAAATTGAGAAAGGGAAAGAGAGGGGGGGGAGAGAGAAGGGGAGAGAGAAGGGGAGAGAGAGAGAGAGAGAGAGAGAGAGAGAGAGACAGAGACAGAGACAGAGACAGAGACAGAGACAGAGACAGAGACAGAGACAGAGACAGAGAGAGACAGACTTTTTTTTTCTTCTTTTTTTTTTTATTTTATTTTATTGGTGATCCCAATGCGATCCAAATGGACAGACCAGGAGACAAACCTCGCACAACCAGTAGCCGGGAGCGACAGAGCATCCGTGTCTTTCCCAGCCGTGTTCCTTTCTGAATGCACCATGTAACACGTCACCATGTTCACTGCTGGAGGAATGTTTGTGAACGCATTATATCATAACACTTTTCAGATATGTTTTCCTTGATGAACTTGGGGACTTGTGAGCCACTCCAGAGGTGTTGAAAAAAGGCCGATCGTAATGGGCAGGTGCTCCATCTTGGAGGTGCTCCATCTTGGAGGTGCGCCATCTTGCAGGCACGCAATGTTGCAGGTTATTCATCTTGCAGGTCATCCATCTTGCAGGTGCCCCATCTTGTAGGTTCTCCATCTTACAGATGCTCCATTTGTATGAAGCTTTGGAGTTGCAAGCTTTCTGGGGCTACAGCGGTGATCAGTTCACTCATTTACCCCCGGGTCGAGCTGTAACCCCCCCCCCCCCACAAATTTGGAGAGAGAGAGGGGGAGAGAGAGAGAGAGAGAGAGAGTGGGAGAGGGAGAGAGAGGGAGAGAGAGAGAGAGAGAGAGAGAGAGAGAGAAACATTCGACATTTGTCCCCGTTTGTTGCCAGGAAAACATTGTTCACAGTGAAAACCCAAAAAAACAATTCAAGGCGATGGCTGTACAAGTTTAAAATGGGAGACAAGATAAATCATAAATTCATTGCAAGAGAACCATCAGCCAGTTGACATAAGGATGCCTTGACACACCACCGTTGTGAGAACACTGTGCAATCATTCGATTGAAACTCAAGATTTACATGCGATGTGACGAAGGCTTTAAAGAGGTGAACAGCATCATCAGCAGAATTACAGGCATTTTGCATCCTGTGTTTTCTCGACAAGTATATGGCAAGTTTTGCTTCAGAAGACAAATAGTTGGCTAAAAGGCACTCATCTTTACACAGGCGGGAAGTGGTGAAACCGAAGATAAAAACACAATGCGTAAAAATTAGGCCAAGCCCCCGGACCACACGCGATAAAACTGTAAAAAGGGGTGCCAACCGAGGACAATCAACAAAAATGTGAGAAATGGTTTCCGTCGCACCGCAAAACGGACATAATTCCGTGTTATCGGAACATATGCGATGCGATAAAACATTTGATGGTAAAATGTAGTGCGCCAGCCGCCATTGTAAGTCTCCGGAGCGCTTGGCGATGGGGGCCTTGTACATAGTAAGCCAATTGATGGTGGTGAAAGGAGTGGTCCGGAACATTCTCCCCCAGTGCGCTTGCGGTTCTGCGGGTCTATCATGAACAAGGGTTAAAACACACAAAGCATAAACACAAGATTTCTCCATCAAATGAAAAGAGGTGAAGCCCTGAAAATGAAGTAGAAGTCTAGGAAAGAGAAATTCGGATAAAGAAGGGCTAGCTTCCGCCTGTGGGGCCCATTTTAGCCCTGTTCCCTTGAAAAAACGCAGGATCACAGAAAAGATCCTTCCTATGACTCGAATGGATCGAACTCCGGTGGCTACAGCAATGTCAGCAGCTGGCTTCCATTTGTAAGGAAAAGGGGTTCTGAGATGTTTAACCTTGATGCATCCAACGTCGATAAACTTTTGCATAAAAGCACGGTTACTGCAGACCCCTTCAAATATGGGGTTTAGAAAGATGGGCTCGTTTAAAAACAGCTCAAGAGAATAGTTCCTGTTGTCACGGCGAACAGGAACCGCTTGCCATGCCTTCAGCATACTCCTATAGAATAGAGGAACTGGTGTTACATCAACTTTCGTGGTGTCTATAAGGAACAGTTCTTGGTCGTAGTTGAGTTTCCCTGCTTGCTGAAGCAGGCAGTGAGCCGACGCTTTCCACGAGACGTCGGTGTACAGCAGCCTACGAAGTGAAAGGAGGCGAAAAGCCATCACTTTGCTAGAAACAGCAATCAGTCCATGTCCTCCTTGAGCAGCAGGCAGGCTGAGCACACCAGGTCGAAGCCAGTGCTTACCTCCCCCAAAAAAGTCGATAAAAGTAGCTTGTAGCTTTTTGAGAACGAGATCTGGGGGCTGCAGTGCCATTAAAACATGCCAAAGCATTGATGCCGCAAGATTATTTATAACAAGGGTTCGGCCTCGATAAGAAAGTTGACAAAGTAAACCCCTCCATTTCAGCAACCGTCTCTCAGTTTTGATTATAAGAGACTCCCAGTTTTTTAAAATGAAGTTTCCAGGGCCAAGAAAAACACCGAGATAAAGGATTCCATCTCTTGTCCATTCAAGTTGTTCGGGCAGAGTTGGAGGAATGGCTCCATTTTGTGGACCAAGGTAAAGAGCACTGCTCTTCTTCCAATTGACCTTTGCAGAGCTTGCCAAACTAAATTCATGGACACATTGGACCAAGGCTGAGACATCTTCATCCGAATGAACGATTACGCAAAGATCGTCCGCATAAGCGATCACCTTAACTGGGTGCGCCGTTGGTTGCGGAAGGAAACCGAGAAGACGTGCACGCAAGCGAACAAGCAAAGGTTCAAGTGCGAGGGAGTACAGGAGGCCAGACAAAGGACATCCTTGGCGAATGCCTCTACTGGCCGGGAAAGGTGGACATAAAATATTGTTAACCTTGAGTAGACTAAAGATATTATTATACAGTAACTGTACGTGAGAGATAAAATTTTCTGGAAACCCAAACCCACGTAAAACCGAAAAAAGATAAAAGTGATCAATGGTGTCAAAGGCCTTTTCTTGGTCTAAAAAAACCAAACCAACATTTCTTTGTTTAAGATCACAGATATCAATTAAATCACGCACGATAAAAATACTGTCATGTATTGTCCTTTTCGGAACACAGTAGCATTGATCGGGGTGTATGATGTCGCCAATCACGGGCCTGAGCCGGTTGGTAAGAGCCTTGGAGAAAACTTTGTAATCCGTACAAAGCAGTGAGATGGGACGCCAATTTTGCGGTTGCTGGAGGTCTCCTTTCTTTGGGACCAGGGCGAGTACCGCCCTACGACGGCTTAGCGGCAGTAAGCCTAATCGTAGGCTGTCAACCAAAACTTCGAGTAACTCTGGTCCCAGGAGGTCCCAGAAAGCTTTGTAAAATTCTGCAGGTATCCCATCCAAGCCAGAGGCCTTACCTGAAGGTAAGGTTTGTAAAGCAGCATGGAGTTCTTCCATGGTTAGCTCCTTGTTCAGTTGCAGGCACGCAGACTCCGACAAGGTGGGTAAGGAGGAAGTCAAGGATCCCGTGATCTCGTTATCGATTCCCTTAGCGCGATACAGGTCAGAGAAGTAGTTCTTGAGGGAATACCTGATGTCTTTTTGATCGTGCGTTATTCTTCCTTCCTTCGTCCTTACTGAAGTTATCTGCTGACCTCTCTTAGTTCGGACTTCCAGTGCAAAAAAGAACTTGGAGGAGGTATCCAAATGACGCAGGTTCTCCATTCGGAGACGAATCAGCGCTCCTCTAGCTTGCTTTGCACATAGATCAGCAAGAAGAGCTTTTTTCTTCGCCAGCAGAGAGTTCGTTCTCTCAGTACTAGAAGCCAAGAGGTTGGATTGCAAGGATAATATTTCCTTGGCAATCAGGGATTGAAGGGCAGAGTTGTGTTGAGTACGATAAGCTCCATATTGTTGGCAAAACAATCTCATCTGTACTTTGGCATTGTCCCACCACTGCCCAAAGCGGGGGAAGGATGGTTTACGTTGGAGCAAGGCCCTCCAGAATGCATGAAATGCATCAACAAACATTTTTTCTTCCAAAAGGCTCACATTAAAGGTCCAGTAGGCAGCACCACGATTCCGAACTGGTAGGCAAGCACAAAGCGTAACCATGTGATGATCTGAGAAGCCACTCGGGACAATGTCCGCGCCACTCACGATATTCAGAAAAATACTGTTAATATAGAACCGGTCCAATCTTGCGAGCGAGAGGCGACTCTTTGTGCACCGACACCACGTATATTGGCGGACAGAAAGATTGCGGATTCTCCACACGTCAACAAGGGAGAACTTGGACAAGGATCTTAACAGAGGCACTGCGCTTGCTGGGTGAGGCTCCTCTCCATTACGATCAAGGGCAGGGTCCACGGTACAGTTAAAATCTCCACCCAAACAGACAAGTCCATTAAAATCAATGTGCATGAGAGATGTTTCCAACTTAGTATAAAAGGCAAGTCTTTCTGTGCTATCACTAGGTGAGTAAATGTTCAGTACCGTGTGTTTAAAACCATTGTGTGTAAAAGTGACTGAAATTAAATACCCTTTGATTATGTCATTAAAAACTATATGAGAGCTACAGAAGGAAGGCTGTAAATAGACAGCTACCCCAGCCCTTGGGTGTTCCAGACTACTAAAAAACCATTTTCCTTTCATTATCCTTTGCCACTCCCCCATACAAGAGGAACTACATCTTGTCTCTTGTAGAAGTAGAATATCGATGCGATTTTCCTTAACAAACTGTTTAACTTCAATTTTCCTTAGGGAAGAACGTCCCCCATTAATATTCAAACTGGCGAAGGAGAAAGCCATGATATAAGGGTGTATATAAACGTGTCAAACAGCTTGGCTGGGCTACATCTGCAGCTCCTTCGCTTTCAGGATACATTTCCGGAGACGATAGACCTGTGATTCGGTCACGCCAAGCTGTCCGGCTTTAACAAGCAGTCGCTTCGCAGAGACCACAAAGCCGATTAGGTCAGGGAAAAAATCTTTAATTTTTACCCGTTTCTTCCGAAAAGTGTCCTGGAGAAATTTTATGATCTCGGAGGGTGGAACACTGGTCTCACCCTCCAAATCTTGGGGAAAACCCGGGTCATTCCAGGCTTCGACACTCCCGGCAGAGGCGAGCGACGAGGTCCCGTCCGAATCACATTCCGAGTGTCGGTCCATGTCCATGACATCAGTTTCATGCTCCTGATATGGAGCTAGTGGCTTCACAAGGGAAACGTCACATTCCGCACCCAAAGCAGAAGGAAGAGGAGTATGTGGGGGAGGAGGAGGAGGGGGGGCGGGAGGAGAAAGAAGGGGGATGGGAGGAGGAAGAGGAGTGGGAGGAGGAAGGAGAGTGGGAGGAGGAAGGAGAGTGGGAGGAGGAGGGGGGGTGGAAGAGGGGGAGGAGCGGGAGGAGGAAGAGGGAGAGGAAGAGATGTACTATCAGGAGAAGTTTCACATTCTGCTGGGGGCAAACCCGGCACGTCATCAGCTGATGCCTTACACTCTGATTCACCTGGGCTCGAGGTTGTCTGCAACTCAGGAACGTCACACACCTCACCCCCAGCAGGAAGAGGGACAAGAGTGGACTCGGCGTTCACATACACGGTGCCTGTGACCATGGGAGTGGTCACATGCGCTTCCTGTTGCACCACACCAACTTCCTGTTCGAGTTCACCAACTCCACAAGCAGAAGCATTATCATCCTCCAGAGCAAGAACGTCGAACCGATTTTTGGTTTTAAAAACCTCAGATATTGCTGCTTCCAAACGGGACTCGTCATGTTCGTCAGCCGGTGCCATCTTTTTTGGACAGCTCGCTGCCACATCCTGACTGTTATCAGTTAAATGTTTTAATTTATGTTTCCTTTTATAAGGAACAACGGTAAACCCCTCACCATCTGCCTGGGGTTGAGCCACCCCCGCCGCCGACGGCTCAGGTAAATTACTCGTGTTTGAGGCATCACGAGGGTCCCCGACTCTAGATGGACCACTTTTTGTGTTAATGGTCTTCACCGGTATCGATGCATCACCGGCGGTATTCTTGGGGCAAACGTTTTTTAAATGCCCCGATTCACCACAATTAAAGCAAGTTATAGTTTCCGTTGCAATATAGATTTGATAATTGCGGTTTTTATATTTCAACGTCATAACTGCATTGAGTGATTGAGCGTTATCTTTTAAAATGATATAACAATGACGTCGGAACGACATAACATGCCGAACCGAGGCGTCAGTGCGAAGACGAAGCGGAACCATCGAGACCCGCGACACAACTGTGCCAAAAACACTTAGTGCAGAGACGATCTCTTCACTAGTGAAAAAAGGAGGAATATTGGACAGAGTTAACCGAACGGCCATTGTGTCCAAAGGATTAACGTTAACAAAAATATCCGGCGGGACGGTTAAACCGATTTCAACCGCCTGGGCCACGTGTCGCACGTCCGACAGGAAAACCACGATGCGATGATTCATTTTTGAAGCTGCAAGAACATTCTCGATTCCAACAAGGTCTCCTAAACCAATCACCACATTCTCAACACTAACTCCATCAGGTGGAGTAATTATCACTCCCTCCTTACGAGTGAGCGACTCGTACACACTATTGGACAAACGTCCGTTTGCCATAGCTGAAAAAAATATATAAGGGAAGTTTAAATTTAAACAAAAAGAAACCTGTCACAAGCAACCAGCAAGTGAAGGTAAAGGAAAAAAGATAAGGAAAAAACAATATATAAATGAGGAATCGAAACCACCGACGAGCAGTTCGACCAGAAAAACAAGGCAAATGAAACGCAGGCCCAGAAACCGAAGGTTTCAACAACAACCTGCGAAAACACTTACCGTGCGCTCTCCCGCTCTCTCTCAAGTCCTCAACACACACAGGAAACAAGGGGAAAACTTTACAATCAGAAACAGGGACACAATGGAGTGAATAAGGGAAATAGGAAACAGCCAACACAGAGCACTCACGACACGAAGCGAGCAGACGCCATACCACCGCACCCAACGCACTGACAGCCAGCAGATGGCGAGAGAGAGAGAGAGAGAGAGAGAGAGAGAGAGAGAGAGAGAGAGAGAGAGAGAGAGAGAGAGAGAGAGGAGAGAGAGAGGAGAGAGAGAGAGAGAGAGAGAGAGGAGAGAGAGAGAGAGAGAAGAGAGAGGAGAGAGAAGAGAGAGAGAGAGGAGAGAGAGAGAGAGAGAGAGAGAGAGAGAGAGAGAGAGAGAGAGAGAGAGAGAGAGAGAGAGAGAGAGAGAGAGAGAGAGATAGATAGATAGATAGATAGATAGATAGATAGATATTTTCATTCCTTTTTTGAAGGAAAAACCTTTTCCACCATGCAGGCAGGTAAAACA